>NC_083822.1:1576631-2176631 GCF_015708825.2 Lethenteron reissneri
TTGTAATTATTGTCATCATCATCAATAGAAAGTCAGTTTGTAGGGGGGGTAACGCATTTGCCGCTTGTTGCAGAGACAGCCCTGTATCGCGGGAGTATTCACAATAAAATTACTACGCGCCGTCTGCCTCACAGTGGACGTTAAAGATCCCAAGTCCGTCATTTGTAGAAGAAGATCCAAATTTGCCATGCTCGAAAAGTTGACCCCGCACAATGCAGTGAAACCCGGATTTACGTCCTCTCCCGCTCTGCGTACTTTCGCTGTAACGCGCTCGGCTTATTGATACCCAGTCCCGTTTTACGTACTGTGGTCCTTGCCATAGCATGCTCGAGATTTACGAACTTAACCATTAGACGCCACGTTTTTTTACTTTGTATGGAGAATATTCTGGCGGCAGATGGCGCCCGAACATTGGTGTCCCTGACTGGCTAAAGTCGCTTCATATTTTCTTCCCCGCATACTGTACTTTTATAGCGACTTTTTATACCGGTGTAAGCATTTTTTATTTTATTTTTATAAACGACGAATAATCATTGTAGACATAGTTAATATATCTTAATGTATCAATAATATACACTTTTCACACCGGAGGTTGTTACAGTACAGATGCGCAATGGCTTACTGAGCGTCCTCTATCTGGGTACAGCCTATACCACGTTACGATCCACGAGAAATGCTTCGATTTAGGTACCCGTGATTTACGTTCTGATTTTCAGGAACGCATCCTGGGCGGAAACCGGTGTATGCCTGCACTCAGTTGGGATTATACGTGGCGTCATCGCCCACAACTACAGATTATGTGAATTGTGGTGCCTTCTTGATAGCTCTGCGTTTATAGGAATGGAGTGAATACCAAATGCTTTGATAATCATAATGTTTTATTGAAATTACATCTGTATGGGTTCTAGTCATATGTATTTGCATGCATGCATGTGCTAATATTCACTTGCTCATGAGTCTATAATTCACTCTGTTTTCACCTTTTCTTTGTTTTAGTTCAATGCTTTTAAGGTCCCTGAGCCTGTGGACAACTACTCCTCAAAGATCGCGATCCAGGAGAAGGAAGCCGTGAGTGCCGTTACTTTCACGCGTGCATTCACTATTTATCTATTAACCCTTTCCCATTCCGGAAGAAAAAATAAAAATGAAAAAACTTTATTGGTACCTGAGGCTCCCAAAAGGCCACGCGGGAAGGTGTGCGGCACAGTTTTGGCACCGACTATCGTAGAGTGCGGCGATCGTGTTTGCTACGGTTCTCCGTGGTGAGTAACAACGTCCTTGAAAACAACGGCGCTGCTACGCCTCTCTAAATAAAGTTAACACCAAGCTGCTCTCATGTTCTGAGGTTCAGCACCACACCCTGCTGCTTGCGGACGTCTTGTTATTATTGTTATTATTATTGTACAGGCAAGACCAACACACACGAAGGGATTGTTCTTGCCATAGGTGTTAAGGATTACAGTAAAACCAGGTGTGACAGTGCACACCTGTGATACTGTGCGCTGGTAGCAAGGGTTGGTGGATCACATAGCACTGTGTAACTCCCAAACCGGCAAACCGGAGAGGCGACGGGGAGGTGGTCGCGGTGCACAAAAGGGAATTCGTGAACCCATCTCTGAGGGCATTAGAGTGTTCTCTCCTTATGGTGCGTAGATCATCTCGGGCTCCTCGGGTTTCTGAGACTCGCAGAAAGAACTGCTGGATTCAGGACTGTTGTTTGGTGCTTCGTGAGACTATTGTTTTTACGACATCCCCCACCCCCCCCCCGTGGATCGGTTTCAGGATAAATCGGCACAGGAATACATTCAAGCTTCCAAACAGCGCATTGCTGGGTACGAGAAAGAGGTAAGCATAGTGCCCAGGTAAATTAGAATAACAAAACAAATAAAAAATGTACTCTCTCATGGTTAATATATAATTTCAATGATGTCATCTTGCTCTATTTAAGACTGGACAGAAGATAGAGCTCTTCACAGTTCTGGCAAAACCGCCAATGATGCTGGATGTAATTACCAGCAAAACGTTGTGCTGAAATTTTAAATGTTGTGGGTTTAATCTCCAACACACTGATAGGTTGAAATATTAACCGTTTGGCACGTTTTGTTTACGTGACAAACCTTACTAATTGGCTGTATCGGGTGGTGGCGAGTTTAACGACACATTTATATTTACGCGATCTTGCCCAAAAAAAACCTTTATTATGAATAATATTGGTCGAGAAAGCCTAAGTGTCAAACTGATATGTGAGTGATGACACCTATATAACAAGCCGGGTCAGGTGTGACATTCCAACTTCCTGGATTGCTATCACTTACTGGATTTTGTCCTGAACATCTCAATGTAGTTTCAAAACATGTTGTTAAATTTCGTTATGAGAATTGTTTAACTTACCAATGAGCTGAAATAATGATTATAATTGGCATGTTAAATACTTGTACAAGTGACAATTTATTTCTTTGGCTGTGTGAGTTGCTGGAGGGGTCTTAATGACACAAATCATTGAATGGTAAAACCAAAAAAAAATCTGTTATGAATAATATTGGCCTGCAAAAAACCCACCGTGTTAAATGTTTTAAGGCTTCTGTTGGGGAAATTTGACCTTAAATATATACATTAAAATGTGCAGTGTGAGATGTGGGGATTCTTCAATAACGGTAGCTGCTGGAGAGGCAACAGATAAGGAGGAATGTTACGCACGTGGCGTGTAAGATCCTCGCCATGTAATCGTCCCTCGTCGTTATAAAATGTCCGCAAGATGTAGACGCGATAACGCCGATGTGAACATGGAGCACAAAGCGATGCATCGGTGGGCTCATTGCCCAGCGCTTGGTTACAACAACGTCAAAAACAACTGTCGTGTGCAATGTGCATCTCCACGCCAAGGCGAGACGATTGTAGCAAGTCCGGAGCTTGTAATTTGCTGACGTTTTTAGTCTCTTCCAGGTCACTCTTGCAAAATTACTGTCCTTGTCTCTTAGAGTTCTCACCTGGTTCAAGAAAAAAATCAACTTGAGCGACAACTATGTTCGCTCAGTGTTTCACGTATGCATACTTATATTTGCGTCTGTAAAGATGGACCCAGGCGACTTAAAACGATATGCCTACGGTGTCGAGATGCAGGGCGGTTCTTTAAACATGATGTTGAGGAGATGGGTTGTTTTTTTATTGCCGGTGTTAATGACGAGAGGGAATGTTTATCTATTTTTTTTTAAGCTGGAGAAGATGAGAAACATGATCCACGTGGAAGAGATGACCATCGATGACTTAAACGAAGCCTTCCCTGAGACCAAGTTGGACAAAGTCAAGCACCCGTTCTGGCCGTTCAAGCCCATCTCCGCCCTCTAAAGGTGCATCCAACGAGCCGCCGTTTGTTTGAGAAATGTTGGCCCTCGGTGTGAAGATGATGGCACGTGGTAAATGTTCCATACCCTTATTAACTGTAAAATAAATTGGCATACGTCGTAAAAAATAAAGATGCAACCAGATGTCGTTTCTTGTTTTCTCTTTGTTGCGTTTTGATTTTTACAGGGTGAAACGCTTTGTTTGGTGTGACAACACTGGGTGTGCTTGTGTGTGTGAGATTCAGAGCAAAAATGTATTAAAGCCAGTCTTGTTAAGAAGCAAGTGATTTCCTTTTTTTAATGGGCAATCGTGCCTTTGCAATTGTAGACAGCTAAACTCTGGAACTCCTTCCCCTTCGAGGTCACAAGTTCCGAGACAAATCTTCAAACCTCGACTAAGAAAAACATGTTTAAAATGAATTTCGATTTAAAGCTTTCGTGACTGCAGGGATTCATCTTTTTGGTTCTTTCGGTAAAGTCACGTAGAAGGGAAATAATAAAATAATAAAAATAAAACATAATTAAATAAAATTCTCACGACGTTTCGGCCACAACGCAAGCAGCTGTCCTCAGGTGAAGAACAGGGTTGTCGGAAAGACAGCGTCCGAATGAACACTACTAAGCTTGGCAGCGTATATTTAATCTGGGTTAGAGAAGGAGAGCGCCTTGACAAAGGAATTTACATATCAACAGAGGAATTTAGCATGTTTATGGAAAATGCAGATATGGGATTAGTCACTACTTGTGCAATGTGTAGATGGTGGGGGGGGGTCTCAAAGTCATATTATGCAGCTCTTTACTATTAAAATTTCCTTCCCTTTATTACTGCTAATCCTACTTCTTCCCGTTATGACTGCTAATCCTACATAATACACGAGCATAATATAATGTTTTATTTTTATTATTTCCCCGTTTAAAATGGCTTTCTCTAGTTATTTTCAAACATCTTCTTTTCCTGGTGGATGTTAAATTATTTCTGCCTTTTTCACGCATAGCGTCCTGAGAATGGTTGTTTCAGTGAGCCCTTTTAAGTTTTAAATTATTATGATTTTTATCAAGGGTGAGTCTATCCATAGGACCAACCACTTTTGTCTTCCCTATAAAAGTGGCACTAATTGCATCGATCCCAGAGGGACAATAGGCTGAGGAGTCAACCCCCCCCCCCCCCCCCCCATATGAGGATTTGAACTCAACATTCCGATTGCAAGAAGCTTACTCTAGGCTGGCAACGTTTAAATGGTGATTGCGTTGAGCACTGCAAGCTTGAGGGAGAAGCAGTGGCGAGGAGATGTAACTCCCTCGCCTGGTACACAGGAGGTCATGGGTTTGATCCCGACCCTGACGCCTGCTGTATATTTGGAGTTTGTGTATCCCCCGTGATTCCGTGGATTTTTCTCCAGGTCCTCCGGTTTTCCCTCCACATTTAAAAACGTGCATTTGGAGTATTTGGCTGCTCTAAATTTCCACAGGATCAGCCACTTTGTTGAGCTACCATTTGTGGCCATGTCGCTTCTGAAAAACAGCTATATAGCACAGTGGGCCTTACCTGGTAAAATAAAAGTTTAGTTTGAGTGGCTCTTATTCATATTGAACTTCTTTCGCACCATACGTAGCCAACCGTGCTAATCGGATGTGTGAAGGAAGGACAACGAACTAAACACAAAAAGCAGTTTTAAAGAAATGTGATTTAAAAGTACGTAGCTCCCAGTGGCTTCCTCATAGCGGAAGAATGTTCCAGAAGGCTCAGGAACGCCAGTTGAAAAGTAACTTGCTGTTTTATAAGCAGACGAGATTTTGAGGGAGTTTGTGATCAGCGTTTCATGCGGCCACCGCTGATGATACCCAGATTATGGTTACACATGCACCACGTCAATTTGAAAATTCAGGGGAGCCTCGCATCACGCGCCGCACGCATTACCTGAAAAGAGACGCCCATTTTCCTCGCGTCTCCGATGAGCGTGGTTAGCTACTTACGGTGCGAATGAAGTTCAACATATATTTCCCATTGAGAATATGGGGGATGCGTTACTGAAGAAAAAGTTAAGTTTCATTATTTTATGCCTGGATTTACAAAATACTAATAAATGTGTGGTGAGTTCAACTGAGTCGCAGACGCACTTCTTGGAGGCAACACATTTATTATACCAAACTCTCGGGGTTAACAAGATAACAGCCTATGGTGGTGGACCACCAGGCTAACTGTGCTAATTACTCTGTAACTTAGCTACAACAGACCAGACCCCGGCCTGGGTCCGGGTCCACGTGTTGGTGATTCTTCAGGACGTTGAACGTAGACTTCTTCAGGATACAACAGCAACGCCGAACCCCGGTCCCTCTGGAGACCCGGCTTATATCCTCCCTGGTCGTGACTGGCTCTGCCCTTGCCACGACCACCTCGAATCCTCTAGCAGGATCTCGCCCCGACACGTGACCACCCCTCGCCCCCCACTTGGGGCCCCTGTGTATACTTTACCAGTCACGTGTCCTCCGGGGTAAACCAGAGTGCCATGGCCTATAGTAACTCCATTCCCTGGCCGACACTCTCACACCCCATCCTGTAGGGGTCTGCACTGCACGCCAAGCGTGGTGCCACTCAGCGCGATGACTCAGCGCTCACCGAGCCCCTCTGGGGCCAGTACTACACCCACATATACGGGGTGTCCCCGATGTGAGTACATCGCACGCCGTGCCTCTCCAGGGACGGCATTACACAGTGACACCCCCCAATGTCACTACATCACACCCCCCCCTTCGTAGCACTCAGTCGTCCCGGCTGTCAACTCCCTCGTAAAACGAACAAAGCGAATAAAGTGACAAAAAGTGAGTAAAACCCCAATGTGTGCCTCAACAATAACAATTACCAAATAAATACCCCAGCCCACCTATACAATACTGTATATACACTCATCTTCTTGGTTCTTTCGGTAAAGTCACGTAGAAGGGAAGTAATAAAATAATAAAAATAAAACATAAAACAATTCTCACGACGTTTCGGCTACAACGCAAGCAGCCGTCTTCAGGTGACGAATGAGACACTATCCACAAATGTACAGTAACAGACGGGGAACAGGGTGGAATTACAGAATAAAGCAAGGGAAGAGAGTGAGTAGAAACAAAACAATGCAGTAAAACACGAACGCTCGGAATCTCCTCCATCACCAACATCTCCCACCCTCACCGTGTAACAACACCCACAAGCACAATAAAGGCTAGGTTCAGCCAATAACCGATACGGCGTGCCAAGTGCGGCAACCAACTGATGGTGTGGGAGTGTGTGTGCATGGGGATGGGCTCCCTCTCCCTGGAGGTCCGGGGGGGACTATGCAAATGTCCCGTTAAACACGGCTCCTCACGAAGAGCAGTCGGCCGGGTTGGCGGGTTTTCCTCCCGAATCCAGTAGAGACGGTGCAGGCGGCGGCTCGTGGGATGTTAGACGCGTAGCACCTGAGGACGTGATCACATGATACCTCAGATCACCGGACAGTCTGACACTCGGCCCCTACGGTGTGGAGATGGATCGAACTCACGCGGAGCGATTAAAGGGCTTGAGGCGTAAGGGATGTACAAATCAACTCGGCCGACCCAAGCGAATCTGAACATACTGGTTGAACGACCCGAATCATCAACCGGCCCCCTCCAAGACAGAGGTCAATGTCATTGACTTCTCCAAGACAGAGGTTCTCTGCAAGCCATCTGGCTATCATGAGAGATTCGTTCATGAGGCGATCCACATATACAAACAGAGACAACTACACTATGGGGACCTCATTTGCCAGTAAAAATATGATAATTGGTTCTTTACCCTTCTATCTGGCAACAAAACTGACACCTTTTTGCATTCTCTTGCACATTATCAGAGTTATGTCTTTTGTTTGTATTTATGACTGCAGGTATTGCGGTCTATGCAAACATGACTCCTTGCAAAAAGGTGTCAGTTTTGTTGCCAGATAGAAGGGTAAAGAACCAATTATCAAACAGAGACAATTTCAACCGAGAAGATGGATTCTGGCTTAGCAATCATTGGAAGGACGTAATAAACCATTTCGGATTTTAACTGATTGTGTTCACGTTTACGGTGACTCTCAGACCGCGTTCCACTCACTGGCATTGTATTCTCCGCAGAGAATGGATTCTTTGCTCTGCTACTCCCCCATTCTCATATTTCGTTGCTGCCTCTTAGTATCTTTCACACGACGGTCAATGGTACAGTGTATAATAACAAATAGTATAACATTTATATGCTTAATACAATGTACAAAGTAATATATAGTATCGTAATTGTATAGTGAATATATATCAGTGTGATATACATTAGGGTGGGTAGAATAATACATAGTGTAATATAGGGTGGTGTATAGTAATACAGTATATAATTTAATGTTGGGTTTGTCTATGGCAGCATATAGTACTGTGAGACCTGTTTGATGCTAGGGAAAAAAGTTTAGCTGGAAGCATATTATATTTTTTGCGACATAGAATTGTAATGTATTACTTACTGTTAGTAGCTCAGCTTATTGGAGAGTATATTTAGTATACTGATGATACTATGAAGTTTATACTTTAGTTTTTTACGTGGTTGTTTGGTTGCTGCAGCTGCATACTATTCACATTCCTTCCCTTTGTTGGTGCTGCCCCTGCCCCTGCCCCCTCCCTTTGATGCTGCTAATCCTGCATAATGCATGGGCACAAAATGACTTTGAAAACCCCCCGCCCACCTCCCACGCATTTCACAATTAGCACTATTCGCATTCCTGCATTTCCCATAAATATGCTAAATTCCTCTTCAAATGCAAATTCGTTTGTCAAGGC
Organism: Lethenteron reissneri; assembly: GCF_015708825.2. NCBI lineage: Eukaryota > Metazoa > Chordata > Hyperoartia > Petromyzontiformes > Petromyzontidae > Lethenteron > Lethenteron reissneri. The sequence goes on from NC_083822.1 coordinate 1,584,782, forward strand.
TCTCTTCCTCCTCCCTCACAGCTTAAATAGACACTCCAAGCCTAAGACGTGTCATTTAGACTCTGTCTTATCGACAGACATGTTCTTCACCTGAGGACGGCTGCTTGCGTTGTGGCCGAAACGTCGTGAGAATTATTTTATTATGTTTTATTTTTATTCTTTTATTACTTCCCTTCTACGTGACTTTACCGAAAGAACCAAGAAGATGAATCCCTGCAGTCACGAAAGCTTTAAATCGAAGCATTTATCTAATTACACTTGCACTGCTCACATGGGTTGCCCCTAGCAACGCACACACGATCGGCACAAATTTAAATTCGCCTTACACATGCAGCAAAAACACACGAAACACGTACATTCTTCACAGTGCGATGTCCTCTTCTCCCCACCCCACCCCAATCATACCCCAATGCGTCCTCAAACTACTATACAGCCGCTACATATCATTCTTAGAGCGCTTACATGCCATTATTGTTGTGTGGCTGGGGGGCGCGGCCCAGCCCCCAGCCTGCCAAGGTGACACTTCGAAGGGCCTGGAAATGTAGGCGAGCCTGGGGGCTCTCCACAGCACTAGGCCTCACCACGGCACTGTCTGCTTACTACTTTGTGCTATACATTCGATATATACTGCTATACAGTCGGCATGTACTACTGTAGTGTAGCAGGTACCACCGCAGTCACTATGCACTGCTGTAATCATTTCAGGTACCACCACTATACTCTTTGGTTCTTTCGGTAAAGTCACATAGGTGAAAAAATAAATTAAATCACGACGTTTCGGGCGCAACACAAGCGCCCGTCATCAAGTAGGACAACCACAGCAAGAAAACAATTGCTGAAGTGGTCAAGAGAGCTGCAGAAAATTATTTATTTATTTTTTCACCTACTTGACTTTACCCAAAGAACCAAAGAGTATGGATCCTTACAGTCACGAAAACTTCAAATCACTGTCGCTTGCCCTGCTGTAATCATAGCAGGTTACACCACAGTATGCACTGCTGTAGTGAAAGCAGGTACCACCAACGTTGGTATGCACTGCTGTAGTGAAAGCAGGTGCCACCACAGTATGCACTGCTGTAAACATAGCAGGGACCACCACAATATGCACTGCTTTAATGATAGCAGATACCACCACATTCAGTATGCACTGCTGTAGCTAAAGCAGGTACCACCAAAGTATGCACTGCTGTTATCATAGAAGGTACCACCAGTCAGTATGCACTGCTGTACTGATAGCAGGTACCACCACAGTATGCACTGCTGTATTAATAGCAGGTATTACCACATTCAATTTGCACTCCTGTAGTGAAAGCACATACCACCACAGTCAGTATGCACTGCTCTGGTTATACCAGGAACGACCACTGTCAGTATGCACTGCCTTTGTAATATCACGTTACACCACAGTCACTAGGCACTGCTGTAGTGATACCAGGAACCACCAAAGTCGATTTGCACTGCTGTAGTTAAAGCAGGTACCACCACAGTAAGTATGCACTGCTGTAGTGATAGTGCATACCGTCGATGTGTGTGTGCGTAAGCCGATGTGTATGTGTGTTAGTCAATGTGTGTGCGTGGTGTGCGTGTGTAGACAACTACTATTTTTACATTAAGTTACTTCTTTTCACAAGAATAATGCCTGCGTCTAATTCCATGTGTGCGTGTGGGTCGATGTGCGTGTCTGCGTCGATGTGTGTGTGTAAGTCGATGTGTCTGTGTGTCAGAGTCGATGTGTTTGTGTGTGAGTCGATATGTTTGTGTCAGTCGGTGTGCATGTGTGTTGGTCGCTGTGTGTACGTCGCTCCATGTGAGTCAGTGTAAGTCCATTTCTTTCTGTGTGTTTGCGTGTGATTCCATGTGTGTGTGTCTGTACGTACATGTGTGTGTGTGTAAGTCCATGTGTCCGGCAAAACAACCCCCTACCTCCTCGCGGTGCCGGACGGGCAACGCTGTCGTGGATAGGGCTGTGGGTGGGAGGGCCAATTCCGATTGGCTTTTCACCTCATGGCGTCTGTGATCACCACAGTGGCTAAATGGGGGCTCTAGACGGGTGCGAGGGGCTGCTAACGCCTCCATCTTCAATAAATTACCACTAAACCACGTGAAACATATTTAATTAATAAGCTTGTGCCGGAGGCTCCAGGGGGACAGGCGTTTATGGCATCTCCTGGCCAAACCCCATCTGGCGGAGCCAGGAGGTTGAATCTCAACCCTCGGCGCTCCTCCAGAAACAATAAAAAGCCACTACGTGTGGCCACGTGGAATGTTCGAACGCTCACTGCAGAGGAGAGGCTGCCACTCCTCTGTTGGGAGCTGGACCGGTACCGACTGGATCTCTGTGGCGTTCAGGAGATCCGGTGGACCTGCTCTGGCTCCTGCCACCATGAGGGGTGGACAGTCATCTACTCGGGGCAAAAGACTGCCAAACAACAAGGTGTGGCTCTTCTTCTGAACAAAAGAATGAAGGGGGCCTGGGAGAGTGGCGGTGAGGTGTGGGAAGCTGTAAGCCCCAGGCTACCGAAGACGAACATCCGTGGAGGGATGCAGGCAAGGCTGATGAGTCAGATGCCTTCTATGACCTCCTGTCACAGGTGCTGGCTAAATTGGCCCCTCGGGATTGAGTCATCTTGTTGGGCGACTTCAATGCCCGAGTTGGTCATGATGCTGGCACCTGGTCTGGAGTGATTGGAAGGCATGGGCCAGCTCAGCTCAATAAAAACGGTAGGAGGCTGCTAGATTTTTGCGCAGCCCATGAGCTTGTAATTACCAACATGCTGTTCCGGCATCGGCGCATACACACAACATCATGGATGCATGCCGGTTCCAAGTGTAATAAAGCTCGTTGAGGCGACTTCTGGAATTCGTCTTTTATTCAACTTATCTTACAGTTACTCCACGCTACTGCTAGGCAGCGTGAAGGGACAGATATAGAGAGACGCACTGCCACGTGGCAACTCGGAGCCCCGCTCCCGCGTGGCCTCCCCCCTCTGTGCGTTCCCGTTCTGACCACGTGTCGTTCGTCTCCACCCCTATTTAATACCCGGGTCACGTGGTACGTTTCCGCCAATCCTCGTTAGCCTGCATGGAATGTTCCAGGCTCCCTCGTCATCTCCCGGGACCACGCCCCTGACTCATCTCTCCATTGGCTGTGGCCAAAGCCAGCAGAACCAATCCTTATAGCTGTCACCTTTCGATCACGTCAGGGCCATGCCCTCAGGCTTCCCCCCCCATTGGCTGTAAACCAGGACCGGCAGAGCCAATTACCATGACGAGTTGTGATACGTCAGTGAGCCGGATATATCCTAATATTACACAAGCAAGAACATCTGCTGGACTACATAGTGACGGACCAGCGGATGCGAGCCCATGTCCTTGACACCAGGACCCACCGTGGAGCTGATCTGCCCTCTGACCATCGACTTGTCATCTGTAAGATGCACCTGCCATTCTTCCACTCTGGTGGTGGGTGTACACCCAGGACCCCATTCCAAACTAAGGTGGCCTGGTCTCAGCTAGGTGATGGAAGTTGCAAGTTAGAATTTCATCATCGCTTGCGGCTGGGGTTGGCATCGTCCCCCACTCCTCCTGATGTCGAGGGTAAATGGGCGAGGTTTAGGGCTGTGACTCATGCAGCTGCAATGGCTGCTTTGGGCATGCGGTCCAGACCTCCCCAGAGACCCTGGCTAATAGAGGACGTGTTCAGGATGGTTGAGAAAAAGCGACAGGCCTAATCTCATCGGCTACAGCATCCCACGTCAGAGAATGAGGAGGCTTACCGCAGCCTTCGCATGGATGTTCGGAGAGCCGTGAGGAGCTGCAAGGATGGGTGGTGGTCGAGGAGATGGAGTCTGCCTCAATGGTCTGGGATCACAAATCCTTATTTAACTCCATCAAAAAGTAACCTGCAGCGCCACACCTATTACCATCATTAGGGGGGAAAACCACCATTTGCAGATTTGCTGAGCATTTCTGTGAGGTCCTGGGGGAGGGGAAATCCCTCAGCCAGGAAGACATCGTGGCACAAAGTGGGGATGACCCTGCTGAGGCTGCGGTGCCTCAACTAATGGAAGAAGTCACCCCCTGTGAGTGGCTGGCTGAGGTGCCATGTGTTGAGGAAGTACTGAAGGCGATCCAGAGTCTGAGACCAGGAAAGGCACTGGGCAGAGATGATCTCCCAAGCGAAATGCTGAGGGAGGGTGGCGTTTGTGCACAGACTGCCCTACATGACATCATAACAACAGTCTGGACCACTGGACAGGTTCCGCAAGACTGGAAGGATGCCTTGGTGGTCCCCCTCTTTAAAGAGGTGGAACCGCACAGACTGTAACAACTACAGGCGAATCTCATTCCTCAGTGTACCGGGAAAGGTCCTGGCAAGGATTATTCAACATTGCCTTGCTAGACACGCTGAGGAGAGGCTTGCAGAGCCCCAATGCGGTTTCAGGAAAGGGCGGTCCTGCAAAGATGCCATATTTTCTGTCTGTCTGCTACAGCAGAGGTGTAGGGAATTCCAACAAGACCTACATTTCTGCTTTATTGACCTGGTCAAGGCCTATAATACCATCAGTAGGCCTGGGCTCTGGGTTATTCTTCGTGTTTTCGGAGTCCCTGACCCTCTGCTAACGATCATTAAGGACCTTCATGATGGTGAGCGGGCCAGGGGAAAACTACGTGGCCGGAAGTCAGAGCAATTTTCTGTACACCTTGGGGTGCAACAGGGATGTCCTCTGGCTCCCACATTATTTAACATCTATTTTGACCACGTAGTTCGTGAAGCCTCCAAATGCTGTAACGGGGGAATTTCCATTTGGTACAGATATAATGGGAGGCTGATCGATGCCCGGGTGCAGTCAAGGGATGGCTCCCTATTGGTCAACCACATTATGTATGCCGATGATTTGGTAATTGCTGCTCATTCAGAAGAGGAGCTGGAGACGCTACTGCTGAAACTGGAGCGTGCCACTAAGAGGTGGGGCCTTGTTGTATCTATGCCCTGTTTTCCGTTATTAATATTAAGAATAATTAAGAAAAAAAAACTATTTCTCTTTTTATTATATCTATATATACCTTTTAATTAAATAATGAAAACAACCCACTACAAACACACTAGGAATCTGTGAAACGGCCATTAAACTGGTAAGAAGTCGGTGACAGAGAGGTCATAGACATCCAGATGGACAAAAGATGTATGGACTAACCTCCCAAAGACATCTGGAGATGCACAGATAAGGTGCAGAGCAAACAACGGTTGAAACTCGCGTTTTCTTAACGTTTTCCTTACCGAAAAGTAGAAACTTAACATAGATAATTAACCAACAAACAATAATTTTATTATTAGTAATTCCCTTATATTCACCGCATACATATTATTTAGAAGTATATGTTTCCTATCTACACGACCTTCCGAAAAACTAAAGAGTACGAATTCCAGAAAGCTTAAGTGCATGTGCACTTAACCTCAGGACATAAAAAAAAATTAACTCAGAATAAAACACCAATTTCTGGAGAACTAAACTGGGCGAAGCCCCAAGGTAATAATGTGACGAGGAGCATTACGAATATTCATTAAACATAGAAGAATGATAACCACGATACTAAGACCGAAGGAACTCATAAAATATAATTCAAGAATAAATGTAACACACAGGACCACATAAATGTATTGCAAACATCTCCTCAGCCACCTTTGTCTTCCAGCGGGGTCTGACAAGCAAGGAGGGAGCAAAAAGGTCACAAAAGGGGGGGTTTGTGCTGACATTGGTTGTTTTCTCTCGCAAGAGACGCGGAGAGAGGAGTGGGTGCTCGCGTGTTTGAGTTAAGCACGGCCACCTTTGTCTCCCCGCAGCACAAACAGATGGCCCATGAATACTTGGAGGGTTAGGAAGGTCGCGAGGAGGGGACGCGGTGATGTCTGCTTATTCTCGCTCTGTTTTAGTTTGTTTTTCTCTCGCAAAAGAGAGAAGAGGGTGATCACGTTTTGAGCACAAACAGCAAGATTTACACACGCAAGCAAAATAACATTCCCCACCCCTCCTCCCAGAATGGTTACACCGCTGGGTCTTTACTAAAAAACACGCATACGACACACGAAACACACGAACGCAGATGTGTTCAACCCACAGAAAGATATATGACGGCCTTCAAACAACTCGGGAAGATTGAGTGGATTTTCTGAATATAAGCCGGGGAAAAATCCATTCAACTCAGATCGCCAGGGGCTCTGAGCCCCACATCGTCCGGGCCACGGGCCCCACCAGAAATCGTCAAGAAGTTTTCGTCATCCAGAATGACGAGGTTTGCGGGGTAGCGACGTGCCGCTACAAGCCGAGGTCTGCACCACCTGAGAAGAATCGCTACCCTGAGTCGCCGAGTTGCGAGTGAAGCCAACAAAGACGCCAACGTCCACCCTGCCACGAACGAAGCATCGCTACTCGTCAGAGTGACGACCAGCGAACAACCCGCAGGAAAGGTGGAGATCGCCAAGCGTGCGCCACCGTGCGCCACCGTGCGCCACCGTGCGCCACCGTGCGCCACCGTGCGCCACCGTGCGCCACCGTGCGCCACCGTGCGCCACTGTGCGCCACCGGGCGCCACCGTGCGCCACCGAGCGACACTGTGCGCCACCGGGCGCCACCGTGCGCCACCGAGCGACACCGTGCGCCACCGGGCGCCACCGTGCGCCACCGTGCGCCACCAGGCGCCACCGTGCGCCACCGAGCGACACCGAGCGACACCGAGCAACACGAGCGACCGAGCATCTTCAAGGACAGCATCGTGCCAACTCGTCATCGAGCAGTGGAGAGAGAGAGAGAGCAAAAGCCGAGCGACACGCCGAGCGAGGGAGCAGCACGACTCGATGCGGCCACGCCCCACCCAGAGGAAGCTGGCCGCTGTTCGTATCCTCCCACACCACACAAGCTAACAACACAACTCCCGACTCTAAGAATTAATTAATATTACAAGGGGACAACGCACACACAGCACGCACACGAATAAGACTTTAAAAGAAAAACTGTCTTTGCATTTCAAAAAGGGTTGCCATTTCGAGGTGGTGCGTTCAATATCAACTGATCGTGCAAAGCAGTTGCTGCCGTCGAGTTACATGAATAAGAAATGTTTTAGTCATTCATTTTCGTTAACTGCATAATCGAGTTACATGAATTTATTGACGTATACCTGCTTTCGCATAAGAGAGTGTCATGTGCTTGTTTAGAATTAAAATTACTTAACACCAACTGTTCGAGTGCTTCTTTCCAAGTCCATGCAAAACTATCTTATTCTTGATAACTGTATCCTGTGATGAGATCTGAACCTGGAGACCTAAAAATAACAAACACACTAAGATAATCGGTAAACGTTTAATCGATGATAATCGTGTTATCCTGATTGATATAACCCTGGATAAACGAAACCAAGCCTAATTATCATAACTGCACACAGTAACATAATCGCAAGCATCCGCATAAATTACTACGATTATCTCCGTGATTATCATAATTTATGCATATAATCACACACATTATCATAATTTATGCATGTTAATACACACATTAACATAATAAATGCGATTTGCGCATTTTTCGGAAAATTATTAATTTTTATTATTTTTATCAAAATTTCATAACCCAACACATACAACATAATGGGTGGCTCGTCCGGGATCTCTCACAGACAGTGTTTTGCATGGATGATGGAATGAATCACCACGTGTTAACCAGAATATCGGGACCAAACATTGCATTGTGATTGTAAACGGGCGTAAAACAAAAAAAAACGCCCTCTGAGGTTAAAATCCAGAATAGCAAGTTGAAACAAAGACAGTGGAATTTAGATAAATCATATCGAACCGATTGTATCCTGTGATAAATGGTGTTAGAGGTACGCACTCTGAATCGGAAAATAACAGAATAGATCGAGCAAAAACTGACCACACTCTGTGAGATAACTGTTTTATATGCACTCTGAAAGGAAATGTCAAAGTAACTCTTGCCATACTTAAGATGCTAGGATTAAGAATAATATTTGAATGGGTTACGGGATACTGGGAACTCGTATTGAAACATACCGACCGATCTGTTACAAAGCAGTACAGTCAGAGAGACATATGGGAAGGGAGCTGTATCGATAACACGAACACACCTCGGGGGAAACTAATTGACTGGATAAAATGTAACGAAGGCGAACACGATGCAAAAACTGCAGAGAAGGCAGGACAGGACTCATACCTTCTCACACAGGCATACAGACAGGGATTGTGGAATGAGGAAAAATTTGGAAAGGAAACGGGAGAGAAATCGTCTCTAATAAACGAGGAGAAATGTCCCCACACCCTCGAGAGGGATGAGAAATCAGTGCTCGCGACACCAGCGAAACTCACAGACGTTGATCCACAGAATAAATATGGAAGTAACAGTAAATCACACTCTTGGGTACGTGGACAGAGTCCAGGGACTAATCGCACAAAAATTATGGATATCGAACAAAAAATCCTTGACAAAGGGAAACCCTCACAATTCGAGAGAAGGGATGGAGAGATACATATGCAAACAAAAACATGTGAGACTGACAACTTCACAGATAGAGGGAGGAACAATGTTAAAGTAAAGTCGACAGGACATGCTCCACTAAGGGCAGAGGCAAAAACTGAAGGGAAATGGCAACACGAGCGACACGGCACTGGGCGCGCACACAGAAAATGCACACCGCTTAATCACGCCCGACACAGTACAGATCAAAGTGACAGATTGCCTGATGATAACTTGTTTGATGATGACGCTGTCGGAAATCAACTTTCGGAATACTTATTCAACAGTAAAACCCTTAAATTGATGGACAAGGCTCTAGTTAGAATTCCCGATTTTGATCCACACAATAAGTCTATGGATATCCACACACATATCGCAACAGTAGAAGAGGAGGCAATGATTAGAGGGCTGAGGAGACGGGATGAAAAAGCGAGTTTGTTGAAACGGAGCTTACATAAAGAATCTATCCCATGGGTAAAGTCACTGCCACACAAGGTTAGAAATGATTTTAAACAACTGAGCCTGGCAGTGATTCGGAAGTTTGGAGAATATTCGACACTCACTGAGGGGTTTTATGCTGTAAAATCGATGACCCAGGGCATGGACCAAGATCCACGTGACTACCTCGTACAATTTAAAAGAGCGTATTACGCAGGCGATGTGAATCAATACCACGAAGGAGATAAAATGTTCAAAATTATGTTTTTTGAATCCTTGAGCCCAGAGATTACAGAAAGGGTGAGAATGGTTTTGAATCCAGAAACCGCATCCTTACGCCGCATAGAGAGCAAGGCGTACATGGCATGGTTATACAGAGCTAAGAGTCATAATTCGGATCCAGAACACAGGGAGAGGGATAAGGAACCCAGCCTCTCAGAGAGAAATAAAAATCACCGAGCAGTCCCACGATGCAGGGAGGAGCAAAAACGCACGCACACATGGCAAAATAAACCAGAGAGAGGTTGGCACGAGAATGAGAGCGGCACAAAGCCGAACATTCAGGAGAATCACAGAATGTGGAGGCCAAAGGCAGAATCATATCAACACCCCATGCCCCGACACACGCAAGGTCAAAATTACCCACAGGGATGGCGAAGTAACGATCCAAAAAAAATTTGGCACCCAAATGGGAGAAACACTGGGCCAAAAGTGTACGAGAATCGTAGGAGGGAGAGGTTCAGAACAGAACCATATCAACACCCCATGCCACGACACACGCAAGGTCAAAATTACCCACAAAAATGGCGAAGTAACAATCCAGGAAAAATTTGGCACCCAAATGGGAGTAACACTGGGCCAAAAATGTACGAGAATCGCAGGATGGGAGGTCAAAAACAATCAGTCCAATTACGACCAATTCCTCCACCGGCTATACCAGGAGGGAATAGAGGAATAACACAGAATGCGGTCCAAATACATGATAAACAACCCACAGTGAGCGCGAGCGAGCGGCCAACACGCGCCCCACCCGCCGAGGTTTTGTTAAACCCTGAGCTCAATGAGGAATACAAGCAGGCTGCAAGTGACAGGGCGGGCAAAAACGCGGACAGTGCTCCCGTAAATGACGCGCGGATCGAATACAAGGACAGGGTTGCATTGAAGTGTGATCGGACAGTAAAAAACAGACAACAGAGACAAAAACAGACAGCAGGGACACGCCCTGAGGAGTGCAGGCGCGAGCCTTTGAATGAAAAATATCCAAGGGAAACCAAAATTTATGCGGATCGGAGTGCTGAAATGGAGACGAATGTTCATGACATATCGGGAATGGTGTTGAAATCTAACACACTCGTAAAAACAAAGAGGGCAACATTACGAGACACAGAATTAAATCGACACACTGACTCGGCAAATGTGCATGTAATCGCAGAGAGAGCGAATACCACGAACCAAGTGTCAAAGTGGGTTGTGTGCGCGAATTATGATTATGTACAGCACAATTTTTCACCACACACTCCCACGACGCGAGAGAGTGAGAGAGGAAACTACAAAAACGAACCCGATCGAATTATCAAAGTGATAAGTGGTAAACCAGGCAACATGAGGAAGGTAACGCATAAATGCGTTCGAAACCGCTACCTAGCGTTTCCCAGGATTTAACAAACACAAAAATGAATATTCGTCGGAGTTATGATGTATGAGAACCATGTAACTGGTGATATCGATGTTAACGTGTTGTTATTTTCTTTGCTTAATTCAAATGTAACCATGTTAAGCAAAAACAAAAATGAATATTCGTCGGAGTTATGATGTATGAGAATCAATGTAACTTGTGGTGTTGATGTTAAACTTTTGTTTTATTTCTTTGCTTATTTCAAATGTAACCAGGTTAAGATTGTAATACGTACGCGCGCATTGTAAGAATAACCGCCGAGAGTGAGGGCGGCTGATGGATTTATAACAAAACAAAAAAACAGGGCATTTACTTTGTTTGAAAATTCGCCAGTGGCCGAATCAACCACTGATAATTTTCAAAAGGGCGGATTGTTGTATCTATGCCCTGTTTTCCGTTATTAATATTAAGAATAATTAAGAAAAAAAAACCTATTTCTCTTTTTATTATATCTATATATACCTTTTAATTAAATAATGAAAACAACCCACTACAAACACACTAGGAATCTGTGAAACGGCCATTAAACTGGTAAGAAGTCGGTGACAGAGGGGTCATAGACATCCAGATGGACAAAAGATGTATGGACTAACCTCCCAAAGACATCTGGAGATGCACAGATAAGGTGCAGAGCAAACAACGGTTGAAACTCGCGTTTTCTTAACGTTTTCCTTACCGAAAAGTAGAAACTTAACATAGATAATTAACCAACAAACAATAATTTTATTATTAGTAATTCCCTTATATTCACCGCATACATATTATTTAGAAGTATATGTTTCCTATCTACACGACCTTCCGAAAAACTAAAGAGTGCGAATTCCAGAAAGCTTAAGTGCATGTGCACTTAACCTCAGGACATAAAAAAAAATTAACTCAGAATAAAACACCAATTTCTGGAGAACTAAACTGGGCGAAGCCCCAAGGTAATAATGTGACGAGGAGCATTACGAATATTCATTAAACATAGAAGAATGATAACCACGATACTAAGACCGAAGGAACCTCATAAAATATAATTCAAGAATAAATGTAACACACAGGACCACATAAATGTATTGCAAACATCTCCTCAGCCACCTTTGTCTTCCAGCGGGGTCTGACAAGCAAGGAGGGAGCAAAAAGGCCACAAAAGGGGGGGTTTGTGCTGACATTGGTTGTTTTCTCTCGCAAGAGACGCGGAGAGAGGAGTGGGTGCTCGCGTGTTTGAGTTAAGCACGGCCACCTTTGTCTCCCCGCAGCACAAAGAGATGGCCCATGAATACTTGGAGGGTTAGGAAGGTCGCGAGGAGGGGACGCGGTGATGTCTGCTTATTCTCGCTCTGTTTTAGTTTGTTTTTCTCTCGCAAAAGAGAGAAGAGGGTGATCACGTTTTGAGCACAAACAGCAAGATTTACACACGCAAGCAAAATAACATTCCCCACCCCTCCTCCCAGAATGGTTACATCGCTGGGTCTTTACTAAAAAACACGCATACGACACACGAAACACACGAACGCAGATGTGTTCAACCCACAGAAAGATATATGACGGCCTTCAAACAACTCGGGAAGATTGAGTGGATTTTCTGAATATAAGCCGGGGAAAAATCCATTCAACTCAGATCGCCAGGGGCTCTGAGCCCCACATCGTCCGGGCCACGGGCCCCACCAGAAATCGTCAAGAAGTTTTCGTCATCCAGAATGACGAGGTTTGCGGGGTAGCGACGTGCCGCTACAAGCCGAGGTCTGCACCACCTGAGAAGAATCGCTACCCTGAGTCGCCGAGTTGCGAGTGAAGCCAACAAAGACGCCAACGTCCACCCTGCCACGAACGAAGCATCGCTACTCGTCAGAGTGACGACCAGCGAACAACCCGCAGGAAAGGTGGAGATCGCCAAGCGTGCGCCACCGTGCGCCACCGTGCGCCACCGTGCGCCACCGTGCGCCACCGTGCGCCACTGTGCGCCACTGTGCGCCACCGGGCACCACCGTGCGCCACCGAGTGACACTGTGCGCCACCGGGCGCCACCGTGCGCCACCGAGCGACACCGTGCGCCACCGGGCGCCACCGTGCGCCACCGTGCGCCACCGGGCGCCACCGTGCGCCACCGAGCGACACCGAGCGACACCGAGCGACACGAGCGACCGAGCATCTTCAAGGACAGCATCGTGCCAACTCGTCATCGAGCAGTGGAGAGAGAGAGAGAGCAAAAGCCGAGCGACACGCCGAGCGAGGGAGCAGCACGACTCGATGCGGCCACGCCCCACCCAGAGGAAGCTGGCCGCTGTTCGTATCATCCCACACCACACAAGCTAACGACACAACTCCCGACTCTAAGAATTAATTAATATTACAAGGGGACAACGCACACACAGCACGCACACGAATAAGACTTTAAAAGAAAAACTGTCTTTGCATTTCAAAAAGGGTTGCCATTTCGAGGTGGTGCGTTCAATATCAACTGATCGTGCAAAGCAGTTGCTGCCGTCGAGTTACATGAATAAGAAATGTTTTAGTCATTCATTTTCGTTAACTGCATAATCGAGTTACATGAATTTATTGACGTATACCTGCTTTCGCATAAGAGAGTGTCATGTGCTTGTTTAGAATTAAAATTACTTAACACCAACTGTTCGAGTGCTTCTTTCCAAGTCCATGCAAAACTATCTTATTCTTGATAACTGTATCCTGTGATGAGATCTGAACCTGGAGACCTAAAAATAACAAACACACTAAGATAATCGGTAAACGTTTAATCGATGATAATCGTGTTATCCTGATTGATATAACCCTGGATAAACGAAACCAAGCCTAATTATCATAACTGCACACAGTAACATAATCGCAAGCATCCGCATAAATTACTACGATTATCTCCGTGATTATCATAATTTATGCATATAATCACACACATTATCATAATTTATGCATGTTAATACACACATTAACATAATTAATGCGATTTGCGCATTTTTCGGAAAATTCTTAATTTTTATTATTTTTATCAAAATTTCATAACCCAACACATACAACAGCCTTACCATCAGCCCCACCAAAACTAAGCACCTGCCTGGGTATTTTGTACCATCGGATACTCCACCCCCACAACTCCCAATCGGTGATGGGGCAGTTGTGGAGAGAGTGGAGAGTTTCTCATACCTTGGCAGTGTGCTCATGACCGGCTCCGGTTTAACAGCAGAGGTCTCACTCCGAATCAGTCGAGCGGCAATATCTTTTCATTGGTTGCATAATGCTGTTTGGAAGCTACCTGGTCTGTCGCTCCGCACGAAGCTTCAGGTCTTTTCGGCCACGGTCATTCCCTCCCCTTTCTACGCTTGCAAAACGTGGACCCCCCTAATGGAGCATCTTCGCCGGTTGGAAACATTTAGGCTGGCCTGCCTACGATCCATCCTGGGTTTAACCAGGCTGGATTGTGTGAGGAGCTCACAAATCCTTGAAAGATCTGGGCAAAGTCCCATCGGTGAGCTTCTCCGGCAGGCAAGGCTGCGCATGCCCAGCCACCGCATGCCTAAACAGCTTTTGTTCGGCCAGATAGAGGGGGCTAAACGGGCGCGGCACAGGCTAGAGAAGAGATGGAGTGATGTGGTACAGGAGGACGTGGAGCTGAGTGGACTTGCCGATGACTGGTACCACCGGTGTCAAGATCGGCCTCAGTGGAGGAGGCTCGTGAAGGACGCTACTGGGCAGTTGGAGGCAGTCGCCCTCCAACAACAACAGAGAGCGAAGGAGCGACGCTCACAACGAGCGTAGCGCCGGGTGGCTAAAGCACAGCAAGTTGGCACAGTAGGGGGCACAGGTGGTGCATCAGCCAGTCATCTCAATCATCTCAGTCAGTCGACCTGTGGCACCTGGGTCTGCCCCGTGACCTCCTGCCAGCGGGCGTTCGACACTTCACGTGGCCTCAAGGTGCACATGGCCTGGCACAAGCGTGGTGGTGACGTCACTGCCACTTGGTGGCGAATGGCGGTTGTTGTTGTAAGTCCATGTGTGTGTGGCTCTATGTGCGTGTGTGAGTCCATGTATGTTTGTGTGGGAGTCTGTGTGTCAGTCGATGTGTGTACGGCAATGTGTGCATGTGAGTGACAGTCCATGTGTGTCTGTAAGTCGATGTGTGTGCGTGGCTTCATGTGTGTGTGTAAGTCCCTGTGTGTGTGTCTTAGTCGATATGTGTGTCTTTGCAAGTCCATATGTGTGTTTGTGTAGGTCAATGTGTGTGTGTGTGAGTCTATGTACCATCGGACACTCCACCCCCACAACTCCCAATGGGTGATGGGGCAGTTGTGGAGAGAGTGGAAAGTTTCCCATACCTTGGCAGTATGCTAATGACCAGTTCCGATTTAACAGCAGAGGTCTCACTCCGAATCAGTAGAGCCACATTATCTTTTCATCGGTTGCGTAACGCTGTGTGGAAACTACCTGGTCTATCACTCCGCACGAAGCTTCAGGTCTTCTCGGCCACGGTCATTCCCTCCCTTCTCTACGCTTGCGAAACTTGGACCCCCCTAATGGAACATCTTCGCCGGTTAGAAACATTTAGGATGGCCTGCCTACGATCCATCCTTAAACAGGCTGGATTGTGTGAGGAGCTCACAAATCCTTGAAAGATGTGGACAAAGTCCCATCGGTGAGCTCCTCCGGCAGGCAAGGTTGTGTTGGCTGAGTCATGTAGCCTGCATCCCCAGCCACCGCATGCCTAAACAGTTTTTGCTCGGCCGGATCGAGGCTAAATGGGCGCGGCACGGGCTAGAGAAGAAATGGAGTGATGTGGTACAGGATGACGTGGAGCTGAGTGGACTTGCCGATGACTGGTACCAGCAGTGTCAAAATCGGCCTCAGTGGAGGAGGCTCGTGAAGGACGCTACTGGGCAGTTGGAGGCAGTCGCCCTCCAACAACAAGGAGGGCGGAGGAGCGACACTCAGAACAACAAGCGGAGCGCCAGGTGGTTAAAGCACAGCAAGTTGGCACAGTAGGGGGCACGGGTGGTGCATCAGCCAGTCATCTCAGTCAGTCGACCCGTGGCACCTGGGTCTGCCCCGTGACCTCCTACCAACAGGCGTTCGACACTTCACGTGGCCTCAATGTGCACATAGCCTGGTACAAGCGTTGTGGTAACGTCACCACCACTTAGTGGCGAATGGTGGTTGTTGTTGTTCAGTCTATGTATGTGTAGTGGGTTCGAATTAGGTGCACACACACAGTTTGGAGTCAACACTATTTATTAGAACGGTAAGTAGTATAACACTGTACATAAGGTGGTGACCACCTTCCTCAACTCACTAACACTCTGGAACACTTTACAGCGTGACCCAGGCAGGCAACGGGCTGCCTGGTCACGGACGACGACCCAGGGACTTGAGGACCAATTATGTCGTCTTCACTTCGGGGTTGAACAGCCCCGCTCTGTGTTCACACCCCGCTTATAACCGCTCAGGCGTGGCTGGCTCTACCCAGAGTCCTCCACCACGTGACCCTCCAGGCTCCCCCTTGGGGCCCCTAGCCCTCGTACGGGCCGACACAGTAGTGACGTCTTATGTCACTACATCACCGCCCCCCCCCCTCCCTGTATAAACACACAGCCGTCTCGGCTGTAACACTACTGTGAAACATTGAAAAGGTGTGCCTCCGAACCAGTAACATCAATAAATAACCGGCGACCGATAATAAATACATCACGCAATATAAACAAAATCGACGAGGGTAAAAGGAGGGGAGAATGCATGGAAAATGGGGAATTAACAACAACAAATATACATGGAAATGGGCTAACCTGCTTACTCCCCAGCACAGCCTCCCCGTGTAAGAATCACACATTCACCGACATGTGAGTGTGGCCGTTGGAACGACGGCAGAGGCAATGAGCAAGGTGTGTGACAGCAATATAGAGCAGCCTGTCTTCAATGAGTCCATGTGGCCGGGCCTCCCAGGGAAGGTGCGCACGCACCCCCTGGAGGCCCTGGAGAACTATAAGCGGCCCAAAGGGCATGGCCCCTCCCTAGGAGTCAAGAACAGGAGGAGCAGGAGTAGCTGACGTATGCTCCACTCCCTTCCCCCCAGTCCACAGTCGGTCGGCACAACCGGTGACTCCAAGGTGCCTCTCCACGAACACTCGCCTCGGCTCGTTGGACACGACAGTCACCTGGCCCCTGGGCAGTGGGGATGAGGGGATTCTGGCCGGCGCGAGAGAAGAGAAAAAAAGAATAATAAACGGATTCAGACGCGTTGGATGCACAACCAACACGGCCACGAAACCAAATATGTACACCTTCACCCACACAACACGGATGGCAGGGTTCCCCGACCCACAGCTACCATTCCATCCACTAGGTTGTGATTGAGCGAGGACAGAACAACTGCCTAGCGCTCACGCACTCACACACCTCAATACGGACGTCTTCCGACATCCTGGTTCGAGACGTCATGTGTCAGAGCCAACCCATGTCCTGGGGCGAAGAAGTCGCGCTTCAGGGACGCCCCCAGGATCTGCATTTTAGGTAAAGAAAAGCATTTGGCGTGAAAGTTGGCCTAAATGACGACCGCACGCGTGATCCGCATCTCCGCGGCCTCCTGCGCTGGTATGAAATGGCGGCTGCAGGCGCGAACAGCATCTCCGCGGTTTTCCGCGCTCACACAAAATGGCGGCCACACACGCGAACCACATCTCAGCAGATTCTTGCGCACATACAAAATAGCGACCGTACACACGGTTTCCCGCGCTTGCACAACTTAGCAGCCCTCCCTTGAGGCCCAACCCAGACATCTCATGCCACTCTGTATCACTCCCCGCCTTTCCGACGCGCACGCGTCGGCCGTATCGGGGGAATTTAACCCAGTCTCTCTCCAAGACTCGCATTGCAGCATATAGCTGTACCGACCGAGCTGAGACGACCCATCGTTCACTCACTGCACAACATGCACCCTAACAACTGAGGGATACAGTCCCAACGTAACAGGACAACTACACCTGAACACTACGAATTTCTAGCCCACTGTTTCAATGCGCCTCGGAGTGTCTCAATCACCGGGCCGCCAAGGCGAGCCTACAGCTCCAGACGCACCATGGAGGATCTCAACCTCCGAGCCGTCAGGCCAAGCCGTCAGCCATAGCATGACGGGACCACACTCTCCGAGCCATGTGAGCGCACAGCCCACTAGGCTAGACATGCCACGGAGTGTCTCGATCTCCGGGCTGTCAGGTCAAGCCGTCATGACGGGACCACAACGTTCATGTTAGACACGCAACACTCACTGGGCAATCCTGGTCAGGATCTGCGCCCCAAGATAGGCGACAGCCAGCACCACAATTCCAAATCCCTGGCAGCATGTCACCATCTCAATTGAAATGCTCCATACCAATGACGGCAGAGCCACAAACCAAGGCAGTCATCCCCCACACAATCGCAATTTAACACCATCACAACACATACAATTTGAATTAGGATCCCCCACTGAACTGATCTAATGCCGAACAGGTACGCACAATTTGTGACGATCCCGAATACCCAATGGTCACAACAATACACCTCAAATCCCGTATCCGTACACATCATCTCCGAGACTCGCATTGCAGCATGCAGCTGTACCACCCGAGTTGAGAGAGCAACGCAATTTGGCGGAAATTAACAGAAACGCACCCCCATCCATGTAGAACACAAGGGGCAATCCCGCACAAAAGACATCATCTGTGCAACAACGGACAGGAACCAACCAGTGAGTTTGAAACACACCGAACCTGTCATTTCAAAATCCCCTTCAACATTAACCATGGGACTCAGGGCATTTAAATTTTGAGAGCAAAAAAACTAGAGACAAAACCCAAGAATCGCCGAATTGAGTAATACAGTATATGTGTACGACTGACGCGACAGCTTCTTTGTCTCGATTTAAAGCTTTCGTGACTGCAGGGATTCATCTTCTTGGTTCTTTCGGTAATGTCACGTAGAATGGAAATAATAAAATAATAAAATAAAACATTATAAAATAATTCTCACGACGTTTCGGCCACAACGCAAGCAGCCGTCCTCAGGTGAAGAACAGGTTTGTCAGAAAGACAGCGTCTGAATGAACACTACCAGGCTTGGCAGCGTATATTTAAGCTGCATTTCCCATAAATATGCTAAATTCCTCTTGATATGCAAATTCCTTTGTCAAGGCGCTCTTTCCCCTCCAACCCAGCTTAAATATACGCTGCCAAGCCTGGTGGTGTTCATTCAGATGCTGTCTTTCTGACAGACCTGTTCTTCACCTGAGGACGGCTGCTTGCGTTGTGGCCGAAACGTCGTGAGAATTATTTTATTATGTTTTATTTTTATTATTTTATTATTTCCATTCTACGTGACTTTACCGAAAGAACCAAGAAGACGCCTATAGTTCACATCTCCTCCGTCGGCATCACCCAATGTCCCTCCATTCTCTCCAACGCACAACTCCCCATCCACATCACTCAATGTCCCTCCGTTCGCTCGCTCCGCTGGCTTCGCTCGCTCTCCCTCTGCTTCCCTCCTCCAGCGACCTCCCTCTCTGCTTTCTCCCTCTCTCCAGTTCGGTCGCTCTTTGTTCTCCCTGCCGTTTTACTCCGTCGTAGCTTCTCCTCCAAGGTCCGTTACTCCGCTGCTATCCTATACTGTATTCTCTTTATCCGTTGCTACCATCACTATCTCCCTCTGTCCACTGCTACCTTATACTATAAATCTTGTCTACTGCTACCGTATACTATACTTTCTTGTCTACTGCTACCGTATACTATACTTTTTCACCTGCTGCTCCGTCTCTTCCTCTATCTGTCTCTTGTCCCAGGCACCAACCAACTCCCGTTTCTCCCCACGCTCTTTGCCTTTATCCCCGAACCAATTTGCCCCAATCAATTAGATCATCCCCCGCTTCGCTACTCGCCCCCGGCCCCCAGCGTCACGTGATGTTGTTGTTGTAGACACCGCGGCGCCAATCTCAGACACACCTCTCGACCAATCACCGGCCTGCGTCCTCGATTACCCCGAACACCTGCAGGCCTTCCCTTAATTACCTTACCACCTTAATTGGCACAATAACAACAGTATGGCGCCCCGGTCCCTGTGTCCCCATTTGCCCTCACTGTTCCCCCGCGTGACCGTATTACAACCCAACGCGTGACGTGTGTTTTCTTAAGTCCTACATATGCAGTCCGCATATAGTCAACCATCTCGAGCAATGCTCCATACAGCCCCGTACATCATTCCGTACATCGTCAACAAGCTTAACTCCGTAACAACAACCAAAAAAATGTCACAACACGAATCATTAACACGGCAACCCACGGGATATTAAGGGAGCTCGGGACACCTGACGGAACAAAATTAATCATTAACTGGCCCCTCAAGATAAACAATCCCAACGCCGTAATTAAAATGAACAATGTTACACGCGGACACCCGACACGAACGCCGCGACCAGACGCAACTTATAGAAAGCAAATTGACGCCCCGCAACCCGGCGAGAAAAATAAACAAAAAATAACACGAACCCCAACCCGGCGCACGCAAGGATGGATGAAGTGTTAATAGGGGCCGGGTGTGTGTAGTATCACGCATCGCCTGGCAAGCTGTGAAGAGCAGAGGGCAGCTAGGTGGAGTACCGGGACGCCCCGAAGAATCTTGCATGGTGAGCGCGGCCTCCTCTTGCGAACCGCAGCCGCCACTCGCACTCGAGCAGAAGACGGGGGCGCCACCTGAACGTGTGGAACTCCCCCTCCACAGGCGTTGATGTCAGCGGGAACGGCATTTTAGCGGGAACAGTGCCCCGGCCAGCCGCCGAAATGGCGGCCCCTCTGCGTGGCCCTCATGCCCGGGCTTCCCCAGCAGTGACAACGGCGTCCTCTCCCCGCGGCTCCGGCGCCCCTTCCCAGATGGTGGTGAAGCAGCGGTGCGATGCCAGTCCTGCCACTCCGTGTGCAGCGCCATCACTCTCACTGTCACCGGGGCTGCCATCCCCGGGGC
Source organism: Lethenteron reissneri (assembly GCF_015708825.2). NCBI lineage: Eukaryota > Metazoa > Chordata > Hyperoartia > Petromyzontiformes > Petromyzontidae > Lethenteron > Lethenteron reissneri. The sequence goes on from NC_083822.1 coordinate 1,605,392, forward strand.
TGTTCGAAGGATGGTCGTGACGCCGTCCTCGTCGCACGAAGGCGTCCAGGTGAGTTGTTTTCCTCGTGTGCTCATTTTACTACCCTAGGATAACACATAGCAATATTTATTTTCCCGCAACTTCTTGACACCAAATGTAGTTCGTTCGAATTAGGTGCACACACACAGCTTTGAGGGAACATTATTTATTAGAACGGTAAGTAATATAACACTGTACATAAGGTGGTGACCACCTTCCTCAAATCACTAACACTCTGGAACACTTTACAGCGTGACCCAGGCAGGCAACGGGCTGCCTGGTCACGGACGACGACCCAGGGACTTGAGGACCAATGATGTCGTCTTCACTTCGGGGTTGAACAGCCCCGCTCTGCGTTCACACCCTGCTTATAACCGCTCAGGCGTGTCCGGCTCTGCCCAGGCCACGCCTCCCTTCCCCAACCTCTGGGAAGGTCCGGGTCCTCCACCACGTGACCCCCCAGGCTCCCCCTTGGGGCCCCGAGCCCTCGTACGGGCCGACACAGTAGTGACGTCTTATGTCACTACATATGTAAGTGTGAGTCGATATGTGCGTGTAAGTCTATGTGTGTGTGAGTCGATTTGTGTGTGTAACTACGTGTGTCGAAAGTCTATGTCTGTGTGTGAGTCCATATGTGTGTGTGTGCGTGTAAGTCCATGTGTTTCTATGTGTGTGGGTCGATGTCTGTGTGTAAGTTCATGTGTGTCTGCCCTTTTCGCCAGGGCAACGCCGGGTACTTACCGCTAGTAAGAAATATTTTTAAACTTTTGAAAAAAACATTTTTGAAAGCACATATTTTATTTATAAATGTAAATTTTCATTATAACTTTTTTTTCTCGAGTACGGTAATTGTGAAACGCATGGCGTACGCATGAAGTGTCCATAAAAGGTGAATCGTGTAACTGAGAACTTGTGCTATGAGAGGGAGGCAAGCGCCTTACGCGAGGGATGGCCGAAACAGCCAACGTATCCGGGCTTCATTTATCTTGCTGAACAGAGATGTTAACTACCTCGCCTGGTATACAGAAGGTCGCGAGTTTGTTGGCGATGCTGACGCCTGCTGTATATATCGAGTTTGCGTGTTCTCCACGTGGTCGCGTGGATTTTTCTCCAGGTCTTCTCTCCACAGGTAGAAACGTGCGTTTCAGAGTATTTGGCTATCCGCATGAGCCACTTTGTTGCGCTATCATTTGTGACAGCCAGGTCGCTTCTGGCAAACAGCCATATAACTCAGTGGGTCATTAACTGGTAAAATAAAAAAAAAGTGTTTATGGTTTAAAGCCAAAGCGAGAGGTGGAGTGGATGTGGTGTGCCGGGTCTGGTCATCATTTCCGAGTTGCAGATGTCTGGCTGTAATGAAGCCCTGCTTGTTGCGTGTGTAGTGATATGGAATAGGTAACCACACCTTGTAGCGCTGGCTGCTGGCAAAAAGCTCAGCTGCCATGGCAACCCTGTCGGCTAGAGGTGGCGGGGTAGGCGGGAGGAAGGGATGTGGGGACGGAGGAGGTACGGGAGAAGCCCGGGAACCTTCTAGGGGGTTCTAGAAGGGGGGCGTAGCCAAGGGGGGACGAGGTTGCGCTGGGGGGATATAAGGGGGACCCCGGAGAGGACTCAGGGCCGTTGTTGGAGTGGACCCCTGGAGCCCGTCAAGTCCCATCAAGTCAAGTTCCGTTAAGTCTCGTCAAGTCTTCGTCATCGACAACATCGTCTTACCCTGGTCTCATCGTTGTGGGTCACGCAGCCCGTTGCTGTCCTGACCTTACTATAGTATTCTCAGTGGCTGCGAATGCTATAAATAGAGCGCCTCCTGATATCGTGTCTCTCTCGCCTGTCACTACACGTGTACCGAGGCAGTTCCTGAAGGCAGACGAGGAATTCGGTGCGCGAGAGCAGGTTGGAGTCTTTTTGGCAGACATCTCTTATCTACTGCTGGCCGATCGCCCCATCGTGTTATTGCCATGCCCGATTACGGACTGTCAAATGACCTATCTACAAAGCCTTAAATTGAAGCACCAATCGTAAACGTGACACGCAGACACCTCCGATTAGCACGGATGGCTATGTACGGTGCGACAGAAGTTCAACATATCAACATCTATAAGCCGCTAAAACTCAGGTCTGATTACGGATACGTTCAGCACAAAAAAACAAGTTGTGGCAATTGCTACGTTATAAAACTCCACTATCTACGGTTTAACGCGGTCTGTGAACGGCATCATTGTTTACCGTCAATGTATTTCCTTTTCATAGCATTTAGTTTGCAATGATGACACCTGCACTCGAGCAAAGGTTTTTTTCATCATTTCGTAGACCAGGTTACTCCTTTTTATTCAAGCATTTGTTTTATTGATTTATAACCAACAACATTTCTTGCCTATAAAGTAGCACAGCTTCAAAGGTACTTGATTGAAGGTTACACAAACCTTTTGGGATAAACCGGCATAAACACAACGTAAACACATCGTACGTGCACAGGCACAGTCTCACACAGCCGATCAACTCAAATGTATCGCTCCGATGATTACAATGAACCAAGTGCAGGGTGATCCATTTATTGTATTGATCACAGAGAGATGATGGGCTGAGTCAACCTCCATCCAGGATTTGGTTGGCGAGATGTTAACTCCCTCGCCTGTTATACAGAAGGTCGTAGGTTCGATCCTGACCGACGCTTGGAGTTTGCATATCTCTCTCCCCCGTGGTCAGGACTTTTCTCCGCGTTTAAGAGTATTTAAGCTGCGATAAAATTCCACATAAGCCACTTCGTAGAGATATCATTTGTGGCCAGGTCGTTTTATAGCTCGAATGGGCCTTATACCTGGTACAATAAAATAACATGATTTAAATTAGTTTCATTTGATAGACCGACAACACCCCGACCGAGTGCCCCATTCTGGTTTGCCAGTTCCGATGAAACCCCCGATTGCTCAACACATTCTTACCCGCCCAAAACGGACACCGTTCACGGCAGGAAAGCGACCTTGCTCTGCCGGAGCAGCCCTTAACGCGCGACATCGATCCCGACAGCGATACCATCCACGCCTCGCTCCCCGTGCGGCAGCGTGCGACTGGGTTACAAGGGGAGGTTGCGTTGGATGGACCACCCCCAACACCCTCCCCACCGCCCCCACCCTCCCACAATGGAACAAATTGGGGTTTATAATCAACGATTTTTGGGCTTAGATCGCGTTTATTTATAAATGTGTCGTAACCCTCCACCACCCGACACGGCCAATCAGTAAAAAATGTGTCACGTTGACAAAGACAAATAGTTCACTGCTTTAGCCCACCGGTGTGTTGAAGCAACAACATTCACAATTTGAGTACGACGTTTCGCTGGTAATTACAACCAGCATCATCGGGCAATTCGCCAGAGGGTTACGACACATTTATAAATAAACGCGATCTAAACCCAAAAATCGTTGATTATGAATAACATTGGTCGCGAAAGCCTACGTGTTAAATTGGGGTTTGGCCCCCCTTGCACGAGCTGCGACGCGCGCACGCGTGTACGATTGTCTGTTAATGGTTATCGGAATTTCGCATTTGAACGTAGCTGCTGCCCCCCACACATTTGGAACCTGCCCAGTTTCGTCTCTTGGCACATCTCCGTATGTGTGTGTCCTCATTTAAACTATCCATTAGATTTTTTGGGTTAGATCGCGTAAATATAAACGCGTCTTTTAACTCGCCACCACCCGACACAGCGAATTAATGAGGTTTGTTAGGGAAACAAAACGTGGAAATTCGTTACTAATTGTAAATGTTGTTGTAGCTTTACTCTCCAACACACAACCGGTGTGCTGTACTAGTAACGAATTGGCATGTTTTGTTTACGTGACAAACCTTACTAATTGGCCGTGTCGGGTGCTGGTGGGTTTAACGAGATATATATTTATGCGATCTAATCCAAAAAACTATCTTATTGATTTCGTTGGTCGCGAAAGCCTCATGTGTCCAACCAAAAACAAATCATACTGGCTAGGTTGGCAAAGTGCACCAGGCGAGATGTAAAACAATAACGTACACTGTATTGAGATCGGAGCTTCGCATTCAAATGCCGTTTTCTTAATACAAAAAATATCCCTATTATTTTAGTGGGGGGGGGGGGGGGGGGGGTATCTATAAATGGATCACCCTGTGTTTCAAACTTCAAATGTACAACGAAGCAGATCCTACCATCAAAACTGATGCATTCACCAAACCAGATGCATTAACCGAGGTTTACCCGAGTTCATAGCGGCCCTGAGAACGATTGTTAAAGGGCGCTTTATAAATTTAAAATATTAGTCATTCACGTCGCATGCACGGGTCAATGTACAGTTTGAACGAGTTTCTTTAGCTGTATTATAAGCGGTTCGCAAACCATTTGGCATTCCGTCAGGTGGCACTACACCGCGTTGTTAAACCGCTCTCCCGAGTCCCGAATGATCAATACGGTAGGGTCCCTCGGTTAACGATGTTAATGGGTTCCACGAAAACCCGTCGTTAATAGAAATAATCGTGAATCGAATGTAGGAAATGCACATTTAGAGGGCTCCATTTGTTCCGAGACGATCAGAAGTTGACCTTTTTTTCCCACCCTAAAAATATTCTTTGTAATATTAAAACACGCAATTTTAATAAATAAACGTTATAAGAACATGTTAAGTATTAAAGAGAGCTGTGTTTTTCCATAAACAACACACATCAAACATTGAAAAGCCAGCAGCCAGTTGCTCCCAAAACGCTCATCGTAAGGGGACGTCGCCGACTGGCTGAGGTCTGCTGCAGAGCCCACTTTAGGAGCGCTTCGATTGGCCGAAATTGGCGGGGCCACGTGACACCGTAAAACAAAAACGTTAATCGAAAATGTTCCGTTAATAGAAACAATGGGGACCCCTTACGGGGAGAGGCGGATCTTTAATCAAAATCTCGTTAATCGATTGGCATGGTAAACCGAGGGGGCTACTGTACAAACGACCTTGGATGCTATCAAACGGGCTCAATGTATGCCTCAAAATGCCCACGAAGAGACCGCTACAGGTACAATATTGCAAGGGTTCCTAGCACCATTCCAACACCGCAAGGCAAGGTATAAGCGGCCCCCCGCTGGGCTCAAAGAACGGCTACAAAATGCAAGGTCAGAATATTTGTGGGGGGAAATAAAAAATATTAATCACCTTCATCGTTTTCTGTAATTCAATAAACGGCTCCCGTTGATGACATGCGAGATAGTTGCTCTCTCTGGTCGATGTAGTGCAATGACTGGCGTGTTATCGTGCCAAAACGAGTCTCGGTAGGGACATTACCGGCCCAAGTGTTGTTGCTTGATACCCCGTCGAGCTGAAGTAACTTCCGAATGCCGTACTATTAAAAAAACTTTGGCAGTTTTTAACATTGGTGATATTTTTTATGTAAAGTATTCGCTGGCTTTGCACGAAAGGATTACATAGCTGTCAACCCATACGGTTTACCCCATATTCTTGTACAGGGAAAATTAATTTTCAGGTCCATACGGTGTACAGCCGTTTCAATACGGGAAACAACAAAATCACGTCTGTTTGTTTTCTCCCTTGTGATGGGACTTTATAGGATGAACGTTGAAATGTATAAGGGCACGGGGTGACCAATAAGGCCTGAATTGGTCTGTAGTAAGGTAGGCAACTGATAAGGGATTGACAGGCATGGGATGATGGGCGCAGGTCAAGTGTACCTCCAAATGACAACCGAAAAACAAAGCATGGTGAGAACATGCAAAATGAACAATTATTTAACAACAAAAATTGTTAAATAATTTTCCTATTTTGACACAAAAGCATTGGGCGAAATTGCCGTGAGCAGTTGGACTGCAGTTTTACGTTTAAGACGACACAATACCGCAAATGATGCAGTGCCACTTGATTTTAGGCGATCACCTATCAAAACTACTAATGTAAAATCATACACAAGTCAGTATTTTTTTTTTACAATCTAACCTTGTTTTACTTTGGTCCAATTATAAATACATTCTATCTCAATGAACTGTTTACGTTAAACATGCAAACCTTCGCAACCAATGGTTCACGATCGATGTTTGGGTCAGACTGCTTAAGTATGTTTGCCGTACATCATCCTCCACCTGACGCGGCCAATTCATAATAAAGTCGTCGCACGTGAACGAACGTCCAAACTTACTACTGCTTGAGCATGGCGGTGTGTGAGCGAACAATCCACAACATTTATAACTTGGTACAAGGTTTCGCTGCTAGTTACAACCAGCATCATCTGAACACTTTCAGGATTTCTGGCAATTGCCCGCCGCTTGTTCACGTAACTTCATTAATTTGCTGTCGGGTGCAGAAGGGTTTACAACACACATTTTCCCTTGAGAGCTGTTTTTTGTTGTGTTTAGTTTGTTGTCCTCCCGCACCTCCGATGAGCACGGTTGGCTACGTACGGTGCGAAAGAAGTTCAACAGACATAACTACACGGTCTAACCCAAACATCAAATATGGACTGTATACGACATAAACAACTAATTGTACGCAATTGATAATTCTGTGAAGTTGATTATGACGAGCCAAGCGGTTTCCTCCATATAAGTGGGATCGCAATGCTGTCTCCACAAGGTCCTGGCTCGTCGGAACGCAACGGGGGGGGGGGGGGGGGGGATTTCACGAGTTTCTCTCAGACCTCCGTGATCCACCAACCCCTGCCTGGCAGGCTTGCGCCCAACGAGTGGCCTCGCTCTGCTGAGCCAGCGAGTGTAAATCAAACATTCCTATGGGTTCAGACTACTCTATAAAATGAGCAATATATTAAATATATCCTTTGATTACATCTTACTTAAAAAGTTGTAGTCCTTTATGTCCTCATTTTTGTATGCGTACGGTGCTGTTTGAATTGCATACTTGGAGGTGCATTCAGCTCAGTGATGCTACCCGTCTTCCTCCAAGATGACATGAACTCTTATGTATGTGTAGTACAGGGTGCGTCAAATTTTTGTTTAACACTTCTGAGAATTGCAACAATACCACAAGAAATGTGCCTCCGGGCTCTGGAAACCATCTGGAGAAGATTCCAGGCATGTGTTGACAATGATGCGAACAAATGGAGACTGACTTTTTGAAGCTATTAACATACATTTGTTATTATTCCATTAAAAACAATAGTCCCATATAAGTGAAAATATTTTTTTGAAGCACCCTGTACATTGAGGGAAAACAAAGTTATTTTCCTGCGACAGTAAACTGCGTGAAATCATAGCCAGGATATAAAAGAGCACACAACCTTTTATTTAAATTCACGATCGTTTGCCTAAATTAACGCCTTCCGAGATCACCGAATTCTCGGCACCTGCATTGGCAGCGCTTTCCCATCACGTCAGGTGCTGTGCACTTGGCATCCTACAGAGAACATCTGACGGGCAGCCACTTCACCTAATGCGCAAAAAGCGCTTGAAACTCTGCCGCGTGCAGTGTTGTCGCGCGATCGGGGGGGGGGGGGTCTCTGCCCCAATAGGTGGCATTCATTGTTCGTCTTCACGAAAGGATTATTGCGAAGCCATATATCGTGGTCACACATTGTGTATACACACATTCCCAGTTGATAAAAAGCAGGCATCATGCTCTCCATGCATCACTGGCGAACCGGCTAAGGAGCAGCAAGGGGCGAGCTGCAACCTCGCATTAAAAATACCAGACCAGCTACAAAGACGACGACCTCAATTGAAACAAATGTTGAATTGTAAAAGATGCACGATAAATATATAACGTCCTATGTAGAAATTACTTCCTTCTACATATGAAGGCATGCAAGGTCTTTACATGCCAAACATTACATTACTGACCGAGCGTTTGGCAAAACATGGGAAATATTAGTGAGCACAAGAGTCTCTCATTTGTTATTTACAGTTTTTCAACAACTGAAAAAGTTTGGTCCGAGAGCGTAAACCGTCAGTCATTTCAGAATTTGCGGGTGAAAAACTTTAACTCGGTAGATTTGTTATTCTGCAAGGACAATGTATGCTAATCTTGGAAACTAACCTTGGAATGGGGACTGACATTCGTGTGGGACGTTGGAGATCGTAAAAAAGAACAACGCTCAAATTTTCAATTTCCTAACAGTGCTTCGCGCACCACCGCGGCTACAAAGCACGAAACAAGCCAACGGCTCTCTCGCCGCCCACAAGAACGTTGGCGTTTTAACGGCAGCGCGTAGAGGCGGATGCCAGCGTGTCCCCGACGGCACAGATCTACAGTGCCACGCCAGGAATCGGCACCGCCGCACGCATGACCCCCCCCAAGCTTCGCGGGCGAGAGACTGCCGCGCGTGGGGTCTCTCGTGCCGCTCGTTCCGATTCCGCTTTCATTTGGCACTCACCAAATTGTAAATGCTGTGGGTTCACTCTTCAACACACCGGGTGTGCTGAACTAGTAACAAATCGGCACGTTTTGTTTACGTGACAAACCTTACCAATTGGCCGTGTTGGGCAGTGGCGGTGTTTAACGACAGGGATCTAACCCAAAAAAAAACCCTCTTGTGGATAAGTGCTGCACGTTTGATCCCAACTTCAGTCCTGTCCTATATTAAATACGAACATTTCCGTAAAATCACGCATTGCAAGTTTTCACATTGAACCACGTTTGTTTACATTCCAAAAGGCGAAGCCTTGTTTCGTACACCGGCCATTTATAAAAGGAAAAAAAATGGTTTTTAGTTTTATTTCAATGCCGACGTTGAATCCGTGCCTGTGCCGTAGCCTGGCGCGTACACTCAGGCCTGGTCGCAGTACAGCTGTGAGGCGAGGTACACCAGGTGGGCGTTGGCCTCCCCCGTCGTGATGGTCACAGACGCCTGCCCTCCTCCGCCGCCGTCTGTGACGATCACCTCCGTGGGAAGGTGGGATGTTGTCATGGCAACCAATTGCTCTATGGGTAGAATATCGGCCTCAGATTTCGGTTCTGTTTTCAGGTATGACGTGGAAGAGTCCTCCATGTCGGTCTTCTTATTGGAAAAATTTTCACCTGTGGAAGAAAAAAATTCGAATCAGATCTGCATATGGATATACATACGGTTTAACATGTAGGCTTTCGCGACCAATATTATCCATAATAGGTTTTTGGGTTAGATCGCGCTAATATAAATGTGTCGTTACACCCGCCACAGCCAATTTGTAAGGTTTGTCACGTAAATAAAATGTGCCAATTAGTTACTAGTGCAGCACACCGATGTGTTGGAGAGTAAACCCACTACAACATTTACAATTCGAGTACCATGACGTTTCGCCAGTAATTACAACAACAACCAGCCTCATCAGGTGACTGCCAAATCTAGTTGTCACCTGAAGGCTGTGTTGGATTGTGACTGGTTTAATGACACATTTATATTTACGCAATCTAACCCAAAAAAACCTCTATTATGGATATATACATATGTTGTACTTTTCCGCACCGTACGTAGCCAACTGTGCTAATTGGAGGTGCGGGATAAAGACAACAAACTAAACACAAAAAGCAGTTTTAGAGAAATGTGTTTTCAATCGAGATGATTTAAAAGTACACACAGCTCCTGTGGCTTCCTCATATCGAAAGAGCATTCCAGAAGGCCGCAGAAGTGCATCTCAAAGCGCGCGATACGGTAACTGTCTTTGTTCGATGGTTAGCCAAAAGCCACTGTGAGGATGACCGGAGTTTGCTTGATGGTTTATGCAATAAACATCACCTGAAAGTGTGATCTGTATGATAGTGGTGTGGGTCCTGTGATTACAGTAAATCATTTCCTTTGAAGTTGCTATTATTCTGATGCTAGTTTACCCTGCTAAAGGCACCACGGTGGCGAGATGTTAACTACCTCATCTGGTGTACATCTTTCGGATGCGCATCTGTGGCCGTCTGGAACGCTCTTGCTTACGATATTCGGCTCATTGGAGCGATGCACTTTGAAATCAACATCTAGATTGACAAACTAATTTCTTTACAACTACTTTTTGTGTTTAGTTTGTTGTCCTTCGATTCGCATGGTTGGCTATGTACGGTGCGAAAGAAGTTAAACATATACACGTATAAGTGTTACAGCTCTGCAACACTGCCGCCCTAATGCAGCGTTCGAAGGTAAATGTTTAGAAAGCCGTGTATGCTGCGCTGGTTTTATGTTCACCATTCAATCCTTGCAGCCTACGCCAGCTTACCCAAATGCACGCGGTTGAGGTGCTTGCGCAGATTTTTTGCATCCGTGTACAAGTTTCCACATATTTCACAAATAAACGGCCTCTCGCCTGCAGAAAACACAAAAATGTTACACATCTGTATTAATATACAAACAATGCTGCTTTAAGCTAGTGACCAATGTTTAAAACCATAAATATCAGTGAATTGCGGTTAAGATCCCAAGTGGGAAATAAAAATACTATAAACTGGTTGGTGAAGTGGAATTGCTATTAAATCTTGATTTAAAGCTTTTGTGACTGCAGGAATTCATATTCTTTGGGTCTTTCGGTAAAGTCACGTAGAAAAGTTCAAAGTAAATAACAAAAATAACAAATAACTACGACGTTTCCATCGCAATGCAAGCGGTCGTCATCAGGCTGAAAAATGAGAGGAAAGCTGCTGAAGCAGACTGTTTTAAGGTTTTTAAATGGGTGTAGCCCAAGGGTCATAAACGAAGTGGGCGGGGCAATTGATGTTAATGTATGATCGGAGGGCGACCTCCACAACGAGTGCGCGGAGATGGCCATGTTAATGTGAGAGAAATTAGCATGTTAATGTCAGATCCTCAATTTGAATCCATCTTCTCGGTTGAAGTTATGTCTATGTTTGTATATCTGGATGGCTTCATGGACAAATCTTTGGTGGTATCCAGACGGCTTGCAGAGCACTTTGGTATCGGAGAAAACAATATCATGAGAGCCCTCAGCGTTGTAGCAGTGATCAGCCACGGCGGAAGAGTTCGTCCTGCCGTGTTTCAAATCTGCCTTGTGCTCGCGAATACGGTCTGATACATGTCGTTTCGTTTCCCCCATGTAACAATCACCACAAATGCAACTCAGTTTGTAGACCCCAGAGTACTGCTACTCAGGAATGACATCTTTTACAGATGGGATCAGATCACGGATTTTGTGTACTGGACTGAATCGGACCTGGATCTTGTGTTTGTTTAAGATTTTGGAAATCTTTTTGGTAATGCCTGCTATGTAAGGTAATGTGATGGTTCTGATCGGAGTCTCAGGGGGTTCTTTCTCCATGGTTGGAGAAACAGCTTTGCGGATGATACGGTCCGAATATCCATTCATCTTAAGGATCCGGTGTACATGTTCTAATTCACTGGCCAGGTGGTGTTGGTCAGAAATGCAGTGGGCCCTATGGTGTAGTGTTTTGATGAGGGAATTCTTCTGTGCCGGATGGTGGTGGGAATCAGGTTTCAGATAGGAATCTGTGTGGGTAGCTTTCCTGGAGACAGAATGTCCCAAAGAGCCATTAGGCCTCCTCTCAAACAGAGAGGAGGCCTAATGGCTCAAACAGAGAGGAGGCCTAATGGCTCTTTGGGACAAACATAGATAAAATAGACATAACTTCAACCGAGAAGATGGATTCAAATTGAGCAATCATTGGAAGGATGCTATTAACCAAGTTAAACATTAGCTGCCTTATAGTTTGTATTCATATCCGCATCTCCAGTATTTTACTCCCAGCCCTGCTCACTCCCATCACTTAGAAATTTGCCGTACAGTGTTTCGAGCCTGCAGAGCGCTCCCCCACCCCCCAACATGTCACAACTTTAGGTCGTGCTTTAGCTTTTAGGACCATCCTTGCCGTTCTCCTCCAGCCCACGCCCCGTCCCCACACTCACCCTGGCTCCTCCCCCCCCCTCAGCTAAATAATCCCTTGTCACAGTCATCTCTTTGGCATACTTCAGCGATTGTTTTCGCTGTGGTTGTCCCCACCTGATGATGGACCGAAACGTCGTGTTTTGTTTTATTTTATTTTCTCTACCTAAGTGACTTTACCGAAAGAACCAAGAGTATGGATCCTTGAAGTCACGAAAACTTCAAGTCTAGAATAGCCACCTCCGCACGCTCGTCGTGGAGGTCGCCCTCCGATCTGACATTAACATGCTTATTTCTCACATTAACATCAACAGCCCCACCCACTTCGTGTATGACCCTTGGGCTACACCCATTTCAAAATCTTTAGAACAGTCTGCCTCAGCAGCTTTCCTCTCTTTTTTCAGCCTGATGATGACCGCTTGCGTTGCGATTGAAACGTCGTAGTTTTTGGTTATTTTCTTTGAACCTATCTACGTGACTTTACCGAAAGACCCAAAGAATATGGAATTGCTATTCTCACTGTCTATCATGATAAAATAGTTAGAGGCTTAAACAATCTAGTGCTGGATGACGAACTTCCCATGCTGTACCAGCAATGTGGATTTCATTTTACAATACTTCTCCATTCTGGTCAGCGTGTGTGTAGAGGGGGTTGGGTGGTGGTGGCCAGAACGAGTTTATATTTGCGCCATGATGACCAGATGTTAACTACCTCGCCTGGTATACAGGAGGTCGTGGGTTCGGTCCCGACCCTGACGCCTGCTGTATTTATAGTCTGCGTCTCTCTTTCCCTGTGGTCGTGTGGATTTTTCTCCGGGTCCTCCGGTTTTTAACTCTCCACATTGAGAATCAACATCATGTGTTTAGAGTATTTGGTTGCTGCTAAAATTTTTCCACATAAGCCACTTTGTTGAGCTATCATTTGTGATCAAGTCACTTCTGAAAAAGAGCTACATAGCTCAGTGGGGGGGTCTGACCTGGTAAAAAAATATTTCTAGATTTGAAGCTTTCGTGACTGCAATGATTCATATTCTTAGGTTTTTTTCGGTAAAGTCACGTAGGTAATAAAAAACCTAAGAATACAAAAATATTTACTTATTTCAGTTTTTATTATTTAATTTGTATCACTCACCGCCGATATTATTCGTAGCTGGGAATCAAACTCAGGTCACCAGGTTCACAGTGCAGTAGTGTGCTAACCACTGACCGTGCGGCCATTTATACACATATGTTCACAGTCATTCAACAAACTCACCAGTATGCGAGCGCGAGTGTTTTTTTAACTCCCCCGAGGAGCAAAAACATTTCCCGCAGGTGTTACATATGTAGGGCTTTTCACCTACGCAGGGGTAACAGGATATTGTTTACACTGCATTGGTTAAACAACCACTTGTAAACTCGTACAGTACAACAAAATAAACTCCCACATTCAAATGAGCTGGACAGGACATTGCTGGACCTTCACCAATGTTCCAAGCCAGTGGTGGAAATTCCACATTCCCTTGACAAGGGCCAGTATCTCCACTTACATGTTACAAAGTGGTCCTCGTTTTAATTGGCCCGGATTATTGCTAAAACCATTTTTTAAAAGATTAATATTTTTTACAACAAAAGTAAATACATATAAATGTTGAAAAAGACAATGACAATATTCAGCTAAACCGGAAGCTGATTAAATCACGAAGACAAAGGAAACTGGATATAAAACTAGGGTTTTTGCTTCCTCATTCAAACTGTGCCGTTGGTCTCTTCTCATGACATCAAGATACGTCTCCATATGGGGCTCTCACATTCAGCACCACCCGAATTGAAGAATGCCACCCTGCCCCCAAAGGAGAACATTACGTAACTTCTTATCCATACGAGGGGAACCAATCTTTGCAGACCTAGGGAACAGTGCTCGTTGGCGTGTCAAAACCAACATTCTACAGAGAACATGAAAAATAAAATGATTCTGAAAATATACGTACAGTAGAACCCCTCTTAATGACCACCCCTGTTAATGACTAATCGGTTAACGACGGGCCTCCATAGAGCCCAATGTGTAGTGTATAGTGTAGTGTAGAGTAGTGTATAGTGTAGTGTATAGTAGTGTACTGCCTCCATAGAGCCCAATTTGTTCGCTTACCGACCATTCCCCAGTTAACGACAGGCTGTTGTACGTACAGTAAATATTAATGCGTGTATTTATTAAGCATGTTTATTTAAATATTGTGTGTTTACAATGTTGTTGGTATCTTTATGTGTTAATATCCATTGTTTCAATATTAGAACGTAAGTTGTTTGGGTGAAAAAGGGTAACTTTCGATGTTGTCGGAACAAATTAATCCTTTAACGTGTACTTCCTATACTCGCTTAACGACCAAATCACTTGATGACTCCTTTCGTGGAGCCAATTACCGGCGTTAAGAGGGGTTCTACCGTATATTACTTCATCAAATCGTGTTCTCAAATCGTCTTGGCCCAGTCAGAGATTTGGACTGAGACCAACTCCTCAAAACAATCAAGAACCCGGCTTAACCACTTTCCCGTTCCGAGACGTCTGTAAGTCACAGTGTGTGGCGGTGTCCCATTCACCGCTGAACCACTGAACGCGCGACCGGTAATTTTTTATTTAGCGAGGCGTAGTAGTGCCGCTGTTTTTAAAGACGTTGTTACTCACTGCAGAGAACCGTAGCAACACGACTGCCGCACTCTACGATAATCGCCGCCAAAACTGTACCGCACACCCTCCCGCATGGCCTTGTGGAAGCCTCGGTACCGATTAAGTTATTTTATTAAAATGTTTTATTCCGGTTTCGTTTTGATGATGTACACATACGCACGTCATAGGTTACGGAATCGGAAGAAAAACTGATGACGTACACGTACGCCTGTACGGGAAGACAGGCTGGCCGGGTCGTTCCTGCCGTCGTCCCCTTCTAAGAGGCAGAAGAAAAAGAGGAAGAAGGAGGAGAAGGTGAAGAGAAAGAGGAAGAAGTTGAAGAAGAAGTTGAAGAGAAAGTTAACAGGAAGAAGGCGACGCACCGGTGTGCTTGCGCGCGTGCGTGATGAGCGAGCTGGACACGGCGAAGGTCCTGCCGCACACGTTGCACACGTAGGGGCGCTCGCCCGTGTGCCGGCGCACGTGGTAGGTGAGCGTGCTCGCCTGAGCGAACCGCTGCCCGCACGTGTCGCACATGTACGGCTTCTCTCCGCTGTGTTTCCTGCTGGCAGGGGAACGAGATGGCCCCTTAAAAGTTGTTTGCTTTTACGAAACGGCGCTTTTCATTGCATACATTTAATCATCGTATTTTGCATTTATCGTTATCATGTATGTACGTATGTATGTATGTTGAACTTTCGCACCGTCCGTCGTCAACCACGCTAATCGTGCGGGGGAAGGACAATAAACTAAACACAAAAAGCAGTTTAAAAGAAACGAGTTTTTCAATCTAGATGATTTAAGCGTGCATAGCTCCAGTGTCTTCCAAATATCTTCACGATTCATAGGCACACAACCCCGTAGGTGTCCCCTGCACATTTCGTCTTGTAGTGGCAGTATGCTCAAGTGGTGCCACATCTTTCTGGCAAAAACCTCTCTGATGTCGCCGTTAATCCATTCTCTATTTGGTCTTCCCCTCTTCCGGTTAATTTAAGACTTTAATTTTACATTGCGTCATTCATGGCAAAAGTATCCTACACCGCTGTACATTAATTATATATAAGGACTGAATCCCGTACACATGGTTGGCTACGTACGGCGCGAAAGAAGCCCAACGCACACTCACACCGAGCAAATGAAAACCCCCTACTACTACTACCAAGCAAAATCAAGAAGGGAATACACAAATTAAGAAATGGCACTGAAACAGAAAGCACTAACAAACAACAAAAAGGTTATTAGAATCAAACCCCAAAAAATCAGTCGTCCATTACGGCGCTTAAATGCCTCAGCATTTCAAAACACCTCGCATCACGTCTCGAACATTAGAAGGACAACCCTGGTCGCTGCTGTCCCTGTGCGGAAAAAGGGGACTTTTCCACCGGCTTGTGAGCAGGCTTTAGTTTTCCAGGCGTGGTGCTGGGGAAAGGGGAGGATGATTGCCGCAATTCAGAAATTTTCGGGGCGACATTTTTGGGAATTTGGCAAGTTTGGACGATGGCACCAGCGACACAATGGCCTACTCGTATCCAACGACGGTCACGGGTCCTTTGACGTGCGGTGAACCAGTGGTTATCAACGATTAGATGAACTGTCGGATATGGCTATTGTTCACAATTGCACCCAAGAAAAAAATAAAAACATATTAGTAAAAAAAAAATTAAACAAAAATTTATATAAATAATAATAAAAAATAAAAACCTCCATTGCGAAGCAAGCGGGGCCAGTGCATCGTGTGCATGATTTACCCGCAGCGTTAACCAGGGTGGCCTGCTGGAAATGAAACGTGAATCTCTGCAGCGAACGGCGAATGCGCCGCTCCTGCTGTTTGAGTGCCCGCTGACACACTATTTTACATGCTTTTATTTAACTCACTCTGTCTGTTGTTGTCGTTGTCGTATCCTCAAATCTTGTAACTCAATTTTAACCCACTTCCCAATGCGGTATCGACTGCAAACTTGGTATACTTATGTCATACTGATGACAAAACTATATTTTATAAAAAATAAAAAAGTATTTTTAAACATTCATTTTTATATGTTATGTTTCGGCTTGGGTCTAATTTTCCATGCTCAACTGATGTTAGCTGTAAATCACCACGGTCCCTTACGTTATGGCAAGCTTTGCGGCCACTTCCTGGAGTCGTGGAGTTCTGCCATTACGAGTACAGTACATTTATTAAAGCGTGTTTTTTGTAAAGTATTTTTAAATATTACTTATTTCAATGTCAAGACGCTTCTCATTAGATGCCATTTAATCAATGGAATACATATAGCTTGGGAGTATCAAGGTAAAAAAAATGTTGCAATCAACGCTTTGAAATACTGTACAAATATTAAATATTAACTTTTTATATCAAATGTACTACGACGCAGAGGCGCGCACACGAAGGGGACGAGCATCTCTTTAAAATATTCACGCGGCCCAGTTCATGCATCCCTGGTGCCGTTTGACAGGCCGGTAGTGGTGGTGGTGACGGCTTAGACCATTGCCTTGTACAGGACAGGCGAGGTTGTTAACATCTCGACCACAGTGCCGACATGTTAACTTCCTCACCTGGTATACAGAAGGTCGTGAGCTCGATTCCGACCCTGACGCCTGCTGCATATTTTAAGTATTCATGTTTCTCTCCCCGTGGTCGTGTGGATTTTTCTCCGGGTCCTCAGGTTTTTCCCTTCACATTTAGAAACATGTGTTTATCGTATTTGGCTGCAATACATTTCCACGTGAATAGCCACTTCGTTGCGCTATCATTTGTAATAGCCAGGTCGCTTCTGAAATAGAGCTATATTGCAGCAGCAATGAGGGAAATCTGCAGAACTCTGGAGAAAACTTGCGCTTAACGGAACATAAACTCCATGCAAATAGACGCCCGAGTCAGGAATCAAACCCATGCCCTTCTTGCTGTAAGGTGCAAAGTGTTACCACAACGCCAACCCTGTTGCCCCAAAGGTGTTCATGTAACACTCACGTCAACGGGATATTCTACAGAACCAGAGTAATGCCAAGTGTTGAATAACGCGGAACGGAACTGCGTGACCGTAGTGAGCGAACATGCGAGCTCTGATCTGTCCGTCTAAATATAAACTTGTCATTCATCCCGCCACAACTGTGTTATCACCTGTGTTGTTATCAACTTGTGATCACCGTTGTTATCACCTGTGTTATCACCTGTGTTGTTACCAACTTGTGATCACCGTTGTTATCACCTGTGCGCCGTTGACATCAAACAACCTGCATCTTCCGAGGAATCATCCTCCTGAATTCCTCAATATCACCACTTCTATCATCATAAAAGCATCAAAGGTAATAAAAAAAACACATCGCTGTTAATTATTTATTTTAAGTGATTGTTATTAATTATTTACAATTTCCCCCCCATGTTCACTCGAACCAGGAACCGTAACTCCATTTTTCCCCAGTGGAACAAGGTTTTCTTCATTCGTGAATTCTGCATTCGCGAGCGTATTCACGAGCGTAACCCTTGCAGATAGAGATGGTTTAATGTACTTACATAATTAAAGAGGGCATGGTTGCAGCCGAGTCACTGAGTACCGTTTAGCACATTTATCACATCTTAAAAAACAATATTTATTTATTATTATTATTCCCAGGGTAAGGCCCACTGAGCTATGTAGCTCTTTTTTCAGAAGCGACCTGGCCACAAATGATCGCTCAACGAAAGTGGCTTATCACGTGGAAATCTACAGCAGCGCGTATCTAAATATGGAGGTAAAAACCGGAGGACGCGGAGACCGGAGGATTCGACGACAGGGAGAGAGACACCGTGGACACCGTGATCTCCGAATATACAGCAGGCGTCAGGAGCGACATCTAACCCACGACCTCCTGCATACCAGGCGAGGGAGATAACATCTCCTCGCCACCACGTCGGTGAGTGCTGCAATTATCATGACCCGCGATACATACCTCACGTGAATCTTCAGGTTGCTGGATGTGGCGAAGCGCAGCCCGCAGACGTCGCAGCCGTACGGCTTCTCGTCCCCGTGGTGCATGCGGGTGTGAAACACCAATTGACACTTCTGTGCGAACGCCTTTCCGCACACTTCACACACGTAGGGCTTTTCACCTGCGCGCGTGCAACACACCAAGGCGTGGACCGTTTTTGCATGACATTTACGAAATGAAAGTCGCCTTGTTCAATGCGACAGCTGCTGTGTCGGTGGAGAGCATTTTTAAAATGCAAATGTGTACAATGAGCTCTGCTATCCCAGGTGACGTTTTGGGGATGTGAGAGAATATAGGAGGGGGGTCGACTTTTTTGAAATTCAAGAAACGGAGCAGGAGTCCTGAAGACTTGATTTGAAGCTTTCGTGACTGCAGGAATTACTCTTTGGTTCTTTCGGTAAAGTCACGTAGAAATAAAATAAAATAAATAATAGAATACGACGTTTGATTGCAACACAAGCAACCGTCATCAGGTGTGAATGCAAGCTCGGAGAGAGACAAATATACAGAGAGAGAGACAAACACAGACACGGAGAGACACACACACAGACATGCTAATTTCTCTGCCCCAACCCCCCCCCTCTCTCTCTATTACCCTGTCACAGAGGCATTGTTTCTCTATCTCTGCGTGCGTGTCTCTCTCTCTGTGTTTGTCTCTCTCTCTCTGTGTCTCTCGCGTTTAATTCTGAGGGTTGTGCAGGCTTTGTTGCCATCATTATTGACTCGGTAATTTTCTGACCGCAGCTCGAGTGAGTGAGTTGTGATAGGTATGCGGGTGCGGGCGATGTGCGTGTTTTTAAAAATGGTGTAAGTGGCGCATTTTCAGTGGAATGTGTATGCAAATGCTGTGCTAGTGGAGTTAGAAAGTGACGTGTATATGTGTAAGTTCTGTGTGCATGCGCGTGCGTGTGTGTGTACGTCGTGAGGAGCGGTAGTGCAGCTGTTAGCGCGCTGCGCTACGAAACTGGCGACCCCAGTTCGATTCCGGCTCACGGCAAACACCAGTGAGGATTATCTTAACGGTCCTGGGCCTCCCCTAGGTCGACTCAGCCTTAAATGAGTGCCTGGTGCGGTGTGTGTAGTGACCATCACCACTGGGCGGCCGTGTGTGGTGCTGGCCACCCATCCCCTCATGTGCCATGCCGGCCTTGATAGGTGCTCGCTAACAGCACTTGCTCCGACAATCTGTTCAGGCTATGTGGGGGAATATTTGTCTTTATGTACGTCGTGTAAGCGAGTGGTGTGCGTAGACCATGTCTTTGTACTACCTTCATCATCTCACGCCTCGTGGGTCAAGTTACGTGACCAATGGTGGAGCCAGGATATTCAGGTAGGGGGGGAAACCCCTCCAGCAATGAAAAATGATAGAGGAGTTGTTAGTAAGTAAGGACTTATCCCTTGCTTTTTATTTGACGCGTGTGCGGCGATGGCGCAGCCATCGATCAAGGGTCGAATTCGAACCGTGTGTGATCGGCATCGCACTCACTGAAGGTGAATGCCTTCAGGGAAGTCGTATACTGTATACGCAACTGCGCACAATTCTGTGAGTCACTTATAACTGCTTTGCCGTTATTTATTGCCAATTATGGACTCAGACTATTGTCCTATCATCTCATAGAGTCCCAGGCACATAATAATACTGTAAGCTACACGGTAGCAGTGGGGGTCGCAAAATACCGATTTATTACTAATAAACACCAATGATCCGACCGAAATTAGGGATTTCGATCGGATCATTGGGGGGGAACGTGCCACCCCACCCCCCCCCCAACTGGCTCCGCCAGTGTACGTGACCATACTTCACCACGCTGGTCAGTGCGGCTCTGTGAAGGACCATAGACGTACAGTGCAACAATGGCTTTTGCCGCGACATTTTTTCATAAAACTGCGGTACTGCAGGTGCCCTCAAATGCACTCAGTGCCCAAGCCAGGGAGAACAACACTGCAACGTCATAGGTATTAAACATTTACCATTTCCCCCCCCCCCCCCAACTCGTACCAGGAACGGAACCCCAGTTTTCGCGTTGAACAAGGTTTCTGCATTAGCGAATTCTGCATTTGCGGGCATTTTCACGAATGTAAGTCCCCGTGGATAGTGGGGAGGGTTTACCATACTCAATTTAAAGAGGGCATGATTTCAGCCGAGTCGTTCATTAAAGTCTGTTCTAAAACGCTAATTGGACATATCGCTGCCTCTGCAGACAGCTTCGCCCTCAAAATGTGAAAAGCTGCGCCGCTGCAGGTGCCCCCAAATGCACTCAGTGCCCAGACCAAAACTTTGGAGAACAACACAGCAACGTCAAGCGTCAACAGTGAAAGTAAAACCTTTCTTTTCTGATATCCGACACAGACGAATGTATTGAGAGCCTGCCAAAAAAAACAAACAACCGTGGTGGTGCTGGTGGTATCATAACGGCGGTTTCTTCCTCGTCCCACATTTACATGCCCTAATTTTTTTTTTAAGACTTTTCACACGACCGTTCTCCGGCTCGAAGGAACGGGGCCGAGTGGAGTAAAACGCTGCGCTGCCGGGGTGAAATCGTTCAGTACACCCAATGCAAAGGGGAGGGGGGGGGAGAGGCCAGCTCGCACCTGTGTGTATCCGCATGTGGGTCTTGAGCTGGTTGCCCTGCGTGAACGCCTTGTCACACAGCGAGCAAACGAATGGCCGCAGGCCCTTGTGGATGCGCGCGTGGCGCCGCAGGCTGCTCGGCTCCGAGAACTCTTTACCGCATGTTTGGCATATGGGCTTTCTCCTGGAAAGGCGCACGCTGGCCGGGTCGTTCCCACCGTCATCTCTTTCCAAGCCCGTAGGCGTCCACGTGTCCGGCCAGCCGCCCGGCGCGTTTTCGTGCCGGCCGGCCTCCTTGCTGGCCTCCTCGCTGGCCTCCTCGCTGGCCCCCGGGGGAATCTGCTCGGGTGCCTTGCCGTTGCTTGCGCAGCTGCTTCCGGTCATCTCGGAGGTGGCGTGTTCGGCGTCCGAAGGTTGGGTCGGAAAGCCGGCATCCCTGAAGAAAAGAAAAAAAAGAAAATTCGCATGTGGTTAAAAGATAAGTAGAAGTAACCGCAATACATTTCTACGGCTTTTGTTTTTTTCACACAGCCGCCGAACTCGTAGGCACAAAAATGTCAAGCGGCCCGGCAAAAAACAGCGCTATCAAGGTTGGAAAAGATAACGAGTCAACAAGTTTCCTGAAGTGCGTGAGATTATAAGAGCTTGGGGAAAAGACACAATGGGAGGGAATTCCAAAGTGGAGTGGTGTGAGGCCAGAAGCAGAGAGAGATGAACGTCGTGACCTGTGGTGTAGTGCTTGAAGTGTGGATGTGATGAGAAACCATCTGGTAGACCAAGACGCTTGAAAGGAAGGTAATGTTATAGCGACAGAAAACAAGCTATATTCCGAAATATGCATTTTCACTTGAAGAATGGCTCTCCATTCATTGTCGACGGTAGAGAGGCGGTAACGTATGCCCGTGCGCGCGGCATTGTCGAAAAAAACAGATTTTTTTTGACAGAATGAATTAAAAGCGGTGTGTAATTTTTTTTTTTTAACAGCACCCACATCCAGCTCTCCTTTTCACCGACGTGCCCCGTGGGGGCCCTTGCGGAGGCCGGGGTGCTGTTTGTGCAGCAGCGCCCGGCGGCCTCCCCCGCTGGTACGCTCCTCTCCACCGCTGCCGCCGACACTGCCACCTTGGGAGCAGCCACACGCCGGATTTTCTTGCGCGCTGCCTTTCTGTCGGAAGCCACCGTGGGGCCCCTTTTGCCACCGCTTTTTGCACAGCGTGGCCTCTCGTACCGCCCTTCCGAACTCCCGTCCGATGACCGATCGGATACGCTCGAAACGTCCCGTTCCGCCTCGGCACCGTTCCCTGGCCACAATTCCGACGTCGTCGTCTCCAATCTTTGCGCCCGCCTCCTGCGGTTCGCGACGTTGGCCCGGTTGCGTCTGCGGAAGCTGGGTCGCTGGCCTGGAGACGACCAGCACAGATCGGTCTGCTTCACTGGCAGGCGTTGTTTACGCTGGTTTTTACGCGCCTCTCTCTGTCCCGACGCCGAACTGTTCCCGCCATCACTCAATGTCGTGTCTCCTGCTCCATCCACGCTTCTGCATTCTGCTTCTGATGTCTGCTTCGATTCCCTTTCATCTACTGCTGCCACGCTTTGAACATCACCCACATGACAAGTCAGAGGCGCGGGTGCTGAATCATTTACCATAGCACCTTTTACGACATCCGTTACGCTGCCGTTGCTGTTACGAATCCCATCGTGCTCAAACTCTTTGAAGCTGTTCTCCACCAGTCTCCCGGTTTCACCGGTGCTCTGCGCCGGGGTATCGGAGTGCTGCTCATCTTCCAGTTCATCCGAAGATAATGGTGGTGATGAGTGGCACGGCGACAGAGAGGACACCGGAGTAACGGCTTTAGAAGCAGCGTCTTCTGCCGATGCCGCCACAGGGCTCAGACCCTGCTCCGCGCTTTGGCGAAGCAGAAGCTCCTCCAGCGCGTCCGAGCGCGGCCGGCTTGGCACGGCGAATCCACGCCTTCGCGAAGACGACAACGCCGACGCCACCGGTACCCACGCACCATTGCTGGACGTAACCGTCGTCGCTGCTGCCTCCGGGTGGGAGGGGCTGGGTACATTCTGCTTGCACGTGGGAATCTGTCCGTCCATCCCTTGCGTGCGCAGGAGCGTCGTGAGAGCTTCCACCTGCATATGAAGCGCCGCGGACTTCAGCTCCTCGGCACTGCACCTACACAATGAGAGAGATGGGAAGACCGTTCACGTGGTCTCTACGCATCAGGGGTTTCTTATTCAACTATAAAAATAAATATAGCTGCTAGTTTACATCGATTCAAACCTTACATCAAATCGTATGTCAGATATCGTTCACCACCGATGTTAACCAGAGCCTGAGCTTTAACTCAGGTTGTCTGTCGGGTTTAGGGTTCAGTGCACTAACCGCTGCACCACCGCTCCCCCCAATGATGTTGGTGTCTCACTCTTGGTGCTATTAGGCTACAGGGTACCAGTGTTCACCAGGGGCCGAATAATATCCCATGCGTATGCACGTAAAAGACGTGTAACAAAAGGTAAGATTGGAAAAAGTTTTAAACATAAAGATCACTTCAAAAGAAAACAATATGAAACATTACATGCTCAACAATAAACTAAAAATCATGAAGGAAATAAATCGAAATAGTAACACTCAGCATTAAATAACAAGTGGGAAGGTAATTAAAAGCAAGATAAAGTATAAAAAAATAAGAATAGGTTTACCCTTTCTGGCAATATTACAGGTGTTAAGATGTTCAAGTAGAAACCTTTTTCAAGGAATCATATCTACATTAACCACACATACTCATGGTGAACATGCAAACCAGAGAACGCCAAAAAACGCCAAAATGCGTTCTCTGGTCTGACACTGGTGAGACTAGGCCCGAAAGAAGGATTCTCTGATGGAGACCAATCAGTTTCAAAGACAATGCATATATTATCAGAGCATGTTGTTTGCATGTTTCACCACAAGTGCCGTGTGTGGTTAATGCAGACTTGATTCCTTACAAAATGTTTCTATTTGGTGTTTGAACATCTTAACATTTGTTTTATTGGCAGAAAGGGTAAAATCTATTCTTATTTTTTCAAACTTTGATACTGGCTAAAAAGATCCCATTTTTTAAAAATATGGATGTATAGTGACTTTAAAAAGTTTACGAGAGCCCTTCCCCTAAAAGAGGCACCCCCCCAAGATGTGACATCCAACACACAGCCTTTTGCATCAACCACTCACATTTGTTACGATGAACCGAGCCAGAATTTACAAAGCGCAAACTGTGTAAGATCAACATGGCACAATGGCCGATGACGTTGTGGATAACAATGTTGATGCCACATCATCTAATCATAGCCACGTGTCCCGAATTTGTTTAACTCTATATCCAAAACCAACAAGAGATGAGAATAGGGTTTTCCCCTTTTATCTGGCAACAATACAGGTGTCAAGTTGTTAAAACACCAAACGGATGTCTGCATTAACCACAATACTTGTGGCCAAAAAGCAAAAAAAAAATACTCTGATAATATATGCATTGTCTTTGAAACTGTTTGGTCCACATCAGAGACAGCTTTCTTTTGAGCCTCGTCTCAAACGGTGTTAGACCAGAGGACGCCAAAAGGCGTACAGCACAAAGACAATGCACTATCAGAGTAATGAGAGCTCGGGGTGAGCATCTACATCATGGGACCTCCTTTATCTGGCAACAAAAATAAACAAACTAACAAGCTTAAAAAAAATGCAACCGTCATTATTTTCTATAAACATATTTCCCAAAAAGAACATTTTAGAGAGAAAAATAAACAGTAAAAAAATGTAATACTCTTTGGGTCTTTCAGTAAAGTCACGAAGATTGAAAAATAAAAATCACGACGTTTCAATCGCAACACAAGCAATCGTCTTCGGGTGACTCCAGTGGCCCGGGTGCTGCTGCGGGGTCCACTTTCTGCCCTGCTTCCTCCCCCCCCCCTTCTCTCTCCCCCCTGCAGCCGACCTCTCCAGTGCTGCCGCGGTGGCCCACTTTACCCGGGTGCTGCTGCGGGGTCTACTTTCTGCCCCGCCTCCTCCTCCCCCCTTCTCTCTCCCCCCCTACTGCCGAGGTCTATATAAACTCGTGCCACGGCAGATCTCTCGCCTATTTCAGCAGTTTTTTCTTGCTGTGGTTGTCCCACCTGATGACGATTGCTTCTGTTGCGATCGAAACGTCGTCATCTATTATTTTTCTACCTACGTGACTTTACCGAAAGAACCAAAGAGTATGGATGCCTGCAGTAAGGAAAGCTTCAAGTCAAGATTGAAAAAAATGCAGCAGGCGAACTGCTGAGGCAGGAGAAATATAGCGGGAGACCTGCTGCAGCAAGAGGTTATATAGGCCTCGGCAGTAGGGGGGGAGAGAGAAGGGGGGTGGGAAGGAGGCGGGGCAGAAAGTAACAGGCTAAATGTCTCACTAACATAGCCGCTGCTCCTTTTTCCTCCATGTGGCGGTGGTTCTCGATGTTTAATAGGCTGAATGTCTCACTGGCATGGCCACCGTTGCGGTGGTTCTCTTGCGTTGACATGCTGGTCTCTCAGTGCAGCGGCCAACGCCGCAGCTTTTGTTGCCCACGAGGTGGCGTTGTGTCCGGTTCTCTGACACTGACATGCCAATCTTCTAATTAACATAGCTGCTGCTGCGGGAGCCATCTCACATTGACATGCTAATCTCTAATCTCTAGCAATGCAATAGCCCCCTCTTCAGCACCGTAGTAGTGGGGTATATCAGGCTCTCCGATCTTACATTTACATGCAAATTACACTCTTTGGTTCTTTCGGTAAAGTCACGTCGAAAGAAAATAAATTAAATAATAATAGAATACGACGTTTCGATCGCAACACAAGCAACCATCATTGGGTAAGAATGAATGTGAAAAAAAACATAGTAAACTTAGAAATATAATGCAATACAACACAGAGAGTCGGCTATCACAACAGTCAACACCCTACCTGGTTGATTACGTTCTTCCAAAGATTGCTAAATTTGAGAGAGAGACAAAACACAGACACGGAGACACATGGACAGACACACAAGCAGAGAGAGACACACACATAGACAAACAGAAAGAAAATGCCTATGTGTCAAGGCCTTAAATAGAGCGAGAGTGGAGGGGATTGGGGTAGAGAACAATGAGAGTTGTGTGGAAACGTCATGATTTTTCTATCTATGTGACTTGACCGAAAGTAGTCACGAAAGCTTTAAGTGAAAAAATGTAATCTTAAAAAAATCCAATGTGTCACACACTGGTTCCGCGGTGCAAAGTGGAGGGAGTTGCGACCCTGCATCGCATCCACGTTCACTCCACGGTGGGAAATAATGACAACGGCCGCACCTGCCGGGAACATAAAAACGACCCTGATGCCCGCTAGAAAATTGAAGTGATGAGATATAAGCTTACGTGCTGGATTGAGATAGGTTCTCACCACCCATGCCATGGTAACGGTAGCTAGAAGATATTAACTACCTCGCCTGGCATACAGGAGGTCGTGGGTTCCATCCCGACACTGAAGCCTGTTTATTTGGAGTTTGCATGTCTCTCTCTCCCCGTGGTTGCGTGAATTTTTCTCCGGATCCTCGGTTATTCCCTCCATATTTAGAATCAACATGCGTTTAGAGTATTTGGCTGCTGTAAATTTCCACATAAGTTACTTTTGTTGAGCTATCATTTGTGTGTGGCTAGGTCGCTTCTGAAAAATATCTTTATAGCTCAGTGGGGCCTTTAAAACATAGTTTATACTTACATTGGTTTTTTGATAATTGAGAGCTAATTGACCTCGACAGTGGATTTTTTCCGTTGCACTGAGTGCCGTGCAACACTTGTTCACATGGGAGAATGTCATACCCATCGGTTGTGATGTCACGAGTTTGACCTCGTGTTCCCCCACCTGAAACGCTGCAATAATGGCTAGACGGAGTCACCCAATATCACGAAGTAAATGCTAGTATTGAACTCTGGCCCTAAATATGTTTTTCTCGGTCAGGTAATTAAAAAAAAGTTTCAATCTACTCATCACAATGGTACAAACCGTGCGAAAATGTATACATGCAATTAGCCATACTGAGCTGCACATGATTGAATGTTTACATTCACAAATATCCCCCTGTTATCGACTAAAATCCTAGATTGTTGGATCAGATAAAAAAAACATAAATCAGGAAGATGTCCACATAAGACATATACAAAGAGATGTTCAGCAAGAAAAAAACACACACGCACCTACACAAAGAATTCCGCTTGTACAAATACCCATAGCAATGTATATTGCCACTCACAAATTTAACTGCCATGTAGCCAGCACATTTTAATTAGAGCATGTGATATCTTCGATTATATTTACGATTATTTGCAAACTAAACAATGAATTAATATCGTAATATGGGTGTGGTTTTGTAATACTTTCAACACTGATTTCCGATTGTATTTATGACTCGTTCATAGAGCCTGTCTTTGCCAGGCAAACGTTTTCAATAAATATAATGAAGCTGATGTGATTTTTTTACAATTTGTATCTACGATCAGAAACGAACAACTCCAAAAATGTGTATTTTTCCAGAAAAAAACAAAAAAAAATTGTTGACGACTTGATTCAACTTCTATTTAAAGACGTACCCATCGGAAACCGCTCAATGTAAAGATTAAGTTGTTTTATTAGAACGAACATTTAATTGACGTAATGCTCTACGAGGGGAAGCTCCTATCTTTTACCGTTTTCTAATTATTCAGATTTGACCATCATGAAATGCATATT
The DNA here is from genome assembly GCF_015708825.2 of Lethenteron reissneri. Taxonomy (NCBI): domain Eukaryota; kingdom Metazoa; phylum Chordata; class Hyperoartia; order Petromyzontiformes; family Petromyzontidae; genus Lethenteron; species Lethenteron reissneri. Next base: position 1,633,147 of record NC_083822.1, read on the forward strand.
CATTCAATCAAAACCACTTGAATACAAAATATCTCAAAAACAATAAAAGATAGAACCCAATGGTTCTTGCATTAACTTTATTTGCTGTTTAACACTCTATGAAATGAAAACAACCCGGCAATGTTATATTTTGAACGGTTTCTGAATGACACGCACAAACATGTTTATGGGCACTTAAAATCGAGATATGGGGGGCTTAAAACGAAAAATCTCGGATTTTCAGATTTCTCCTGTTGTTTGTATCCTAAAAGCTACCTATGTACCATATTTCAGCTTTCTACCTTGTCGGGAAGTACCGAAGAGGTTTTTGGGACATACAGATTAGGGTCTTTATATAGAAGATTATATGCAACCTAAACAATGAATATCATATATATGTGTGTGTGTGGTTTTGTAACACTTTCCAACATTCTAGATTTGAAGTTTGCGTGACTGCAGGGATCCACACTCTTTGGTTCTTTCGGTAATGTCACGTAGGTAGAAAATATGAAATAAATTAAATCACGACGTTTTGGGCGCAACACAAGGCAGATCTGAAACATGGCAGGACTAATACCTCCGCTGTGGCCGACCATTGCTATAATGCTGTGGGCTCTCATGATATTGTTTTTTTCCGAGACCAAGGTGCTCTGCAAACCTTCGGGCTACCATCAAAGGTTTGTTCAGGAAGCCATCCAGATATATAAACATAGACAATGTCAACCGAAAAGATAGATACAAATTGAGAAATCATTGGAAGGATGTTATTAACCAGGTAAAACCTTAACTGCTTTATAGTTTGACTTCATATCCGCATCTCCAGTTTCTTAAGCCTCCTACCCCTCAGCCCCGCTCACTTCCCAGCCCCGGCATTTTGTTGTACCCGTGTTGGATCTTGCACTTCCCAGCCCCCGACATTGTGCTTTACTCGGTGTCAAGCAGACACTCCTCCCCCATTCCCCCTACCCCCACCCTATCTAGCTCTCCTCCCTGACTCCTCCCCCCCTCCTACTTATATATAACTTCTTGTTACCAGCAGTCTCCTCTTGCCCATTTCAGCAATTGTTTATTGCTGTGGTTGTTCCACCTGATGACGGGCACTTGTGTTGCGCCCGAAACGTCGTGATTTAATTATTTATATTTTATACCTACGTGACTTTACCGAAAGAACCAAAGAGTATACTTTCCAACACTCTGTGGTGTTTATTTCGCAATAATGGTGATGCTTGTGCCATGCATGCTGGAAGCAGTAGATCATCCTCCAAGCCATGATGAGACAACAGCATCTCTAATGAAGAGGGCACGGGCACCCATGTGATAAATTTGGCTGGTTTCTACAGGATAAATGCTCAAGAGCAACACAAATTTACTACTGGACATCTGTACAAAAAAAGCTTTATAACTCATCAGATTCCTCCAGTATAAATAAATATTCTGATTCCAATTACATATTAACTTGTTTTACAAGTTATTTTGCAAACCCCCATTACAGACCGAGCTAATTTGTTGAAAGCATTCAAAGGATGTTATCTATACATAGCATAAACAATACAGAGCGATGGTGAGTAATTATGAAATAATCACGTCCCTTACCCATTCAGCCTAACTTGTCCAGAATAGATGAAGTCCAAGACGGCAGCGATGGCGCAGGGGCTTATGATGTTATTGTTCAGAGTGACCACAGCGATGCCAGAGCCACTCTGTGATCCAGTCTTTGTTGCCATTGCTCTTCTCTGACCGCTCATCCCAGCGGTGTCCTCCATTCCGTTGGCCGCACCATTATCGAAGCGCGAATCTCCTGTCGACGTGGCGCTTTCTTGAGCCATAATAACACGACAGTTACCGTGCGTGTACGTATCTGCTATGTTGCTTCCTGAAGGAAAAGTGTCCTCCTTGGGCGTCTGTCCTCCCCCGTTGGGCGGCGTGTGTAGCTCAATGATCCGCGATGGGAGGCTGTCAGAGACACCGCAGCACAGCGCCGCCAGATGGGGACTGAAGGCAGCGAGAACAGCGCGGTGTGCTGGGAATGTGGTTCCCCCGGAAATTTCAAACATGCAGTCACATAAATCTCCGCGGGCACGCTGCGCACGGAGCTGTGCTAACAGTGACATCGCGTGTTCCTCCATCTCAGCCTGTGAGGTTGACAACAAAAAAACAAAAGAGTGGTCAATTATCATTACAATGAGCATCACTGTCAGCAGAAATGACAGTTACCTTGTGATTGTAATTCATTACAAAAATTACATAATTACAATTGAAATTGAACCCAGGTCTGCAGAAGATATATTCCACTGTCGGATAACTTTCAGCCGAAATATGAATATGCATATTCGAAAAGTTTTGCTGGATGGCTGGCTACTTGTTTGATGTCACCGCCCCCATCTGCGTGATGACGTCACTAACATCCCACAGCGTTCGGCCAAAGCTCCACTCTGGCCGTGTATCCCGTGCAAATGAGTGGGCCGTGCTAGTTTTGTAACAAATACTATATATACAGTATAAAGATACGAAATGTTTGCTGCTTAACATCTGGGAATAATCGTGGATCAAAAATCCAGAGCGGCTCAAGTGTTTACGATTAGGTGAAGGTTGAAAGCATTTCTTTCTCTTAAATAAATCTTATAACGTACATATGCAACCAGGAACAAATTATATTATCGTGAGCTGCAGAATACGTCGAAGTAACTATTCCTTGTCGCATGTTTATAAAATGATTTAAGGTGGTGGAAGGGTTTAAAAATGTACTGATATGTATGTTCACATAGGGGGTACGACGCATCATTAATAATTCTGTGCATTCCTAACGTCTATAATCTGGGTTAGCTACAGTATGCTCGGAGTACACACGTACGTTTAAGTGCATTTTATATATAGTTTACCTTTTGTCATAACTCTGTAATCTGGTTAATATGGAAAATCTTTACTTACAAGTTCACGCATACTTTGCCAATTGCCTTTACAGTCTGTTTTTACTCATAAAGGGGGAACTGAACCGTACATGTACACGTTCATATGAACAAAGCAAACAATGAGTAACATTTTCCTAACCATACGCTTAAATTACACTCAATCTGGGAAGATTTAAAAGGGCGCTTTTGTAGTGCGCAGTTGGGTTTTAATTTAAAAAAATGGGGTTTGGTTTACGAGGTTTAGATTTTGACTTCGGAGTCGTGAGTTACTAGGGTTGGAGTGGGGTTGTAAGCGAGAGTTTTGTGGCTTGGGGTCATTTAGGTGCACTGGTGGCATTCTGGTCCAGATAATTTAAATGGCCACATGTCATAGCTGTCAACCCATATGGTTTACTCCGTATTGTACAGGGAAATAGAGTTTGCAGGGCCATACAGCGTACAGCCGTTTCAATAGCGCAACTAAAAATGTATACGGCCAAATAAAAACAAAAGTTGTTTAACCATTCGTAATTTTCTGTGTTTATTTCTGTACATTTATAACATGAGTGTGTGCATCCACATATCAAGCAAGCAGCAACATAAGTAGTATTGACACCAATGATCAAAATGAATACATAAAACAGTTTTTGTTTAGTAACCCAAATGTTGTCTATTTGTTTGTGTTCTCCCTTGTGATGGAACTTTGTAGAATGAACGTTGATATTTATAGGGGCACGGGGTGACCAATAAGGTCTGAATTGATGTCATTAGGTTCAAGTTAATTTTTTTTTAGGTAGGACACTGATAAGGGGTTGACAGGTATGGAATGTGCAGGGAACACACACATAATTAAATGAACACACTGTAATCATTTTAAAAGTCACACACAACTTAATTGTATCACAATTCACGAGCAGTTTGTTTCTCGGTAGCTGAGGGTGTTGATACGGGTTTGAGGGGAGACATTGCTGCGATGAGTTCACTTGTGTTTAAGATCCTGAGTGTCGCGTGACTGCGATCAGCGGGGGTGAGAGGGGGAAGGGTGTTAGGATCAAGTGCGCTCCGTGTCGTGTGTTGTTTCAAAGCGTGACAATACGTGTAAGAGATGCAAACGGGAGTGTTGACAGCGGGGGTAGCGCAAGACTGCGGGGGTCGGAGCCTCTATCACTTTGCTTTATATATTCATACATATTCCTCATGTTTGTTCTATGGATTATCCAGATTGGTTCGGACGTCAAAGGGCACAAATTCCGTACACGCGCTTAACCGGTATATTGCAGTTTAAAGCACGAGGCCCGGCTCTCGACCGATGCGTGCCCCTCGCCTGAATCATCCCGCCGCCTCTGGCCCGCTTCTTCGGGCTGTGCGCGCCATGCGAGGGGCCAGGCTCGTGCCACGGCACAGGCCTCGGCCCGGAGTCACAACAACCACCACCACCACCGACACTGCGTCTAATCGCGAGCTTCCCACCGCCACCCACCGCGTTCCATACGAGTCTTGCACCTTGTGGGTTAAATGTTCTCCGCGGAGATGAGATCGCCCGTTCGGCACAGGCACCGAGGGATCGCAGCCGCCTCGGAGTTTATCCGCGGCAGACTCCGGCAGGCACTCAGCACCTCGCGCGGTGGACACCTCAGGGGGGGGGGGGGGGGGTCCTTGCTGTGAGATTGCGGAATCGATTCCAATTTCCGGATCGAGGGATTCGAATCGGACCTCGCGATCGATTCTCTCGCGCGTGCGCTGCTGCTGTTCGTGGTAACCGATCGCGATTCTAGCGGAATTTGAATCGTTATTTAGATTAATCCGATGAGCTATTAAGCTCTTTGTATTTTTTTTACAGACGTCCAGTAAGGGTCAGCAAGTTATAAAAAACAACGCAAAACACTGACGGGAGTGCAACGGTATAGAGAAGCTAAGCAAGTCACTAAAACGGACGAGTAAGTAATACAATTCCGGATATAATTACAACTTAAGCTTCAAATAAAGTACATTCCTGCTGATTTGTCAACACCAAATGCAAGCTTGGCACAAAGCAGCGGCGGCTGCACTGTGTCCAAGAGCTGTGGGTGCCAAAGTCGAGGTCTGGTGGACACGAGAGGGCTTCAGGAGTGGAGAGTTCGTGTCGTGTTTGCTGTCCCTCCATAGAAGGAGAGTAGCTGAGCGGTTTTACTGTAAAGGGTTCCACAGGTGGTCTTGTGACACCCAACTAATGGACACCCCGAACATTGTCTTTCCTTTGAATGTTCGGGTCTGTTTTAATGAAAGCTTACAGACAAAAATATGAAGTTTTTGAGAATTAAATGTGGGGGTCACAAGATATCCGGACCACACTGCAAGAAAATCACCACAACACCCACCACAACACCCACCACAACCACAACACCCACCACAGCCACAACACCCACCACAACCACAACACCCACCACAACCACAACACCCACCACAACCACAATACCCACCACAACCACAACACCCACCACAACCACAATACTTACCACAACCACAACACCCACCACAACCACAACACCCACCACAGCCACAAAACCCACCACAGCCACAAAACCCACTACAGCCACAACACCCACCACAACCACAACACCCACCACAACCACAATACTTACCACAACCACAACACCCACCACAACCACAACACCCATCACCACAACATCCACCACAACACCCACCACAACCACAACACCCACCACCACAACACCGACCACAACCACAACACCCACCACAACCACAATACCCACCACAACCACAACACCCATCACCACAACATCCACCACAACACCCACCACAACCACAACACCCACCACCACAACACCGACCACAACCACAACACCCACCACAGCCACAAAACCCACTACAGCCACCACAACACCAATCACAACCACCACCACGACTCTCACAACCACGACCACCACTCTCACAACCACCACCACAACTCTCACAACCACAACTCTCACAACCACCACCACGACGACTCTCACAACCACCACCACAACTCTCACAACCACAACTCTCACAACCACCACCACGACGACTCTCACAACCACCACCACCATCACGACTCTCACCGCCACCACCACAACTCTCACAACCACCACAACGACACTCACCACCACCACCACGAAGACTCTCACAACCACCACCACCACAACTCTCATAACAATCACCACGACACTCACAACCACCACCACCACGACGACTCTCACAACCACCACCACTCTCACAACCACCACCACTCTCACAACCACCACAACTCTCACAACAACCACAACTCTCACAACCACCACCACGACGACTCTCACAACCACCACCACAACTCTCATAACAATCACCACCACCACAACTCTCACAACAACCACAACTCTCACAACCACCACCACTCTCACAACCACCACTACCACCACAACTCTCACAACAACCACAACCCTCACAACCACCACCACCACTCTCACAACCACCACCACAACTCTCACAACAACCACAACTCTCACAACCACCACCACCACAACTCTCATAACAATCACCACGACTCTCACAACCACCACAACGACTCTCACAACCACCACCACGACACTCACAACCACCACCAAAAAGACGACTCTCACAACCACCACAACTTTCACAACCACCACCACGACTCTCACAACCACCACCACCACTCTCACAACCCCAAACTCTCACCACAACCACCACCACCACGACTCTCAAACCACCACCACAACCACCACTCTCACAACCCCAAACTCTCACCACAACCACCACCACCACGACTCTCAAACCACCACCACAACCCTCCTCCACCACCACCACCGCCAATCGCGTCTCACGCTCGCGGCTTCCGCGGCGTCGCCAGGCAACGCGAGTCAACACGGGGAGTGAGACCCACGCAACCCCGAGTCGCACGCAACGCCGAGTCGCACGCAAAGCCGAGTCGCACGCAACGCCGAGTCGCACGCAACGCCGAGTCGCACGCAACGCCGAGTCGCACGCAAAGCCGAGTCGCACGCAACCCCGAGTCGCACGCAACACCGAGTCGCACGCAAAGCCGAGTCGCACGCAACGCCGAGTCGCACGCAACGCCGAGTCGCACGCAAAGCCGAGTCGCACGCAACCCCGAGTCGCACGCAACACCGAGTCGCACGCAAAGCCGAGTCGCACGCAACGCCGAGTCGCACGCAACCCCGAGTCGCACGCAACACCGAGTCGCACGCAAAGCCGAGTCGCACGCAACCCCGAGTCGCACGCAACGCCGAGTCGCACGCAAAGCCGAGTCGCACGCAACGCCGAGTCGCACGCAACGCCGAGTCGCACGCAACACCGAGTCGCACGCAACCCCGAGTCGCACGCAACGCCGAGTCGCACGCAACGCCGAGTCGCACGCAACGCCGAGTCGCACGCAACACCGAGTCGCACGCAACCCCGAGTCGCACGCAACGCCGAGTCGCACGCAACGCCGAGTCGCACGCAACATCGAGCCTAATAAACACGGGCAGCGAGTTCCACGCAACGACGAGTCTTACGCGGAGCATGGAGGAGAAGGTGAGTCTCGCTGACAGTAGAGTTGCATGTTTTCTCTATGCGATATTAAATGTAAGTGAGTTGAACTTCTGTCGCACCGTACGTAGCCAACCGCACAAATCGGAGATGCGGGGGAAGTACAACAAACTACGTCTCTCTGTGTGAGTCTATGGGTTTCTGCTGTGCGAGTCTCTGTGTGAGTCTATGGGTCTCTGCTGTGCGAGTCTCTGTGTGAGTCTATGGGTCTCTGCTGTGCGAGTCTCTGTGTGAGTCTATGGGTCTCTGCTGTGCGAGTCTCTGTGTGAGTCTATGGGTCTCTGCTGTGCGAGTCTCTGTGTGAGTCTATGGGTCTCTGCTGTGCGAGTCTCTGTGTGAGTCTATGGGTCTCTGCTGTGCGAGTCTCTGTGTGAGTCTATGGGTCTCTGCTGTGTGCGTCTGTGTCTCTGTGTGAGTCTATGGGTCTCTGTTGTGCGAGTCTCTGTGTGAGTCTATGGGTCTCTGCTGTGCGAGTCTCTGTGTGAGTCTATGGGTCTCTGCTGTGTGCGTCTGTGTCTCTGTGTGGGTCTATGGGTCTCTGTGTGGGTCTTTGGGTCTCTGTGTGAGTCTGTGGGTCTCTGAGTCTATGGGTTTCTGCTGTGTGAGTATATGAGTCTCTGTGTGAGTCTGAGTCTCTGTGTGAGTCTATTAGTCTCTGATGTGTGTGCGTCTGTGTCTCTGTGTGAGTATATGGGTCTCTGTGTGAGTCTATGGGTCTCTGTGTGGGACTTTGTGTCTCTGTATGAGTCTATGTGTGAGTATATGAGTCTATGTGGGAGTCTATGTGTCTCTGTGGGTCTCTGTGTGAGTATATGTGTCTGTGTGAGTCTATGGGTCTTTGTGTGAGTCTATGGGTTTCTGTGTGAGTCTATGGGTCTCTGTGTGAGTCTATGGGTCTCTGTGTGAGTATATGGTTCTCTGTGTGAGTGGTCTATGAGCCTGTGTGAGTTTAGAGTATTTGGCTGCTATACATTTGCACATAAGCCACTTCGTTGAGCTATGATTTGTGATTGCCAGGCCGCTTCTGAAAAAGAGCTCTATAGCTCAGTGGACCTTACCTGGTAACATAACACATTGTTTAGTTCAGTAATAGCTGCACTTGATTTCTGGGTGAGACCACTTAGTGATCTGACCAAATTTGTGTCGTTATGACCCTCCACTACTCGACACTGCCAAACACATTGTCACGTACGCAAGCGTTACACACGTACATTTTTTTTATTGTTTCAGCTCAGCGGTAAGTTGAGGAAAAATCAAGTAATTCCAAGTGCGGCATTTCACTGGAAACCGCATTAAACATCATCGGTCAGAATAACAATCCGGGAAGTGAGAACGCCTGCTCGTTGGCATCGCTGTATAACGAGTCGTGTGGACTATGCGTGTGCTCGCCAACACCACTTGCCCCAACAGGCTATTGACTTTACACGGGGGATCTTTGTCTTTGTGTGTCTGTGGAGCGGTTGTGGGGAGCGGTGGTGCAGCGGTTACAAACATGGAAACTCGGGTTCGTTTTTCGCTCACGGCCAACACCAGTGATGATTATCTGAACTGGTCCTGGGCAGGGGCGGTTTCTTCATTAGGGCGATTGGGCGACGCACCACCAATGTCATTCAACCACAGAGTCACGCTAGCCGTCACTGTCAGCCTCTGGATATAGTCCAATCAGCGTCATGTCACGTTCTGTGGAGTACCGCCTCTTTTGGGGCGATTTCACTCCGGCTGAGAATCGCCCCGAGTGGCCCCATAGACTTACATTCAAAGATGTTTTTTTTCGAACGGGGGCGCTCCAATGCATTCTCTATGGCTCCGGGAGGGCAAGCCCTAACGTGCTTACGTCATCATACGTGCTTACGTCATCATACGTAAGCACGTTTTATCCAACAATATAATTTATCGCTACCTAGTGGAATCTTTAATAAAATAAACTTGAGTGGTTTGTTTTAATAGTGAGTATATAAACAAACAAGATGTATTGTAAGAGTCACTTTATTTTCCATTAATATTAAAGAAGTGAAGTTGCCTTTACATGCTTAAGCTGTTAATTTATTCATTGCATGGGTGGACCTTATCCTTATCAATCATCCAGACATTTGCCCCCCCTGAGAGATTTTGCAGGAGCCGTCACTGGTCCTGGGCCTTCCCGAGATCGACTCAGCCTCAAATGAGTACCTGGTGCGGTGTGTAAACATCGTCACTGGGGAGACAAAGGCGGTCGGGCGTGGTGCTGGCCACCCACCCCATCATGTGCCGTGCCGGCCTTCGGAGGTGCTCGCTAACAGCACTTTTCCCAAAAGTCTGTCAAGCCTACACTTGGGATTTTTGTCTTGTGTGTGCAGAGGCCAGCGTGGAAAGATGTGGAGTCTGCAAAGGTGCAGCACGCCAACTCGGACCTGCTCGTGACTCACGTGAACCACACGCACGACCTCCTGGTGCGCTCATCATCGGCACCACAAAGTCACCGACACGTTCCCAGCAGATACCGTACATTGCAACAGATTGCATAGACTGCAACAGATTTCATACATTGTAACAGATTACATGCATTGTAATAGATTGCTTAGATTGCATACATTGCAACAGATTGCTTACATTACAACAACAATTGCATATATTGCAACATATTGCATACATTGCAACAAATTTCATATATTGAAACAGATTGCATATATTGGAACAGATTGCTTACATCGCAACAGATTAGATATACTGAATTGCCATACATTGCCTTACATTGCGACAGATTGCATACATTGCAGAATTGCAGAGCAGGCCGATAGCTGCTTTAGTGTTTGCTCCACCGCACCCCAACTGGTGTAGAGACGATTGCAATGAAAGTGAGCTCTGTCGCACGCGCTTCGTTTGTCAGGGGGATCATTGCGTTTCCAAGGTCTCTCTATTCGGGTTGTTAAAATAGTTGTGTTACCGGTAATTGCACGCGCAAGGGAGGTGAACTATCAGATGTTCATTGCTAACCACCCATGTCGGGACGTCCAGTCGTAGAGAAGGCTGCACAGTTAGGCTCTGTATTAATGAGCAACAGAAAGGTCAGGTACAACAAGTTAACTAACTATAACTATTAATTAACAAAAAAATATATTTTACCAGCTAAGGCCCACTGAGCTCTTTTTCAGAAGCGACCTGGCCACAAATGATCGCTCAACGAAGTAGCTTATCAAGTGGAAATATACAGCAGCCAAATAGTCTAAATGGGTGATGTTGATTCTAAATGTGGAGGGAAAACCCGGATGGACCCGGAGAAAAATCCTCGCGGCCACGGGGAGAGAGACACCGCAAACTCCAAATATACAGCAGGCGTTACGGTCGGGATCGAACCCAGGACCTCCTGTGTATTAGGCGAAGTAGTTAACATCTCCTAGCCACTGTGGCGCCCAAGCTCACTCAATAGCTGGAAAGCAACGCAGAGTGCGTGTGTGTACCCAGGGCAGCTATTGAAGGCAGTCCGGGATATACATTTATGAAATGAAAGAGGTGGACAGAGAGTGGGTTTGAGTGATTTTGAAAAACTTAAGTGGATAACACAACGCAACGTACTGTACCTGGATAATCTTTTTTTGTGTATCAGTGTACGTCAGCTGTTGCGACATGTCGATTAAAAATAGACATTTACAAAGACAAATGGAATAAACACTCAAAGGTGAATAAAGGAGCCGTGGAGAGATGCATGCTTGGAATTATACTGAGAGGCAGATGTAACATATAGGCCAGAGAAAAATAGGTACCGTACCTCGGGTAGCAAACCTCAGAAGTATTTATATGGCCAATAAGAATGCATTTTTGACAACTCACTCATTTCAAATGCTTATCATATAATTTACTGTTATATTGACCACGTAAAGATATTGGAACTATTAAATCGATGCCACACCACGGGTGATATTAACAAGGGAAACATCCGGTCTGGGGCAAATGGACTGACATAATGCACCCAGGTTAAATTAGATTTTTTTCTGCACTGCTCTGTTCACAATGTAGCACCCCCCCTGCAGTTGGGCACCACGGTGGCTAGATGTTAACTCCCTCGCCTGGTATGCAGGAGGTCGTGGGTTCGAATCCGGCCCTGATGCCTGCTGTACATTTGGAGTTTTCGTGCCTCTTTCTCTCATCATCATCACGGTGGCTAGGAGATGTTAACTCCCTCGCTTGGTATGCAGGAGGTCGTGGGTTCGATCCCGACCTTCATGCCTTCTGTACATTTGGAGTTTTCGTGTCTCTCTCTCCTCCCGTGGTTGTGTGGATTTTTCTCCAGGTCCCTCCGGTTTTTCTTGCCACATTTAGAATCAACGTTACGCGTCTAGGAGTATTTAACTGCTATAAATTTCCACGTGATAAGACATTTCGTTTAGCTGTCATTTGTGATAGCCAGGTCGATTCTGAAAGAAAACTGTATAGCTCAGTGGGCTTTACCTGGTAAAATAAAAAAATATATAGTATTTTTTTACGCGTATAGTTTGGAACGGGAGGTTCACCGATTGGGCTCTGCGCATTGGGCCTCCGAAACCGCTGTTGGGCAGTACAACAATGGGGTCTCTAGATGTCACTACAGAGCTGCTGCTGTCTCTTCTGTAGATGTCACTACAGAGCCACCGTGCAACCGGGCTTCACAACACCAGTCTGGGGAGGCACAGACATCAAACGGTTGGAAAATCCTGGCGGTTTATATTAGTATTGTCTTCTATACTCAAGTGTATATTATCTTATATAGACGGACTGCATAAAGCGCCGCATTCCTAGGCACTTTACAACTATTGCAAATTTGTACGTAAGGTGATCGTGGTTGAGATAAAGAGTGGGGTTGTCATTTATAGTGGTGGTGTTGCCGTGGTGACGGGAGGAGAGACGGGAGTGGTTAAGGAGGGGTTGAGGCAGTGGCGTCACTTGGGTTTGTGTCACTCAGTGTGGGTAACTCATGGTTGGTGTCACACCTCATGGACCTCCGCCCGTACTAGACCATACAGAATCCTTAGTAATGTTTTTTGTACTAATGTTACTCGTAAATCGTAATTCTCGTATATCACTGAATGTAATGGCAATAGCTGTGACGTAAACAACGAGCAAAATTAAAATAATACCTTCAAATTACAATATTTACTTGAATTACTACTTAATTCTCAAAAAAGTTATTGATATAGGTTCACATAATAATTACCACAATATTGTAGCTAAAACACCATAAAATTTGATAGAATCAGCGACTATAAAAACACCAGCAGCAACGAAAACAGCAGCGCGTGCAGACGAAACCACTTGACTCGAAGCTATGACCGGAGCGCATTAGAAGGTTCAAAAAGTAAACTAGCATAGAGTTTTAGCCTTGTAGGTATATTGTACATGTAATCTTGGTTTACAATATTTTTTGTTGTTGTTATAACTACAGTGAGGGAAAAAGTACATTTGCCCACTGACAAAGAAATTATCAGTCTATAATTTTAATGGTAGGTTTATTTGAACAGTGAGAGACAGAATAACAACAAAAATCCAGAAAAATGCATGTCAAAAATGTTATAATTGATTTGCATTTTAATGAGGAAAATAAGTATTTGATCCCCTCTCAATCAAAAAGATTTCTGGCTCCCAGGTGTCTTTTATACAGGTAACGAGCTGAGATTAGGAGCACACTCTTAAAGGGAGTGCTCCTAATCTCAGCTTGTTACCTGTATAAAAGACACCTGTTCACAGAAGCAATCAATCAGATTCCAAACTCTCCACCATGGCCAAGACCAAAGAGCTCTCCAAGGATGTCAGGGACAAGATTGTAGACCTACACAAGGCTGGAATGGGCTACAAGACCATCGCCAAACAGCTTGGTGAGAAGTTGGTGCAATTATTCGCAAATGGAAGAAACACAAAATAACTGTCAATCTCCTTCGGCCTGGGGCTCCATGCAAGATCTCACCTCGTGGAGTTGCAATGATCATGAGAACGGTGAGGAATCAGCCCAGAACTGCACGGGAGAATCTTGTCAATGATCTCAAGGCAGCTGGGACCATAGTCACCAAGAAAACAATTGGTAACACACTACGCCGTGAAGGACTGAAATCCTGCAGCGCCCGCAAGGACCCCTGCTCAAGAAAGCACATATACATGCCCGTCTGAAGTTTGCCAATGACCATCTGAATGATTCAGAGGACAACTGGGTGAAAGTGTTGTGGTCAGATGAGACCAAAATGGAGCTCTTTGGCATCAACTCAACTCGCCGTGTCTGGAGGAGGAATGCTGCAAGACCACCATCCCCACCGTCAAACATGGAGGTGGAAACATTATGCTTTGGGGGTGTTTTTCTGCTAAGGGGACAGGACAACTTCACCGCATCAAAGGGACGATGGACGGTGCCATGTACCGTCAAATCTTGGGTGAGAACCTCCTTCCCTCAGCCAGGGCATTGAAAATGGGTCGTGGATGGGTATTCCAGCATGACAATGACCCAAAACACATGGCCAAGGCAACAAAGGAGTGGCTCAAGAAGAAGCACATTAAGGTCCTGGAGTGGCCTAGCCAGTCTCCAGACCTTAATCCCATAGAAAATCTGTGGAGGGAGCTGAAGGTTCGAGTTGCCAAATGTCAGCCTCGAAACCTTAATGACTTGGAGAAGATCTGCAAAGAGGAGTGGGACAAAATCCCTCCTGAGATGTGTGCAAACCTGGTGGCCAACTACAAGAAACGTCTGACCTCTGTGATTGCCAACACGGGTTTTGCCACAAAGTACTAAGTCATGTTTTGCAGAGGGGTCAAATACTTATTTCCCTCATTAAAATGCAAATCAATTTATAACATTTTCGGCATGCGTTTTTCTGGATTTTGTTGTTGTTATTCTGTCTCTCACTGTTCACATAAACCTATCATTAAAATTATAGACTGATCATTTCTTTGTCAGTGGGCAAACGTACAAAATCAGCAGGGGATCAAATACTTTTTTCCCTCACTGTAACTACAAGGATATTTTTCTAAAAAAGAATACCTTTCTGCTGAAAAACTGCACAAAAATTGTATAGTCATTTTGGTGTCACCCCCTCTGATGGTGTCACCCAGTGCGGTCCGCACCCCCCTCGTGACACCACTGGGTTGAGGTAGGCCTGGTCATAGCTGGTTAGGGAGTAGCAGTGGGGGTAGTGATAGGGGTAGTGGTAGGGGTTAGGGCAGCGGTGGGCAAACTTTTTCACTCGCGGGCCACAATGGGTTCTAAAATTTGAGAGGGGCCGGGCCAGGAACAGATGGATGGAGTGTTTGTGTGAACTAATATAAATGACATGTAAAAATCATTACATGAAGGGATTTGGCCTTTAACAGGTAGCAAAGCATTTATTTGCAAGGAAATTTAACAAATTGCACGAACATGAACAATACAAAAACATGTCGTAAAGTGACTGATGAAACATCATGAAAAGATCTGAGGCCTGCGCCCAAACCAATTACCTCACTTGAACTTCTTTATTATCTACATTAACAGGTTAGAGCAGCCACGCAGGCTGTGTGATGGAGATTTGGCTCCAACCTCGCTGCAGCAACAGATCATCACTTTCAGTTTCAGTGGGAATAGTGTTGTTGATCTCCCATTTTTGCCAGTGAATCCAAGTCTGCAGTTATTTTGGTTGTGGCAATTCTCAGGATAGATCTGAGGTGCTGATCCGTTAACTTTGATCTGTGACGGGCTTTGTTGGCGTTCATGACGCTGAATGTCTGCTCATACACATAAGTCGAGCCAAACAAAGTCAGTATCTTCTGTGCAGTCCTCCGGAGGTTTGGAAACGTGGCTCTGTTAAGTGAAGCATAAAAGTCATTCAGTTTAACAGAGTTGAACTTCTCCTTTAGGACGGAGTCAGACTGAAGATCTATCAGTTCCAACTGCAGCTCCTGTGGTGCTGTTTCAGGGTCTTGTGACAGGGGACAGGACACCAGCTGAAGTGACTGTTCAATGTTTTCGAAATCAGAGAACCTACGGCAGAATTCTCCGTGCAGGTCCTCAAGCGATTTGCTGTATTTTTTTGCGTTTCGCGGTGCCTCTTCCTGCATGGCAAGTGTGGGGAAATGAGCGAAAGATTTGTTCGCAATTTGTCCGGAGAACAAAGTGAGCTTGGATTTGAAGGCTTTCACATGTTTGTACATGTCGTGAACAAACTGATCTTTCCCCTGCAGTTTCACATTCAGCTCATTCATGTGTGAAAATATGTCCACAGCAAACGCAAAGTCACTAAGCCAGTTCTTGTCGCTTAGCTCAGGGAATTCGTCAGATTTCTCCATCAACTCCAAAAATGCGATGATGTCCTCTTTCAGCTCCCACAATCGTTGTAACACTTTCCCCAAACTTAAACAGCGGACACCAGAGTGGTACAGCAAGTTTTGATGATCCGCATCAGTTTCCTCCAGGAACGTAATAAACTGACGGTGCTGAAGTCCCCTTGCTCATATAAAGTTCACAAGTTTTACGACTGGATTCACGACATGATTAAGCTGCAATACAGACTTACACAGGGATTCCTGATGGATGATGCAGTGAAGGAAAATAAGATCCTGGACAGGGTTTTCCTCTTTCAATTTATCCTGGATTCTTTTCAGCAGCCCAACATTTTTTCCAGTTAAATTTGGCGATCCATCCGTTGTGACATTGACAAGTTTACTCTGAGGTAGCATCATTCTTTCGATGACAGCAGATACCTGGTTATACAAGTCCTCTCCTCGCGTTGTTCCTTTCAGGGACTCCATGGTCAAACACTCCTCTGTTATCGCAAAACTGTCGTCAATGCCTCGGATAAAAATGAGGAGCTGAGCAGTGTATTTTACGTCCGTACTTTCATCCAGTGCTAGTGAATATAATTCAAAGGAATCAGACTTTTTGTTTAATTGACTGGCTATATTTTTATCAATCAGTTCCACACGGCGAGTCACAGTCCTGCGTGATAAACTGACTTTTTCAAATTAGCTTTTGATCTCCGGACACAAGATGTTTGCTGTCTGTACCATGTATTCTTTTACAAACTTGCCTTCGGAGAAAGTGGTAATGAGTGGTAATGTTGGTGAGAAGAAGTTTTTAAAGAAAATTTAAATTGAAGTGAAGAAGGAAATTATTGAAAAGTTTGTATAATTAATGATTTTTCAAACTATAATTATGTTTTCTGTGCTTGAAACTCTTTAAAAACTGTGCGGTCTAGAATGGACTCGTGAAATTCGGAGAGAACTCGGAGTTAAGTTTTGTTTGTTTTGTTGGATTACACAAAGTGCGCCATCTAATGGGGAAATGGGGGCATTACAGGAGGAAGGTAAAATTTTATTTAATAATAATATTTGGACAAGTTCGGCGGGCCGGATTAAAAAGCCCAACGGGCCGTATACGGCCCGCGGGCCGTACTTTGCCCATATCTGGGTTAGGGTATGGGTAGTTATCGGGGTTGGGGTAGTGATCGGGGTTCTGATAGTGATAGGGCTTAGGGTAGTGATAGGGGTTGAGGTAGTGATAGGGTTTGGGGTAGTGATATGGGTAGTGATATGGGTTGGGGTAGTGATGGGGGTTGGGGTAATGATAGTGATAGGGGTTGGGGTAGTGATAGGGGTTGGGATAGTGATAGGGGTTGGGGAAGTGATATGGGTTGGGGTAGTGATAGGGTTTGGGGTAGTGATAGGGGTTGGGGTAGTGATGGGAGTTGGGGTAGTGATAGGGGTAGTGATAAGGGTTGGGGTAGTGACAGGGGTTGGGGTAGTGATAGGGGTTGGGGTAGTGATAGAGGTTGGGGTAGTGACAGGGGTTGGGGTAGTGATAGGGGTTTGGGTAGTGATAGGGGTTGAGGTAGTGATAGGGGTTGGGGTCGGCCTGGTTGTAGCTGGGAGGTGGGGCAGGGAGTAGCAATAGTAGTCGGATGGGGAAGGGAAAAGAGATGGGGGTTGTTTTAAGGGAGTGTAATGAGAGAGCGCCACCTAAGGGACAACCAGGGGTTTTGGATAATAACTGCTGGGTTACTTATATCCAATTAGAAGGAAGGGTTCCATCTGGGCCAAAGCTCGTGGGTATGTACGGGAAATATTTGGAAGATTCCACGAGGGGCGTGGCTCGAAGTGGAGCCTAGCTCCGCCGAGAGCAATATAAGGAGAGGCGGTGAGAGGACTTGGGGTCGGTGTGGGAAGCCTGGTGTCCGGACTGCATCATCGCCTACCTCTTCTCGCCACCGGCCAGCGAAGTCCTCTCTCCTCCCAGCGCGCCGCCAGCCAGCGGCGAGTGTGGAGAGAGAGAGACGCGCCGCAACGGTGGACGAGGGAGTGTGCGCGTTACGGCAAGGAGAGAGAGCGAAGCCATCCGGAGAGAGAGAGCGGAGCTGTGCAGTCCTTGTTAAATAAAAGACACAAGTCAGCAGTCGTCGTGGATGTGCTTTATTACAGGAGGAACAGAAGCCGGTAATAGTAAAGACGATTGTCCTATGTGCAGTGGAAGTTTGTTTCAGTGAAGGGGAGCAAGAAGGGTGAAGGAACGAGGTTGAGACTCAGCGCGGGGGCGAGGGAGGTGCAGAAAGTAGATCGGGAGCGCGCGCTGTGTGAATGTTATACAATGTAACAGTTGTTATGCTTCGAGACGTAATCCAGGATACCAAGCTCGTGCCCCAAGGTGCAGGCGCGGTGCAACGCCCTCCGTTTAGCAATCCGCAAAGGCCCTCTCGTTGCGAGCTACTGCGGACGCGTTTTTTTGTTTTGGGTGCCTGTGACAGAGAGCTGAGGGGATGGAGGTTTCGTGCAGCGACCGACAGAACTCGGCGCAGTGGCTGAGAATGCGCAGCCTGGAGAGCCACCGCCTCACCCTACCGCACCTCCTGCACAAGGGCACCGTCGTCGCGTACGCTCTGCACAACCTCGACGCTGTTGCCACCGCCACTTTCACGCCAACTAAATTGCAGCCCCTTGACATTCCACTGCGGGCTGAAGCAGGATTACTGAGTTCTTCCACGGGGTTCTTTAATGTTATTCACTGTGGTTATAATGCACAAAACGCTGCTTTCAGACACCCTATGACCATATCTGTCATCCCCAATTCAGACCTTATTGGTCACCCCGTACCCTTATAAATCTCAACGTTCATCCTATGAAGTCCCATCACAAGGGAGAAACACAGACATTTTTTTGCCCGTACTGAAATGGCTGTATGCCATATGGACCTGAAAACTCAATTCCCTGTACAACAATACGGGGTAAACCGTATGTGTTGACAGCTATGCATGACCAAGGCCGTATTATCCAATAAGCCACAGTAGGCACGATGCCTAGGGCCTACGAAAAAAAAAATGTCACCATGGTTTTTTTTGTATGATAAAACATGTAACCAAGATATATTTAAATATCAAGAATAGGCAACTGTACATACTAAGAGGCAGAGTCAAGTAGATGTCAATAGTTTTTTCTCATAAGGTGAGAGCGAAATTAACACCGTAGATGAACTTTCGGAGACTTTTTTCATTGCAAAATTATCAATAACATCCAAAGGTGTTTTTGCACAATCTCATTCTCAATAGAGAGCAGTGCAAGGGAAGACAAAGGCGTTGTCGTCTGGACGAAGTTACACATGAGACAATCGAGTGACAGCGGCGGTAGTAGTGACATGGGGCAGCAGCAGTATCAGCTGTAGAGAGTTAGTGCTGAAGGCCGACAAGAACCTTAATCAGGGCCTCGGCTAAAGGCCTTCCACTATTCCACGTTGGTCGTGACGGGTGGGTTGACCTTAAGTTAGGTCATCCACACTGGTCAATCGTGGATTGGTGAATTCAGGGGAGAGCGTTGAGCTGTCACCGCTGACACTTGGGTTCGAATCTAGGCAGCTGCTGCCATGTGATGAAAGTTTAGTTTGCAACCGTAGCGAGTCGATGGCCTCAGCCCAGTCACCGATGACTGCCAAAAAAAAAATCCCATCAACATTCAACTTAGTTCTGCAACTTCATTTTGTGTACATTCCTGTTCTGAGAATTAAAACATAGATTTTGACGTACGCATCACACAGCAGAGCGGGTGGGAAAGTGCTGTGGTCTACCGCTAGAATGAATGACAGCAGATTGAGACTGGTGATGGAATGGCAGCCAAAGGAGGGAGCACTCCATACGTAATATGGATTGTATGTGGCACCGCAGGACCGTGAGGGATAGTGGTGATAATCAGAATCAGAATATTTATTTATACTGCAGGAGGAATCTGATGAGCTTTAAAGCTCTTTTTCACAGATGTCCAGTTGGGGCACAGGGTCAGAACGTTACAACAACAAACAATACAAAAACACGATAGCGGTACAAAGTATGGGAAATGTAAGCAAATCACTAAAAAATTATACTAATAAAACTAAACTTGTGTTTTACCAGGTAAAGCCCACTGAGCTATTAGCTTCTTTTTCAGAAGCGACCTGGCCACAAATGATAGCTCAATTAAGTGGCTTATCATGTGGAAATGTATAGCAGCCAAAACTAAATAACCTAAACGCAAATTTCTAAATGTAGAGGGAAAAAACAGGACCTGGAGAAAAAATCCACACAACCATGGGGAGAGAGACATGCAAACTCCAAATATACAGACTTCAGGGTCAGGATCGAACCTCCAACCTGCTGCAAAACAGGCGAGGAAGATAACCATTGGATTGCCAATGACGAATTCCACTCGGAGACACTAATACGTAGCGTGTACAAGTGGAATTCACACTGTGCAAGTTGCAGAAACAAGTTACGGGACAAGTTACATACTGTGCGCGTTACAGGACATTTCATACATTATTTCCACGCTGCCCATTCCCTCGTCAGTACCCAGTACCATGTTGCTGACATTGAAATGCCCCTGAGTGCTAGCGACCATGACGTTTAACTCACCTATGCCCTGCCTGTGTGTGAACTTGCCTGCTACCTTAACAATCACCCATTGTACTTCCACATCGCCAGTGGGCACGGTAGCAGTCATATACGGCAACAGACGACCGGTGACATCCAGACACGGACAGATCAGAGCTCGTAGGTTGGCTCACTACGGTCACGCAGCGCTGTTCTGCGTTATTCAACACTTTGCATTACTCTGGTTCTGTAGAATATCCTGTTGACGTGAGTGTTACATGAACACCTTCTGGGGCAGCAGGGTTGGCGTTGTGGTAACACTTTGCGCCTCACGGCAAGAAGGCCATGGGTTTGATGCCTGACTCGGGCGTCTATTTGCGTGGAGTTTGTTCTGTTATGCGCGAGTTTTCTCCGGAGTTCTGCGGCTTTCCCTCATTGCTGCTGGTATTCACCAAACATCTCACGCCGAAAATGTACCAGCAAGATACTAAACTATTTTTTATTTTTACCAGGTAAGGCCCTCTGAGCTATATAGCTCTTTTTCAGAAGCGACGTGGCCACGAATGATACATCAACAAAGTGGCTTATCATGTGGAAATGTATAGCAGCTAGATACTCGAAACGCATGTTTTTATATGTGGAGGGGAGAACCTGGAGAAAAATCCACATGAACATAGGGAGAGAGAGAGAGAGAGAGGGAGACGTGCAAACTCCAAGTATAGAGGCATCGTCAGGGTCGGGATGGAACCTCCTTTATATCAGGCGAGGTAGTTAAAATCTCGCCACTGCAACGCCCAAATTGGGATTACATAACATCGCCCCCCTTCTGCAAAAACATTGCAGCATCCTCCTGAAAAAGAGTCTTGAGACTCTGTGAGGCTTTCCGGATGACCCAGCAGAACATTAAAAAAGACATGTTCCAAAAAGGTGCACATTTTTGTGATGACATTAATTCACAAAGGCCTCCCACCATGTCTGGCCAGTGCTCGCCGAGCTGCACTGGCTTCCGGTTGCCAAACGAATTCGTTATAAGGTCGCAATCCTTACACACAAAGTGCTTGCCACAAATGAATCACAACACCTTGGTGATCTCGTTAAGGAATGTAAACCATCACACAACCTCTGGTCATCCTTACAGCGGCGGCTTTTGGCTGGCCATCAAACAAAGACGGTCACCGCATCACGCGCTTTCAGCGGCCGTCTGGAACACGATGTTAGGAAGCCACTGGAGCTATACACTTTTAAATCATCTAGATTGGAAACTCATTCTTTTGACCCGCTTCTTGTCTTTTTGTTTATTGTCCTTCCCCCAGCAAGTTTGGCTACGTATGGTGCCAAGAAGTTTAATGTAGATAGATTATAAAAGTTAGCTGGTAGTAAAAAAAAGGAAAGACTGTGCTTGCAATACTTTTTCTGACTTTTTATTTTTAATTACATATGCATCCAGTTTGCTGTGTGACAGCTCGTGCGCCTGCAATGCCGCCGATGAACCGGGCGGCGGGTGAATCTTCTGCGCTGTCATTTCCTGTTTTGTGTTTCAACAGGAGCCCTGGGCCAGACATGCAGGAGCATTTACACTTCAGTGCTGCTGTCATTGCGGAGTTCGAAACCAAACTGCACCAGTAAGTGAACTGCATTTGTCTTCAACTAAATCGCGCATGATTAGGCAGTGATACTCATAAGCCGTCTGACATAATTTGTCTAATTTTGCATGACGTTCAATAATGTGTTGGACAAAAAAAAATGTTGCGACAGACAATTTTCTGTATGAATGGCAATTTGAACCCTTTCCCGTTCCAATAACATACTTGTCATCGGTATAAAAAAAAGAATATATTTTGTCCTTTCTGGCAATAAAACAGGAGGTGTTAAGATGTTCAAACACCAAATAGAAACCTTTTGCAAGGAATCAAGTCTGCATTAACCACACGTACTTGTGGTGAACATGCAAACAAACGTGCTCTGATAATATATGCAGTTTTTCTTCCGATTCCGCTCCGGTGACGTATATGTACACATCATCGGAACGGAACCCGAAGAAAAACAAAAAATGAAAAAACTTTATCGGTACCGAGGCTCCCACAAGGCCGCGGGGGAGGGCGCGTGGCAGTTTTGGCACCAGCTATCGTAGAGTGCGGCGGTCGTGTCGCTACGGTTCTCGGCGGTAACGTCTTTAAAAACAACGGCATGACTACGTCTCTCTAAATAACATTAACGTCGAGCCGCTCGCGCGTTCCGAGATTCAGCGGTGAATGGGACACCACCACACCCTGCGACTTGCAGACGTCTTGGAACGGGAAAAGGGTCAAGAGCATATTTAATATTGTATATATATACACACAACTTTCTACGATAAATCGTACATAAAGCCACGTTATTGTGCTGATGTCCAGTTGATTGCTTGTTTTGATAATCATCACCAGCTCCATCAATCCATTATCATCATCCATGGCCAGTGATTGTGAAAGGCTTAGATGAATGGAGGCATTGCCTGCACAACTCCTTTTATTCATGAAATGGCTGCAGACAGTCGGGAGTTTCCGTGGATACATTTTGGCCGTGCATTAGTTTTTATATATGTTTGTATATTTATATATTTTTTTGTGAAACAAAGCATACCCGATTTATGTCTCTCCCTTTGATGACGTTTCGCAAATCTGTCGTCGCGTTATTATGAACACCGCTACCTGATTTGCGTCACCTCCACCCCACTCACGTCGCTGACAGCATCATTGTTCATCCTGTCTCGTTATCTGTAACCTCTCAGCCTTCGCCTCCACCTGGAACTGCTTTGCGTCGCGCTTAAAGAAATATACTGAACTGTAGAGTACAATATATTATTTATGTACGGTATTTTTATTTGTTTTTATAGTGAACTGCATCTTATTGTACTCTAAGTAATTTGTGTTTAAGTTTACTGCGTTGAGTGCGGTATTTTTGGTAATGTAACGTTGTGGGTACGTCTAGGATGAAGACGCGAGCATTAACACAACGCGTCACCGCAAAGCTTCCATTGTCTTCGATTTGATTGATGTCGCTTCGATATTCCCCATCGAGGTCGCAGCTTTCAGGAATGCACCTTCCCCCCGGATTTAAACCGGGGTGCTACTCTTCTGTATTGGCAGTGGTGCACAAGCAACTAACTCAACATATTTGTAAATAACACTGCCTTAAAAAGAAGAGATTTATATTTTTAAGTAAACTCTTTATTTTTGTAAGGCGGTATTTTTTTCATTAAATATGGCTCGCCATTACCTGCGAGGTGTGGAGATGTGGCTCATTGACAAGTGCGATGAGGTGACAGAGCGGAGCACTGCGGTTATGGTTAAGGGCAAGTGCCGGTTAATACGTGTTAACTAGTTACTAGCCGGAAAGCCTCTTCACGATCGTCTTCATTGATACGTTGTACAAAACATCGCACAATGTGCCTTTGAAAAGCATTATGGGCACAACATGATAATTAATGGTCAATCATTTCCAAAAAATAATTAAAATCAATTATTGGCTGAAAGATACAAATATTATTGTTCGTCAAAGTGATCCTGGCTCAATCGAGCGTTAAGGTGTTGCTCGTTTCCTTTTTACAACCCTGAACCAGTGATGGAAATTCCATATTCCTATGATGATTTTATTCATAGAACAAGTGTTGACTTCAAATGTCACGACTGTGACTGTACCAAAAGGAGTTATGCAAGTAAACATTACATTTCCCTAACACGTTTGGATGTGCGTAGCGATAATCATTAACGTGAGTGCGATTGAGTGCATCGATCCTCACCGTCCAGTGTTGATTTTTATTTTCAGGATGATTGCCCTTTATCATCAGAGGATCAAGTGGCTGTTGCAGGACAGCAGGAAGGTACTGTGTATTAAATGTACACCTGCTTCCTGTAACAGGCAGAGGGGATGGGGGAAAGCGCTCGCCACCGTGTATCCAAACGTACATGCAGCACGCCTATCCCGTTGCGAGGGCCGTTTGGGAAATGTTCACGATTCATTTGGTGAAGCGATGGCAGGCAAGGAAAGTCAATAAGCTTGCAGCTGTGTCGCACGAGGCCTGCTATTTTGTCACGGCTGACAACAAACGTCAATAAATAAATAAAATACCTGTTGAGACCTCTGGAACATCATGTTCATCGTGATAGAAAGATACACTTCCCTTCTATGTCACCATCATTATCAGCCATTGTCTTTCACACCGATGGATGAGAGCCCCCATTTGCCTCTGTCGTTTTTTATGGTCCTACAACGCTACACACTACCTAAAACTATTTACGCAATTTTTATTTTTACCAGGTAAAGGCCCACTGAGCTATGTAGCTCTTCGATTTAAAGCTTTCGTGATTGCAGGGATTAATCTTCTTGGTTCTTTCGGTAAAGTCACGTAGAAGGGAAGTAATAAAATAATAAAAATAAAACATAATAAAATAATTCTCACGACGTTTCGGCCACAAAGCAAGCAGCCGTCCTCACCTGAGGACGGCTGCTTCTACGTGACTTTACCGAAAGAACCAAGAAGATATGTAGCTCTTTTTCAGATGTGACCTGACCAAAAATGATAGCTCAACGAAGTGGCTTATCACGTGGAAATTTACAGTGGCCAAATACTCTTAAACGCGTGTTCTTGATTCTAAATGTGGAGGGAAAAACCGGAGGACCCGGAGAAAAATCCATGTGTACATAGAGATATTCATGCAAACTCCAAATATACAGCAGGCGTCAGGGTCAGGATCAAACCCACGACCTCCTGTTTACCAGGCAAGGTAGTTAACATCTGGCCACCAATGCCATCGTGAATAAACCAACTCATAATAGAGATGCATTGTAATTTATCTGACTACATTAACCCCCCCCCCCTGGTCTTTGCACCTGATTGACTCACAGTGACGACATCACATTTACTCCCACCTCTATTTAAGACCAAAACAGGAGGATGATTTATCCACATTTTTGGCTGTCGCCTGATGATGCTGGTTGTTGTTGTAATTACCGGTGAATTTACACGGTACTCGAATTGTAAATGTTGTAGTGGGTTTACTCTCGAACACAACCGGTTCGTGCTGAACTGGTAACTAATTGGTACGTTTTGTTTACGTGAAAAGCCCCTTACTAATTGGCTGTGTCGAGTGGTGGTGGCGGAGTTTAACGACATGTTTATATTTACGCGATCCAACCTAACAAAAAAACCTCTGTTACAGATAACAATCAAGTTTGTTGGCGGTGGACGGTGTTACTACATCAATTATGTGTTCTCTTGCGTTTCCCCGTGCCCCCCCCCCACCGCCCGCCCCCTGCCGGTCACGTTTGGAACCGTGCAGTTGTTTGGCCTGGTGCAGGGCACTCGCGTGGCCGTCATTGTGGATGCGTCCGATGCTAACTGCGTACCCGGACGCCTCGCGGATCTCAGGACGTCGCTTCTGGTAACCTCTCTCGACGAGCACAGCCAAGGAGAGTTTTGTAACTTTCACGCATTTTGCTTTTTCGGCCCGGGTTATGACAATTTTGCGTCGGGATAACGTAAAGCCTTGCCCCCCCCCCCCCCCACTTTTCATCGGGGGGTACCCTCCAAACCGCCGCCGTGTGTGGGTCATTGCGACATGAACCAGGAGCAACGTGGTTGGATTCACTCGTCGTCTTCGAGTGCGTGGCTGCATCGCCTCGGGCTCCAGACGGGGTTTTTCTTCAACCGTGCGGTCTGGCAGAGCGGCCTTCACTCAGGTTGCCGACTGCGAGGGTTAAAACCCACAATTAAATTCTGAGTTGATTTCCAGTTCGAAACGAGCATTTAGAGGCACTGCTCGTCTCCCCGTTTGCAGCCACGAGTCAGCGGTGGAAATTCCCCATTCCGATGGCAGGGGTGAGTCTCTTCATGAGACAATAATAATTAAATTCATGAAGCGCCCTAAAACAACTGTTCTCAGGGTGCTATGCATGAAAAGGCGGAAATTGTTAAACATCAACCGAGGAAAGAAGACGCGAAAAAGACGTTTGAAAATAACTGAAGAGAGAAGGCCAACCACTGTTGACTTCCCCCACAAAGTATTGCCTATTTTATTGACCCCGAGAGGGATGATGGGCCGTGTGTCAGCCCCCAACCAGGATTCGATACAACACATTCAAAGGAACTTGTTTTTGTCTGAATGGGCTGGTTTCATCAGCTTGTTAAACATTTTAAAATCTGGTCTCAGTGGTCAAACGAGTGAATAAATAACCGCCATTGATGAGAGCCCATTGAGACAATTCACCCGGGGGTTTCTTTTCGGGCACGTTGATGGAGGAAAATGTCACGACGTTGAAACAGGACCCGAAGTTTCCTTTTCCCACTGAGTGAAGCCCATTGAGCTCAGAAGCTGTTTCCCGGCAAAGGGCGACTCGGCCGGCAGACAAACGTCAAAGCAGCGTGTGGAACAAACCGCACACGTGCCTGTGCATAAACGGCGCTATTCTAGTGCTGTATAAATGCGTTATACGTCAAGAAAAAGGTTATTTGAAAATTTAAATCTATAAATTATACAATAAACTTTTTTATTTAACTAAGTAACGCCCACTGAGCTATGTAGCTCTTTTTCAGATGTGGCCTGGCCACAAATGATAGCTCAACGAAGTGGATTATCGTGTCGACATTTACAGCAGCCAAAGAGTTTAAATGCATGCTTCTAAATGTGGAGGGAAAAATCGGAGAAGGACCCGGAGACAAATCCACGCGAACACGGGGAGAGAGACACTGCAAACTCCAAATATATAGGTGCCAGGGTCGCGATCGAACTCACAACCTCCGGTACACCAGGCAAGGTAGTTAACATTTCGCCGCCGAGGAACCAAAGTGTCAACAGAAAAAAAAAATGAATAGTTATCACCTTCACATTTTAAATACAGCACATCGAGTGTGGCGTCACGCGTGGTGTCTTGAGTGCATTGCCGTCGTGAGCTTGGTTTGCGAAGTGGAATTACCTGCGTATGTGGGTGTCATGCTCCTGGAGTGCGATTGTCGATGCATTCCTGTGCCGATGTCACCACAGCAACTGGTGGATGAGCAGCTGTGCTACAGGAAGCAGCTGTACCTGCTGAGCTGTGGAAGCAAAGAGAAGCCACTGTGGGACACGGCTCGACACGTCAACCTGCGCATGTGAGCTCGCCCGCGTCACTCCGGGATGTACAGGCATCCAGCTAGAAGTTAGAAAGCATCCCAGCTTGAAGCCACGGTGGCGACATGTTAACTACCTTGCCTGGTATACAGGAGGTAAACTATAACCAGGTAAGGCCCCCTGAGCTGTAGAGCTCTTTTTTAGAAGCTACTTGGCCACAAATGATAGCCCAACCAAGTGGCTTAGCACATGGACATTTAAAGCAGCCAGATGCTCCAAATGCACGTTTCTAAATCTGAGTGGAAAAACCTGAGGACCCAGAGTTTTCATGGGTTCGATCCCGACCCTGATGCCTGTATATTTGGAGTTCGCATGTCTCTTTCTCCATGGTCGCATGGATTTTTCTCCGGGTCCTCCTCCGGTTTTTCCCTCCACATTTAGAATATCACGTGTTTAGAGTATTTGGCTGCTATACATTTCCATGTGATAAGCCACTTCGTTGAGCTATAATTTGTGGCCAGGGTGCATCTGAAAAAGAGCTACGCAGCTCAGTGGGCCTTACCTGGTAAAATACAAAATTGTTTAGTTTAGATTCAGTTTAGAAGTTGATTTCCTCAGTAAAGCCCGTAGAGCTAAGAAGCTCTTTTAAGTGTGACTCAGTCGGCAGACAACAAAGCAATCCACAATTACAGATACAAATTATGTTGTAATCTTACATTCACACTGAAACATGAGTGATTTTAATGGAGTCATTTTAAATGAGGACAGAGATAACAGAATGCCAAGAGATGAAACTAGGGTGGGGTTCAAAACACTTTTGGGCAGCAGCTACATTGAATGCTTTTGATACAAATTGGGTGCGAAATATGACCATCTGTTATCTGGCACGTGATTATCTGGCTTCCAACATTACCCGGCGGTCCCGGGCTAATCTGTAACCAGTCTGGCTATCGGTACCGCGTGCGTGACAAAAAAAAGTAGCTATGCTTGATTCCATGTCAAATATTATATACACAACATACAACTTAAACAATTAATATACTGCATGTATATCCATCTTTCGTGACTAATAACTACAGTAATAAAAACAGAAATTATACACGGTGCGATCCGGCGAAAAGTTGCGTGCAATTCGGCGTTCGCCGGAGCACCGGGCCTGAAGGCTGCATCACTCCGGCGATTGTCAAACACGCTTGGTTGTGTTGATACAAGAGCATCGTGGTGCTACGTGCATCATCACAACATGATGCAGTTTTTCAGATTGGAGTGGTAAATACAGTACAGTAAATACGTGAACCTTTTACAGTCATTTTGGTCTACTTGTATGTTTATGACAATTTCACATGGCAAAATGTTAAACACTAGCAAATAAAGATATACACAACACCTAAAAACGTAATGTCATCCAAGAATGTGCAAAAATAAGCAATTTTAAATGATGACGGGTGATCATCCGGCGTTTTTGGAAACCCGGCACCCCTCCCCCCGAAACCGCCGGATAATCATCGATGATCGTCGACGATCGACTGTGTGAATAAACAATCAGACGCGGGCCACAGCTTTTTAGGAATGTCCGATGGTAATAGCAACAACAGGTCAGACAAATACAGAGTGCGGATCTACGGACAACAGCCTTGTAAAATGAAACATATCCCGGCTACGCTGCGCACTGCGTCATAACAACAACAGCCATTCACTGCCCCTTTGTCAACTCATGGATGGATGAAGATTCCCCCATGCCGTTGTCGGACATGGCTGCTCGTGTGGCCATCCATCACCCCTAGAGTGGTCAGGGCGGATTAGTGTGGAGGGAGGGGCGGGCCCAGGACTGGTGCAGAACTATCACTCGCCACCGATGTTAGCCCTGGCCGTGAATCGAACTCGGGTGATCGGGCTCAAAGCGCAGTGCGCTAACCCACTGCGCCACCGCTCCACTCTGCTTGCACATTGCATGACCGTGTCATGACCGAAGCATGACCGAGGCAACAGACCACTTACCTGACATAGCGTGCGTGCGTGCGGAGAGTCTGGAAGTTAATCAAGGCGTCTGATTGGTGCAGGGAGGCCTCAAAGCCGATGGGTTAGGGTATGAGATTCAAAGGGGATTGGAGGAGAGATTCAAACGTAAAAGGCGGGAAACGAGGGTTGATTGGAGACGACCATTGGAGGACGAGGATTGGCTGAGTGAAATGGGCTGAGCGAAGCTTCCAGAAAGGGGGCTCGGAGGATATAAAAGGGGATAGGAGAGGCGACGCTTTGGGGAGAAGGGGAAGTTGGTGCATCAAGAACCGAAGTACGGGCTTCGGGATAGTGCCGTGTCCGAATAAAGGCTCTTAAGTAACGAAGAAACCACGTGTGTCGCACGTTATCACAACTGTATAAAAAAAGGTCAAGTTCTTCATATCCAGTAGAATCTGATATTCCAGAACTTTATGTGTAAACATTTATTAAATAGGCTCACGATGCATTACTAAAAACAATCAGTCTCACTTATTGCTAAATGTTTTCTGGAGTAAACTCATGGAATGATGGTTGCATGACGTCATCATTTTATTAGCTCGTGTAACTTAACCGCTTATTTCTTCGTGTAATTGACAACTTGTGCGTTATAATAAGCACGAGAGATTATAACGGTAAGACATGTTCATGGCAGGCTTATGTTTTGGTTAATTGCAGTTGAATAACTTCTAATCTCAATTTACGCTGGAAGTACTACAGCTAAGCACAAGCACGACACAGTAAGATTGCGTAACAAAATGCGAAGTTATGAAATTTGATCTCGTAGTATGAATACAAAATATAATATCGCGGCAACCCGAGTATGTACACGAATGGAACCCTGCCTCATTGAGTGTGAAGGACTGCTTAACTCGCAGGGAAGGAAAACTGACACCCATCAAACGTTATAATAAGAGTTATTATAGTTAAACTGCAGTGAGATGTACAGAAAGGTGATGAGACGGTTTGAGGGTAAAAACATATTAAGAGGCCGTCACGACAAGCGAGGGTATAAAGTGGACAGACGTAAACTGAACTTACTCGGCTGGAATGAAAATAAGTGAAGCGAAGTGCAATGACACGCTATGAAAATAAAACTGATATAAACTGCAGTATGTTAATGCTCATTACAGCCAGATTCGTAAACGAAACACATTTGTAAACAGTAAATAAAATGAAGCTTGTACGTGCTAACACATGTAGCTGTATGTATGTTGAACTTCTTTCGCACCGTACATAGCCAACCGTGCTATTCGGAGGTGCGGATAGACCTTTAAAGGAATTCATTGGCGATGATACACGCTTTTACAAGTGATGATTTCCTTTTTCGGTCACTCAGTGATGCAATATTCTGATTTAATCTGCCATACGTGGTCAAAGTAAAGTAAATCCTTGGTTTCATTTATTCACTGTGCCTTTCGGATCCTGCAATACAAATCGGTTATCGTAACGTAATTATATTGAGCCGTTCCCGCACAACGATTTAACTTGTAGCCTATCTCCAGCCCGCTGTGAATGTCATCGTGCCACGTGTTACCGATGGTGGCTCTCAAATGCCATTCTGCGAGCGTACACTTCGGATGATATACTGTCATCGACTTCCGAATGAAAAATTGCCACAGATTTTTACAAACGATGCTGTCAACCTTATCACGCACCGAAAGCACACCGTGGCCTTTTTTCCCACGTAACATCTTAAAGCACACGAGAATGTGCTTGGCTTAACTTCACGACAGAGTCTCTTAATGCAGTGTTAACCCCTCTCCCATTCCGATGACTTACGTATGTCATAACTATTGATACCGAGGCTCCCACAAAGCCATGCGGGAAGGCGTGTGGCACAATTTGGCGCTGGCTATCGTAGAGTGCGGCGGTTGTGTCGCTACAGTTCTCTGTCGTGAATAACGTGTTTAAAAACAACGGCAATTCGCCTCTAAATAAAATTGACGCCGAACCGCTGGCTTGTTCCAGAGATTTAACGGTGAATGGGAAACCCACCCTGCAATTTGCAGGTCGTCTCAGCGGCACGGTGGCTTGGGTTCAATCCCGACCCTGATGCCTTTATATGCGGAGTTTGTATGTTCTCCCCATGATCGCGTGGATTTTTCTCCGGATTTTCCCTACACATTTAGAATTGACACGCGTTTAGAGTATTTAGCCGCTATAAATTTCCACATGGTGATAAGGCACTTTGTTGGGGTATAATTTGTGAGAGCCAGGTCACTTCTGAAAAACAGTTACATAGCTCAATGGGCCTTACCTGGTAATATAAAATAATTTATAGTTTACCTCCTATATACCAGGTGAGGTAGCTAACATCTTGCCATTATGGCAAGATATATAAGTTAATACCTCAGTGGGCTTTACCTAGTGAGATACATTTCTGTTTAGTTTTATTTGTATATTTAAAAAAAGTAATTTTTTAACCTTTCCTATACTTTGTATTCTTTTTTATAGTCCCGGAAACGGGAAAGGGTTCATTTCCAACAAAGAATGCGTGCATATAGCTTCCATCGTGACCATCATCCCTCACGCCCCGGATGTCATTCTGCGGCGAGCTCCTCGTGCATGGCAGCGATTGCGCGACGCGTCTGTCTTCGTCTCACGATCACGCTCAACGCGCCCTCCTCCCCGCGTGTGAACGCCCTGCAGTGTGAACGAGGCACGGCAGTGGGCGAGCGAGCTGGCGGGCAGCGGAGGAAACAACGTGCTGGCCGCGGTTAAACGGGCGCTGTGCGCTCCCGACGTCTCCTCCGTGCTGCTCGTCCTGGGCTCGTGGTGAGGAAATCGAGAATGGGGGTTTCACTCCTGTGGAGCTGACGGAGTCACGGTGACTGCGGTGGCGTGATTGAAGGGTGCTTGGCCCCCCGGGGGGTTTTCGATGTTGGTAGTTTAGTTTTCTGGTGACTAGGGGACGATTTTATCTTGGTTTGAAACGTCCCTGTGGATTTTCAGTTTACATCGATCGGATTTTTTTTTACAGATTGGGTGAACGGGCCACGGAGATTCATTATCGCTGTTATGAGGTGGACCCCTGTGTGTGTCCGTAGTTTTTTTGTAGGGTCCTCACGTTGTAGTGGTTTTGTGTTTTGAGTTTTATGGTGGAGATTTAAGAATGTTATGCCAGCAAAATGTCGTTCATGAATTGCAAGGCAGCCGTGTCGAATTGGACGATTGACTGCCTTACGAGCTAGCATTTTCTCCAGGCCACACGATTCTCCATCAAATTAGGAGGAGAGTGAGAAAGTAAAATACAGAGTATTAAATGTACAACTCTGTAATGTAGCTACAGTGATAGGTGCTCAGAAGCTCCTGGAGAAAACCTGCCATGCTTTGCATGCCCTCTGATAATTATCAGGCTTAGAATATACCTTCGCATGCCCAAGTGATAGGCCTACTTCGTTGGGCTATGATTTGTGACCAGGTAATTTCTGAAAAAAATATTTGTAGCTCAGTGGGTCTTACCTGGTAAAATAAAAGTAGTTTATAGTTTACCTCCTGTACCCCAGGTGAGGTAGTTAACATCTTGCCACCGTGGAAAGATAAATAAGTTGATACCTCAATGACTTTTACCTGGTGAGATAAAAGTTCGTTTGGTTTTATTTGTATATTTTAAAGTGATTTGTTTACCTTTCGTATACTTTGCACTCGTATTGTATATCAGTATTGTTTGTTGTTGTAATGTTCTGACCCGCGCCCTCTACTGGACATCTCTGAAAAAATAACTTTATAGTCATCGGGTTCCTCCTCCAGTATTAAATACATCTGATTCTGATTATCACGATTCTTATATCAGCCTGACTGAACGAAGGCAAACACGGGAAAAGGCGCAGCCCCTGCAATTGCTCTGGAGTGCCCCGCTTCAGGGTACTGAGGCTGACTCCTCCACGCTGACGAGAGACGTCTCGAAAGGGGCGGACGTGCCCACGCTTTACCCCATCACGCACACCACTTTACAGTCGACCGGCGTGCTCATTAATACTGCTGGATGTGAACCCCTAACCCTGAGCCTTTTACTTGGAGTGGGACCGTGGCCTTCTCTCTCGAGCAATCCAACAGTATTCCCTGACCCTAACGTTTGCCCGCAGTAGAACCGTGACGTTCCCTCCCTAGCTGTTCACCGGCATTCCCTGACCTCTAACCCTGACGCTTACCTGGAGTATATTCGTGACAATCCCTCCCTAGTGGTTCACCGGCATTCTCTGACCTCTAACCCTGACCCTTACCTGGAGTATATCCGTGACAATCCCTCCCTAGTGGTTCACCGGCATTCCCTGACTTCTAACCCTGACCCTTACCTGGAGTAGAAACGTGATCTTCCCAATATAGAGGTCCACCAGCAATCCCTGACCCTAACCCTTACCTGGAGTTAGAATTGTGACCTACCCTCCCTAGCGGTCCAACAGCATTCCCTACCCCTGACCGTTACCCTTGCCTGGAGTAGAACTAAAACAAATACTGCTGAGTGGACAGAGAGAGGAGGAGGGGATTTAAGAACTATTTTACTATTTTTATTTCACCAGGTACGGCCCACTGAGAGATATAGCTCTTTTACAGAAGCGACCTGGCTATCGCATACAATAGCTCAATGAAGTGGCTTATCATCATCGTGTGGAAATTTATAGCAACGAAAAACTCGAATCGCATGTTCATTATAAATGTGGAGGGAAAAACCGGTGGATCCGGAGAAAAATCCACACGACCATGCGGAGAGAGACACGGGGTCGGGATCGATCTCATGACCTACTGCATACTGGGTGAGGTAGTTAACATCTCGCCACCACGGCGCCCCTATCAGACACAGACACCATTGGATACATGTACACCATTAGTGTTTCTATCAGGGCCCTGCTCAAGCATCACTAAAGCCTTCTCGTGTGCACCTCGCACACAGAAGGGAAACGACCGTCTCTCGGCCATGAGATCGTAGAGCGGTGTTCTTCACTAATTTTCAGAGGGGGCTACTTTTGCTGATAAGACAGCATCAGTTTGTTGGCCGCTACACATTCGAAACCATTGGTGACAGCAGGACGACGTGGTGATGGGGGGGGATTTTCACACTTCCGTATTGTCGGGAGGCCGCGTGTCAGGGGCTGGCACTAAAGGCCACTCAGGGACCTTGCCAGTGGCCCCGCGGTGGCCTTGCAACAAACGCTGCCATAGACCCTCGCAAAGTTCATGCTCACTTTACACCCCTTGTGGAAGTGTACCGTATGATGGGCAGCATGTTTATCCATAATAATTAGCCAGTGCCCACTTCAGCATCAGCCACGTGTGATGGGTTTAATAATAATGCAATTTATAACGCGCGCAAATTTGCGGATGTAACGGCCGCAACTCAGAGGCGCGGAGCCAAGCTCAGAGTCGCTCGAAAGCATGGTTATAGAGGTAAGTTTTTAAGTCTCTCTTGAAGGAGGTGATTGAGGTGATGCTGCGAATGTGCAGAGGGATAGCTTTCCAGACTGTTGGGGCTGCCACCGAGAAGCGGCGCATAGACATGAC
The DNA here is from genome assembly GCF_015708825.2 of Lethenteron reissneri. Lineage (NCBI taxonomy): Eukaryota > Metazoa > Chordata > Hyperoartia > Petromyzontiformes > Petromyzontidae > Lethenteron > Lethenteron reissneri. The sequence goes on from NC_083822.1 coordinate 1,667,959, forward strand.
CATCCTGGATCTTGGTATCAAGAGGAGGTCGTGAGTCGCGTTGCCAGGCATCTGCCGTGTACTGAGCTGCAAGTTGTCAATAATGAAGAAAGGTACGGCGGGCAGGCAGATGTAAAGGCAACGTGGCAGAGGCAGGCGATCTTGTATATGAACCTACTGGCGATGGGTAGCCAGTTGAGGGCACGGAGACAGGCAAGTGAGTCGAGACGGGGATGAGTGTGGCCAATGACGTGTGGTAGGTTGTTTTGTAGTCTTTGAAGTTTTTTTAGGTTGCCAGTGGAGGTCCGGACTAGGACGGAGTTGTAATAGTCAAGGCGAGACCCAACTATGCAACATGCCAATGTGTTGGCAATTTCAGTAGAGATGAGAGGACGTAGGTGTCTGAGAGCCTTGAGGTGAAAGTTACATAAACTGATGATATGGTTGGTTTCACGGTCGAAGGATAAAGTTTAATCTAGGATGCCACCGAGGAAGCTGAAGTGAGCGGTGAATCTGATGCTGTGACCGAAGATGTGTATGTGTGTTGGGAGTGCTGATGAGTTGAGACGTTGCTTGGTACCTAACATGATGGCCACTGAATTTTTCGGATTAAGGGCTAGTTTGTGTGCAGTGAACCACTGTTTCAAGGCAGTCTGGACCACCGGTCATCCCATTCAAGTCCATTTGCTTTCCTTCACAGTCAACATCTTATCTTTAACGTGTGGGTGTATGTTCTCTCATTTGTTTCTTGTCCTGTATCTCAGTCTAATTCCAATTCATGCACCTCCACAATTATTTTATTACTTTTTAAAAACTTATTTTCTTTCTTAATTTTCTCTGCTAAATGTCAACGTGTCTGCTCTTAATGTCATGCAGGTGATAGATGCCAATGTTTTATTTTTATTTTTGTCGGCACATTCGAGTGTTTGTTGCCTTGCATTATCACATTAAAGAGACGGAGGAGAGTGCACTGGAGTGCTTTAAAAAAAACGACACATCACGATGAAAAGCAACAATTAATTTGGAAAACTGCGGATTTTTACAAATTGTCTTGTCAGGATAAAAATCACCTACGCAATAAAAACCCTTCTGCCACGACCGAGCGAGCGACCAACTGAATGACCGACTGACCGACCGACCGACTGACTGATTGACGTAAATGCTGCGAAACTGATTGCCAAAGCAGCTTAATGTGTAGTAAGTAAAAAAATTGAAATTGCTGCATGAGGAAAACATGAACATTTCCTCTCTCAAAATTTTCACGGAGCCAAGTTTTGCACTGTTACATGCCAGCGCTTCTTACGGGGCTCATAGAGGGAAGGGCCACTTATCCGTGGAAAATATGGCATCTGCGCACGGGCAACATTATTCTTCAGAAACACAGGGGGTGGAGGGTGTACACGAGTGAGCTAACAGCGTGTGTGTTGTTCTGCGAGACGCGCCACATCCACCATCAGAAGGTAACGATGCCATGAGGGAGGAGGATGGAGGATGAGGAATTATTTATATTCATTATTAAGGCGACAGAGCGAATTGCTTCATTCATTCATGGGGGGGGGGGGGGGGGGAGGTGGGGATGATCGGTGGCTTGCACTCTCGCGATGAAGCAGGGAGGCCCAAGTGATTCACAATAGGGAGACTGCAATAACCCATAAGTTGAATGGGGTCCAAAACATTTGCAGGATAGGGACAAGGTCTGAGTGATTTACAGAGAGTATGGAGTTTGTGAGGGGCGGAGGGGGTGGGGGGGGCAGCTGAGTGATTTGTGTGAGGAAGGAGCCGCTGCTCGGGTGACAGGTGAATATGTGAGGAATCCGTTTTACATTTTACCGCTTAAAGTGAGTTGTTAATGTGGGGACGGCGACCTGCGGGGCTCCGGAGCCGCACGCGTTGGCTCTTGAGGGACTGCAGTGCGGCTCTTGAAATAAAATAGGCTCTCCTTCTTCTTTTGGTTTCCGACCCCGAACCATGGAAGTCCAATTCACCATGGAAGTCCAATTCACCATGGGAGTCTAGTTCACCATGGAAGTCCAGTTCACCATGGAAGTCCAGTTCACCATGGGAGCCCAGTTTACCATGGAAGTCCAGTTTCCCATAGGAGTCCAGTTCACCATGGGAGTCCAGTTCACCATGGGAGTCCAGTTCACCATGGAAGTCCAATTCACCATGGAAGTCCAATTCACCATGGGAGCCCAGTTCACCATGGAAGTCCAGTTCACCATGGGAGTCCAGTTTACCATGGAAGTCCAGTTTCCCATAGGAGTCCAGTTCACCATGGGAGTCCAGTTCACCATGGGAGTCCAGTTCACCATGGGAGTCCAGTTCACCATGGGAGTCCAGTTCACCATGGAAGTCCAATTCACCATGAGAGTCCAGTTCACCATGGGAGTCCAATTCACCATGGAAGTCCAATTCACCATGGGAGTCCAGTTCACCATGGAAGTCCAGTTCACCATGGAAGTCCAGTTCACCATGGGAGTCCAGTTTACCATGGAAGTCCAGTTTCCCATAGGAGTCCAGTTCACCATGGGAGTCCAGTTCACCATGGAAGTTCAGTTCACCCTGGGAGTCCAGTTTACCATGGAAGTCCAGTTTCCCATAGGAGTCCAGTTCACCATAGGAGTCCAGTTCACCATGGAAGTCCAGTTTACCATGGGAGTCCAGTTTACCATGGAAGTACAGTTCACCATGGAAGTCCAGTTCACCATATAAGTCCAGTTCACCATAGAAATCCAGTTCACCATGGGAGTCCACTTCACCATGGAAGTCCAGTTCACCATGAGCAGGGGTCAGCAATCTGCGTCTCCGGAGCCACATGCCGGCTCGTTACGGACCGCTGCTGCTTCGTGACGTTATTATCTATTCACGAAGGACTCGCCACCGTCTCAAATAGAATTCGATCAAAAATAAACTCCTTTTAAAAAGTGTTTTAAAAGCAACGGTTTTATTCAACGGTTTGTTTAACTCAGGTCGAGAAGTACGTCAATAAAGCCTGAGACACGCGGCGCCTGCCTTTTGTGCAAGCCGATTCCACAGTTTAAGGACCGCGGCGTTTTTAACCTACACATATATATATAAATAATAAGGCGCCCATACAAAATGTAAATTGCTTTAAAGTAGCGAATTAATTGATTAATTTTGATATAGGCATGCATTGTCACCGGATCTGAGTACGTATGCAAAATGTGGAATTGATTGGACAACGGGAAGTGGATGAAATTTTGATTACAAGATTTGACCACGGCAAACAGAGGAACCAAGTTAAGTAAAACCGTTGAAAAATGTCCCTTCTTGTTACGCGAGTTACGACGTTTCGATTGCAACACATTGTGTTGCAATCGAAACGTCGTAATATGCTTTTATTTTAATTTATTATTTTATCTTTAGACGTGACTTAACCGAAAGAACCAAAGAATATTAATTTTCCTTAGTGCTTGTGTTTCCTCTGTACTCTGAAAACCCTACCATGAGATATCTGCAATAGTTGCTCTCTTCTTCTTCTCTTCACAAATCAACTTGTAACAGGAAATAGCATTGTGAACAGCTGCCGACACCTTAGCAAACATTTCAGTGTTTGGGTCCTAAGACTCAAACCAAGCCGGTGCTTGACACCGAACAACCACCGCCACCTATTGCGCGGCAGTTGAACTTACGACTCTCGGTCCGAACAGGCAACTGGACATATGGGACAGGTTTGTATCTCTGAAAGTTCGTAAGTCAAATGTTCGTAAGGAGGAGTCCCTGTATGTGAAACTCGCGAATCCAAAACCCGCGCAGGGAGAGTGGTTTAACTGTACTCGGCCCACTTCCTCAACTCGTGTGTGTGTGTATATTTGATTTCCTCGTGGGGAACGGTAGATAGTGGTTACCGCACTGCATGACAAACCTGGTGACCCGGGTTCAATTCCCGCTCACGGCCAACACCAGTGACGATTATCTTAGCCGGTCCTGGACCTTCCCAAGGTTAACTCAGCCTCAAATGAGTACTCGGTGCTGTGTGTATAAGTATCGCCACTATGGAGACAAAGGCGGCCGGGTGTGGTGCTGGCCACCCACACTCTGTTGTAACCCTGCCGGCCTTTCAACGTGACTTTACCGAAAAATCCAAGAATAGGGTTGATATTGCAAATTTGATGCATGAGCGATATAGACTGATTTTTGTAACTGTTGCTTGAAGCTCAATACATGTTGTCAATAACACTGTGGCCTTTAAAAGGAAAAATAAAATATATAATAGGTGACATTTCGGGCTACGGCCCTTCCTCACAGCTTACAAATATTTAATTTCTAATTTAATTAGTTTTATGTGTAGAGGAGTAATTTGGGGACGGGACGTCATGCGCGCTGTCCAGTGCGATGACGTCTTTGGACGTGACGTCATGTGCGCTGGGCAGGGCGATGACGTCATGTCTCCTCTAGGTACCTAAGGGGGACCCCCGTGACGAAAGCGGGGTCACTGCGGGAGCCCGGAATAGAGAACGGTCGAAGAGCCAGGCAGGGATAGAGCTCAAGGAGTCCGGAGAGAAGCCGGCAGTCGTCATAGCAGGTGCTGCTCTCCTCGGTCGGTCGGTGTTGGCTGAACCCCCGATCCGACTTGAGGGAGAGAGCTCTGGAGCGAGCCGAGCTAAGAACAGATCGAGTGAAGGGTCGTGTGAAGGACCCAGTATAGGACCCCTACCCTTGGGGAAGTGATCTAAACCCTTAATAAATAACCGGTGCAAGCCCTTACCTGAAGACCTGCCTCTGCGTCGTCATTTGCACCTCAACATATTTGTGATTAAGGACCTCCTGCTTAAAACGTCACCGACTATATATATTTCTATTTAAGGCCGCAGTGTTTTTTGACGGACGTGTTGGTTTGTTTTTGTGTTGATTGTGCTTGTGCACCACTGCCAACGCGAATGCAGCGCAGCAGCAGCAGCGTCACAAAACTATTTCTCACTCTCGCTTTTTGCCACGGCTACTGAACGGCTTATTACACGCTTTTTCTTCGCTTTGTCAATTGTATCCTCAAATCTGGCAACTCCATTTTTACCCACTTCCCAATGTGGTATCGACTGCAAACTTGGTATACTTATGTCATACTGATGACAATACTATATTCTATCATTAAAAATAAAAAAAATTTATATTTTGTTATGTTTAGGCTTGGGTCTAATTGTCCACGCTCAACTGGGCTGTAAATCACCATGGTCCCTTATGTTATGGCAAGCTTCGTGGCCACTTCCTGGAGTCGTGGAGTTCTTCCATTACTAGTACGGTACATTTAATTAAAGCATGTTTTTAAAAAGGTTTTTTTAAATATTACTTATTTTGGCAGCCCTGACCAGAGTCCCGAGCTGGTGTGTTGCTACGTGGAGGAGAGTCTGCTGGGCAGGAGTCTGCCCTTTCACACGGTGGCCTTCGACTGCAGCAGCCACGACGCTCAGGTGCCGCATGCTCGCTCGCTCGCACGTTTGTCCACTCAGTCGCTCAGTCACTTGCACGCTCAGTCGCTCGCCCGCTCGCCCGGTCACTCTTCCATGCCGTAGCCTCAAGGAATTATCGCATGGTCTTGTCACACACTGATGGCTACTGGTGTCAAACACCAGTTGCTTCCAAAAAGACGCAGTGTTAGCTAACCTGCTTCCGTTTCTCCATTTAAACAACCCCCATCGCTTTTACCCTAGCCCAGCATCATCATCCTGCTGCTACTGCTACTCCCTGCCCCCCAGCTATGACCAGGCCTGCCCCTACTCCTATCACTACCCCAACCCCTATCACTACCCCAACCCCTATCACTACCCCAACCCCTATCACTACCCCAACCCCTATCACTACCTCAACCCCTATCACTACCCTAACCTCTGTCACTACCCCTATCACTACCCCAACTCCTATTACTACCCCGACCCCTATCACTACCCCTATTACTACCCCAACCCCTATCACTACCCCTATCACTACCCCAACCCCTATCACTACCCCAACCCCTATCACTGCCCCAACTCCTATTACTACCCCAACCCCTATCACTACCACAACCCCTATCACTACCCCAACGCCTATCACTACCCCAACCCCTCTCACTTACCCAGCCTCCATCACTACCCCTATCACTACCCCAACCCCTATCACTACCCCAACCCCTATCACTACCCCAACCCCTATCACTACCCCAACAGCCTATCACTACCCCTATCACTACCACAAACCCTATCACTACCCTAACCCCTATCACTACCCCTATTACTACCCCAACCCTCCCTTAACCACTCCCACCTGTTCTCCCGTCACCATAACTACACCCCGACTTTTAATAACCCCTATATTTATTTCAACCACGATCATCTTACGTAAAATTTTATAATCGTTCTACAGCGCCTTGTAAAGCACCTCGGAATTAGGTGCTATATATAAATCTTTATAAGGTTAGATAATTACGACACAGATACATTTCCTAACATGGAGAGACACACGGATTAGATGAAGTGCAATTAATAATTCATAAACCGGTATTTGCATCGTCGCCACTATCAATTTAAACTCTTCTTCTTTCGTATGGATTAATAGCGGCAGATTAATAGATGTAATTGTAGATGTTGCTATCCACTCAGTTTCCTGTTCAGATGCAAGAGTGGATCTCGCCCATTCCTCCTTTAAAGGAGTGAAGCTAGCAGCAGCGGCGGAGTGTTTACGATGGTGGTCGATGGTTTGAGATTCGTGGCCGCACCGCTTGCAGGCCGCCAAATCTTTGACGGTGCCATTTGTGCATCGGCTGGTCGCATCCGCCACGTGCCCGGTCCCGATTCTGTCGATGGTCGACCATTGGCGGCGTGGAAGGTTGAAGCTGGGAAGTTCGACGGTCGAAGTGTCCTGCATTAGATGATTCTCTTTGATGTCAGTCGCAGTACAGACTCTCGCTTCCACCTCTCGCATTCCTCTGTGTTTGTGGCGTAGAGTGAGGCCGCTGCTGCGATCCAGAAGGGGTGGCGTGATTTTTAAGCGTCAAGAGCGGACCGAGTTACGTCTCGCGTTTTTTCAAACCTAACACTCGCGATGATTTGCTTGCAGACGCTGCTGGGACGGTTGGCCAAGATGACGGGAGGCCGGTACCACTGTTACAGCTCTGGCAGTCAGGTGATCAGAATAAAAACATTTATTCATGCTGGAGGAATCCCATGAGCTATAATTCTTTTTTCACAGATGTCCAGTAGGGGCACAGGGTCAGAACGTTACAACAAACTATTTATAAACATTACAATAGTGCAGAGTACAAGAAATGTAAACAAATCACCCAACACATACAAATACAACTAAGCCATCTCTCATCCTGGAGGCAAAGCCTGCTGAGTTATCAACTTATTTTTCAGAAGCAACCTGGCCACAAACGATAGTAGCTCAACAAAGTGGCTTATGATCGCCTTACACTGCTGCGTTCCCCAGCACTCGGGCTCTGCTCACAAACAGCTCTTGTGCTCACCGGTCCCAACACAAAAAATCCATTGGTAAATTCCAAAACGTCAAAGTTCCATTTGAACTCATTTGGTGGTACACCGGCAGTGGTGCGTGGAATACCTTTTTGTTGTTGTTGCAATACATATTAATTTTCCCGCGATTCACAACCCCCTACTGTGTCAACATCGGTTCTCGTGATGCCGAAGCGGTGGCAAGACGAATGTTTACATGACCGGCTGTAACATGAAGCTTCACACGACCTTTTGCCATATAGCAGCACCCAGCCCTGATGACGATTGGCTGGCTCCATGCTCCAAAGGCAAAAGATTTGACTCCTCGTGCCCTCGACTTGGGTTGATGGTCATTCCTTGATTCATTTCCGGAATGATTTCTTGGGCGGACCGTGGCATCAAATGATTACGACTCGTGGTGGTGGTGTCACCGCCACGCGTTCGAATGGGAAAAACGGCTGCTGAATCTCAATCTGGCAACGTCTGACGGAGAGTCCTGCAGCTCACTCAGGGGGCAACAGCGACATCGTAAGACTGCTTTATGAGGACCAGTGTGTTGTTATGCTGCACCGGTGTACCGCCAACATGTCCATTTACCATTGCACGTTCTTACGTGTAAAAAAAATAAATAAATACAGAATATAGAATACAGGGAGAATCATTTTGGTGTGCCTTCAAGGATAGCCTGGTTATCCTTATATACAGACACTAGATGAAGATTATAATAATAAAAATAATAAGCTTCATCCTTTCCAGCAATAATACAGGAGGTGTTATGATGTTCAATCACCAAATAGACACACCTATTGCAAGGCATCAAGTCGTAAAAAATGTGAACAAACATGCATCGCTAATGTACGCGTTGTCCTTTAAACTGATTGGCTTACACCACAGTCAGCCGCAATGTGGATTTGATGTCTTGCAAAATCGGTGTGCCTATTTGGTGTGTGAACATCTTCACACCTCCTGGATTGAAGCCGGAAAGGATAAAGCCTATTATTTTTTTCATCATCTTGATACTGGAAAAAAGGGTTCCATAGACTAGATGATGAAGCCTTGGTCTATTTATAAGGGTTTTTTATTTGCTGCAAAAAGTTTGGTTTTGGTGTTAAAGGCAGGCTCTGAATATTTTTTTTACAGAACTGGATATCTATGGGACCTTTTTTGCCAGTATCACAACGGTGAAACAATAATAATTATAGGCTTTACCCTTTTTGGAAATTAAACAGGACATGTTAAGATGTTCAGAGACCACAGACAACAAATATTACAAGGCATCATCAAGTCTGCAAGGCATCAAGTCTAATACCCACAGCGAGTGATGAAGGACCACTGCCCGACCCGACACATCAACTGCTATAAATATCAGTAATAATAGAGTTTTTTTTGGGTTAGATCGCGTAAATATGAACATGTCGTTATATCCACCACCACCCGACACAGCTAATAAGTAACGTTTGTCACTTAAACAAAACATGCCAATTCGTTACTAGTTCAGCACAAACGGGTTGTGTGTTGGAGAGTAAACCCACTACAACATTTACAATTCGAGTATGAATAACCCAACTAATAATAGAGATCCATTAGAATTTATATAACTACATTAACTCCCCCCCGCCCCCCCTCTGCTCTTTGCACCTGATTGGCTCACATCGACGACATCACATTTATCCCCCCTCTATCTTAGACCGAAACAAGAGGAGGATTTATCCACAACTCTGGCTGTCGCCTGATGAGGCTGGTTGTAATTACTGGCGAAACGTCACGGTTAATCGAATTGTCAATGTTATAGGGGATTTACTCTTCAACATACAACTGGTTAGTGCTGAATTAGTAACAGATTGGCCACGTTTAGTTGACCTGACAAACCTCGACACATTTATAATTATGCGATCTAACCCCACTGCCAAATGCGGTCTCACCAAATAAAAAACACTCACCATGTTCGTTTTTTGCGAGCAAGAGAGAAACGCTCAGCGTTTGCCGCGTGCATGCGCCGCATCGATTCTGCTTCAACAGGAGGCGATGTACAGCAGCACAGACATTAAGTTGCTCGTGCAGGAGTCGCAGACTGCGATGGACATCCTGGGCAAGATTAGAGAGATGCGGCAAGGGATTCTGGGAGAGACCATCGTTAGCATCATGCAACAGGTGAGTGCCACTATTTCGAGGTCTGAGAACGCCTGCTGAAGGATCCTTAAAATGATGCACTCTCACTGTGACCAGATCACCCAGAATGCACCCAGTCTCATAGGATCTCAGAAGCTTCGCAGGGTTCAGGCTGGATCGTGCTTGATTGGGTGACCACCACACATGGGTGCTGTAGGTCCGATGTGGAACAGCATTGTCATCAGAGGGCATCACAGTAAAATCCATTGTTCTACTGTACTATTCCCATACATCTATGCCCCCCCTCGTTTTCACAAACTTGTATGGTGAAGTTCAACATATATACACGTATGTACGGTAGCGTTTGGTGGGACGCGAGACAGGCATTGGAGTGGTCTCCGTGAACACCTCAGGCCAGATGATGGGAGGCTGTCAGGGCATATTGTGGAGGCTGTGTGCCGACTGCTGAGCAGCCATGGGATCTGGCAGAGGGTAGAGAGTGTTGGTAGCGACGTGTGGTGACATCAATGCAGTGGTGCAGTCGTAACGACATCAGCTCAGCAGGGTGTGAATGAAGTTGAACATACATACAGGCGTACCTCAGTATAATTGCTCCTTAGGGACCAGAGCACCGCAATAAACCGAAAATATCAGTAAAGCAAGTCACATGCTTTTTTTTCACCTACGAATGCATATAAAAGCCTTAAAACATGTTTAAACTACACTATATTCAACACGCAATGCAGCTACAGTATGCCTAACTAAACGATGCACGTAAATAAATATAAAAGTTTAATTATGCCGACTCACTCGCTAAGTTCACATGCAAAAAGCGGGAGTTACAGATGATGATAAGCCAATCAGATTGTAAATGTACGTACGTGATTATTCATTCAATCTTATTCTCTTGCTACGTTGAGAATCTTGAGATGCGACATTTATCTTGAGATCTGATGAAGCGCAATAAAGCGAGGTGCGCCTGTACATTTGTCACTTCGCACCTAGAGGCTATTATACATCGCGGCCTCCTCTTGCCCCAAATTCATCGTCATTAAGTTGACGGTCTCGAATATTTAATGCCGCAGGGGGCACTCCCGTTTCTCGCAAAATACAGCCGCTACAGCTCCGTAGCAGTAGTAGTACCTCTTTGCAATATTAACGTTACAGCTCTATAATTAAATTCAAATAAAACGTCCAATGTAAATTAAATCTTTGACACTGTTGTTGAGAACAAATCTCACCGGTGGTGGTCGTCAAGGAGGGCCCCCCTCAGCTCGTAGCTTTGGCCACCGGTGGGACTGGGGGGGGTGGTGGGAAAGGCACCTTCCTCGCCTGCCTGGCTGCCACCCCACGCTAAGCTACGCCACACGCACCGACGGCTTTGAGCCACGACGACGGTGTATACTTTTTTATTTTTTGTCGTGGATCGATTTTGCGCGGAGTTGATTTGAGCGTGGAGAGGGCACCGCTTTGCTGCAGGTTTCCCTGGAGGCGGAGCGGCTGCCAGCGTCGCGCTCGCTGCCACGGCCACCCGGCCACGAGAGTCCCCTCGTCCTGGCGCCGGCAGCCACCTTCCTGCCCAGCACCTCGGCTCAGTGGCTTCAGCTGGCACGGCCTCAAGGGTGAGGAACAGGGTGGGGGCTCTGCGTGACTCTCGCGACTCTCGAAGCGAAACCTACCTTCGGGATGATCTTGTGGCGCAGTTGCAAAATGTGGCGTGGTTAGATCGCGTAAGTGATAAATGTGTCGTTAAACCCGCCGCCACCCGACACAGCCAATCGGTGAGGTTTGTCATGTAAACAAAACGCGCGGATTAGTTACTAGTTCAGCACCACACCGGTTGTGTGTTGGAGAGTAAACCCCACAACAACATTTACAATTCGAGTAACCGTGACATTTCACCGGTGATTACAACAACAACCAGCTTCATCAGGTGACAGCCAGAATTGTGGAGACATCTTCCTGTTTCGGTCTTAAATAGAGGTGGGGGGTAAATGAGATGTCATCACTGTGAGCCTATCAGGTGTGAAGACCAGAGGGGGGTTAATGTGGTCATATAAGTTTGAACGGATCATGTTAATCTGAGAAAATGCAGTACCTATTATTGGTTGGGTTATTCACAGTTAATCAACATATACAATGCATGTACATTATGTTTATCTCAGTGTGCAGAGAATATGTAGTATTTTCATTATCGTTATCATCATCAGTCATGACCAGTCCACTGCTGAATGAAGGCCTCCCTGAGCTAATGCCACCTCCCACGATCCTGCAACAATCCATCCAGCACCTCCACACAAACGGATTTATTTTAGAGATCTACAAAATATCGATAACTTTAATTTAGAAACATTTATAATCGTTTACATCGTGAATAAAAAGCCTCTACATCACACGTAGGCATCAGACTTGCTCACTTTTATTTGAGGAGTATCAGGTACCGATTCCGTGTTTCTGCCAATTACCATAACTTTGCTCACTTCGAGAAACGAGTTAACCCTCATCTATTACAACTTCAAAAGTGCTGTTCATTACTGGCTGTTTGACGTTTTGGACCTTTGCACGTGTGCTAAGCAACTGTGATAACAAAAATAAATGGAATAAAATATAATTTTCATAGGACTTCCCATCCTCACGAATACAAATATAAAATGTGCGTTACATGAAGTGTACGTTGTTAAAAGTAGACATCTATGTGTGTGTCAAAGACCCATTCTGAGATTCTTAAGAGAGAAACGACCCGGTCGTTGTTTTATCCAGAAATGGTGTCCCACCTCGTCGAGAGAGGTGGGATAATCAAAAGATTCCGTCCCGAATCGTGGTTCCACGTTTGTGATGCTCACAGCAGCAGTGGAACTCTGTGGGTCGAGCGACCCCAAAGCATCGTCCGCCCTGGGAAATTCACTCAAAACTATATATTTTTACCAGGTAAGGCCCACTGAGCTATACTTTCAAAAGTGGACCTGGCCACAAATGATAGCTCAAGGAAGTGTGGAAATGTATAGCAGCCAAGTACTCTAAACGCGTGACGTTGATTCTAAATGTGGAGGAAAAAACCCCAAGGACCCGGATAAAAATCTACGCGGGGAGAGAGACACCCAAACTCCAAATATACAACAGGTGTCAGGGACGAGATCGAACCCACGACCTTCTGCATAACAGGCGAGGTAGTCAACTCCTCCTAGCCACGAGGAGAGTCACCGCCATCTGCCGCCACCCTCTTTTCAAATTTGAAATTGACCTTTATGTCTCTTTGACGCTGTGAAAGCAAATGTGTATTACCTTACTTTGATTTAGTAAGGTAATACTTTTTGGATTATTGAAGGGTTTGTCTTTTATCCAATAGCTACTATTAGGTAATTATTCTTATTCCAATTTAAAACTGATTATCAGAATAATTGTTTTTTTTTATCCATTCTCAGGCTTCTCTGTGTGCCATGAAGAAGGGCCTATTATTTTAGGTACATACTTGCTTTCTATTAAGGCAGGGTGTTAGTGATGAATGCATAGCGTTTTTTAGCACGCGACACGCATGCCAACCAATTACAAGTTGTTACAAACATACAGTACCAGCCTCCTGTGTACAGATTGCAACTCCTCGCATGGGCTGCACAGAAATATTCCGCAACAAAAGAACATGACTCAACAAATCTCTGACATCGTTAAACTGTGAGATGTTGCAATAGCAACCACATCCAATCATCGTTTTATTGAATTTGGACTGATACCAATTTAAGAATCACTCCTCACCATTTCATTAGCTGTGATAAATGTGGCCGTATAGCATTTGGCCGGTAACTGGACGACTTGGCAGAATCTGGCCCTTACAACGAATTGCTATAATCCGACAGTCACGACTGCACAGTGAAGATTTATTCATGGGCTATTTTGAAAAAAATCTTGATATAAAAATCAGATTGGCCTCGGAATTGAATTCTGTTTGGGCAGTCTTCAGTGGTAGCAGCCATCGATTGGATGCATGCAGACGTGCCAAGCGTCCTGCATGTAAGAAGCTAAAATGTAAAATCGTCGCGATCATGCCGTTGGCTGGCCTGTGAGGGTTTGGCTCATTTTTAATATCGGATGAGTGAGGAGTTCTGATTCATTTTCTCTCCCATGCAATTCCTTCAATACTTTTATAGGACACTGATGCAGATTTTATCTTTTAATCGTTGCTTTAACGGCGACAGAACAAAGAACGATAACTCTATGCAGAATACGATGGATCTTAACAAGATTTGGAATGTGTTAACTGCGCCTTGATTTGTTATGTGTGCTATTTACGCACTTTGCATGAGGACGCGAACCAGCTCTAGCGGATAATAATTTCTTGACAACCAACTCATCAAAACTCTCTGGCGACAGCAACAGCACACATTTACATAACCCCGCATGGGCGACGTCTGAAATATAACGACATTCAATGTCACCGTTTGTGTGTTGAGCTGTTGTATGCTATCCATATAATATGAGACCGTGTGTTGTGTACATGTAATGTGTTTTTCATCACATTTGAAGAAGTCAAGCGGCCAGCATACGTTACGGCACTGTCAGAGCTGTAACGTATAAGAGCGGGAACGCGTTTCTTCAAGCAGAGTAAGGTTATCAGGGGGCTTGGTAAGAGACGATGGGAGAGAATCCCTAAGCCATGACTCTTGTCCCACAGGGCAGAAGCTGGGCCTGTACCAGGTGCTGGCGCCCAACGCGTTCTCCACGCGGCACGGGTTCGTGCCGATCCTGCAGAAGAGTGTCACAGCCACGGTGCACGCAGTGAGCGCCCCCCCACTTCGTCTCCCAGTCGTCACATCCTGCCCACATCTCCCCGTCTCCCCTCCTGTCTCCCCCCCTCGCCCCCCCCCCATCTCTTGTCTTCCTCCCCCCCGTCTCCCCCTCCCCCGCCATCTTTTGTACCCATCTCCCATCTCCCCGTCTCCCATCTGCCCCTCTCCCCATCTCCCCCCTCGACACCAACTACGACGCGATCCTCACCCTAGCCGCTTCTCAGACACTCTGTGTACACACACACACCTGAACAAGAATCGTTATTGCGACTGGAGGAGGAATCTGATGAGCTATGAAGCTCTTTTTCACAGATGTCCAGCAAGTCACACCAATCTTAAACATACGACCAAAGACTTCTCACTCTAAAATAACAGTTTACACGAAACCGTGAAGTTGCAATCATTTACTCAGTTATTTTTAGAAAATTAAACCTAGTAATTGGATGCATCTGTTAGATGCATGTGTCCTTGTGTGTGTGTCTGTGTGGGGAGTGGTAGTGTAGTGGTTAGCGCGCTGCGCTATGAACCTGGCGATCCGAGTTCGATTCGCGCTCACGGCCAACACCGGTGACGATTATCTGAACCGGTCCTAGGCCTCCTCTAGGTCGACTCAGCCTAAAATGAGGACCTGGTGCGGTGTTTAAACATTGCCACTGGGGAAATAAAGGCGGCCGAGCATGGTGCTGGCCACCCACCCCCTCGTATGCCGTGCCGGTCTTCATAGGTGCTACTCACTAACAGCCTTAGGGTTTCGATTTAAAGCTTTCGTGACTGCAGGGATTCATCTTCTTGGTTCTTTCGGTAAAGTCACGTAGAAGGGAAATAATAAAGTAATAAAAATAAAAAGAATATTTATTATTTTATTATTTCCCTTCTACGTGACTTTACCGAAAGAACCAAGAAGATGAAGCCTTAGGGTTGTTTTTTCGTGTGTATGTGAGCTTATGTGTGTTTACATATATCTCTAGAAACTAATATATGCATGTATGTTTTAGTCACCTGATGTTATGGTTATCCCACTTTGCTACTGCTGCAGCCACCCTGGTTCTATTCTTGTCGATGCATGACAGTGGCATTTGCTGTATGGTATCTGGCCTGGCACGGAGTTCGCCTAGGTTGACTCAGACTAAAGTGTCTGCCCGAGGCTGTTTATCAACAGTTATGATGACGTGGCATACTTGCGATGTGTGTCTCAATAGATGCACTGCTCCAGCAGTTTTATAAAGAAGTGTCTACCCATACGGTTTACCCGTATTCTTGTACAGGGAAATTTAGTTTTTAGGTCCATACGGCATACAGCAGTTTCAATACGGGCAAGATTTTTTTGTCTATTAATGTTTCTCCCTTGTGATGGGACTTTGTATAATGAACTTTTAGATTTATAAGGGCACGGGGTGACCAATAAGGTCTGAATTGGTCTGTAATAAGGTAGACACTGATAGCCCCTTATAAGGGGTTGACAGATATGATTTTATGAATACCGTACAGCATTAACAGACGTTGCTCAAAATATGTGTCTCGAAAGTGCGTGTGATAAAGGAGGGCGGCGCGGTGGCGAGATGACCCTGACGACTGTATATTTAGACTTTGCATGTCTCTCTCCTCGTGGTCGTGTGGATTTTCTCCGGGTCCTCCAGTTTTTTCCTCCCCATTTAGAATCAACATCACGCGCTTGAGATTATTTGGCGGCTATACATTTCGACGTGATAAGCCACTTCCGTTGGGCTTGTGATAGCCAGGTCGCATCTGATAAAGAGCAGCATAGCTCAGTGGTCTCTACCTGGTAAAAAATTTTATAGTTTAGTTTTTAGTTTATTATTTACAACATATGAAATTAATATGCAAGTGATAATGTGATGTTCCATTTGAGACAGTGGAGCAAACAAACTTCACAGACAAGACGTGTGGTGCTTTCAGATGCTCTTCTGCGGCCGTCTGGAATACTCTTCCTACCGATATTAGGAAGCCAATGGGAGCTACGCACTTTTAAATCATCTACATTGACAAAACAAATTACTTTCAAAACACCATTTTGTGTTTAGTATTGCTTTCCTTCCCCCACACCTCCGATTAGCGCAGTTGGCTATGTATGGTGCGAAAGACGTTCAACAGACGTACATGCATGCAATAAAAGCAATACTAGATGTTGAAGTGAGAAGCACACTCATTATTGAATAGAGATGCGATCGTGCCTGTCAAATTGATGGACGCCTCCATACGGCCGACCAAGCAGGGCGTCCGTGTCCTCGTTTTGGCGATGGCTCGTTTCTCCGTGACTTGTTGTGATGGGAGGATGGCAGGAATGCCCCCTTTGCGTGACAGCGTGCGCACGGTCGTGTGTGTGTGCGTGTTCACTGGAACGCGTTTGTGCATTTCAGAAAGCAATGACGCAGTTCGAATGGCACAATGGAACGGTGAAAAACATGCACGTGGATCTCCCGACGCTCCACAACTACCAAGTACGACAAATAACGGCTGATTTCTACACGCCGCCTTGCAGTTCACCGATACCATGGAACCTTTGGAATCCGTTGACAATCTCTCGCACCCTGTTGACCTCTTCACTTGTGCGCGCAACCCGTACGACGTACTTCGTCTCGTTCTTCTGGCCGCGGTCTTCGCCTTTTTTTCCAAGTTGCTGCAGTTGTTGATCTGAGTTCAGGGGTCGGCAAACTTCCAGAGCCATTTTTTTGTTTTTGTCTTTGACCAAAAGTTATGAGAGCCGTATCACACCACGCAGCACACCACGCATCACACCACGCAGAGCTACTTGTACACATCAGACACAGCAGGTATACAGCAGATGACAACACACATTCTGACTTAAAAAAACAAAATAGGTGATGGAATAAACTGTTGTCTATTTAGTTCTTGTCCTCCCTTAGTTATTTTTGAACGACACAGTTTGGCTGTTGCACATTTTGTCGTGACCAAGACATTCCACTGTGACCCCATTCCCTGCCATATTTAATCAGTTATCTTTACGTACAATTGTGTTTAAGATTTTTTAAAATATATATGGCTGCCCGCAAGGGGGCAGCCAAAGAGCCGCATGCGGCTCCCGAGGCGTAGGTGACCGACCTCTGATCTAGTTCACGATCTAGTTAATGATCTAGTTCATTATCGAGTTAATGATCTAGTTCATTATCTAGTTAATGCTCTAGTTCACTATCTAGTTCATTATCTAGTTAATGCGAATTTCACGTAGTAAACTAATTTAAAACACAAAAAACATACAACAACACCTAAAAACATGTCATCCAAGAATGTGCAAAAATAAGTTATTTTAAATAATGATGAGGAGTGATTATCTGGCGTTTTTGAAAATCCAGCACCCCCCCTCCCCCTCTTCAGATAATCGATGATCTGCATGATACAAATCTCACAGGTGCAGCCTCGGCCCATTAAAGCAGAACCCACACATCTCGGCAGCCCTAAAGTAACTGATGACCCATCGCCCTCTTACCCATTACCCAAAACACCGAAGTCAATCGTGAGCAGACAATTTAGTCGCTTACCACACATACACACACACACGCGTGCGCGCGTAAAACACCACCAGAGTTTTGTAACACGGAGACTGATGGGAGACGTATTTGGGCTGATGGGAGCCCTGGCCCGCTTTGGACCACAAATGCTCTTGTGTGCACACGCCTCTCTCTCTCTCTCTCATCACAGAAGCGGCTGGGCCAGGCCGTGAGGACCTACGAGCAACGCGTCAGCTGGCTGTCGTCCGGGAGTCGTCGCATCTGGGGCACAGTGTGTGAGATGAGGTGCGCACGGCCGCGGTGAACGCTTCTTCTCAAAAAGTTATTACAAAGTATCCTTCCGTCTATTGCGTGTGTAGATGTAGTGACATGGTGCGGGCCCGGGAGGGCCGTGGCGTGCGATGTTCCTACGTCACTGTGTGGGTTGCTGTGTGAGACTGGCTCTCGCACAGCACGGCGTGCGATGCACCGTCATCGCCTACACCCCGTAGATGGGTGTAGTACCAGCCCTAGCGGGGCTTGGTGAGCGCTGGGATAGCGCGGGCACCACGCATGGCGTGTAGTGCGGGCTCCTACAAGGGGGAGCGGGAGAGTGTCAGCCCAGGGACAGGGTTGCCCCGGGCCATGGCACTTCGGTTGACCCCATAGACACGTGATCCGGACTATGCACAGAGAAGGCCCCAGATGGGAGGGCTAGGGGGTGATCATGTGTCCAGGGAGAGCTCTCGAGGTTGATGGAGAGTGAGCTAGAACGCTCGAGAAGTAGGGCAGGGCCGAGGGCGGAGCCGGCCCCGACCCGGGAGGATATAAAGTGGGTCCCTGAGAGGTACCAGGGTCACTTCGTTCTGCAAGCTGGAAGCTATACAGTGAGGGAAAAAAGTATTTGATCCCCTGCTGATTTTGTACGTTTGCCCACTGACAAAGAAATGATCAGTCTATAATTTTAATGGTAGGTTTATTTGAACAGTGAGAGACAGAATAACAACAACAAAATCCAGAAAAACGCATGTCAAAAATGTTATAAATTGATTTGCATTTTAATGAGGGAAATAAGTATTTGACCCCTCTGCAAAACATGACTTAGTACTTGGTGGCAAAACCCTTGTTGGCAATCACAGAGGTCAGACGTTTCTTGTAGTTGGCCACCAGGTTTGCACACATCTCAGGAGGGATTTTGTCCCACTCCTCTTTGCAGATCTTCTCCAAGTCATTAAGGTTTCGAGGCTGACATTTGGCAACTCGAACCTTCAGCTCCCTCCACAGATTTTCTATGGGATTAAGGTCTGGAGACTGGCTAGGCCACTCCAGGACCTTAATGTGCTTCTTCTTGAGCCACTGCTTTGTTGCCTTGGCTGTGTGTTTTGGGTCATTGTCATGCTGGAATACCCATCCATGACCCATTTTCAATGCCCTGGCTGAGGGAAGGAGGTTCTCACCCAAGATTTGACGGTACATGGCCCCGTCCATCGTCCCTTTGATGCGGTGAAGTTGTCCTGTCCCCTTAGCAGAAAAACACCCCCAAAGCATAATGTTTCCACCTCCATGTTTGACGGTGGGGATGGTGTTCTTGGGGTCATAGGCAGCATTCCTCCTCCTCCAAACACGGCGAGTTGAGTTGATGCCAAAGAGCTCCATTTTGGTCTCATCTGACCACAACACTTTCACACAGTTGTCCTCTGAATCATTTAGATGGTCATTGGCAAACTTCAGACGGGCATGTATATGTGCTTTCTTGAGCAGGGGGACCTTGCGGGCACTGTAGGATTTCAGTCCTTCACAGCGTACTGTGTTACCAACTGTTTTCTTGATGACTATGGTCCCAGCTGCCTTGAGATCATTGACAAGATCCTCCCGTGTAGTTCTGGGCTGATTCCTCACCGTTTTCATGATCATTGCAACTCCACGAGGTGAGATCTTGCATGAAGCCCCAGGCTGAGGGAGATTGACAGTTCAGTTGTGTTTCTTCCATTTGCGAATAATCGCCCCAACTGTTGTCACCTTCTCACTCAGCTGCTTGGCGATGGTCTTGTAGCCCAATCTTGTCCCTGACATCCTTGGAGAGCTCTTTGGTCTTGGCCATGGTGGAGAGTTTGGAATCTGATTGATTGCTTCTGTGAACAGGTGTCTTTTATACAGGTAACAAGCTGAGATTAGGAGCACTGCCTTTAAGAGTGTGCTCCTAATCTCAGCTCGTTACCTGTATAAAAGACACCTGGGAGCCAGAAATCTTTCTGATTAAGAGGGGGTCAAATCCTTATTTTCCTCATTAAAATGCAAATCAATTTATAACATTTTTAACATGCGTTTTTCTGGATTTTTTGTTATTATTCTGTCTCTCACTGTTCAAATAAACCTACCATTAAAATTATTGACTGATCATTTCTTTGTCAGTGGGCAAACGTACAAAATCAGCAGGGGATCAAATACTTTTTTCCCTCACTGTACGTCCTACGAGGCATCAGCACGTGAGGGTCCGACTCTTCGTCGCTGTAACTCCTACGTATAGTGTAGTTAGCTGGGTGGTCACCACCCCAGGCTGTATCTGGTAAAGGGGCAGTTACCCCTTTGTATTTACGTGTTACAATACATGTGTTGCCTCTGAAGAATAATGTATGTGACTCAGTTGGACTCACTACATATATATTCAGATATCTCGAGCATAGCAAAGCGGTCAGCGCAGTTGGCTACGTACGGTGCGAAAGAAGTTCAACATACATACATCCACCGACCCAAGTTCGATTCCCGCTCACGGTCGACACCAGTGACGATTATCTGAACCGGTCATGGGCTTCCCGTAGGTCGCCTCAGCCTAAAATTAGTACCTAGTTCGGTGTGTAAACATCGCCACTTGGGAGACAAAGGCGGCCGGGCGGGGTGCTGGCTATCCGCCTCCCCGTGTGCCATGTCGACCGTCATAGGTGCTCGCTTACAGCACTTTCCCCAACAGGCTATTAACGGCTATATGGGAGATCTTTGTCTTTGCCCACAGGGTGGCTCAAAGTAAACACACATCGGATTATTATATTTATTTTAACAAATTACATTTGACTGTTTAATTTAATAAACATTAATTCCTGCATGAATTATCTTGTGAAATTAATTTTAAGATTACAGGTGTGTAACCTTTGAACATTCATCAATTATGTTTGTCTCAATTAATTTAGCGCTTGATTTGAGGTGACCTCACCGAAAAATATATATAATGATAACAGGTAAAATTTTAAAAATAGGTTTTTCCATTTTTGCTGGCAACAAAACTGAAACCTTTTTACGAGGAATCATGTCTGCATTAACCACAATACTTATGGTCAGAATGCAAACAAAAACTTACTCTGATAATAAATGCATTGTCCTTGAAACTGATTGGTCTACACCAAGTAAAATATTAACTTAAAGAATAAATAATTACAATGTTTTAAATGCCAGTGTTAAGATAACTGAAATAACCCTACATGTCCTGACTTTTTGGGCCACCCTGCGTATTTAGAAGTGGTGAATGTTAGAGCTTTGTATGCTGTTGACACGTGTAGCTTAACACTATTGTTTGTACATGAGAGCTGTCGTCATACAAAGCCATCCCACCCACAGGGTCAGGCTTTGATGTCAGTTGTCCATCATGAAGCAAACTTCCCCTTAAAATGTATTAGACACAATTGAAGAGTAAGCTTCAAAGCATGTCAAATTCTAGACAGTCCCCCAGTTGCCCTTAATTACAGCATGCTTAATTGTATGCACCTCTGAGGTACACTCAGCAAACAAATCTCTCTCTGATTAACACGTTGTAGCAGTAGGCTTTTTGCGACCAATATAATTCATAAGAGGTTTTTTGGGGTTAGATCGCGTAAATATAAATTCGTCGTTAAACCCGCCACCACCCGACACAGCCGATTAGTTAGGTTTGTCACGTAAACAAACGTGCCATTAGTTACCCGTTAGTTACTAGTTCAGAACACCAGTGTGCTTAACTACCCCCCCCCCTCTCTGCCCCACCCCCCCTCTCTATTTAAGGCCTCGACACAGAGGCGTTGTTTCTCTGTGTGCCTATGTGTGTGTCTCTCTCTGTGGGTCTCTGTGTTATCTCTTTCTGCTTGTGTGTCTGTCTATGTCTCCATGTCTGTGTTTTGTCTCTCTCTCAAATTTAGCAATCTTTGGAAGAACGTAATTAACCAGGTAGGGTGTTGACTGTTATGTTAGCCGACTCTCTGTGTTGTATTGCATTATATTTCTAAGTTTATTCGGTTTGTTTTCTCATTCATTAGTACCTGATGACGATTGCTTGTGTTGCAATCGAAACGTCGTATTCTATTATTATATAATTTAATTTCTTTCTACGTGACTTTACCGAAAGAACCAAGGAGTAATTCATGCAGTCACGAAAGCTTTGAATCTAGATACATTTATATTTAGGCAATCTAATCCAAGAAAAACTTATATTATGGATACCTCTGTCTTTTAATCAAACGGTTGTTAAAGTGCAGCTTTGGAAGAGACACTGCGAATCTGATATTCTCAGACGTACCCAGGAAATTGACAGGGTGTGATATGTGTGTGTGTGCACAGGCTGGCAGTGCTGGTGGACCTATCCGAGATGAATGCCGATTACCTGGTGCATGTCCAGCACTCGATGCGTCTGCTACTGCAAACGCAGCTCACTGGCAAAGAGTCGTTCAACATCATCACGTGGGTCGCACACTCGCACCCACAGATACGCATATAAACTAAAACTGTAAAAACTATATATTTTACCAGGTAAGGCCCCACTAAGCTATACAGCTCTATTTAATAAGCGACCTGGCCACAAACGATAGCTTCAATGAAGTGGCTCATCGCGTGGAAATTTACAGCAGCCAAATACTCTGAACGCACGTTGATTATAAATTTGGAGGGAAACACCGGTGAACCCAGAGAAAAATCACGCGACCACGGGTAGAAATACATGCATGCGTTGGGGTCGGGATTGATCTTTTTTTTTGGGACAAATTCTACACGGCTTGTGCATGCGTATGTCAGATTCGGACACAGTTTGTTATGTCTGTGAAGTGCCGTGCACGCCGCTGTTTTAGTGTTGCGTTTGGCAGCTGCGGGGCACGGCAGCATCGGTTGCTCACGCAGAGTGAATGAACGCCCCCAATCCCAGTGAACGCCCCCCACTCCCAGTGAACACCCTCACTCCCAGTGAACACCCCCACTCCCAGTGAACACCCCCATTCCCAGTGAACACCCCCATTCCCAGTGAACACCCTCACTCCCAGTGAACACCCCCATTCCCAGTGAACACCCCCACTCCCAGTGAACACCCTCACTCCCAGTGAACACCCTCACTCCCAGTGAACACCCCCATTCCCAGTGAACACCTCACTCCCAGTGAACACCCTCACTCCCAGTGAACACCCCCACTCCCAGTGAACACCCTCACTCCCAGTGAACACCTCACTCCCAGCGAACACCCTCACTCCCAGTGAACACCCTCACTCCCAGTGAACACCTCACTCCCAGTGAACACCCTCACTCCAAGTGAACACCCTCACTCCCAGTGAACACCCTCACTCCCAGTGAACATCCCCTCTCCCAGTGAACACCCTCACTCCCAGTGAACACCCCCACTCCCAGTGAACACCCTCACTCCCAGTGAACACCCCCACTCCCAGTGAACACCCTCACTCCCAGTGAACACCCTCACTCCCAGGGAACACCCTCAATCCCAGTGAACATCTCCACTCCCAGTGAACACCCTCACTCCCAGTGAACACCCCCACTCCCAGTGAACACCCTTATTCCCAGTGAACACCTCACTCCCAGTGAACACCTCACTCCCAGTGAACACCTCACTCCCAGTGAACACCCTCACTCCCAGTGAACACCCTCACTACCAGTGAACACCCCACTCCCAGTGAACACCTCACTCCCAGTGAACACCCTCACTCCCAGTGAACACCTCACTCCCAGTGAACACCTCACTCCCAGTGAACACCCTCACTCCCAGTGAACACCCTCACTCCCAGTGAACACCCCACTCCCAGTGAACACCTCACTCCCAGTGAACACCCTCACTCCCAGTGAACACCCTCACTCGCAGTGAACACCCTCACTCCCAGTGAACACCTCACTCCCAGTGAACACCCTCCCTCCAAGTGAACACCCTCACTCCCAGTGAACACCCTCACTCCCAGTGAACACCCTCACTCCCAGTGAACACCCCCTCTCCCAGTGAACACCCTCACTCCCAGTGAACACCCCCACTCCCAGTGAACACCCTCACTCCCAGTGAACACCCCCACTCCCAGTGAACACCCTCACTCCCAGTGAACACCCTCACTCCCAGGGAACACCCTCACTCCCAGTGAACATCTCCACTCCCAGTGAACACCCTCACTCCCAGTGAACACCCCCACTCCCAGTGAACACCCTTACTCCCAGTGAACACCTCACTCCCAGTGAACACCTCACTCCCAGTGAACACCCTCACTCCCAGTGAATACCCTCACTCCCAGTGAACACCCCACTCCCAGTGAACACCTCACTCCCAGTGAACACCCTCACTCCCAGTGAACACCTCACTCCCAGTGAACACCTCACTCCCAGTGAACACCTCACTCCCAGTGAACGCCCTCACTCCCAGTGAACACCCTCACTCCCAGTGAACACCCTCACTCCCAGTGAACACCCTCACTCCCAGTGAACACCCTCACTCCCAGTGAACACCCTCACTCCCAGTGAACACCCTCACTCCCAGTGAACACCCCACTCCCAGTGAACACCTCACTCCCAGTGAACACCCTTACTCCCAGTGAACACCTCACTCCCAGTGAACACCTCACTCCCAGTGAACGCCCTCACTCCCAGTGAACACCCTCACTCCCAGTGAACACCCTCACTCCCAGTGAACACCCCACTCCCAGTGAACACCTCACTCCCAGTGAACACCCTCACTCCCAGTGAACACCCTCACTCGCAGTGAACACCCTCACTCCCAGTGAACACCTCACTCCCAGTGAACACCCTCACTCCAAGTGAACACCCTCACTCCCAGTGAACACCCTCACTCCCAGTGAACACCCTCACTCCCAGTGAACACCCCCTCTCCCAGTGAACACCCTCACTCCCAGTGAACACCCCCACTCCCAGTGAACACCCTCACTCCCAGTGAACACCCCCACTCCCAGTGAACACCCTCACTCCCAGTGAACACCCTCACTCCCAGGGAACACCCTCACTCCCAGTGAACATCTCCACTCCCAGTGAACACCCTCACTCCCAGTGAACACCCCCACTCCCAGTGAACACCCTTACTCCCAGTGAACACCTCACTCCCAGTGAACACCTCACTCCCAGTGAACACCTCACTCCCAGTGAACACCCTCACTCCTAGTGAATACCCTCACTCCCAGTGAACACCCCACTCCCAGTGAACACCTCACTCCCAGTGAACACCCTCACTCCCAGTGAACACCTCACTCCCAGTGAACACCTCACTCCCAGTGAACACCTCACTCCCAGTGAACGCCCTCACTCCCAGTGAACACCCTCACTCCCAGTGAACACCCTCACTCCCAGTGAACACCTCACTCCCAGTGAACACCCTCACTCCCAGTGAACACCTCACTCCCAGTGAACACCTCACTCCCAGTGAACACCTCACTCCCAGTGAACGCCCTCACTCCCAGTGAACACCCTCACTCCCAGTGAACACCCTCACTCCCAGTGAACACCTCACTCCCAGTGAACACCCTCACTCCCAGTGAACACCTCACTCCCAGTGAACACCTCACTCCCAGTGAACACCTCACTCCCAGTGAACACCCCCACTCCCAGTGAACGCCCTCACTCCCAGTGAACACCCCCACTCCCAGTGAACACCCTCACTCCCAGTGAACACCCCACTCCCAGTGAACACCTCACTCCCAGTGAACACCCTCACTCCCAGTGAACACCTCACTCCCAGTGAACACCTCACTCCCAGTGAACACCTCACTCCCAGTGAACACCCCCACTCCCAGTGAACGCCCTCACTCCCAGTGAACACCTCCACTCCCAGTGAACGCCTCCACTCCCAGTGAACGCCCTCACTCCCAGTGAACACCCTCACTCCCAGTGAACACCCTCACTCCCAGTGAACACCTCCACTCCCAGTGAACACCTCACTCCCAGTGAACACCCTCACTCCCAGTGAACACCCCCACTCCCAGTGAACGCCCTCACTCCCAGTGAACACCCCCATTCCCAGTGAACACCCTCACTCCCAGTGAACACCCCCATTCCCAGTAAACACCCCCACTCCCAGTGAACACCCTCACTCCCAGTGAACACCCTCACTCCCAGTGAACACCTCACTCCCAGTGAACACCTCACTCCCAGTGAACACCCTCACTCCCAGTGAATACCCTCACTCCCAGTGAACACCCCACTCCCAGTGAACACCTCACTCCCAGTGAACACCTCACTCCCAGTGAACACCTCACTCCCAGTGAACACCTCACTCCCAGTGAACGCCCTCACTCCCAGTGAACACCCTCACTCCCAGTGAACACCCTCACTCCCAGTGAACACCTCACTCCCAGTGAACACCCTCACTCCCAGTGAACACCTCACTCCCAGTGAACACCTCACTCCCAGTGAACACCTCACTCCCAGTGAACGCCCTCACTCCCAGTGAACACCCTCACTCCCAGTGAACACCCTCACTCCCAGTGAACACCTCACTCCCAGTGAACACCCTCACTCCCAGTGAACACCTCACTCCCAGTGAACACCTCACTCCCAGTGAACACCTCACTCCCAGTGAACACCCCCACTCCCAGTGAACGCCCTCACTCCCAGTGAACACCCCCACTCCCAGTGAACACCCTCACTCCCAGTGAACACCCCACTCCCAGTGAACACCTCACTCCCAGTGAACACCTCACTCCCAGTGAACACCTCACTCCCAGTGAACACCCCCACTCCCAGTGAACGCCCTCACTCCCAGTGAACACCTCCACTCCCAGTGAACGCCTCCACTCCCAGTGAACGCCCTCACTCCCAGTGAACACCCTCACTCCCAGTGAACACCCTCACTCCCAGTGAACACCTCCACTCCCAGTGAACACCTCACTCCCAGTGAACACCCTCACTCCCAGTGAACAC
This sequence comes from Lethenteron reissneri, assembly GCF_015708825.2. Classification (NCBI taxonomy): domain Eukaryota; kingdom Metazoa; phylum Chordata; class Hyperoartia; order Petromyzontiformes; family Petromyzontidae; genus Lethenteron; species Lethenteron reissneri. The sequence goes on from NC_083822.1 coordinate 1,694,887, forward strand.
CCCCACTCCCAGTGAACGCCCTCACTCCCAGTGAACACCCCCATTCCCAGTGAACACCCTCACTCCCAGTGAACACCCCCATTCCCAGTGAACACCCCCACTCCCAGTGAACACCCTCACTCCCAGTGAACACCCTCACTCCCAGTGAACACCCCCATTCCCAGTGAACACCTCACTCCCAGTGAACACCCTCACTCCCAGTGAACACCCTCACTCCCAGTGAACACCCTCATTCCCAGTGAACACCCCCATTCCCAGTGAACACCCCCACTCCCAGTGAACACCCTCACTCCCAGTGAATACCTCACTCCCAGTGAACACCCTCACTCCCAGTGAACACCCTCACTCGCAGTGAACACCCTCACTCCCAGTGAACACCTCACTCCCAGTGAACACCATCACTCCAAGTGAACACCCTCACTCCCAGTGAACACCCTCACTCCCAGTGAACACCCCCACTCCCAGTGAACACCCTCACTCCCAGTGAACACCCCCACTCCCAGTGAACACCCTCACTCCCAGTGAACACCTCCACTCCCAGTGAACACCCTCACTCCCAGTGAACACCCTCACTCCCAGGGAACACCCTCACTCCCAGTGAACATCTCCACTCCCAGTGAACACCCTCACTCCCAGTGAACACCCCCACTCCCAGTGAACACCCTTACTCCCAGTGAACACCTCACTCCCAGTGAACACCTCACTCCCAGTGACCACCTCACTCCCAGTGAACACCCTCACTCCCAGTGAACACCCCCACTCCCAGTGAACACCCCCACTCCCAGTGAACACCCCACTCCCAGTGAACACCTCACTCCCAGTAAACACCCTCACTCCCAGTGAACACCTCACTCCCAGTGAACACCCCCACTCCCAGTGAACACCCTCACTCCTAGTGAACACGCCACTCCCAGTGAACACCTCACTCCCAGTGAACACCCTCACTCCCAGTGAACACCTCACTCCCAGTGAACACCTCACTCCCAGTGAACACCCCCACTCCCAGTGAACGCCCTCACTCCCAGTGAACACCTCCACTCCCAGTGAACGCCTCCACTCCCAGTGAACGCCCTCACTCCCAGTGAACACCCTCACTCCCAGTGAACACCCTCACTCCCAGTGAACACCTCCACTCCCAGTGAACACCTCACTCCCAGTGAACACCCTCACTCCCAGTGAACACCCCCACTCCCAGTGAACGCCCTCACTTCCCAGTGAACACCCTCACTCCCAGTGAACACTCTCACTCCCAGTGAACACCTCCACTCCCAGTGAACACCTCACTCCCAGTGAACACCCTCACTCCCAGTGAACACCCCCACTCCCAGTGAACGCCCTCACTCCCAGTGAACGCCCTCACTCCCAGTGAACGTCTTCACTCTGTGTAAGAAGTGCAGCTGACTTCCTGTCCGAGTTGTATTGCACTTTCGGCATGGTAACAAAAGATTTGAGTATAATTTGAAAATAAATCGTGATTTGACATTTGTTGTTGTTGTACAAACTTTATCTCTGCCTTTGCACTCGACGAGGGCAAATGCTTCCGAGTTTGTGTACAATTTGGTGTGGTCTGGGACTGTTTTTGCTGTTGCTTTACTGCCCTTTCTGAAGCTTTGGAATTGATGATGATAATAATTATCTTATTCTTGGTTCTTTTGGTAAAGTCACGTAGAAGGGAAATAATAAAATAATATTAATATAAAACAATGAGAATTATATATTAATATTATTTTATTATTTCCCTTCTATTTGACTTTACCGAAAGAACCAAGAATATGAATTCCTGCAGTCACGAAAGCTTTAAATCAAAATAATTATCTTATTTTTAAAAGGGAAATTTGTGGATATGTGTGTCTGTTCGAAATGTTTAGCATACTTCCCAACATGCTACAAACTTTAAATTTGGCACGTGTGTAGCTCCCATACTGAATACAAACGTATAAAAATAGGCTTTTGTATTTTGGGGGGGGGGTGGGGAATGACCATGAAGTGTGTGGCATCAACCCGCATACAGGACTGGTGAGAATCGATATCTGGTGAGCGTTTGTGGTATCGATTAAACGGGAATAGGCCGATTCTAAAGAAATCTACAACCTTCGATTCCTTTTTTTCTTCTTCTTCTTGGTTCTTTCGGTAAAGTCACATAGAAGGGAAATAATAAAATAATAAAATACAATTCTCACGACGTTTCGGCCACAACGCAAGCAGCCGTCCTCAGGTGAAGAACAGGGCTGTCGGAATGACAGGGTTCGAATGAACACCACCAAGCTTGGCAGCGTATATTTAAGCACGGGTTAGAGGAGAGCGCCTTGACAAAGGAATTTACATATCAACAGAGGAATTTAGCATATTTATGGAAAATGCAGATATGGGATTAGTCACTACTTGTGGAATGTGTAGGTGGTGGGGGGGGGTCTCAAAGTCATATTATGCTCGTGTATTATGTAGGATTAGCAGTAATAAAGGGAGGAAGTAGGATTAGCAGTAATAAAGGGAGGGAAATTTTAATAGTAAAGAGCTGCAGCAGCCAAAAAAATGTGATTCCTTTGTTTTTTTTCTCACTGCGCGTTGGGTTTCATTTTAATTAACCGGATAATGATCAAAGTTTTATTTAAATGTATCATTACATTGCTTAAAAAATATATAATAATATGAATTATAAAGAATAGGGTTGTGTGCAAACTTTACATGTAGTTCGTTAAACGTTTTCCCGTCTTAACTGGGGTTTACATTTGTAACTTAAAAGTAGTTAAATTGACAATTTAGTACTATTAATTATTATATTACTATGCTGAGCGCGCGCCAAAGCACGCATCTTCGCATGCACGAAACGTCGTGGTTTTCATAGCAACGCACACGCGCGATCGGTGAGGGACGGGGAAAAATTCTCATTTGCTTTGATGCCAAAAAAAAAGACACAACGCTGAGGTAATTCTTCAAAGTGTGATGTTCTCTTCTCCCCCTCCCACCCCAATGTGTGCAGTTACTACTATAGTCAATATATACTGCTGCAGAGTTGGTAGATGCGACTATAGAGTCCGCACGCCGGGTTTTTACAATAGCTTCGTATTTGTGTATGTATATGTTGTGTTTTTAAGTTTTGAGAAGTTTTTAAATATATTTTTCCCCCGGGCAACGGCAGGTACTTCCAGCTAGTTCCATGTATATAGCACTTTTCATCAAGGATCTCAAAGCGCTGTGCAGGACACAGCAGCAGCAGCAGAAACTCAGCATAAAACGAATTCTATTTTAAACATATTTTAAGAATCCATTTACTAAATTAACTAAAAGTCAAATAAGGGGAAGCATATAAATAGGTTCTAAGACGCGTTTTAAAAATGTTCAAAGACTCAAAGATCGTGGAAGAGCATTCCATCGTCTGGGGGCTACACGGGGAAAAATCTCGGTCACCCATAGACCGAAGAAGCCTCAACCTGAGAATGGAGAGAAGATCTGCATCATCCCCCAGATCTTAGGGACCTTGAGGGGACACATGGGGGTGCAGCATGTCAATGATGTAAGCTGGGGCAAGATGGTTTTGTAAGTTAACAATAGGATTGTAAGCTGTTTTTAATGCGAAACTGGAAGCCAGTGCAGGGAGACCACAGCGGGTGTACGATGTGAATAAGGTGTTCTGGTTAACACCCTAGCAGCCACATTATGAACATGCTGCAAATATATCAGCACCTTCTTAGCCACGTCAGGGAGTAAGACATCGCAATAGTCTATGCGAGATAAGATGATGCAATTTGAACATATGTCTAGATTTGAAGTTTTCGTGACTGCAGGGATCCATACTCTTTGGTTCTTTCGGTAAAGTCACGAGGAGCCAGGGAGGAGAGATAGAGAGGGGGGTGTGGGGTAGGGGGAGTGGAGTGCTGCAAGCTAGAGGGATATAGCCTCCTGTTACAGCAGCCCTTTTGCCCACTTCAGCAATTGTTTCTAGCTGTAGTTGTCCCACCTGATGACGGATGCTTGTGTTGCGCCCGAAACGTGATTTAATTTATTTTATACCTACGTGACTTTACCGAAAGAACCAAAGAGTATTGAATGTGAATGTGTTTTATTTATTCCAGGGGCGCCACGTTGGTTGTGATGTTATCTTGCTCACCTGGTATGCAGGAGGTCGGGGCTTCGATCTCGACTCTGATTTCTCCACGTTTAGAATCATGTATTGAGATAATTATTTAGATAATTTTGCTGCTATAAATCTCCAAATTATATGACACTTTGTTGAGCTATTATTTGTGGCCAGGTCGCTTCTGAAATATAAGTTAATACCTCAGTGTGGTTTGCGTGGTAGGATGGGGATGGTATAGTTTTTTGTGTGTGTTTGGGTAATTTGTTTACCTTTATTGTACTTTGCACTACTTTTTTTGTATTGTTTGTTGTTGTAACGTTCTTACCCCATGCCCCTCCTGGACATCTCCTGGACATTTGTGAAAAAGAGCTTTATAGCTCATCGAATTTTCATCCTGCAGCATCAATAAATATTCTGATTCTGATAGCTTCGCACTGCAGCGTCTGTGTGTGCTCGTGTAAATCCAAACGCACGTCGTGACATCCGCGCGGGATGCCTCTGGTTGACTGCCGTAGAATCAAACACTCGTGGAGGGAAAGAGACAGATTCCTACTGCGGCGTTGCATATATAATTGAAATGTTCCAATTGTGGACAAAAAAAAACGCCAATGGAGACACATTGGTTCCTGACGGCTTTAAAAACGTGGATTTATTGAGCCTAAAGTTCACGTTGCAATCCAATCTGGAAGTGAGAGTTTAAAGCCAAACATTCTAAATAGTGTGCTAATTACATAATTATGTATGGGGCCGTCCATAAATAACGTCACGCGATTTTGGACGATTTTTAACCCTCCCCCCCCCCCCTTCGTCACACGGCGTCACAAAAAGTCAGACCCCCCCCTCAAATATGACGTTACAAAGCTCTGCCCCCCCCCCCAAACCATATTTTCAAATCGCTTTAACTATTGTCATTGTAGTGTGTATTTAATGTGGCGATGCACTCTGATGTTGTAGGAGAAAACATTTGTTAAAAAATCAATTTAATTAAGTAGAACGTGTTGTCTATATTTATTCAAAGTTGCGCATTTTGATGTGACGTCACATTGCTCAAACCCCCCCCCCCTCGTCACACATCGTCACAAATGTCTGACCCCCCCCCCCCAGGTGCGTGACATCATTTATGGACGGCCCCTATGTATGTTATACATTTTTACTGTGAATAACCGAACGAATAATAGATATCCATTTTAATTTATATGACTACATTAACCCCCCTTCTGGCCTTCACACATGGTTGGCTCACAAGTGATGACATGACATTTATCCCTCTGTTTAAGACCGAAACAGGAGGAGAATTTCTCCACAGCTCTGGCTGTCGCCTGATGATGCTGGTTGTTGTAATTACTGGCGACATGTCACGGTACTCGAATTGTAAATATTGTTGTGAATTTATTCTCCAACACAAAACCGGTGTGCTGAACGAGTAACTAATTGGCACGTTTTGTTTACTTGAGAAACCTTACTCATTCGCTTTGTCGAGTAGTGGCGGGTTTAATGACACATTTATATTCACACAATCTAACCCACAAAAAAACCCTGTTATGGATACTTCTCATTCGTTTTAGCTATTTAAATATAAAGTTCCTGCTACTGTGTTGCACGGTTACAAAAGAAAACATTTAATTATTCAGCCTTAACGCCGTGAGTTTCAAGTCTGATTGCATTGATGATAGCTACATTGTGGACGTGCCCGTGTGTGCGTGTGCGCTACCCACAATAGCTTCGGGAAGGAAATTCAAGCCTTTCGTCCTTCGCCGGTTCCCCCAAGCCCCGAAAACCTGCAGGCGGCCTGGAGGTGGGTCCACAGCGCGCGCGCCTTGAAATCAGTGATAGCTACCTTGAAGAAGCGGTGGAGAATGAGAGCTGTCAAACGCACACACACGCCTCCTCAAACACAGCTGAGGCAGACGTCACAATGCGCTTGATTTGCGGCTTTCTAATGCGAGCGCTTTGCCTTTGAGGTGAAGGTTCGCTGATTCGAGTCACCCTGACTGATTCCTTTGTTAGATGATGTTGATTTTGCTATTTTACTTCTACGCAACCAAATGGTGTCTGTCATTTATATATAAAGAAATTGTCGCTTAACCGTGTCCCTCGCCATAGGGAGCCCCCACTTACACCGTCAGTGTGGGCGCTGTGAACGCCCTTCCTGTGGGGAGGAAGCGTTGGGGGCGGTAACGCGGGGGCCCAGCGGTAGCATGCCGCCACGGTGGACTACCTCGCCTGGTATACAAGAGGCCGTGGGTTCGATTCCGACCTTGACGCCTGCTGTATATTTGGAGTTTGCATGTCTCTCATCATCATCACGGTGGCTAGGAGATGTTAACTACCTCGTCTGGTATGCACGAGGTCATGTGTTCGTTCCCGACCCTGACGCCTGCTGTATATTTGGAGTTTGTATCTTACTCTCCCCGTGGTCGCATGTATTTTTTTCCGGGTTCTCCGGTTTTTCCCTCCACATTTAGAATCAAAATGTGTTAAGAGTATTTTGGCGGCTATACAATTTCCATGTGATAAGAGCTGTCATTTGTGGCCAGGTCGCTTCTGTAATAGAGCTACCAGGTAAGGCCCACTGAGCTATCTCAGTGGGCCTTACCTGGTAATAATCTAAATATCGTTTATTTTAGTATAGTTTATTATATAGTTTGGTTTTATATATATATACAAAAAAATATATAGTATAGCGTATGAATTTGCTGTGGTTAATACTGCAGTAGCGTACGAACCATAAAATACTACTCCCCGTCCGCTTCACAGTGGACGTTAAAGAACCCATGACATCATTTGAAATTAATAGACCATTTTTGTGCCGCTATCACGATCCAAATTTTTCCCAATATAAAAAAAATTGCCCGCACATTACTGAATTGGGATTAAATAGCATTATCATCGTCATCATCGTCTTCATCATCGTCTTTTACTGGCAGACTAATGCACATTGTGTCTGTGAAACACTGCACCTTCGTGATGGCCTTGCACTATGAGAATGGCGCGAGTACAGAATTATTTTAAACATATCCACAATAGAGATTTTTTTTGGGTTAGATCGTGTGAATATAAATGTGTTGTTTAACCTGCCACCACCCAACACAGCCAATTACCAAGGTTTGTCACGTGAACAAAATGTGCCAATTAGTTACTAGTACAGCACACCAGTTGTGTGTTGAAGAGTAAATCCACAACATTTATAATTCGAGTACGACGTTTCACCAGTGATTATAACAACAACCAGCCTCATCAGGCTATAGCTAGAATTTACTATCCAACACACCAGTGTGCTGAACTAGTAACAAATTGCCATGTTTTATTTACGTCACAAACCTTACTAAATGGGCTGTGTCAGGTGGTGGCAGGTTTAACGACACATTTATATTTACGTGATCTAATGCACGAAAAAAACTTCTTATTATGGATAACGTTGGTCGAGAAAGCCTACTACTACGACTACGTGTTAACTTTATTATCAACGGTCGTCCAATCGTGAGACCGGCCGCGAGCGATCACCGACGTGTGAAGTGCGCGGCAGCATCAGCCGTGGTTGTGGATCTCACGGCAGCTGGGTGCTGGAGTGGCGGTGCGGGGGTGGCCGGGACTTACTGGGTGCACTGCGCCTGGTACTGGAGGACCCTGAGGGGCTTCCTGAGGGCATCTACGTCTTCACCAGCGGTGTGCCCGACCAGGATCTGGTATGGCGGAAACCGTCTTTTATTTTGTTATTCGTGTTGCTATTATTATTACAGTTGATTATCGATTTATCCAGCACGTGATTATCCGGCTGCTTCCAAAATTATCCGGCGGTCCTGGGGAGATCCGGCGAAACCGGCAAAACTGCTCCAAAGGTTGTACCAAGTCCGGCGGATTGGCACCACGTGCATGGCAAAAAGAAGGAGCTATGCTTGATTTCAGTGTCAAATATTTTTCCAGTACATTATACACTACATACATACAACTTAAACAATGAATATACTGCACGTATATACATCACCCCATGATGCAGAGTCTTCGAGATTGGAGTGGTAAGTACGGTACAGTAAATATAGTCACGTTTTACAGGAGGATATTTATTACTTGCCTATTTGTTTATTTATGCCAATTTCACATAGTAAACAAGTTTTTTAAACACTACAAAAAAACATAGACACCACAGTAGCTAAAAAAAAGCTATTTTAAATAATGATGATGAGTGATCTTGGATTTTTCTAAATCCGGCACCCCTCCCCAAGCTACCGGATAATCGGTGATCGACTGTATTATGATTATTATTATTGCTTCGCCTGTTTATCCAGGAATACCTCGCCGAGTTCTCAACACTCAGTAGTGGGGTAATGTTGCTTATGTGCAATTGAGTAAATTGAACTTTTCAGCATTGGGATTGTTTGACTAATACCAGTTACGTAGTATGTTTTTGTTGTGTTGCTTGTTATGGGAGGAAAGCGGGGGAACCCAGAGGAAGCCTGTGTAGAACAGGGGGGGGGACATACAAGCTCCACACAGAGGCACCCGAGTCTTCCGCAATCATCTTTATATCTTTCGTAGACAGTTCCTTTAAGGTGCTTTTCAGCGTTTCATGGAATTCTTCAATATCCTCTTCTGCGCTCTCCAATGTTGGTGCGTATATTTGGACAGACGTATTTTTAGGGGTTGCCCATTAAATCTTGCTACAATTGCTCTTGGACTAACAGTCTGTATCCAAATAATGAGGCTTTGGCTTTTGTGCTCAACAAGAACTCTAACTTCTCTGGTGTTCGCTTTATCCTCCCCTGACCAGATCACTTCACCCCCGATAATAGTTTTTTTACCCTTTTATCTGGCAACAAAACTGACACATTTTTTACAAGGAGTCATGTTTGCATTGACCACAATATCTGCGGTTATAATGCAAACAAAAAACACAACTCTGATAATGTATGCACTGTCCTTGAAATTGATTGGTCCACACCTGAGACAGCTTTTCTTAGAGCCTAGTCTCACATGGTGTTGGACCAGGTGATGCCAAAAGGCACACAACTCAAAGACAATGCACCATCAAAGTTTGAGAGCTCGGGGTAAGCATTTACACCATTGGAACCTCCTTTGCCAGTAGCAAAATATGATAATTGGTTTTTTACCCTTGTATCTGGCAACAAAACTGACACTTTTTTTGTTGCCAGATAAAAAGGCTATAAAACATCTGTTATGGGTATTGGCCAAAAAACATCTGAAATGCTGTAAAATTTAGTACAAATCACTCACTTGGGATTACACATGGCAGGACTGTTCTGAAAAAAAAATTTCGAGACTCGGTGAGGCTTTCCTGGGGAATAAAAATAACAAGGGAGAGGAGGCCTTGGGCTAACTAGCCGTGCTGCTTGGAGTAAGGCCACTGCACCAGAGCGGCGGAATATGGTAGTGCAGGAAGTACGCCATCAGGAGGAGGCTGCAAGGTGGGCCAAGGCAGTCTCTCTTGCCAAACAAGGACAGTGGACTCGATGGGACAGTGTGGAGAAGAGGAAGATCAGCTGGAAGGATCTGTGGGCCATGGAAGCGAGGCGGTTGAGCTTTTCCATCAGAGCAACATATGACATCCTTCCAACACCAGTTAATCTTCACCAATGGTATGGTGAAGATCCGGACTGTGCCCTCTGTTCCATGCAAGCCAACCTCAGGCACATTCTTACAGGGTGTAAAACAAGCCTCACCCAAGGACGCTACACTTGGCGTCACAACCAAGTCCTTAAAAACCTTGCGTCCGCCCTGGAGGACAAGCGAGCTGCCACCAACTCCCTACCACCCCCAGCAGCATCACACCCCTTACGGACGACCTTTGTCCGCGAAGGGGCTAAACCACCGAAGAGCGGCTCTACACCAATAGAGCGAGACCAGCTGCGCTTGGCCCGCGACTGGAAAATGCTAGCTGACATTGGCCGGCAACTTGTGTTTCCTCCGGAGGTCGCAACCACCACCCTAAGACCTGACATGGTGCTCTGGTCACATTCGCTCAAGAAGGTCTTCATCATTGAGCTCACAGTACCCTGGGAGGACTCAGTAGATGAGGCTTATGAGCGAAAACATCTGCGCTATGCCGATCTAGCTGCCGAAGCACGGCATCATGGCTGGAACACAGAAGTCCGACCAGTGGAGGTGGGCTGCAGAGGTTTTGTGGCAACATCTACAACCAGACTGCTTAGAGACCTGGGAATTAAGGGCCAGAGCCAGCGTTCGGCAATCAAAGCTGTATCGGAGGCGGCAGAAGGCAGCAGTCAGTGGCTCTGGATGAAGAGGAAAGACCCCAGCTGGGCCCCAAAGTGAGAGGGCCAGGAGGTATGCAGTCAACAATGCTTGACTCAGGGAGGAGGACGCCCCTGCCATGCATAGTCCCATGGGATGTTGGCTACCAACAACAAGGCAACTCCTATGACTAATTGGGAATGGGACGCAAGCGTAGGATTGATCACCCTGTCGCTGGCCGCCTTTGGGGAGGGTGTATAGTATGAAAGGCCGAAACACCCTAGGAACCAAAGGGTCACTACTGACGATGCGCTCCCCAAATTTCACCAGGCTCACTGTTCATGAACTCTTGGAAGTGCTTGCACAAAGGATAGTAACATCTCATCCTGTGTTCTTTGGAATCTGAATATCTGGACTTGTCCAGTGACTGCTGAGAAAGATCAGCTGACAACAGGGGAAAGTCCTTGTGGCGGCACGGAGAGACGGTTGACAGGAGGGAATAGACCCCACTGGGACAGTCATGGGTTAGCTTCCCATTTCTGTAGTTTCCCATGCTTCGCAGTATGTTGGAAACACCCGATTTAGCTACAGAAAGTCAACATACGAGAATACCCCTAGAGTCTGCGAGAGCGGGGGCGGAAGATGACTCATCGACTGACAACATGGTAACGACTGGACCGGAAACGACTACGAGTAATGAGAGCACAGCACAAGAGAACACCACAGCAACTGCCACAAGTTCCGCTGCAACAGCAGGCCACAAACAGATGCAGGTATGTGTCTGTGGTTGGAGGAAAGTTACATCACACCATGGGTTGAGGATCCACCAGGGGAAGAAGGGGTGTTTGGGTAAAGAGAGACAGAGGCCTCGCATTGATTACTTTCTGCGAAAGCGATCAAATCAGTCGAATGAAGCACAGCAACTGGACGCAAACCATAGTTTGCAGTGCATCAGTACCACTGTCATGGAGGACGTAAACTCAAGCACCGAAGTAACAACTGAGGTGGAACCAACAACAGGAGTGGAACTCACCCAGCCTCCGAGACCTGCAATCGAGAGGAGACTACCAGGGCACAGACCGTATGTGAAGTGGCCTGGCGCCATTGACAAGAAGTTGTGGGAAACAGTGAATACTGACCTTACCTTGACCCTCGAGAAACTTCGAGGCACTGTGGAGAAGAAGTTGGAGAGGATGGGGGACATCATCTATGAGTACGGAGCAGAAAGCTTTGGAGTGCAAGAGGCAAAAGGCGGGAGAAAGGTTCCAACCCCACCAGTTTCCAGGAGGCAACAAGAAATCAAGTGCCTCGTTCAAGAAAGGAGACAGCTTAAGAAACAGTGGAAGAAAGCCTCGGAAGTGGAAAAGGAGGGCATAGAGGCACTTCAGGCTGACATCAAAACCCGGTTGGCATCCCTCCGTAGAGCAGAGAACCTACGGAAGCGCAGAAGGAAGAAAGAACAAACTAGAACTCGATTCTATAAAGATCCCTTCAAGTTCCTTAAAAGTCTCTTCACGAAGGAAAAAAGTGGAGTTCTAAAAACAACAAAGAAAGACCTAGAAGAGCACCTGAGAACAACAAACTTTGACTCAAAGCGACATGAACATCTGGCCATCCCATCAGATATCCCACCCATTGAACCCCCGGAACATCATATTGAGACCAGCCCTCCGACATGGAAAGAGGTGGAAAACACAGTTCGAAGGGCAAGAACAGCATCAGCCCCGGGGCCAAATGGAGTCCCGTACAAAGTGTATAAGAACGCACCAGACGTCCTGAGGTTCCTCTGGAGGCTTATGAGAACAGCTTGGCAAAAGAAGATAATACCCAAAGTGTGGCGTAGGGCAGGCGGGGTCCTGATCCCTAAGGAGAAGGATGCAGTGAACATTAGCCAATTCCGCCCAATCTCCTTACTGAATGTCGAGGGTAAAATCTTCTTTAGGATCATTGCCCAGAGGATGGCCGAGTACCTGCAAAGGAATGCGTACGTCGATACATCTGTACAGAAGGCAGGAATATCAGGGTTCTCTGGCTGCTTGGAACATTCCAGCATGATCTGGCACCAGATCCAAATGGCCAAGGTGGAGAAAAGGGACTTCCATGTAGTCTTCCTCGACCTCGCCAATGCATTTGGCTCTGTGCCCCATGAACTCCTGTGGTCTGCCTTCAGATTTTTCTACATACCGGACACCATCACAACCCTGGTGAAGTCGTACTTTCAGGATCTGCAGTTCTGCTTCACCACCTCAGAGTTCACCACCTCATGGCAATGCCTGAATGTAGGTATAATGGCGGGATGTACCATTTCTCCATTGGCATTCATAATGGCAATGGAGGTTATCATCAGATCCTCAAAATGGGTTGCTGGTGGACAGCGAGTCGACTCTGGTTTTCGCCTCCCTCCACTCAGAGCCTACATGGACGACATTACAACATTGACCACCACTGTCCCATGTACCAGGAGACTGCTCAGAAAACTCGAGGAGAACATCAGCTGGGCCCGTATGAAGATTAAACCATCCAAGTCACGCAGCATCTCGATTGTGAAGGGAGTACTCTGTGACCTGAAATTCTTCATCGGAGATGACCAAATCCCAACAGTGTCTGAGCAGCCGGTAAAAAGCCTTGGAAGGTGGTATGATGCAAGCCTGAAGGACAAAGACCAGGTGCAACAGCTGCGCAAAGACATCAGTAGTAGCCTACAGTCCATCGACAACACCCAGCTACCTGGAAAGTTAAAGGCCTGGTGTCTGCAGTTTGATCTCCTACCCCGGGTGTTGTGGCCCCTAGCAGTGTATGAGGTTCCAATCTCAACAGTGGAGAAGATGGAAAGAGGAGCCACGAGCTACTTAAAGAAGTGGCTCGGAGTTCCACGATGCCTTACCACCATAGGCCTCTATGGAGATGGTGTCCTCAAGCTGCCCCTCACCAGTCTAACCGAGGAATTCAAGTGTGCAAAAACCAGGCTCCAGATGACACTGAATGAATCTCGAGACCCAGTGGTGAGCAACAACGCGCCGACCTTGGCAACTGGGCGCAAATGGAGGCCAGGAAAAGCAGTCCAGGAGGCAACAGCAGCCCTCAGACATGCTGACATTGTGGGTCATGTTCAGCAAGGGAGAGGAGGCCTTGGGCTAACTAGCCGTGCTGCTTGGAGTAAGGCCACTGCACCAGAGCGGCGGAAGATGGTAGTGCAGGAAGTACGCCATCAGGAGGAGGCTGCAAGGTGGGCCAAGGCAGTCTCTCTTGCCAAACAAGGACAGTGGACTCGATGGGACAGTGTGGAGAAGAGGAAGATCAGCTGGAAGGATCTGTGGGCCATGGAAGCGAGGCGGTTGAGCTTTTCCATCAGAGCAACATATGACATCCTTCCAACACCAGTTAATCTTCACCAATGGTATGGTGAAGATCCGGACTGTGCCCTCTGTTCCATGCAAGCCAACCTGAGGCACATTCTTACAGTGTGTAAAACAAGCCTCACCCAAGGACGCTACACTTGGCGTCACAACCAAGTCCTTAAAAACCTTGCGTCCGCCCTGGAGGACAAGCGAGCTGCCACCAACTCCCTACCACCCCCAGCAGCATCACACCCCTTACGGACGACCTTTGTCCGCGAAGGGGCTAAACCACCGAAGAGCGGCTCTACACCAATAGAGCGAGACCAGCTGCGCTTGGCCCGCGACTGGAAAATGCTAGCTGACATTGGCCGGCAACTTGTGTTTCCTCCGGAGATCGCAACCACCACCCTAAGACCTGACATGGTGCTCTGGTCCCATTCGCTCAAGAAGGTCTTCATCATTGAGCTCACAGTACCCTGGGAGGACTCAGTAGATGAGGCTTATGAGCGAAAACATCTGCGCTATGCCGATCTAGCTGCCGAAGCACTGGCATCATGGCTGGAACACAGAAGTCCGACCAGTGGAGGTGGGCTGCAGAGGTTTTGTGGCAACATCTACAACCAGACTGCTTAGAGACCTGGGAATTAAGGGCCAGAGCCAGCGTTCGGCAATCAAAGCTGTATCGGAGGCGGCAGAAGGCAGCAGTCAGTGGCTCTGGATGAAGAGGAAAGACCCCAGCTGGGCCCCAAAGTGAGAGGGCCAGGAGGTATGCAGTCAACAATGCTTGACTCAGGGAGGAGGACGCCCCTGCCATGCATAGTCCCATGGGATGTTGGCTACCAACAACAAGGCAACTCCTATGACTAATTGGGAATGGGACGCAAGCGTAGGATTGATCACCCTGTCGCTGGCCGCCTTTGGGGAGGGTGTATAGTATGAAAGGCCGAAACACCCTAGGAACCAAAGGGTCACTACTGACGATGCGCTCCCCAAATTTCACCAGGCTCACTGTTCATGAACTCTTGGAAGTGCTTGCACAAAGGATAGTAACATCTCATCCTGTGTTCTTTGGAATCTGAATATCTGGACTTGTCCAGTGACTGCTGAGAAAGATCAGCTGACAACAGGGGAAAGTCCTTGTGGCGGCACGGAGAGACGGCTGACAGGAGGGAATAGACCCCACTGGGACAGTCATGGGTTAGCTTCCCATTTCTGTAGTTTCCCATGCTTCGCAGTATGTTGGAAACACCCGATTTAGCTACAGAAAGTCAACATACGAGAATACCCCTAGAGTCTGCGAGAGCGGGGGCGGAAGATGACTCATCGACTGACAACATGGTAACGACTGGACCGGAAACGACTACGAGTAATGAGAGCACAGCACAAGAGAACACCACAGCAACTGCCACAAGTTCCGCTGCAACAGCAGGCCACAAACAGATGCAGGTATGTGTCTGTGGTTGGAGGAAAGTTACATCACACCATGGGTTGAGGATCCACCAGGGGAAGAAGGGGTGTTTGGGTAAAGAGAGACAGAGGCCTCGCATTGATTACTTTCTGCGAAAGCGATCAAATCAGTCGAATGAAGCACAGCAACTGGACGCAAACCATAGTTTGCAGTGCATCAGTACCACTGTCATGGAGGACGTAAACTCAAGCACCGAAGTAACAACTGAGGTGGAACCAACAACAGGAGTGGAACTCACCCAGCCTCCGAGACCTGCAATCGAGAGGAGACTACCAGGGCACAGACCGTATGTGAAGTGGCCTGGCGCCATTGACAAGAAGTTGTGGGAAACAGTGAATACTGACCTTACCTTGACCCTCGAGAAACTTCGAGGCACTGTGGAGAAGAAGTTGGAGAGGATGGGGGACATCATCTATGAGTACGGAGCAGAAAGCTTTGGAGTGCAAGAGGCAAAAGGCGGGAGAAAGGTTCCAACCCCACCAGTTTCCAGGAGGCAACAAGAAATCAAGTGCCTCGTTCAAGAAAGGAGACAGCTTAAGAAACAGTGGAAGAAAGCCTCGGAAGTGGAAAAGGAGGGCATAGAGGCACTTCAGGCTGACATCAAAACCCGGTTGGCATCCCTCCGTAGAGCAGAGAACCTACGGAAGCGCAGAAGGAAGAAAGAACAAACTCGAACTCTATTCTATAAAGATCCCTTCAAGTTCCTTAAAAGTCTCTTCACGAAGGAAAAGCAGTCCCCCTCCTTAACGCTCTTCTGTTCCTCTCTCAAAGCCTCACCTCTTCTCTATCATCGCCCATTCCCTTCCTCTTCGCTCCCCTTCCCTTGCCCCTCCACTCCTTGCCATCCCTCCCCTGCGTGCCCTCCGTTGCGGTCACTCACTCACTCCTCGGCCCCCCTCGCACCGCCCCTTTGCCATCTTAACCACTACCGTTGTCGTGACCGCTTTTTAAAAGACGTGCAAGCGCCTCGAGTTAAGGCACTCTCTAGATAAATGTAAAATAAAATCAACAACAATGCGCCACTGAAACATATTGCGAATAATGGCACCCCCTGTCGACTGTTGTGGCAATGCAGGCGGCCGTGTGCGGCTATGTGGAGGAGGCCAACCTGGGCCAGGAGGTGCGGCTGCACGCCTGCCTCTTCAGCGCGGGGGGAAGTGGCAGCGGTGGTGGCGGCACCAGTGGCCCCGCCTGCTATGCCAGCGGCGCGGAGACGGCCGAGGCTCTGCGGGCGTTGGCACGCGCCGGCAGGGGCCGTTTACACTGCTTCAGCGAGCAAGGTGCCATGTGCACGCGCGTGTGTGCGTGTGTTGGCGTGTGTGCGTTGCGTTGTCTGGAAAAACAAACCCCTACCTCCTCGTCGTGTCGGACGGGCAACGCTGTCATGGGCAGTGCTGTGGGGGGAGGGCCAATTCCAATTGGCCTTTCCCCTCATGGCGTTTGTGACCACCGGCCAAAAGGGGGCTCTGGACGGGTGCGAGGGGCTGGTAACCCCTCCACCTTCAATTAATTACTGCTAAACCACGACGGAAAATTTTAATTAATAAGCTTGTGCCGGAGGCCCCGGGGGGACAGGCGTCTATAACGTCTCCTGGCCAAACTCCATTTGGCGGAGCCAGGAGACTGAATCCTTACCCTCGGGGCTCCTCCAGAAACAACAAAAAATCACTACGTTTGGCCACGTGGAATGTTTGAATGCTCACTGCAGAGGAAAGGCTGCCACTCCTCTGTCAGGAGCTGGACCAGTACCACCTGGATCTCTGTGGTATTCAGGAGGTCCGGTGGACCGGCTCTGGCTCCTGCCACCATGAGGGGTGGACAGTCTTCTTCTCGGGGCAGGAGACTGCCAAGCAACAGGGAGTGGCTCCGCTTCTGAACAAAAGAATGAAGGGGGCGTGGGAGCGTGGTGGTGAGGTGTGGGAAGCTGTAAGCCCCTGGCTACTTTGGGCTTGCCTTCCCATCAACCAGAGGCGTGGAGCGGTGGTCGTGGTTACTTATGCCCCCACTTGAAGACGAACATCCGTGGAGGGATGCAGGCAAGGCCGATGAGTCAGATGCCTTCTATGACCTCCTGTCACAGGTGCTAGCTAAAGTCGCCCCTCGGAATAGAGTCATCTTGTTGGGTGACTTCAATGCCCGTGTTGGTCATGATATTGGCACTTGGTCTGGAGTGATTGGAAGGTATGGGCCAGATCAGCTCAATAACAATGGCAGGAGGCTGCTAGATTGTTGTGCAGCCCATGGGCTTGTAATTACCAACATGCTGTTCCGGCATCGGCGCATCCACACAACATCATGGATGCATGCTGGGTCCAAGCAAGAATATCTGCTGGACTACATAGTGATGGAACAGCGGATGCGGGCCCATGTCCTTGACACCAGGACCTACCGTGGAGCTGATCTACCCACTGACCATCGACTTGTCATCTGTAAGATGCGCCTGCTATTCTTCCACTCCAGTGGTGGGTGTACACCGAGAACCCCATTCAAACCCTTAGTGGCATGGTCTCAGCTAGCTGATGAAAGTTGAAAGTTAGAATGTAATCATCGCTTGCGGCTGGGGTTGGCATCGTCCCCCACTCCTCCTGATGTCGAGGGGAAATGGGCGAGGTTTAGGACTGTGGCTCATGCAGCTGTAATGGCTGCTTTGGGTACATGGTCCAGACCTTCCCAGAAACTCTGGCTGACAGAGGAGGTGTTCAAGCTGGCTGAGAAAAAGCGACAGGGCCACTCTCATCGGCTATGGAATCCCATGTTGGAGAATGAGGAGGCTTACCGCAGCCTTCACTCGGAGTTTCGGAGAGCCATGAGGCGCTGCAAGGATGGGTGGTGGTCGCGGGTTGCTGAGGAGATGGAGTCTGCCTCAATGGCCCTCGATCACAAATTGCTCTTTAATTCCATAAAAAGTAACTTGCAGCGCCACACCAATTACCATCATTAGGGGAAAGAACGGTGATCTGATCCAATCTCCGACCCCCAGGAACAGGTTTGCAAATTTGCTGAGCATTGCTGTGAGGTCCTGGGGGAGGGGACATCTCTCAGCCTGGATAACAACGTGGGACAAAGTGGGGATGACCCTGTCGAGGCTGCGGTGCCTGTGAGTGGCTGGCTGAGGTGCCATCTGTTGAGGAAGTACTAAAGTCGATCCAGAGCCTGAGACCAGGAAAGGCACCGGGCAAAGATGATCTCCCAAGAGAAATTCTGAGGGAGGGTGGCGTTTGTGCACATACTGCCCTACATGACATCATAACAACAGTCTGGACCACTGGACGGGTTCCGCAGGACTGTAACAACTACAGGGGCATCTCCCTCCTCAGTGTACCGGGAAAGGTCCTGGAAAGGATTATTCAACATCGCCTTGCTAGGTACATTGAGGAAAGGCTTGTGGAGCCCCAATGCAGTTTCAGGAAAGGGCTGTCCTGCACAGATGCCATATTTTCTGTCCGTCTGCTACAGCAGAGGTATAGGGAATTCCAACAAGACCTACATCTCTGTTTTATTGAAATGGTTAAGGCCTATGATACCATCAGTAGGCCTGGGCTCTGGGTAGTTCTCCGTGCTTTCGGAGTCTCTGACCCTCTGCTCACGATCATTAAGGACCTTCATGATGGTGAGCGGGCCCGGGTAAAACTACATGGCCGGGAGTGGGAACCATTCCCTCTACACCTTGGGGTGCGACAGGGATGTCCTCTGGCTCCCACATAATTTAACATCTATTTCGACCACGTAGTTCGTGAAGCCTTCAAATAGCTGTACTGGAGGAATTTCCATTTGGTACAGATACAATGGGACGCTGATGGATGCCCGGGTGCGGTCAAGGGATGGCTCCCTATTGCTCAACCTTGTTATGTATGCCGATGATCTGGAAATTGCTTCTCACTCAGAGGAGGAGTTGGAGGTGCTGCTGCTGAACCTGGAGCTTGCCACTAAAACGTGGGGCCTTACCATCATCCCCACCAAAACTAAGCACCTGCCTGGATATTTGTACCATCGTACACTCCACCTCCACAACTCCAAATTGGTGATAGGGCAGTTTGTGGAGAGAGTGGAGAGTTTCCCATACCTGGGCAGTGTGCTCTTGACCGGCTCTGGTTTAACAGCAGAGGTCTCCCTCTGAATCAGTCGAGCGGCATTATCTTTTCATCGGTTGCGTAACGCTGTGTGGAAGCTATCTGGTCTGTCGCTCCGCACGAAGCTTCAGGTCTTCTCGGCCACGGTCATTCCCTCCCTTCTCTACGCTTGCGAAACGTGAACCCCCCTAATGGAACATGTTAGCCGGTTAGAAACATTTAGGCTGGCCTGCCTACGATCCATCCTGGGTTTAACCAGGCTGGATTGTGTGAGGAGCTCACAAATCCTTGAAATATCTGGACGAAGTACCATCGGTGAGCTCCTTCAGCAGGCAAGGCTGCATTGGCTGGGCCATGTAGCCCGCATGCCCAGCCACCGCATGCCTAAACAGCTTTTGTTCGGCCGAATCGAGGGGGCGAAATGGGCGCGGCACGGGCTAGAGAAGAGATGGAGTGATGTGGTACAGGAGGATGTGGAGCTGAGTGGACTTGCCGATGACTGGTACCAGCGGTGTCAAGATCGGCCTTTGTGGAGGAGGCTTGTGAAGGACGCTACTGGGCAGTTGGAGGCAGTCGCCCTCCAACAACAACGGAGGGCGGAGGAGCGACGCTCACAACAACGAGCGGAGCGCCGGGTGGCTAAAGCACAGCAAGTTGGCACAGTAGGGGGCAAAGGTGGTCCATCAGCCAGTTGTCTCAATCAGTCAACCTGTGGCATCTGGGTCTGTCCCGTGACTTCCTGCCAGCAGGGATTCGACACTTCATGTGGCCTCAAGGTGCACATAGCCTGGCACAAGCGTCACTTAGTGGCAATAAAACTCACCACAGTGTAGGTCAAGCAATATTCACCACACTCCAGGTCACAACAACACTCACCCACTAACCACATTGCAGGTCACAACAACACTCACCCACTCACTCACCACTCTCCAGGTCACAACAACACTCACCCACTCACTCACCACACTGCAGGTCACAACAACACACTCATTCACCACACTCCAGGTCACAACAACACTCACTCACCCACTCACTCACCACACTGCAGGTCACAACAACACATTCACCCACTCACTCACCACACTCCAGGTCACAACAACACTCACTCACCCACTCACCACACTGCAGGTCACAACAACACTCACCCACTCACTCACCACACCGCAGGTCGCAACAACACTCACCACATTCCAGGTCACAACAACACTCACTCACCTACTTACCCACTCACCAAACTGCAGGTCACAACAACACTCACCACACTGCAGGTCACAACAACACTCACTTTAAATTTCGATTTTAAGCTTTCGTGACTGCAGGGATTCATCTTCTTGGTTCTTTCGGTAAAGTCACGTAGACGGGAAGTAATAAAATAATAAAAATAAAACATAACAAAATAATTCTCACGACGTTTCGGCCACAACGCAAGCAGCCGTCCTCAGGTGAAGACCAGGTTTCTGTCGGGGAGCAGCCGTCCAGGTCTGTCGGGGAGACAGACCTGGTCTTCACCTGAGGACGGCTGTTTGCGTTGTGGCCGAAACGTTGTGAGAATTATTTTATTATGTTTTATTTTTATTATTTTATAACTTCCCTTCTACGTGACTTTACCGAAAGAACCAAGAAGAACACTCACTTTCTCACTCACCACACTGCAGGTCACAACAACACCCACCCACTCACTCACCACACTGCAGGTCACAACAATACTCACCTACTCACCCACTCACCTCATTTTTCGTTCTGCTTTTTTACTTGCATTCATCCACTTTGGAATTCCCTCCCATCGACTTTTTCCCATAATCTTAAAACAACCTTTTTAATTTCAAGGATAGTGTTAACAAGTTCTCTATTACAACCTTTATAGTGCTGTCTTTTTACTGCTCGCCTCATGTATTAGTGTCTCTGGGACTGTGCCCAGCAACCGTGTTCAAATAAATCTATTACACGTTCCCTCTACTCTTACTGTGCTAATTAACTTTTTTAAACACGAACAAGCATGTAAAATGACGCCTTTTGTAGCTTACACTTGTTTTCAAGTAACAAATAGCCCACGCAGAAAACCCTCCTCTCTATCCGCGAGGGTCACGCTCTTGAAAATACTGGCGAATGCAGAAAACCTTCTTCCGTTGGGGAAAAATGGGATTATGGTTCCTGGCACGAGTGAACATAGGTGGAGTAAATGGTAAATGTTTAACAACAATACTAAAATAAATAACAAATGATTATCACTGTGTAACAATTTTTTTTATTTAGTTTTGTTCCTGGGTAGCAAGTGTTATTTCCTAATTGCTTATGTAATTTTTGCATTACTTTAGTATAAATACATGTTCATTTTTATTCATATGTTGTTTTTTGCTGACTTTATGTGAACGAAAAGACACAAATTCGCCCGTTTTCTCATTGAAAATAGGTACATTTCAAAATATTACTGTCCTGGTCACAAAAGCAAAGTTTATGGGGAATAATAACCATTTTCTATACTATTTAGGCATAAGCAATTACGAAATAACACTTACTACCCAGGAACAAAAATTGTGTTATATAGTGTTATGAATGTGTTTTTAAAATTACCTGTTGATGATGATTTGACGATGACGATGGAGTTGATGGTGATGTTGAGGAATTATGCAGGATTAGCAGCATCAAAGGGAGGGGATATGGGGAATGCAGGTATGTGATTAGTACTACTTATGCCCGTTGCTTCCTCTTAGTATCTTTCACACGACGGTCAATGGTACAGTGTATAATAACAAATAGTATAACATTTATATGCTTAATACAATGTACAAAGTAATATATAGTATCGTAATTGTATAGTGAATATACAGCAGTGTGATATACATTAGGGTGGGTAGAATAATGCATAGTGTAATATTACAATGTATAAGGTTTAGGGTGGTTCATAGCAATACAGTATGTAATTTAATATTGGGTTGGTCTATGGTAGTATATAGTACAGAGTAGACTCGTGTGATGTAAGAGAATAAAGTTTGGATGCAAGCATATTATATATTTTTTACGACGTAGAATTGTAATGTATTACTTACTGTTAGTAATTCAGCTTATTGTAGAGTATATTTAGTATACTGATGATACTATGTAGTTTATACTTTAGTTGTTTAAGTTGTGGTTTTAGTTACTGCAGCTACATACTATTAACACTCCTTTCCTTTATTAATGCTACCCCTATCCCCTCCCTTTGATGCTGCTAATCCTGCATAATGCACGTGCATAAGTAGTACTAATCACATACCTGCATATCCCATATCCCCTCCCTTTGATGCTGCTAATCCTGCATAATGCACGGGCATAAGTATTACTAATCACATACCTGCATTTTCCATATCCCCTCCCTTTGATACTGCTAATCCTGCATAATGCACAGGCATAAGTAGTATTAATCACATACCTGCATTTCCCATAAATATGCTACATTCCTCTTGATATGCAAATTATTTTGTCAAGGCGCCCTTTCCCCCCTTCCAACCCAGCTTAAATATATGCTCCAAGCATGGTGCTGTTTCATTCAGACGCTGTCACCTCGACAGACCTGGTTTTCACCTGAGGACGGCTGCTTGCGTTGTGGCCGAAACGTCGTGAGAATTATTTTATTATGTTTTATTTTTATTATTTTATTACTTCCCTTCTACGTGACTTTACCGAAAGAACCAAGAAGATGTACAGTACAGTAGTAACATAAACTCACCTGGAAACGCGCTGGCTAACGGGGCTCTGGTTAGCCACTTAGGATAAGGGAGTAAACCCTGATAACATCCCGGGTGGATACCAAGTGGCCACCTCGGTGGGGTGGATGAGCTACGGTCCAGATGGCCAACGGCATATGGCGGAGGAGCCACTGGATGTCTGGTGCTTCAGGACAAGCCTTCCAATCGTTATTGGTGTTTTCCCTCGTCATTGGTTCTTGGTTAAGCCCCGTGCGGTAGCTTGTGTGCAACAGACACTGCACTTAAATTAATTCATGCACTGGCACCCTCCAGGGAAACTGTGCCATCGCACCACCACACTACACACCTAAAGCCCTTGGGCGATTGGCAAGTGGCGAGCGGGGCAGGCCTATGCAGCTCGAAGCTCCTAGTCACAACCCAGCACCAAGGCGGCAGCTATTAGGTCGTCATGCACTCGGATTAGGCAGGAGTGCATCCCGGCAGCTGTAGCTGTGACCAGAGGTCGCAAACGGGTTTTGATTCCTTACCCGTACCCATACCCGGCCGCACCAGGGTCGCAAATGGGTACCCGTACACGGCCGGGTATGGGTACCCGTACCCTACCCATACCCGTACCCTACCCGAATGAGTGACAAACGGTTACTCACCAGTGACTCACGGCCTACCCGTACCCGTACCCGGCCGCACCAGGGTCGCAAACGGGTACCCGTACCCGGCCGGGTACGGGTAGCCGGGTATCGGGTAGGGTACGGGTATCGGGTACCCGGTTGCGACCTCTGGCTGTGACTGAGCAACCCACGAGGATCCACTCTGCTCACCCCAAATATAGCCTGCCTAGTAACATCCTGTCTGGCTTACCGCGACCAGAGGGAGCATCAATAATTGCAGTCGAAAAAAAAAGAAATATAACCTAAACATTGGATCCTGGAATGTCAGGACCCTCACAGACAACCCAAACTCGCAACGTCCAGAGTGCCGAACAACTCTTGTGGCACACTAGCTGAGACGATTTGATATCCATATTGCCACCCTCAGCGAAACCTGTCTGGCGGATGAAGGCCAACTGACCGAGCTAAGTGGAGGCTACACCTTCTTTTGGAAGGGTAAACCAGCGCATGAACGACGCCTGCATGGTGTAGGGTTTGCAATAGACAACGTGCTCATCAGCAGCTGAAGTGAGCTCCCAATTGGTATCAATGAGCGTTTTATGCCCCTATGCCTGAAACGCGCAAAAGACCAACATGAAACCATCATCAGCACTTATGCACCAACACTGGACTCTGAAGAAGACACTAAGGAGACCTACTACAGCCAACTCAACCAAATCCTTCAAAGTACACCAAAAACTGACAAGCTGATTCTCCTCGGCGACGTCAATGCTAGAGTTGGGAGAGACCATCAAATGTGGAATGGTGTAATTGGTAAAGAGGGAGTTGGAAAGTCCAACTCCAATGGTCACCTTCTTCTTATAACCTGTTCTGAGCACGACCTAACAATCACCAATACCCCATTCAGGCAGAAGAATAGCCTTAAGATCTCCTGGTGCTACCCTCGATCACACCAATGACATTTACTGGACTACGTGATTGTCAGGAAGCTTGACAGCACAGATGTCCGCATCACTCGTGCCATGATCAATGCAGACGATTGCTGGACTGACCACAGACTAATTCGATTAGTGATGACTCTCAAACTAAACCACAAACACCTCAACCGACCAAAACTACAGAGGAAAAGAATCAATGTAACCAGACTAAAAGATGCAGCAGTACAGGCCCGACTGAAAGAACAACTAGTTCAAAGACTCAGCACCAACCAGGCTTCAGGAAATGTTCATGAGTACTGGACACAACTGAAGACGGCAGTTATAACCAGCTGTGAACACACCATTGGCTACACAAGAAGGAAAAATTGTGACTGGTTTGATGACGACCAGGAAATCACAGGCCTCATTGACAAGAAGCAGAAAGCATTCATCACTTGGCAACAACACAAACAGTCTAGACAGAAAAAACAATCATATAAGGAGGCCAAATCAGAAGTACAAACTAAAATCCGGGAACTGAAGAACAACTGGTTCAGAAACAAAGCAGAAGAAATACAACATCTTTCAGATTCCAATAACCCACATTCATTTTTTAAAGCAACCAAAGTCTTATATGGACCATCAAAACAGGGCCTTGCACCACTTCAGTCTAAGGATGGAACAGACATCTTCAAAGACATAAATGAAATCATCTCCCGCTGGCAGGAACACTTCAGCACTTTTTTCAACTGCAACGCTATTGTAAACGCTTATATATTCAGTGAGATTCTGCAACACTCTACCACTGAGAATTTAGATGGAGAACTAACGATGCTTGAAGTGGCTAAAGCTGTCAATCAGATGAAAGAGAACAAAGCTAGTGGGCTAGACCAGATTCCTGCTGAGATTTACAAACATGGAGGACAACGCCTACTAGAACACCTGCACTCCCTCATGGCCAGGATCTGGAATGATGAAGACCTTCCCAACGAACTGAAAGATGCCATCATTGTCACCACCTTCAAAAAAGGTGACAAGTCAGACTGTGACAGCAACAGAGGAATCTCTCTTCTTGCCACTACTGAAAAAATACTGGCAAGAATCCTACTTAAAAGACTTTTACCACTTGCTGAAAAACTTCTTCCTGAATCGCAGAGTGGCTTTTGACCTGGCAGGGGAACTTCAGACATGATCTTCTCAGTCCTGTTACTCCAAGAGAAGGTCCAGGAGCAGAGACTACCATTGTACATGACCTTCTTTGATTTGACTAAAGATTTTGATTCTGTTAATCGTGATGCACTATGGAGAATCCTTCTGAGATATGGCTGCCCAACAAAATGTGTTAACGTACTCCGTCTGTTGCATGATAGTATGAAGGCTGTCGTCCTCTCTGATGGTAAAACCTCAGAGCCAATCTAAGTAAGGACCAGTGTGAAGCAAGGCCTCGTTATTGCACCAACTCTTTTCTCCATCTTCCTGGTGGCAATGTTTCATCTGACAGAGAACAGACTTCCCAGAGGCATAAATATCACATATAGGACAGACGGGAACATATTCAACATCAACCGTTTCAGAGCCAAGTCGAAAACATAAATCACATCCGTTATTGAATTCCAATATGCTGATGATGCCCAAGTCCGTGCCTGCTTCAAAAGCTGACCTTCAGGTCATCGTCAACATATTTACAGATGCTTACAGCAGGATGGGTCTAACATTGAATACCAGCAACACAAAGATCCTTTTTCAACAAGCTCTGGGAGGACACCTACCACCCCCTACAATCATTACCAACAATGCAATACTAGAAAACGTTCCCAGTTTGCCATACTTAGGCAGCCATCTCTCTAACAATGTCTTAATTGCTTATGAAATCTAACATCGGATTGCCCAAGCTAGTGCTGCCTTTGGCAAAATTAAGAACAGGGTCTCTGAAGACCACGACATTACCACCAAGACCAACGTGGCTGTATATAATGCTGAGCTCATTCCAACCCTCTTATATGGTGCAGAAACCTGGGCCACTTATCATAAACACGTAAGATCTTTCGAAATGTTTAATCAACGCTGTCTCAGGAAAATACGAAACATCACCTGGGACGAAAGACAAACTAATATCAGTGTCCTGGAGCGATCAAACTCATCCAGCATAGAGGCCATCATGATGAAGTATCAACTGAGATGGGCAGGTCACTTTGTGAGGATGAATGACTCGAGGCTTCCTAAGCAAATCTATTCCCAGCTCAGCGATGGATCACATGCCCCCGGTCAAAGGAAGCGTTTCCGTGACAATCATGGAGGGCCAAATATACCTCTCAATATTCTTCAATTGCAGATCCTTTCGAATGTGAGTCTCAGTTGAAAATGTAAACCTCGACACTGGGAAATGCTTGCAAACTCGTCTTGAGAGCTAACATTCTACTTGATTTTTCATTACATTACATATTTTTATTCTCTCTCAAAATGTAGGTTTTATTCAACCATTACACAATATCTCACATGGCCTGCGAAGTGACATTTCACGATTTAAAGTCCTGCGCGAACTGACATTTTCGTCGATAATTGCTTTCGCTGCAAAGGTCGAAATCACGTAAAAATACCAGAGCAGGGCAGTAGATGGCACAATGTAGCTATGAAGGGCTGGCATAAAATGTGGCCCTTGATCTGTGGCATAAGAAAAGTTATAACTTCTCACAACAACGTTTGGCTTCTCAAACCACTGAAAGTTAAAACATTCAGATACGAAACGCGCTTTAACAACGGGCAAGCCATAAAAAGGATGCAAACGGCGCTACGCCCCTGAAAGCTGTTGGCGAAGCCTGAATACGTGCAAAATGAGCAGAAACTCTCGGCAAGTTATATATAAACGTGAATATATAACTGCTCAACCCGAGATATTAATGCCTTGATATTTGCATTGCCTTTTGTGCTGTTCGCCTTGTGGCGTTGTCATACCTGTCAACCCCTTATCAGTGCCTACCTTATTACAGACCTTAACGTTCATCCTACAAAGTCCCATCACAAGGGAGAAACACAAACAAATAGACACAAATTATGTTTCAATTTAAAGCTTTCGTGACTGCAGGGATTCATCTTCTTGGTCCTTTCGGTAAAGTCACGTAGAAGGGAAGTAATAAAATAATAAAAAATAATAAAAATAAAACATACATTTTATTTTATTATGTTTTATTTTTATTATTTTATTACTTCCCTTCTACGTGACTTTACCGAAAGAACCAAGAAGACAAATTATGTTTTTTTTTACCCATATGGTAACGGCTGTACGCCGTATGGACCTGAAAACTCAATTTCCTCGTACTAAAATTTAGGCTAAACCATATGGGTTGACAGGTATGCGTTTTTCTCTGGTCTAACACCGGTGGTGAGACAAGGCCATAAAGGAGGCTGCAGCTCCAGTGTAGGCCAATCAGTTTCAAGGACAATGCGTCACAGCATCGGAGCGTGTTTGTTTGCATGTTTTATACCACAAGTATGTGTAGTTATCTTCTTGGTTCTTTCGGTAAAGTCACGTAGAAGGGAAGTAATAAAATAATAAAAATAAAACATAATAAAACAATTCTCACGACGTTTCGGCCACAACGCAAGCAGCCGTCCTCAGGTAAAAACCAGGTCCGTCGAGGCGACAGAGTCTGAATGAAACAGCACACGAGCTTGGAGCATATATATAAGCTGGGCGCATTGACAAAGGAATTTGCATATCAAAAAGAATTTAGCATATTTATGGGAAATGCAGGAATGTGATTAGTACTGCATATGCATGTGCATTATGCAGGATTAACAGCATCAAAGGGAGCTGCAGTTACTGCTGCTGCAGCAGTTGCTGCTGCTGCTGCAGTTTCTGCTGCTGCTGCAGTTGCTGCTGCTGCTGCAGTTGCTGCTGCTGCTGCACTTGCTGCTGCTGCTGCACTTGCTGCTGCTGCTGCTGCAGTTGCTGCTTTATCCATTTTAATATAACACTATGTATTATTCTACCCACCCTAATGTGTATCATACTGCTATATGTTTACTGTACAATTACGACACCATACATTACCCTGCACACTGCACCATGCCAGTGAGTGGAACGCGGTCTGAAAGTCACCATTAACGTGAACACAATCAGTTAAGATCCGAAATGGTTTATTACGTCCTTCCAATGATTGCTAAGCCAGAATCCATCTTCTCGGTTGAAATTGTCTCTGTGTTTGTATATGTGGATCGCCTCATGAACGAATCTCTCATGATAGCCAGATGGCTTGCAGAGAACCTCTGTCTTGGAGAAGTCAATGTCATGTGAGCCCACTGAATTGTAACAGTGATCTGCCACGGCTGAGGTGTTTGTCCTACCGTGTTTCAGGTCTGCCTTATGTTCACGGATGCGGTCCGAGACATGTCGTTTGGTTTCTCCAATGTAACTGCTACCACAGAGGCAACTTAGTTTGTAGACGCCAGGGTACTGTATGTCTGGAACCACATCTTTTACAGACGGGACCAGATCACGGATTTTATGTACTGTGTTGAATCGGACCTGGATCTTGTGTTTAATCAGGATTTTGGAGATCTTTTTTGTGACCCCAGCAATGTAGGGGGTAAGGTGATGGTCTTGAAAGGCTCCTCAACAGGATCCTTCTTGATGGTTGGAGTGATGGCTTTGCGGATTGTGTAGTCGGAGTAACCATTAGCCTTAAGAGCTTGGCGTACGTGTTTGAGTTCACTGGAAATGTGTTCATGGTCGGAGATGCATTGGGCTCTATGATATAGAGTCTTGATGAGGGAATTCTTCTGGGATGGATGGTGGTGGGAATCCGGTTTTAGATAAGCATCCGTGTGGGTGGCTTTCCTGTAGACAGAGTGGCTCATTGAACCATCAGGTCTCCTTTTGATTAGGACATCCAAAAAGGGTAGCTTGCCATCATTTTCGACTTCCATGGTGAATCTGATGGCTGGGTGTATGGAATTGATGTGGTCGAGAAATTGGTCTAGAGCAGGCCGGCCATGTGGCCAGATGACAAAAGTGTCGTCTACGTACCTCTTCCATAAGGTCGGGCGTAGAGTGGCAGTCTGGATGGCGTCCGTCTCAAATTTCTCCATGAAGATGTTGGCTACAACCGGAGATAGGGGGGAGCCCATTGGGGTGCCCTCAATTTGCTTGTAGAAGGTTCCATTCCAGGTGAAGTATGTATTGGTTAAGCAGTGTCTCACCAGGGGGGGTACCCCAGCATTCAGTCGGCTTGCCAAAGATACATAAAGAAGATACACCTCTTTGTCCCATTGTCTCTACTATCAACTCCCCCACTTACAAACTGGCTCGTTTTTTATCCGAAATCCTACGGCCTTTCACTGGAAAAACCACCTCTGCAGTACTAAACTCTACTGACCTGGTATCGACAATCAAGGGGATTGCCCTGTCCCCAGACGACCTGCTTGTCAGTTTTGATGTGGTTTCCTTGTTCACCAAGGTGCCTGTGCCTGACACCATCGCAATCATTGAAGACTTGGTTCATCAAGGACTGAATGCTGGGGTACCCCCCCTGGTGAGACACTGCTTAACCAATACATACTTCACCTGGAATGGAACCTTCTACAAGCAAATTGAGGGCACCCCAATGGGCTCCCCCCTATCTCCGGTTGTAGCCAACATCTTCATGGAGAAATTTGAGACGGACGCCATCCAGACTGCCACTCTACGCCCGACCTTATGGAAGAGGTACGTAGACGACACTTTTGTCATCTGGCCACATGGCCGGCCTGCTCTAGACCAATTTCTCGACCACATCAATTCCATACACCCAGCCATCAGATTCACCATGGAAGTCGAAAATGATGGCAAGCTACCCTTTTTGGATGTCCTAATCAAAAGGAGACCTGATGGTTCAATGAGCCACTCTGTCTACAGGAAAGCCACCCACACGGATGCTTATCTAAAACCGGATTCCCACCACCATCCATCCCAGAAGAATTCCCTCATCAAGACTCTATATCATAGAGCCCAATGCATCTCCGACCATGAACACATTTCCAGTGAACTCAAACACGTACGCCAAGCTCTTAAGGCTAATGGTTACTCCGACTACACAATCCGCAAAGCCATCACTCCAACCATCAAGAAGGATCCTGTTGAGGAGCCTTTCAAGACCATCACCTTACCCTACATTGCTGGGGTCACAAAAAAGATCTCCAAAATCCTGATTAAACACAAGATCCAGGTCCGATTCAACACAGTACATAAAATCCGTGATCTGGTCCCGTCTGTAAAAGATGTGGTTCCAGACATACAGTACCCTGGCGTCTACAAACTAAGTTGCCTCTGTGGTAGCAGTTACATTGGAGAAACCAAACGACATGTCTCGGACCGCATCCGTGAACATAAGGCAGACCTGAAACACGGTAGGACAAACACCTCAGCCGTGGCAGATCACTGTTACAATTCAGTGGGCTCACATGACATTGACTTCTCCAAGACAGAGGTTCTCTGCAAGCCATCTGGCTATCATGAGAGATTCGTTCATGAGGCGATCCACATATACAAACACAGAGACAATTTCAACCGAGAAGATGGATTCTGGCTTAGCAATCATTGGAAGGACGTAATAAACCATTTCGGATCTTAACTGATTGTGTTCACGTTAATGGTGACTTTCAGACCGCGTTCCACTCACTGGCATGGTGCAGTGTGCAGAGTAATGTATGGTGTCGTAATTGTACAGTAAACATATAGCAGTATGATACACATTAGGGTGGGTAGAATAATACATAGTGTTATATTAAAATGGATAAAGCAGCAACTGCAGCAGCAGCAGCAGCAAGTGCAGGCAGCAGCAGCAAGTGCAGCAGCAGCAGCAACTGCAGCAGCAGCAGCAACTGCAGCAGCAGCAGAAACTGCAGCAGCAGCAACTGCTGCAGCAGTAGTAACTGCAGCTCCCTTTGATGCTGTTAATCCTGCATAATGCACATGCATATGCAGTACTAATCACATTCCTGCATTTCCCATAAATATGCTAAATTCCTTTTGATATGCAAATTCCTTTGTCAATGCGCCCAGCTTATATATATGCTCCAAGCTCGTGTGCTGTTTCATTCAGACTCTGTCGCCTCGACGGACCTGGTTTTCACCTGAGGACGGCTGCTTGCGTTGTGGCCGAAACGTCGTGAGAATTGTTTTATTATGTTTTATTTTTATTATTGTATTACTTCCCTTCTACGTGACTTTACCGAAAGAACCAAGAAGATGAATCCCTGCAGTCACGAAAGCTTTAAATCGAAATATGTGTGGTTAATGCAGACCTGGTGCCTTGCAATAGGTGTGTCTATTTGGTAGGTGAACATCTGAACGCCTCCTGTGTTATTGCCGGAAAGGGGTAAAGCCTATCGTCTTGATACCAGCAAAAAATGATCCCGTAGTGAGTGGTGGAAGGGTTTACTGTTACACAGTCAAGCCTCAGTCTTGTGTGTAAATTTTTCATTAATTTCGCCTCCTGTGCTCATGGAGGAGGAAAAAAACAACACACAAAGCTGGCATGGCCATGGCAGAGCTAAAGGGTGCCACGGTGGCAAGATGTTAACTATCTTGCCTGGTATACAGGAGGTCAATCCCGACCCTGACGCCTGCTGTATATTTGGAGTTGCATGTCTCTCTTCCCGTGGTCACGTGGATTTTTCTCCAGGTCCTCCGGTTTTTCCCTCCACATTTATAATCAACATCACGTGTTTAGAGTGTTTGGCCAATGCTATAAATGTCACTCACTTTCTCACTCACCACACTGCAGGTCACACAACACCCACCCACTCACTCACCACACTGCAGGTCACAACAATACTCACCTACTCACCACACTACAGGTCACAACAACACACTCACCCACTCACCACACTGCAGGTCACAAAAACACTCACCCACCCACTCACCGCACTGCAGGTCACAACAACACTCATCTACTCACTCACCACACTGCAGGTCACAACAATACTCACCACACTGCAGGTCACAACAACACTCACTTTAAATTTCGATTTAAAGCTTTCGTGACTGCAGGGATTCATCTTCTTGGTTCTTTCGGTAAAGTCACGTAGAAGGGAAGTAATAAAATAATAAAAATAAAACATAATAAAATAATTCTCACGACGTTTCGGCCACAACGCAAGCAGCCGTCCTCAGGTGAAGACCAGGTTTCTGTCAGGGAGCAGCCGTCCAGGTCTGTCGGGGAGACAGACCTGGTCTTCACCTGAGGACGGCTGCTTGCGTTGTGGCCGAAACGTCGTGAGAATTATTTTATTATGTTTTATTTTTATTATTTTATTACTTCCCTTCTACGTGACTTTACCGAAAGAACCAAGAAGAACACTCACTTTCTCACTCACCACACTGCAGGTCACACAACACCCACCCACTCACTCACCACACTGCAGGTCACAACATTACTCACCTACTCACCCACTCACCTCATTTTTCGTTCTGCTTTTTTCCTTGCATTCATCCACTTTGGAATTCCCTCCCATCGACTTTTTTTCCCATAATCTTAAAACTGCAGGGATTCATCTTCTTGGTTCTTTCGGTAAAGTCACGTAGAAGGGAAGTAATAAAATAATAAAAATAAAACATAATAAAATAATTCTCACTGACGTTTCGGCCACAACGCAAGCAGCCGTCCTCAGGTGAAGAAACAGGTCTGTCGAGAAGACAGCGTCTGAAATAATAAAAAAATAAGTGCGGGTTAGGTAAGGGTCGCGAATCTGTGATTGATAATCTGTGTTTCAGCCACAGGCACACAAATAATCTTCGGTGTCTCAGGCACGCGCCTTGCAAGGAGGAGGTGGGGGGGGTTCGGCGAATGAGCTGCAAACATTCCGGACAAACCACAGAATCCATGGCCAAACGTCCGGTTGCGGTGATGGGAGCAAAAAAAGGCCATTTCAGAAAGCCACGTATGCTTCCGTAATGGCCTTATTTATGTGGAAATAGCAGGCGGATTTTTTTGCACACAGACATTTCCTTTTCTGTTTTTTTGGTAGTTCCAGTGGAGGGTTCCACACCACCATTGATTACACGGAGGAGCTATTTGATATTTCTGGCTTGGCCCTGTCCATGCTCTAATCCATTTTTGGAAAAAAGGCTTTTTTTTTACGGTGAGCACTATTATGACAAATAACGGGGAAACTTTAAATCAGTTTCTGCCGTGGTGTTCTTCCAATTTGGCGCGTTTCCCACAGAACATTGGCAGAAATATAGTTTTCACCAACATGAATCAGGGGTGCTCATGTTTGCATAACTAGCCCACGTTATGCAAGTGCAACGCAGACCTCAGAAGTGACAATCATGGATTCACAAGCACGACAGGAGTTTATTTTCCAAGCATCCGTGTGCGTTTTACACGTTTAAAATCACTCTTTATTGATGCCGCTTAAAATGGAGCAACGTGCGTTTGACCTCGCATAGAGAGAGTTTGCGCACCTTCGTCGTTGTTGCAGTAAACCCCTTTCAGACGACGAATCGAAAAAAATCTGTGACTGCTCGTTAATTGCGCAGGTTTTTTTTTTTAGAAAACCCTTACAAAGGTCAATCTAGATTCGAAAACCCTTACAAAGGTCACTTGCGCTATTTACGGGAGCGCTGGCGTTTTGTTTCTCCTCTTCCCGGGTTGCGTGCGCTTGCCCCCCACTCCGTGACCTCGGCGACGACGACAATGACACGGCCGTCCCCTCTCCTGTGCTGCGGTGCGACAGGAATCACGGACAGCGACGACATCCAGCTCCTGCTCGCTGAGATGGAAACGGCCGTCGCTTACTCCCGAAAGGTGCCATTTTTGCTTTCACTTTCGCTTTCACGATGACGTGCAAACAAGAAAAATTGTCAATGGAGCTGCGGTGTGTCTGTGTGCGTGTTGATGTGTTTTATTTTTTTAAGCTCACGTCTGTACATTTGAGGCCGTGAAATTATTTTGCCGATTGAGATGCGTGACTCTTGAGTGATGACCGACAGGAGAAACGCCGTCACTTTGGACACCGTTTTTTCGTCAAAGCTGAAAGGGAGACACGGACATAAAATTACAATTCACCCGGAACGAGCTTTTACATAAAATATATCTGCACACATGAAGAATGTAGCGTAAACGGTTTACAATACATTTTGGAAACCAATTAAAATTAAGCGCTACGAAACGAACATTTAAAACGGAGGTTTATCGTCTCAATATCATAACTTGATGGCACACAGATTCTGTGAGCAATCTAAAAAAATATAACTTCGCGGACCAGTTAACACTCGCAGACAAACTTGACGACACTATTTGAATCCTGTACGTTATGTTGGAAGAGAGCGCAAAACGGCCAGGCAGTTGGTGGTGAGATCCGCAGGAAAACCTATTGAGAATATCGGATAGCTTCGGTTGCAATTGTACGGCTTTACCGTGCAAGGTAGGATATTGTGGGGTCCGAGGACACTGAACTTTTATACGGAATCCAGCAGCTCGCCTGAAAGCGACAAGAGGGAGAGTCCTACACTGCTGCGTTTTGCGAGGCGACAGATTGTAGACTTTGTGGGAAACCTTGAGCGACCCAACGCAGTCCACTAGTATTGCCTCAAACAGGTCTGACTCTGCTCACGAGATGCCGAATGTTGAAGCCGGTGCCTTTGCCGGCTTGTACCAGCAATGTCGCTGAAGTGATGTGCTCCACGAGAAGGCGATTGTGTGGCTGACAGGATGCGTATTCGGAAGGACAGCTACGTGAAGGAGCCAAATTGTCCGCTTGTTTGTTCAGTGTGTTGTGATACTAAAGCTAGTGACTCCACTGTCACCCACAACATCAGTGACATTGTGGGCGTGTGATAGATTTCGAGCGGTGGCACATTGGTTAGCGCACTCCGCTACGCACCCGGCGACCAAGTTAAATTCCTACTCGCAACCAACTCCAGTGACGATTATCTGAACCGGTTCTGGGCCTCCCCTATGTCGATTCAGCCTCAAATGAGTACCTGGTGGCGTGCATAAATTTCGCCTCTAGGGAGACAATGGCGGCCAAGCATGGAGCTGGCCACCCACCCTCCGTTGTGTGCCGTTTCAGCCTTCATAAGTGCTTGATAACATCACTTGCCCCAACAGTCTGTTAAAGCTATATGGGGATCTTTGTCTTTGTATTTGTGTATTAGATGGTGAGCGGTGGCACAATGGTTAGCACACTGCGCTTCGAACCCAGTGACCAGAGTTCAATTCCCGCTCACGACCAATTAACATTGTCGAATTTTCGAACTGGTCTGGGCCTCCCGTAGGTCGACTCAGCCTCAAAATGAGTACATGGTGCAGTGTGTAAACATCGCTACTTGGGAGACGAAGGCGGTCAAGCGTGGTGTTGGCCATCCACCCCCTTCGCATGCCGTGCCGGCCTTCAGAGGTGCTCGCTAACAGCACTTGCCCCTAAAGTCTGTTAAGGCGAAACGGGGGATATTTGTCTCTGTGTAATTGGTGCTCAGCAGAATAAAGCACAAAGTGAAACACAGCTTTCAAATAACAAAAACTTTTTTCAAACCCAATTTTTTTTTTTTATCATAAACAAAAAAACATTTAACATGCTGAGCACAGCAAAGGGGGCAATGGGGGGAAATCAAATTTCCTGCAACTGATAACTACAGCACCAAACAAGCCGTGGTTATAAAGGATCTCAATGTGACTGAATCTCCAGATGCTCTCCAAAGATAGGGACCCAGGAGCAATGCAGGCGCTAGAGTGGAGGCGGTGGTGACGATGGGAGAGGCGTTTTTTAAAACTATGTACGTTGAACTTCTTTTGCACCGTACGTAGCCAACTGCACTAATCGGAGGTGTGGGGGAAGGAC
The DNA here is from genome assembly GCF_015708825.2 of Lethenteron reissneri. Lineage (NCBI taxonomy): Eukaryota > Metazoa > Chordata > Hyperoartia > Petromyzontiformes > Petromyzontidae > Lethenteron > Lethenteron reissneri. The sequence continues at coordinate 1,731,082 of NC_083822.1, forward strand.
AACAAACTAGATGATTTTAAAGTGCATGGCTCCAGTGGCTTCTGTAATATCAGAAGGAAGAGCGTCCCAGACAGCCGCAGAAGCACATCCGAAAGCACGAAATGCAGCGACCGTGTTTGTTCGATTCAAATGTATATACGTGCAAAATGTTCATTATTTAAGTTGTTGTATGTAGTGTATAATGTACTGTATATAATATATGGCTGAAATCAAGGATAGCTACTTTTTGTTTAACGCACAGCTACTTTTTGTTTAACGCACATGGTGCTGATCGCCACACTGAGTTTATGCCTTTTGAGCGGTTTATTTCTCGCTTGGCCCGGAACCGCTGGATAATGTTGGAAGCCGGATAATCACGCAGAGCCGGATAATCGATGATCAATTAACTGTATTGTTGACATTTTACAGCAAGTCCCTCTTTGTGGTGGCCTGTCACTTCACACGTGATGGCTACAAATTAATTGTAAATGTTGTCGTGGGTTTACTCTCCAACACATGACCGGTATGTGCTGAACTAGTATACTACACTATACACTACACTATACACTACACTATACACTACACTATAATTGTAAATGTTGTAGTGGGTTTACTCTCCAACACACAATCGGTTAGTGCTGTAATAGTAACGAATTGGCACCACGTTTTGTTTAAGTGGCAAACCTTACTAGTTGCCTCTGTCGGGTTTGTGGCAGGTTTAACAACACATTTTTTATCATGCGATCTCATCCAAAAAACCTTAATTATGGATAATATTGGCGCACGCTGTGACTGTGGTTATGGCATTTGGCGGTGAAATGCGCGACAGTGTAATTTGTGAAAGTGAGGAAAAGCTCACGGTGAGAGATTGAGGAAAGTTTCAATTTGGAAAGAGAGCACATTAGTTCAAGTGCAGCGGTTAGCGCTACGAACCTCGCTCCACGTTATTTTTGTTGTTGCTCGCACAATCGCTGAGCACAGCCCCATCGAATGGCCCAACAATAATCACATCACCATCAGAGTTTGTCGTAAATAAGAGATGACACGTTTTCTTGAATTGAGTGACGTTATTATTACAATAGATTGAGTGTGGGTGAGTGGCAGGTGAGTGGATGTGTGGGGAGCAGTAGTGTAGCGGTTAGCACGCTAACTGCAACCCGGGTTTTATTCTCGCTCACGGCCACCAACACCGTTGATGATTATTCGAACCGGTCCCTGGGCCTCCCCTATGTCGACTTGGCCTGAAATCAGTACCCGGCGCGGTTTGTAATCATCGCCATTCGGGAGACAGAGGCGGCTGGGCGTGATGCTGACCACCCACCCCCTCGTGTGCCATGCCGGTGTTCGCTAACAGTAATAAATTATCTGTGTCTTTGTACATCCAGTCAGCGTGATTTCCTGTTCAAATGAGCATTGAGGCGGTCACTATCTCCTGTTTATAGCCCTGAGCTAGTTGTGGAAATTCCACATTCCCATGGTGTGGGAAAGTCTATCCATAAGACAGCTGTTGACTTCCCAACAAATTGGTACTAATTTTATCGACCCCCGGAAGGATGACGGGTATAGTGAACCCGCAAACAAGATGTGAAATCGCAACCATACTATTGCGTGATGCTCATTCTACCGCTGAGCAAGTCACCCGACCGGAGAGGAAAGAGTGCTGCACCTTCGATTATGATGGTTGGTGAAAGAAGTTCAACATACATACATCCTGAAAATGTACTTTTGTCGGAGCTTCCTCGAAGTCTCAAGTGAGCAGTAAATATCGGTGTAAAAGAACAACGCTTTGTGCAAAATAATTTGAGGCACATTTGTTGTTTAGTGAATTACAGCTGTAAGCACTGGCGGAGCCAGTGGGGGGGGGGGGGGGGGGGGGGTTTGGCACGTGCCCCCCCAATGATCCGATCGAAATCCCTCATTTCGATCGGATCATTGGGGTTTATTAGTAATAAATCGGCATTTTGCGACCCCCACTGCCACTGTGTAGCATATTATTACGTGCCAGGGACTCTATGAGATGATAGGACAATAGTCTGAGTTCATAATAGGCAATAAGTAACGGCAAAGCAGTTATAAGTGACTCACATAATTGTGCGCAGTTGCGTATACAGTACACGACTTCCCTGAAGGCATTCCTTCAGTGAGCGCGATGCCGATCACACACGGTTCGAATTCGACCCTCGATCGATGGCTGTGCCATTAATTACTAACAACTCCTATCATTTTTCATTGCTGGAGGGGTTGCCTCCCCTACCTGAAAATCCTGGCTCCGCCATTGGCTGTAAGACATCTTCCACATAACGAGGCAGAGAAGACTAGACACGAGGTTGCCAAAATTGTTAAGAATAGCAAAATACCAAAATGTATATTAGCTTTGGTGAAGCAAAAGCCTTAAGAGAGCTTCGATTAAATAAAGAAATTCAAATTATGGCGCTGATAAAGGCCGTACTACTGTAGTGATGTCCCGATCAGATTATGATAATCAAATTTAAGATTTACTGGAGGAAGATATCTATATTAAAATTCAACGAGATCCAACCAATACTTTAGAACACAAGACTTCTGCAATCATTGCAAATTCATTATTCCCCAAGACTAAGCAATACCAAATTAAGCCACGGGCCTCAAAACCACCAAGATTGTATGGGCTACAAAAAATGCATAAAATCGGTATCCCATTACGACCCATAGTAAGTACAATAGGCTCTGCCACATATAAATTAGCAAAATATGTAACTAAACAAATACAGCCCTACATCGGAAGGACATTTTCATTTATAAGAAATTCAGAACATCTTGTGAATGTTATTAAAGATATTAAACTTAACCCTAATGATATTCTGGTAGGTTTTGATGTTATTTCTCTGTTCACTAAGGTTCCAGTTAACAAGTCACTTAAATTACTTGATACACTGCTAAAGAAGACAGGTTTACCAGAAGATATTCCAAAACTAGCTGACCATTGTCTAAATAACACTTAAATATTGACTTTAAGCTTTCGTGATTGCAGGAATTCATATTCTTTGGGTCTTTCGGTAAAGTCACGTAGATAGGTTTAAAGAATTTAACAAAAAACAACGATGTTTCAATCGCAACCCAAGCGGTCGTCTTCAGGAAAACGGGGGTTACCTTCCAAAGGCAAACTATTTATAAGGGCTGGAAATGGGCGTAGCCCCAATGTCAGCAGCCAATGTTAATGTAAATTGTGGGCAGCCAACCCAACGGGGGTTGATTTTCCACCAATCAAAGGGCTGCCAGGTGAGAATTTGCATGTTAATGAGAGAGCATGTTAATGAAAAAATCCCAGAGCCGCAACCGGAGGGTAGTCGGCGCGCAGAGTGGCTGTGTTGGTGTGAATCCTGTGAAAGCGTGTGTGATGGGCGTAAAGCACAACTAACATCGGAAAGTGGTAGGATGGGAACAGCATAGCCAGTTATGACTTAAACTGGTTGATAACGTCCTTCCAATAATTGCCCAGTTTGTCCCCATCTTCTCGGTTGAAATTCTGTCTGTGTCTGTATATATGGATGGCTTCATGAATGAATCTTTGTTGATAACCAATGTGAGCCCACCGCATTAAAACAATGATCAGCCACGGCCGAGGTATTTGTCCTTCCGTGTTTCAGATCTTTCTTGTGTTCACGAACACGGTCCGAGACATGTCGCTTAGTTTCCCCAATGTAACTGCTACCGCAGATACAGCTTAGTTTGTAGACGCCGGGGTATTGCATGTCAGGAATCACATCCTTCACAGATGGGATCAGATCACAAATGTTATGTACTGTGTTAAATCGAACCTGAATCTTGTGTTTGCTCATGATTTTGGAAATCTTTTTAGTGACCCATGCTATGTATGGCAAGATGATGGTTTTGATTGGGTCCTCAGATGGTTCTTTCCCAACGGTTGGGGTGATAGCTTTACAGATTATGTAGTCTGAATATCCATTCATCTTGAGAGGTTGGTGTACGTGTTCCAGTTCACTGGCGAGGTGATGATGGTCGTAAATACATCGAACTCTGGTGTAGAGTATTGATGAGGGAATTATTCTGGGATGGATGGTGGTGGGAGTCAGGCTTTAGATATGCATCCGTATGGGTGGCTTTCCTGTAGACAGAGTGTTCCATTGAGCCATCTGGTCTCTTTTCGATTAGAACATCCAAGAATGGTAGCTTGCTGTCCTTTTCCACCTCCATGGTGAATTTGATGGCTGGGTGTATGGAATTCATGTGGTTGGGGAATTAGTTAATCTGGCCATGTGGCCAGATGACGAACGTGTCATCTACGTACCTCTTCCACAAGGACGGACGTAGAGTGGATTCCTGGATGGCACCTGTCTCAAAATTTTCCATGAAAACATTGGTGACAACTGGAGATAAGGGAAAACCCATAGGGGTACCTTCAACTTGTTTGTAGAAAGTTCCATTCCAGGTGAAGTAAGTGTTGGTGAGGCAGTGTCTTACCAGGGCCGGTACGGGATTTTCTAAAACGCCGGATAATCACTGCATCATCATCATCATCGTTATTTCAAATCACTTATAATTTGCACATTCTTGCATGGCATGTTTTTAGGTGTTGTTATATTTTTTGTGTTTTAGTTTACTATGTAAAATTGGCATAACTAAACATACAAATAGACAGAAATAAATATCCTGTAAAAAAATACTCTGTTTACTGTGCCATATTTACCACTCCAATCTCTAAAACTCTGCATGGGGTGATGTATATACGTGCAGTATTTTTATTGTTTAAGTTGTATGTAGTGTATATAATATTTAACACTAAAATCAAACATACCTACTTTTTGTCATGCACGCGGTGCCGATCGCCCGACTGGGTTACAGCCCTTTGGAGCGCTTTTGCCGGATCGGCCCGGGACTGCAGGATAATGTTGGAAGCTGCCGGATAAATCGCGTGGGTGCCGAATGATCGATGATCAACTATACCTGCAAAACAAATTTGAAAAAAAAAGGACAAGTCTTACCACCCAGTTCGATCTGGTACACACATCTTCTTTGTTCAAAGGAACCTTTCCCGGTGGAATATGTAACTTCAGTTCATACAAATGAAACGCTAAATCATTTTGCTGAAAGCTTTTGTGGTTTTTAGTTACTATTTTTTTTTCAATCTTGTTTTTGTCACATCTGCCCCTTAAATTAACATTTTAAGATATAGTTATTCATGTTTTGCGATCCTTCAATGATTGTGAATGTTATATAATCAATATTGCCACACAGGACGTGATCACCGTACATTTGAGGGAAGGCAACTATAGGTATAACTCGCAAACTGTGCACATTTATTTTTTATTTTGAAAGAAAAGACAGTCCAAAAAAACCCATCATGTTACTTGCATTTGTATATATTTAGCAAGGAGAGTGACAGTGGGTGGCAGGTGTAATGAAGACCATGCATAATAATGTGATGATAGCCATGTGTAGAAATGTGATAATTGTAATGGCAGCGATGATGTGATAATAGCAGCCTGGAGTCTGATGATGAATATACTGCGAACAGACGTTGACTTGCGACCGTAATATTTCAGAGCTGTTGCTCGATGTCTCTTCCTATCCCCTGCCCAGTGCATGATGTCTCTTCCTATCCCCTGCCCAGTGCGTGGTGTCTCTTCCTTCTCCCTGCCCAGTGCGTGATGTCTCTTCCTACCCCCTGCCCGGTGCGTGATGCCTCTTCCTACCCCCTGCCCAGTGCGTGATGCCTCTTCCTATCCCCTGCCCAGTGCGTGATGCGTCTTCCTACCCCCTGCCCAGTGTGTGATGTCTCTTCCTACCCCCTGCCCAGTGCGTGATGTCTCTTCCTATCCCCTGCCCAGTGTGTGATGCCTCTTCCTACCCCCTGCCCAGTGCGTGATGCCTCTTCCTACCCCCTGCCCAGTGCGTGATGTCTCTTCCTACCCCCTGCCCAGTGCGTGATGTCTCTTCCTACCCCCTGCCCAGTGCGTGATGCCTCTTCCTACCCCCTGCCCAGTGCGTGATGCCTCTTCCTACCCCCTGCCCAGTGCGTGATGTCTCTTCCTATCCCCTGCCCAGTGTGTGATGCCTCTTCCTATCCCCTGCCCAGTGCGTGATGTCTCTTCCTACCCCCTGCCCAGTGCGTGATGTCTCTTCCTACCCCCTGCCCAGTGTGTGATGCCTCTTCCTACCCCCTGCCCAGTGCGTGATGCCTCTTCCTACCCCCTGCCCAGTGCGTGATGTCTCTTCCTACCCCCTGCCCAGTGCGTGATGTCTCTTCCTACCCCCTGCCCAGTGCGTGATGCCTCTTCCTATCCCCTGCCCAGTGCGTGATGCCTCTTCCTACCCCCTGCCCAGTGCGTGATGTCTCTTCCTATCCCCTGCCCAGTGTGTGATGCCTCTTCCTATCCCCTGCCCAGTGCGTGATGTCTCTGCCTACCCACTGCCCAGTGCGTGATGCCTCTTCCTACCCCCTGTCCAGTGCGGTCAACTCATAAAGAGCCTCAAGCAGCGTGCAGGCCGCCCCCTCTCGGACGAGGAGGGGGAGCAGGAGGAGAGATCGGCAGCTGAGAGAGAAACCGACACAGGGGCAGGTGTGGAGAGAGTGGCGGCTATAGAGGACAAGAAGATGCTGGCCCTCAGGGAGCAGCGCAGCCCTGCCCGGCTCTTGCAGCCAAGGCCCACGGCTCTCTCTCTTGCCAGGGCGGTACGTTCCTCGCACTGAACACGCCAGCTTGTTACGCACTCACATTACTGGTTTCCCCAACCCACGTTGAATGCTTAGTCTGCCAGACTTGACTGTGTCATCTCATTGACACACACTGCAGGTCAAAACAACACACTCGCTCACCCACTCACCACACTGCAGGTCACAACTCACCCAGCCACTCACCACACTGCAGGTCACAACAACTCACCCACTCACCACACTGCAGGTCACAACTCACCCAGCCACTCACCACACTGCAGGTCACAAAAATTCACCCATCCCCCACACTGCAGGTCACAAGAACTCACCCACTCACCATACTGCAGGTCACAACAACTCACCCACTCACCATACTGCAGGTCACAACAACTCACCCACTCGCCGACTCACACAAATGGAAAACTCTCCAGTGTGCGACTGCGGTCATCCAGAACAGACCGTACAACGTATAACGACGCAATGTCCCAATCCACAAATACGAAGGAGACATCACAGTGATACCACTACTCCAATGCTACTGATGCAGTTATCTGGCTTGACCACCTGAATGTAAAATTGTAGTCCTTGGCTCTGCATCTAACATTAGCAGCCGTACAAAACAAGAAGAAAATGCATGGTGAGGATGTTTTATGGTGGTATTTTCCAGTGTCTTTCCATTTTTACTCTGAAAACTGGTGTAAAGGAAGCTTCTTTGAGCATGCGCATCAGGCCTCCGAGTCATCACATGGGGCTGCACGAATCACTGTGTAGATGACACACCACTCTTAATTGAGGCCAGACCACAGCACGGTCTCTTCGTGTGCAATGCTCCCGTCTGGTGTGATGTTATCTCCCACTCCTGGTATGCAGGAGGTCAATTAAGCGAAGGGCATCACAGCCTTTCCTAATATACACAGTGGGTGGGAGCTAGAGCAGGAATACACGATAGACGAGTTACTCACGGGTGCTGGTGTTGACTACCTCGCTTGGTATGCATGAGGTCGTGGGTTCGATCCCAACCCTGACTCTTGCTGTATATTTGAAGTTTGCGTGTCTCTCTTCCCATGGTCACGTGGATTTTTTTCTCCGGGCCCTCCGATTTTTTCCTCCGCATTTGGAAATATGCATTGATATTACTTAGATTATTTTGCTGCTATAAATGTCCAAAAGATGGGCCACTTTGTTGAGCTATCATTTGTGGCGAAGTTGCTTCTGAAAAAATAAGTTAATACCTCAGTGGGCTTTTCCTGGTCGGATGGGGATGGTTTAGTTTGTATTTGTATGTGTTTGGGTGATTTGTTTACCTTTCTTGTACTTTGCACGACTGCTATTTTATGTATTGTTTGTTGTTGTGACGTTGACTCCGTGCCCCTGACTGGATATCTGTGAAAAAAGAGCTTTATAGCTCGTCGGATTCCTCCTCCTGCAGTACATAAATAAATATTCCGATTCTGATATTATCCACTTGCATTGGAAACGGACACACGTTTTTCAACAGTTCAACAATCGTGATGGCGTACAATTGGACTCTCCAGTTGCGCACATTGTGCTGCGTTAGCGATGGGGGGCTTTTTCTTTGACGGAGGACATTTTATCACGAATACGTCTCTTGGCGAATGGCATTACAGTACCGTCAGAATACAATCACCTTCAGACCAACTTCTTTAAATGCGGGGCCTCGAGCGAGAGACGTCACAACCTGGCTGCCGTGTGCAGGCTGCGCGGGACGGTGGCGCTGGAGTTGGTGCTGGAGGTGGCGCTGGCAGGGAGGAGCCTGGCTCTGGAGGCCCCCTCGTGGGGGCGTGGCGGCCAGCAAGCGCCCGCGCTGTCATCCCGGCACGTGCGTCACGCCACACACCACTGCTGCTGGCGCTCACCTTCACCACGACAAGCACTGCACTGCTACTCTCACAACCACACACACCGCACTGATACCACCACAAGCACCACACTGATACCATCACCACCACAAACACCGCACTGCTGCTGATACTCTCACCACCGTGGCACCCCTCTTCGGACATGTCTGGTCGACGCGTCAAGAGCAGAACGAGTACCCTCGAGTTCGCTCTCGTGGGGGCTCTTCTACAAGCGGCGGCATCAGTGTGCACTTGCAGGCGGGTGGTACTTTCATCTTGCACGTGTAGATCACATCCACGGTCAATATCCCGGGACTGCTGTGAAGTGTGGCTTTTAAAGCGAGGGCCGGGAGGCAGCGCTGAGGCTAGGCCAGCAACATGGAAGGAACCCCTTCACATGAATGTGGAATTTGCATCACTGCTGACCAGAGGTGTGGACTCGAGTCATGTGACTTGGACTCGAGTCAGACTCGAGTCATGAATTTGATGACTTCAGACTCGACTTGGACTTGCATAACAATGACTTTGTCCCACCTCTGAGATGTGGACTCGAGTCATGTGACTTGGACTCGAGTCAGACTCGAGTCATGAATTTGATGACTTCAGACTCGACTTGGACTTGCATAACAATGACTTTGTCCCACCTCTGCTGCTGACAAAGCATTCTCTGGGGTGACACTGGTGGTGAGACTAGGCCATAAAGAAGGCTGTCTCTGGTGTAGGCCAATCAATTTCAAAGACAATTCCTATATTATCAGAGCGTTATTCTAGAATTATCAGAGCGTGTTTGTTTGCATGTTCACCACAAGTACGTGTGGTTAATGAAGACTTGATTCCTTGCAAAAGCTTTCTATTTGGTGTTTGAACATAATAACGCCTATTTTTTTCCCAGAAAGGGTAAATTCTAGTCTTATTTTTCATACTATAGCATTTGCAGTTGACCTGGGAACTGTCCAGTGCCGATTTGAGTGTGGGATTTTTAACAATGCCAATCTGTTTGTAGGCATGCAATGCTATCCATTGCATTTGCCAAGCTGCTTTAATGGCTATGCACGTGCGTGTGGTGCGGGAGTGTAGTAGTTAGCACGCTGTGCTATGAACCCGGCGATCCGAGTTAGATTCCCGCTCACGGCCAACACCGGTGACGATTATCTGAACCGGTCCTGGGCCTCCTCCCCTAGGTCGACTCAGCCTCAAATGAGTACTTGGTGCGGTGTGTAAACATCGGCACTGGCGTGGTGCTGGCCACCCACCGCTCTCATGTGCTATGTTGGCCTCCATAGGTGCTTGCGAACAGCACTTACCCCAACAGTCTGTTAAGGCTACAACAGAGGATATTTGTCTGTGTCTTGTTGTTGTGTGGGGATAAGTGTGTGTGTGGGGAGCAATGACACTGGTTTGCAGACTTCACCACCAACCCGGAAACCCGAGACCGATTCCCGCTCATGGCCAACATCGGTGACGGTTATCTGAACCCGGGCCTCCTCTAGGTTGACTCGGCCTAAACTTAGTTCCTGGTGCAGTGCGTAAACATTGCCACTGGGGAGACAAAGGCGGCCAGGCGTGATGCTGGCCACCCACCACCTCGTGTGCCGTGCCGGTCTTCATAGGTGCTGCTCCACAACAGTCTGTCAAGCCTATTACGGGGGGCGGATCTCTTTGTGTGTGTTTAGGCCCCCCAGAGTGCCCACCCAGAAAAGGGGCCTCTGCCGATAGACCCAGGAGGAGGAGGAGGGGATCAGGAGAAGGAGGTGGTAGACGCTTCTGTGGCTCCACTTCCCACAGTGCATTCTACACAGACGATGGAAACCACGTAGGTGAGTGCCGGCACCGGGGGGGGGGGGGGGGGGGGGTGTGCTGAGCCGAATGGCCGAGTGGTATTAACACTGGCTCGCGTCCACGTCCGGCCTCCTTGCTACGCCTCGTCTCGGTCGAAACTCCACCTGCCGTTACTCACGGCGTTCGTCATCCGCGCGCACATCCCCTGATATTTCAGTCATTTGTAACAGCCGAAGTGGTCAGAGCAAAATCTAAGAAAGTAAATCGTAAACTTAGTCGTCATTTGCGAAGGTCATCATGTACATAACCCTTTTTGGCCAACTGCTGTATATAAATGATAACATGCACAGCAGCAAAAGGCAGCAAGAATACCACCAGCTATTCTATTTTTTTATGAAATCTTTTTTTTTTATTACCAAGGCCCCACTGATCTATGTAGCACTTTTTCAGAAGCGACCTGGCTATCACAAATGATGACTCAACGAAGTGGCTTATCACGTGAAATTTATAGCAGCCCAAAAACTGTTAAACGCGTGTTTCTAAATGTGGAGGGAAAACCCGGAGGGCCAGGAGAAAAATCCACATGATCAAATGCACGAACTCCTGTATACCAGACAAGGGAGTTAACATCTAGCCACCGCAGTGCCCCCATACATAATTTGCATGTCAAGATGATGTCACCATTTTTTGTCAGCACGGTTTTGTCAGAGCCACGAGCTCAGGGTGTGAGATTGTTTTTGCCGTGGGCAGCAAAGGGCTTGAGATACGCTGATGCTGGCGGCGTGTGGTCTGGGACTGTTGTTACTGTTGTTTAAACTGCCTTTTGCAAGCGTGGGAATTGATGTACTCATGCAATTTGAAGTGATATAGTTTCCTACTTTTTCTTGATTTATTTAATGGGCACCACTGTGATGAGATGTTATTTTTACGCTGAAAACTGATTTAAGAGGAGCTTCTGCGAGCATGGTGCTCCACGGGTCAATGTGCAGGTGACAGACGCTACTCTTAATTGAGGCCAGCCCACAACACGGTCTCTGTGTATACAATGCTCCCATCTGGTGTGATGTTATCTCCCTCGCCTGGTATGCAGGAGGTCAATTAAGCGAATGGCATCACAGCCTTTCTTAATATACACAGTGGGTGGGAGCTAGAGCAGAATACACGATAGAGGAATTACTCATGGGTGCTGGAGTGGCCAAATGTTAACTACCTCGCCTGGTATGCAGGAGGTCGTGGGTTCAATCCTAACCTTGACTCCTGCTGTATATTTGGAGTTTGCGTGTCTCTCTCCCCATGGTCGCATATATTTTTTTCTCCGGGTCCTCCGGTTTTTCACTCCACATTTAGAATGATGCATCTAGATTATTTAAATGAGTTTGCTGCTGTAAATTTCCACATGATGAGCCACTTTGTTGAGCTATCATTTGTGGCCAGGTCGCTTCTGAAAAATATGCTAATAGATCAGTGGGCTTTAGCTGAAAAAATCGTTTAGTTCTATTTATATATTTTTAAAAGTCATTTGTTTACTTTTACTATACTTTGCATTCCTATCGTGTTTTTGCATTTGTAAAGTCGTGCTTCGTGATGCCCTGTGGTATTGTAGACTCAGACGGAGACCAGGGTCGAATATTCAGGGCTGCTTGTCATTTATTCACGCCAACATCCGCACTCTTAGTTCCGTCACGGGTACTCACGACTCCCTGTCTCTTAGCCCTCTCTCCCGACTCCCTCGACCTTCGTCCAGGCTACCTCGTACCCTTCCACCCGTATCCTCCTTTGTCTCTCGGCCCAGGAGCCTTTCTACCTGCTACCTGGCTCCTCGCTCTCTGCTGGCTCTCCTTTGTCTCTGACTCATCTCCCCTTCTGTCCAGGTTCCCCTTTCAGCCCCTTAGCCCGGGCTCCTCTCGTTTACCTGGCTCTCCTCCTTCTACCTGGCTCCCCCCTCTAGCAGACGTCTCACTCTTTCTACTTGCCCTCCTCTCTCGCCCTTCTGGCACTCCCCTTTTTGCTTGGCCCCCTTCCCGCGGTTACCCCTCGTTGGGTCACCGCAGTACTCCTCTACACATTGTTTGTTTTTGTAACGTTCTTACCCCATGCCCCTACTGGACATCCGTGAAAAATAACTGCATAGCTCATCAGATTCCTCCAGTATAAATAAATATTCTATTCTGATTCTGTCAGTTTAACATGTAAGCTTTCCCGACCAATATTATCCATAATCGAGTTTTTTTGGGTTAGATTTCGTAAATATAAATGTGTCATTAAACCCGCCACCATCCGATAGCCAATTAGTAAGGTTTATCAAATAAACAACACCGGTGGTGTGTTGGAGAGTAAACCCACAACATTTGTGTCGGGCGGTGGTGGGTTTAGCGATAACCCAAAAAACCTCTATGAAAGGATTGGATTGTGTGTGTGATTGTGTTTGTGTGTGTGATTGTGTGTGTAATTGTGTGAGTGTGTTTGTGAGTGTGTGTGTGATTGGGATTGTGTGTGTGTGATTGTGTGTGATTGTGTGTGTGATTGTGAGTGTGATTGGTGCCAGACGGTAACGCTGTGGTGAGCAGTGCCATGGGGGGAAGGCCAATTTCGATTGGCCATTCCCCTCATGGCATTTGTAGCCACCACAATGGCCAAAGGGGGATCTGGACTGGTGCGAGGGGCTAGTATCCCCTCCACCTTCAATTAATTACCACTAAACCATAAAAACAATATCCAACAAAGCTTGTGCCGGAGGCCCCCGGGGGACAGGCGTCTATGACGGCTCCTGGCCAAACCCCATTTGGCGGAGCCAGGAGATTGAATGCTTCCCCTCGGGGTTCCTCCAGAAACAGCAAAAATCCACTGCGGGTGGCCACGTGGAATGTTCGAACGCTCACTGCGGAGGAGAGGCTGCCACTCTTCTGTTGGGAGCTGAACCGGTACCACCTGGATCTCTGTGGAATTCAGGAGGTCCGGTGGACCGGCTCTGGCTCCTGCCACCATGAGGGGTGGGCAGTTCTCTACTCGGGGCAGGAGACTGCCAAACAACAGGGGGTGGCTCTTCTTCTCAACAATAGAATGAAAGGGGCGTGGGAGTGTGGCGGTGAGGTGTGGGATACTGTAAGCCCCAGGCTACGTTGGGCTCGCCTTCCCATCAACCAGAGGCGAGGAGTGGTGGTCGTGGTTACTAATACCCTCACTGAAGATAAACATCAGTGGAGAGATGCAGGCAAGGCCAATGAGTCAGATGCCTTCTATCACCTCCTGTCACAGGTGCTAGCTAAAGTGGCCCCTCGGGATAGAGTCATCCTGTTGGGTTACTTTAATTTCCGAGTTGGTAATGATGCTGGCACCTGGTCTGGAGTGATTGAAAGGCATGGGTCATATCAGCTCAATAACAACAGTAGGAGGCTGCTCGACTTTTGTGCTGTTCCGGCATCAGCGCATTCACACAACATCATGGATGCATGCCGGGTCCAAGCAAGAACATCTGCTGGACTATATAGTGATGGGAACAACAGATGCAGGCCCATGTCCTTGACACGAGGACCTACCATAGAGCTGATCTGCCCAATGACCATCGACTTGTCATCTGTAAGATGCGCCTGCCATTCTTCCACTCGGGTGGTGGGTGTACACCCTGGACCCCATTCAAACCCATAATGGCCTGGTCTCAGCTAGCTGCTAAAAGTTGCAAGCGAGAATTTCATCATTGCTTGCGGCTAGGGTTGGCATCGTCCCCCACTCCTCCTGATGTCGAGGGGAAATGGGCGAGGTTTAGGACTGTGGCTCATGCAGCTGCAATGGCTGCCTTGGGTACATGGTCCAAACCTTCCCAGAGACCCTGGCTGACAGAGGAGGTGTTCAGGCTGGCTGAGAAAAAGCGACAGATCGACTCTCATCGTCTACAAATAACTATTTAATTCCATAAAAAAAGTAACTTGCAGTGCCACACCTATCACCATCATTAGGTGAAAGAACGGTGATCCAATCTCCAACCCCCAGGAACATGTTTGCAGATTTGCTGAGAATTTCTGTGAGATTTTGGGGAGGGGAAATCCCTCAGCCTGGAAAACATCATTGGGCAAAATGGGGACGACCCTGCTGAGGCTGCGGTGCCTCAAATATTGGAAGAAGTAGTCACCCTCTGTGAGTGACTGGCTGAGGTGCCATCTGCTGAGGAAGTACTGAAGGCGATCCAGAGTCTGAGACCAGGAAGGGAGGGTGGCGTTTGTGCACAGACTGCCCTACATTACATCATAATAACAGTCTGGACCACTGGGCAGGTTCTGCAGGATTGGAAGGATGCCCTGGTTGTCAGCTTCTTTAAGAAGGGAGACCACACAGACTGTAACAACTACAGGGATGTCTCACTCCTCAGTGTGCCGGCAAAGGTCCTGGCAAGGATTATTCAACATCGCCTTGCCAGGCACGCTGATGAGAGGCTTGTGGAGCCCCAATGTGGTTTCAGGAAAGGGCGGTCCTGCACAGATGCCATATGTTGTCTGTCTGCTACAGCAGAGCTGTAGGGAATTCCAACAAGACCTACATCTCTATTTTATTTATCATTAAGGACCTTCATAATGGTGAGCGGCCCGGGTAAAACTACGTGGCCGGGAGTCGGAGCCATTCCCTCTTCACCTGCGACAGGCATGTCCTCTGGCTCCCACATTATTTAACATCTATTTCGACCACGTAGTTCGTGAAGCCTTTGATGGATGTACCGGAGGAATTTCCATCTGGTACAGATACAATGGGAGGCTGATCGATGCGCAGGTGCAGTCAAGGGATGGCTCCCTATAGTTCAACCATGTTACGTATGCCGATGATCTAGTAATTGCTGCTTACTCAGAGGAGGAGTTGGAGGCGCTGCTGCTGAACCTGGAGCATGCAACTAAGTGGTGTGTTGTATATGCTGGATTATGAAATTTTGATAAAAATAATGAAAAGTAATAACATTTTAAAAAAATGCATAATTCGCATAAATTATGCTAATGTATGCATACATTATGATAATCATGGAGATACTCGTATTATTTTTGTGAATGCTTGCGATTATGTTAATGTGTGCAGTTATGATAACGAGGCTTAGTTTCGTTATCCAGAGTTGTATCAATCGGGATAAACGATTATCTCTGATTAAACATTTATTGATTATCTTAGTGTGTTTATGTTATGTTAGGTCTCCAAATTCATATCTCAACGCAGGTTACAGTTCTTATGAATAAGACAGCTTTGCATGGACTGAGAAAGAAGCACTCGAACACTTGGTGTTAAGCAATTTTAATTCTAAACAAACATATGACACTCTAATATGCAAAGGCAAAAGTATACGTCAATAGATTCATCGGCAAAATTATGCAATTAACGAAATAAATGGACTAAAACATTTCTATTTATGTAACCCGACGGCAGCAACTGCTTTGCACGATCAGTTGATATTGAACGTACCAACTTGAAATTGCAACCCTTTTCGAAACACAAAGATAACTTTTTGAAAGTCTTATTCGTGTGCGTGTTGTGTGTGCGTTGTCTCCTTGTAAAATTAATTATTATTTTTATAGCCGGGAGTTGTGTCATTAGCTTGCGAGGGGTGTGGTAGGGGTTATACCACCAACAGCCAGAGAGGTTCCCTCTCGCTTGGGCGTGGCCGCAGCGAGCCCGTCCTGCTTTCTCTCTCCACTGCTAGATTGAGCGGCGTTGGCACGATGTTCGCCATCGTGGTGCGCGATGATTCCGTTGTCGGATAGCGCGCAGCTCCTCCACCGCTGGATGACGAGTTGGCACGACGCTCGGTGACGCCGGGGTGTGCTGCTCGTGCGCTCTCTCTCTCTACTGCTAGATTAGTGGCGTCGGCACGACGCTCCTTGAGGAAACTTGGTTGCTTGGCGCTTGATGGCGCTCTCTCTCTCTCTTGGTGGCAGCTCCAGGCTTCTCCACTGCTGGATGATTGTTGAGTCGGCACGATGCTCGCCTTCGGCGGTGCCCAATAGCGCTCGCAGCTCATCCGCAGGTCGTCAGTGCTGACACTCTTTCTCCCTTAGCGTGCAGCTACCAGCTTCACGCGGGTACTCGCTGATGCCTCTCCCGCCCTCACTTCAGGGGTTTCGTTGGTTCAGGTTCTCTCACGAGAATGATAGCTGGAATTTCGTAAGCTTCACTTGCACTTAACCACACCTCGCCACTTCGTTCTGCGAGAAACGACACCGGCCATCGGTATCGGTGTTTGCTCCCTCACGACGCTCCGCCAGCCGGAGCACGGCTGAAACCCAGCCTCGACCCAGGCTGAACTCAGACTTCTGCCCTAACGACCCCTCGTCGTCCCATCTCTCCTCGAGGCACGACGCGCCCGAACTCAGCCTCCCTCGCAATGCTGCGTCGCAAGCCGAGTTGCAAGACTGAGCACGACTCGAACCAGACTGCACACAGACTTCTGTGCGTTTGTGTTTAAAACTCAAAAACGTGAACCCCTCCCCTCTGCGCATCTCTTGCGAGAGAAACAACAACAGAAAAACAGACGTCCCCCCGACCCCTCCTCGCGACCAGAGAGGTTCCCTCCACGGATTTATTGCGGGCCTGTTTTCGTGCCGAATCGTGGGAAGACAAAGGTGGCCGAGGAGATTTTGACGTTTGTTGTTGTCTATCTGTATTCAGGGATTGCACTGTTTTACTCGAGTTATATTTTAATATCCTGATGTTAAGTGTAACTAAGTTTCCACTTAAGCTTTCTTGACTGCTGGAATTCGTATTCTTTAGTTTTTAGTAAGGTCATGTAGATAGAAATATACAATACAAAATAATTTTTATGCGGTGAATACGAGTAAAATAAGGGAATTACTAATAAAAAGCCCCTATTGTAGGCTGCAGTCTTATACCGTTGGTTGATTATTTTTGTTAAGTTTCTACTTTTCGTTAAGGAAAACGTTAAAGAAAACGCGAGTTGCAACAGTTGTTTTTCTCTGCTCTGCACGTTATCCGTGCATCTCCAGACGTCTTGGGAAGGTTAGGCCATCGACCTTTTGTCCATCTGGGTATCTCTGACCTCTCTGTGCTCCGAAGTCTTGCCGTTTAATGGCCTTCCACTTTTTTTTTTGGTGTGGCATGCGAGGGTTAGCGGGTTGTTTTCATTATTTAATTTAAAAAATGTGGCCTAATTATTCTTAATATTAATTTTTGGAAATAGGGGCATAGATACAACAGGTAGGGTCTTACTATCAGCCCCACCAAAACTAAGCACCTGCCTGGGTATTTTGTACCATCAGGCACTCCAACCTCACATCTCCCAATTAGTGAGGGGGCAGTTGTGGAGAGAGTGGAACGTTTCCCCTATCTAGGCAGTGTGCTCATGACCGGCTCCAGTTTGACAGCAGAGGTCTCGCTCCGGATCAGTCGAGCGGCATTATCTTTTCATCAGTTGCGTAACGCTGTGTTGAAGCTACCTGGTCTGTCGCTCCTACACGAAGCTTCAGGTCTTCTCAGCCACAGTCATGCCCTCCCTCCCTTCTCTATGCTTGCGAAACGTGGACCCCCCTAATGGAACATCTTGCTGGTTAGCAACATTTAGGCTGGCCTGCCTATGATCCATCCTGGGTTTAACAAGGCTGGATTGTGTGAGAAGCTCATAAATCCTTGAAAGTCCCATTGGTGAACTCCTCCAGCAGTCAAGGCTGCATTGGCTGGGTCATGTAGCCCGCATGCCCAGCCACCGCATGCCTTAACAGCTTTTGTTCGGCCGGATAGAGGGGGCTAAATGGGCGTGGCACGAGCTAGAGAAGAGATGGAGTGATGTGGTACAGGAGGATGTGGAGCTAGTGGACTTGGCGATGACTGCGACCAGGGATGTCAAGATCGGCCTCTGGAGGAGGCTCGTGAAGGACGCTACTGGGCGGTTGGAGGCAGTTGCCCTCCAACAACAACAGAGAGCACAGAAGTAATACTCACAACAACTAGTGGAGCGCCGGTCGGCTAAAACTCAAAAAGTTGGCACAGTAGGGGGCACAGGTGGTGCATCGGCCAGTCATCCCAGCCATTCGACCCATGGTACCTGGGTCTGCCCCGTGACCTCCTGCCAGCGGGCGTTCGACACTTCACGTGGCCTCAACGTGCACATAGCTTGGTACAAGCGCCATGGTGACATCCCTGCCACTTAGTGGCGAATGGCGGTTGTTGTCGTTGTGATTGTGTGTGTGATTGTGTGTGTGATTGTGAGTGTGATTGTGTCCACGCGTGGCGGTGCCGGGAGCAGGCGTTGTGTACAAGAGCTACGCGCAGAACCGCAGTGTCAGGAAGGCCGTCCCGGACGTCACTCTCCCGCCAGGGGAGGACGCTCTCTCCTCCAGCCAGGTGAGAGCAGTGGACCCGCCCCCATGCTTCAAGAGCTGCAGAACATTTAAACAAAATCGTTGTCAGCACGCCCTCCCATCGTTGCAGGTATGGGTGGATACATTGTCAAAAAATAGCCGCTCTAGAACATTTGAGTGTGCAAAATTAACGGGCAGGGAGGAAGCTATTCACCAAACCCCGAATCCCTTCATGGCTTCTCTTCCAGTTGGGCATTGAATTATAATCAATGTTTATAATCAATGCCCAACTGATAATAATCAATGCCCGAATCGTTCATTCGGACATTTATCCACCCCTCCCCTTCACCCCCACCCCTTTCCTTCACCCGCCATACCCCTCCCCTTCACCCCCCCTACCCCTCCCCTTCACCCCACCACCCCTCTTCACCCCTCCTCTTCACCCCCACCCCTCCCCTTTATCCCCCACCCCTGCCCTTCACCCCCCCATACCCCTCCCCTTCCCACCCCAACCCCTCACCTGCACCCCCACCACCCCTCCCCTTTTTTCTACAAGTGAAATGCTACCGGAGATTTGCATTAACGAGCTTTATACTCCATTGGATTCCTCCACCATAAACACATTCTGATTCTGCTAACTTCAAAAAAAGATTGTATCAAAGAATGTCATTCACAAATGAGCAACAACCTGAAAAATATAGCCACAAATGTATATTTCTTTAAGTCATATGTACACATTACAATCTGGAGACACGAATAGCATATCTACATGCGCGTGTATACATTTGGAATACAGTAGGTGCTTTGTTACACTGTGCACTCCTGTGGCGTTTGAGATAAAACATTTTTTGTCAATTTCATTGGCGCTTCCAATCACATTCTGCACTCACCCTGTTATCTCTCACCCCTTTTGCTATCTGTCCTCGCTCTAATCTACGCCGTATACCCCCCCCCCCCCCCTACCGTAACCCCCATTCAGTGGCTCAAGAGGTTTGGTTTGAAGAAGCTACGTCTGGATGTGGAGAGGCTCATGTTGGGACCGGACTGCAACCACCGCCAGACTGTCGTGCGCTCCCTTCGCAAGAGCATCTCCGCCAAGTACTGCAGCATCTTCCCCAGTGTGCGCATCAATGTAAGAACCTGTGAACGGCTCCCTCCGTTGCCCTCCCCTACAGAGAGAGGGACAACAATTCCTCTATGGGCTTTGCCAAACAATCAACTACTATGGGCCTGAAAAAAGGCCCACTGAGCTATGTAGCTCTTTTTCAGAAGCGACCTGGCGATCACAAATGATAGCTTCAATGAAGTGGGCTTATCATCACCGTGTGGAAATTTATAGCAGCAGCCAAATATGCTAAATGCGTGACGTTTATTGTAAATGTGGAGGGAAAAACCGGAGGGCCCAGAGAAAAATCCACGTGACCATGGGGAGAGAGAGACACACACGCAAGCTCCAAATATACAGCAGGCATCAGGGTCGGGACCACACCCACGATAAGCGCCGTTTCAAGCAACAGCCCTTCGTCATTCCATGTAAATTAGAGGCAGCAGAGAGATTGAGTGGATAATAAGGGTTACACCAATTTGGTACCTGGTCTGGTCAGGGGCACCTCTAGGTAGGCTCAGCTTAAAGTTAATAGCAAGTGTGGTGGTATTAACATTGACAAACGAGGAGATGAAGGCCCATACCACCCCCGCATGTACAATCCGGGTCTTCATACGTGCTCTCGAACACCATTTGTCCCCTTTCTTAAGTCGGGTTTCATCAATAAATACACACATCGTTTCCATGACAGAATTAATAGAGGAAGATAAATGAATAATACAATGATTGAAAAAGGTAAGAAATATAATTTCTAATATTTTTTTTATTTTAAAGGCTTTGAGCTAAGTAAGGAATAAAAAAGTGCAATATTTAGTCTTAAAAAGTGCCAGTGGTAAAATACACCGTTTCCCACGAAACACTAAATTAAAATCTCGAATAAAAATTTAACAAACATATAAATGCGCCATCACGAACAACAACAGTACACTGGGAAAAACACAGTAATACAGATAAGACATGCAGGGAAAATCATATTCTCAATTGAGTCTTTATTGCCAACGGAAGAGTTGTCAAATGAGCAATAAAAGCCTGTAACACTTTTAGGCTTCTGTCGCTCGTGAATCTTGCGTTGGCAATGCCGACTCTCTGCGTACCGCCAGATCCCGATGTCTCTCACGACTCCCACCTCCGTGACTGCACCACTGCCAGTCTCGTAAATCCGTTACGCTTCCACTGAGCGCTCCCTTTTTAAGCGCGGCCTCATTTGTGATCGCACCCCGTTCGCCGTTGGGTCTGGCCTTAAAATGCAGTCATATCTGGAATGAGTAATTATGTGCCATCTTTTTCCGTTATTTTGGCAAGTAGAATTTTTGGTTTTCTTTGCAGTATAAGTTGCAATTTGAGCTGCAAAAAAAAGTTAGAAGGCCAACTTTCAAATGGGTTACAGTAGCATTGAGATACATTGCTACTGGCACGGGTGGTTCATCACCACAGAGACGTTCTTGACAATAACATAGGGTTGTACGATCTGGCACGCGAGTACCAATCCACTAAGGGTCATGATGGATCCCCCATGTTGTTTATTTGGCAGTCTGGCAGCACCGGGGTTTGCATCTCCACTCTGGCTCGCACCGGCTTGTTATTTTATTATTACAAGAAAATGCCCAAGTTTTAAAGCGATTGAATATTGAAACGGAACGTATGAATGTCCACGTTCATGTCTTCACGAACTGCCTCTCACACATCGCCCTGCCGGTCGGCCCAGTGGTGGTTAAAATTAAACTATTTTTTTATTTGACCAGGCAAGGCCTACTGAGCTATTAGCTTATCTTTCGTAAGAGACCTGGCCACAAATGATAGCTCAACGAAATGGCTTATCACGTGGAAATTTATAGCAGCCAAATACACCAAATGCGTGTTGGTTCTAAATGCGAAGAGAAAACCGGAGGACGCGGAGAAAAAAATCCACGCAATCACAGGGAGAGAGACACGCAAACTCCAAATATACAGCAGGCATCAGGGTCAAACCCTCGACCTCTTGCATACCAGGCAAAGACGATAACACCACAACCGTGGTGCCCTTTAAATAAAAAAATAACGCATATAAGTAAAAATTGTATTACTACATAAATTCCGAAGCCTGGGAAAGGCAGTAAAACAACAGCAAATACAGTCCCAGATCACACCAAGACAACACACAGTCCCTCAATAAAATTATACATTGAACTCTTTGGTTATTTCGGTAAAGTCACGTAGAAAATAAAATCAAATAATAATAGAATACAAAGTTTCGATTGCAACACAAGCAACCATCATCAGGTAAGAATGAATGAGAAAAAACAAACATAGTAAACTTCTGCTTGATTGACAAACAGAAAGACAGCGCCACTACTATCGTGTGTTTGTGTTGTTTGTTGTTGTAACGTTTTGACCCCCGTGCTCCTTACTGATCATTTGTGAAAAAGAGCTTCATAGCTCATCGGATTCCTCCTCCTGCAGTATAAAATTCTGATTCTGAACCCCGACGCGGCAAACGAGAGCTCGCTATTCCTCCCCACGTGAATTGGTCGCCCCTGGCTCCACCCTTTCCATGGGTTTCCACCGGGATCCCTTTGCTGTGCAGGCGTCAAACAGAGTAGCAGCGCGCTCGTAAGCCGGTTTCCATTCCCTGCATTTTCCGGCCGCGCGCCGAACAGTCACAACGTCAACCACCCTTTTTGGCGCAGGGGCAGAAAGCCCACGGCACCATTGTTCCATGTCGTGGCGAATTGCTTTGCCGTTCGTTTGTGAATTTGTGATTTAATGCAAGTGCTGAAATGTATTGTCACAATTCATTAAACTCATTTTAATTCTTAGAAACGTTTGCATTTAGTTTTTTCCACTGGTACAACTATATAAATGTGTTTTTATTAGCAGTTACATTCGCTAGATTAGCCAGGTTTATCTAGCCTGTTAAATTTCCTTTTATCATTCTTTGCGGAATAAGACAACACTTAAAAAAAAGTAAAAATTTCAGCAATGCAGATGTGAACAGAGTAAACAATTGACATCAGATTAAATATATTTCACTGTCAACATAGGGGAGAAAAAGAACACGAGGCTAATGAGTTCCAGTGTTTAGCAGCGAGGCCATGGGGAAGCGTCATGCGTGGTCACGTTGCCCATCAGCAAGAACCACGCTGATACCAAGGGGGCAGGAACACGAGCAGACCTGTGACCTCTATGCCATGCCATCTGTGACCTCCATGCCACCTGTGACCTCCATGCCATGCCACCTGTGACCTGCATACCAAACCGTTATAATGCGGAACGCGCTCCGTTATAACATGGTTTCTGAGCGGCCGATGATGAACTACTTTCTTGAGCGGTACAGCTGAGAAGTGCAGTGATACGGTACGCGGAAAGATGCAGTAACGCGGCGGCGTACCCTCAGTTATTTGTCCCGCCATCGTGCTGTGCGTGCATAGTAGTAGTTCGTATCTGGGCAAACTTTATCGTTACTACAGAATTCATGGGGGAAATAGTTTTCACTGAACGCATTTTCCACTGAGTGCTGCCCTTTTTTTTTTAGGTACGCATCTACCGCCGGCCAGTTAAACAGGGAGACTCGCCGTGCGGACTGTCGCCTACGAATGCACGGTGTACACGTGCGCGCGTATGTGTCCTGTCGCCGTGCCAGGGCAAAGTGCGGCACCTGCAGTTTGGGCTGCACGAGCTGGAGGAATACGCGGAGGTGCTGCAGCGGGTCCTGCGGCGCTATCTTGCACGCCTCCACTGGCTCCTGTCCGGTAGCGCAGCGCCGCCATCCCGCACGCGAGCTGCACGCACAATACCACGACGACCTACCCTTATTTTATTTGTTTTATTGGGTGCAATTGTGAACAATAGCCACATGAGACATAATCATTGGATCACTGCAGCTCAAAGAATCAGTCCCGGCAAGGCGTTTCTATCTGAGGCGCTGGCAAGCCAAAAACCGCACCGCGGGTCTCGTGGATTTTGCTCCCTGGGTCCCTCCGGTTTTATTTTCCCTCCACATTTAGAGTCAGCATTTGAGAGTATTAGGCGGCTGCTTGTTCACGCGATGATGAAAAGCCACTTCGTTGAGCTGCCGTTTGTGATATGGCCAGGTTGTTTCTGAAAAAGAAGCTAATATAGGTCAGTGGGCTTTACCTGGTAAAATAAAAATAGTTTATAGCGACCATTCACAACTAAGTAGTGGTTATCATGGCACGTTTGGCCAGGTGAGGTGCACTCTGAAGCCAAGTGAATTTGGAGAAGGCTCACACGGGCAGGCGGGAGGTCGCGGCACAGTGTGTGGTTGTGGGTTAATAGATGGGGGGGCAGGGGGCGGTGACTGGCACAATACATTGCTCATGGTTTCCATTGTGCCACCTTTGCTGCACTTTCACATTCCCAGTGCTCTGCTCATTGTTGCATCTCGGTCCTCCATTCTTGGTGAAAGTTTTGCTGCCGCAAGCTTTCCAGTCATGGTTATTTATCGATATCGGTTATTTTATCGACCTCCGCAATAAACAGCCAAAGGACACCACTGACACCTGCCTTGTTGTCTTAATCCATGCCACATCAATTCAGGCCTTCCATGCAACCAACCACAGCAGACTCAATTATTCGCGCTAATGAGGGGGAGGACGGCCGCAGATTATTCAAAAGCGTGGATAATCCAAAAATATCTATTTTTTGCGGATCTCTATGCCAAAAACAACTAATATTGATAAAAAATTATGTTTACGCTAAGAAAATGTAGTTTGTTAAAATATTAATTTGTAGTAAAGAAGATTCGGCCCACTAAGTGGACAGCAGCAGAGCCACGCCAATCAACATCAAACTTCACCGACTGTTGTAAAGATCTGAAACTACTATACTGTAGAGGCAATCACGTGGATTTCGGATTTTCGTAACACATATTTCTTCATGTGACTTGTAATAAACATTTCCAAGAATAACAATGTGGAACTGTTTTCAGATTATTAATTTGGGCTTAATGGGAAATACATGAGTTATTAATTTACGTCAAAATCTCAGGTACGCGTTTAATTCGCAAATCAGATAAACCGCACGTGAATAATCGAGTCTACTGAAATATATTATTGGGAAAGCCACATGACAGCCAACAAAGCTTCGCTAGCCTAAGCAGTCCACAAGTGAGAGAATATACATTTAGATCTTCCAAGGTATCTAAGATCATAAAACTAAACTAAACATTTTTATTTTCAGAAGCGACATGGCCACAAGTGATAGCCTAAACGAAGTGGCTTATCATGTAGAAATGTAAAGCAACCAAATACTCATACATGCATGTTGATTCTAGATGTGGAGGAAAGCACCGGAGGAGGACCCGGAGAAAAATCCTCATGACCACAGGGAGAGAGAGACATACACACTCCAAATATACAGCAAGCGTCAGGGTTGGGATCGAATCCAGGATCCTCCTGTATACCAGGCGAGGTAGTTAACATCTCGACAACGTGGAAGCAGCCAGCCTGATTGGTTCAACCGAGCACGTGGTGCTTCGTGACGGTGGCCCATGGTTTGAGAGTGTAGAAAGGGCAGAGAGAGAGAGCGTTGCCTGTGACCTAAACACCCAGAAATTGTATGGAAATAATAATCAGCCAATCAACCCGAGTTCGGTTCCCACTCACGGCCAACAGTCATTTCAACCGGTCAAACCATTCCTGGGCTTTCCCCGAACTCGACTCAGCCTTAAATGAGTACCAGGTGCGCGATGTAGATAAATATCGGTACTGGGGAGACAAAGGCGGCCGGGCATGGTGCCGGGCAACCCACCCTCCGGCCTTCACGGGCGTGGCTGCCACTCGCCCCAACAGCCTGTTGGAGGCTACAGCAGGGGGCGACCTCACGTCTTGGTGTTGCGCGCTCGCTGCCATGCAGGCAGCCGTTGCGTGTTTGGCGTGGTGCTGGAGGCGAACGTGTGCCTGCTGATCGACGTGTCCGGCTCCATGACGCCTCACCTTTGCGAGCTTCAGAAGGAGCTCGCCAGCCTTGTCTGGGACCAGCTGCGTCACCGCTGCACCAGGTGCTGATTGTTACGGCTGCCCCCCCCCCTCACCCTTTTGTCGCTCCACTGCTGGTTTGAAGGCCACCACCGCGCCATGGTCCATTGTGTGTCTGGACCGCACCTACAATTAGCACGGTTGGCTACGTACGGTGGGAAAGAACATATATAATCACATACAGAGACCCCATAGACTCACACAGACACAGAGACTCAACTCAGAGACGCATAGTTGGTTGTGCTTCCCCTGCACCTCCGATTAGCACGGTTGGCTATGTATGGTCTCACCCAGAAAAACCTCTATATTATGGATGATATTGGTCGCGAAAGCCTATATGTTAAACTGGTATGAAAGAAGTTCAACATATGTACGTATATATTGAAAATAAATGGCAGAGATGAGAAAAGTCTAATTTGGATTTGAATAGTCACATGGGCAGCTGTTAGATAACAGTTTGTGGCTGATTTTGTATGCAACCAGCAATGAGACAGACACGTGATTTAAATTCACAAAGATCACCTCCGGCGGTGTCTGAAGCATTTTACTTACGACCAAGGTCTCTGCAGCCTCAGGCAGCTCATGCCTAGCCTCTGGTTACGCTCCGATGCCTCCAGCCACCATCGTTCCACCCCACTGCAGTATTTTGTTGGCGACAATCGGCTGGCATTCCAGCCTGCTATGGCTCCACCAACCCCCCCACCTGTGCGACAGGGATGTCCTCTGGCTCCCACATGATTTAACATCTATTTTGACCACGCAGTTTGCGAAGCCTTCAATACAGTGAGGGAAAAAAGTATTTGATCCCCTGCTGATTTTGTACATTTGCCCACTGACAAAGAAATTATCAGTCTATTATTTTAATGGTAGGTTTATTTGAACAGTGAGAGACAGAATAACAACAACAAAATCCAGAAAAACGCATGTCAAAAATGTTATAAATTGATTTGCACTTTAATGAGGGAAATACGTATTTGACCCCCTCTCAATCAGAAAGATTTCTGGCTCCCAGGTGTATTTTATACAAGTAACGAGCTGAGATTAGGAGCACACTCTTAAAGGGAGTGCTCCTAATATCAGCTTGTTACCTGTATAAAAGACACCTGTTCACAGAAGCAATCAATCAATCAGATTCCAAACTCTCCACCATGGCCAAGACCAAAGAGCTCTCCAAGGATGTCAGGGACAAGATTGTAGACCTACACAAGGCTGGAATGGGCTACAAGACGATCGCCAAGCAGCTTGGTGAGAAGGTGACAACAGTTGGTGCGATTATTCGCAAATGGAAGAAACACAAAAGAACTGTCAATCTCCCTCGGCCTGGGGCTCCATGCAAGATCTCACCTTGTGGAGTTGCAATGATCACGAGAACGGTGAGGAATCAGCCCAGAACTAGGGAGGATCTTGTCAATGATCTCAAGGAAGCTGGGACCATAGTTACCAAGAAAACAGTTGGTAACACACTACGCCGTGAGGGACTGAAATCCTGCAGTGCCCGCAAGGTCCCCTCTTCTCAAGAAAGCACGTATACATGCCCGTCTGAAGTTTTCCAATAAACATCTGAATGATTCAGAGGACAACTGGGTGAAAGTGTTGTGGTCAGATGAGACCAAAATGGAGCTCTTTGGCATCAACTCAACTCGCCGTGTTTGGAGGAGGAGGAATGCTGCCTATGACCCCAAGAACACCATCCCCACTGTCAAACATGGAGGTGGAAACATTATGCTTTGGGGGTGTTTGTCTGCTAAGTGGTGAGGGCAACTTCACCACATCAATGGGACGATGGACGGGGCCATGTACCGTCAAATCTTGGGTGAGAACCTCCTTCCCTCAGCCAGGGCAGTGAAAATGGGTCGTGGATGGGTATTCCAGCATGACAATGACCCAAAAAACACGGCCAAGGCAACAAAGGAGTGGCTCAAGAAGAAGCACATTAAGGTCCTGGAGTGGCCTAGCCAGTCTCCAGACCTTAATCCCATAGAAAATCTGTGGAGGAAGCTGAAGGTTAGAGTTGCCAAACGTCAGCCTCGAAACCTTAATGACTTGGAGAAGATCTGCAAAGAGGAGTGGGACAAAATCCCTCCTGAGATGTGTGCAAACCTGGTGGCCAACTACAAGAAACGTCTGACTTCTGTGATTGCCAACAAGGGTTTTGCCACTAAGTACTAAGTCATGTTTTGCAGAGGGGTCAAATACTTATTTCCCTCATTAAACTGCAAATCAATTTATAACATTTCTGACATGCGTTTTTCTGGATTTTTGTTGTTGTTATTCTGTCTCTCACTGTTCAAATAAACCTACCATTAAATGTATAGACTGATCATTTCTTTATCAGTGGGCAAACGTTCAAAATCAGCAGGGGATCAAATACTTTTTTCCCTCACTGTAGCTGTACCAGAGGAATTTACATCTGGTACAGATACAATGGGAGGCTGATCGATGCCCGGGTGCGGTAAAGGGATGGCTCCCTATTGCTCAACCATGTTATGTATGCCGATAATTTGGTAATTGCTGCTCACTTAGAGGAGGAGTTAGAGGCGCTGCTGCTGAACCTGGAGCTTGCCACTAAGAGGTGGGGCCTTACCATCATCCCCACCAAAACTAAGCACCTGCCTGGGTATTTTGTACCATCGGACACTCCACCCCCACAACTCCCAATTGGTGATAGGGCAGTTGTGGAGAGAGTAGAGAGTTTCCCATACCTGGGCAGTGTGCTCATGACCGGCTTCGGTTTAACAGCAGAGGTCTCACTCTGAATCAGTCTTTTCATCGGTTGCGTAAAGCTCTGTGGAAGCTTCCTGGTCTCTCGCTCCGCACGAAGCTTCAGGTCTTCTCAGCCACAGTCATTCCCTCCCTTCTCTACGCTTGTGAAACGTGGACCCCCCGAATGGAACATCTTCGCCGGTTAGAAACATTTAGGCTGGCCTGCCTACGATCCATCCTGGGTTTAACCAGGCTGGGTTGTGTGAGGAGCTCACAAATCGTTGAAAGATCTGGACAAAGTCCCATCGGTGAGCTACTACGGCAGGCAAGGCTGCGTTGCCTGGGCCATGTAGCCCGCATGCCCAGCCACCGCATGCCTAAACAGATTGAGGGGGCTAAACGGGTGCGGCACGAGCTAGAGAAGAGATGGAGTGATGTGGTACAGGAGGATGTGGAGCTGAGTGGACTTGCCGATGACTGGTAACAGCAGTGTCAAGATCGGCCTCTGGAGGAGGCTCGTGAAGGACGCTACTGGGCAGTTGGAGGCAGTCGCCCTCCAACAACAACGGAGAGCGGAGGAGCGACGCTCACAACAACGAGCGGAGCGCCGGGTGGCTAAAGCACAGCAAGTTGGCACAGTAGAGGGTACAGGTGATCGTCTCAGTCAGTCGACCTGTGGCATCTGGGTCTGCCCCGTGACCTTCTGCCAGCGGGCGTTCAATACTTCACGTGGCCTCAAGGTGCACATAGCCTGGCACGAACGTCGTGTTGACGTCACCGCCACTTAGTGGCGAATGGCGGTTGTTATGTGTCTGTGTGCTTGTCTACACGTGTGTGTGTGCATGTGTGTGTCTGTGTGCATGTGTCTGTGTGTGTGTGTCTGCGCGTGCGTGCGTGTGCGCAGGTTCAACATGGTACGGTTCTCGGGCGACGTGGCATGCTGGCAGGAGCGGCCGGTCGAGGTGACGGACGAGTCGTGCCGCGACGCTGTGCGCTGGGTCTCCTCCCTGGTGGCGCACGGCGGCACCGACACGCTGGGGGCGCTGCGGGTTTGCACGCATCCACACACCCACACGGAGTGCGACCCCCCCCCACCCACCCCGTTTTCTGAGCCATGCGAACCGGTGTCACGGGTATCTTCCATCACCAGTTGTGTTACATAACGGTGGTGGACGTATCCCCATCACCCGGGATGTACGTACATATGTATGTACGTATGTATGTTTAACTTCTTTCGCACCATACGTATCCAACCGCGCTAATCGGAGCTGCGAGGGAAGAACAACAACCTAAACACTATAATTAGTTCTAAAGAAATACATTTTCTATTTAATATAGTGGTGGTGTAAAGTAGTTTAGTGTATCGTAGTATATAGTGTAGCGTAGTGTATTGTGTAGTATGTAGTGTATAGTGTCGTTTGTATTGCAGGGTAAGTACAACAAACTAAACGCAAAAAATCTAGTTCTAAAGAAATGAGTTTTGTGATTCTAGATGACGATTTAAAAGTGCATATCTCCCAGTGGCTTCCTCATATCGGAAGGAAGAGCGTTCCAGATGGCCGCAGAAGCGCATTATTGCTAATGTGCATTGTTCTCCATTAACGCGGTGGTAGTTTCTCAAGACCACCGCGTTACGGAAAATTCGCGATATAATAAAGCGCCCCAAACGGTGGCCGTCTCTGTTCAATGGCCAGCCAAAAGCCGCCACTGCTGCGAGGGTGAAGCTGTGAGGGCAGCGCTGTCAGCGCCGCGACACGACTACATTTGTCATGCCAGTGCTAATATTGTCACGCCGCACGAGATATTTATATAAGGTTATTGCAGACCCCCCCAGGACGGATTAGGATATTTGCCAACAGTGTTGTGGTTCACGATCAGAAATGAAATGTGTGCTGTTAGACGCATGTAGCCTTGACAGACTTTTGGGTCAAGTGTTGTTAGCGAGTACCTAAGAAAGCCGGCACGGCATACGAGGGGTGGGTGGCCAGCACCACACCTGGCCACCTTTGTCTTCCCAGTTGCGATGTTTACACACCGCACCAGGTCGCACCAGGTACTCATTTTTGAGGCTCAGTTGACCTAACAGAGGCCCAGGACTGGTCCAGATAATCATCACTGGTGTTGGCCGTGAGTGGGAATCGAACTTGGGTCGCCGGGTTCGTAGCACAGCATGCTAGCCACTCCTCTACCGCTCCTCCTTTTGACAGTTCGACAAAGACAAAGATCCCCCATATAGCCTTAACAGATTTCTGGGGCAAGTGCTGGTCACAAGCACCTATGAAGGCCGGCATGGCACACGAGTGGGTGGGTGGCCTGCACCACGCCCGGCAGCCTTTGTCTCCCTCGTGGCGATGCTCACACACCGCACCAAGTACTCATTTGAGGCTAAGGTGACTTAAGGGAGGCCTAGGATCGGTTCAGTGAATGGTCACTGGTGTTGGCCGTGAGCGGGAATCGAATTGGTGCATAGCACAGCGCGCTAATCACTTCACCACCGCTCCCCCTGTTCACAGTTCAATGCACACGCGCACACACACGCACACACGCGCACGCACGCGCACGCACGCACGCGGACGCACACACACGCGCACACGCGCACACACGCACACACACGCACGTATACGCACACACACAGATGTTTCCCATGCATGCAACCATACGGTCACTTAAAGGTGCGCATTACTGCACAAGTACGTATGAAGACGGCAAGTGTACAACAGTGAACATTTACATCCAGCCCAGTATGTATAGTCACTCCGTTAATGTCATTACGCATTTCGAAAGAACAAACGGATTCTCACAGAGAGGCTTTGAAGAAAATTTTGAAAAATAAAGGGATGCTACGGTAGTGCGACTGTGACCATGAAACAGATGCGCTGCTGCGGTTGTTTGGAATGGTCTTCCTTCCTGAGATTAGCAAGCTACTGGGAGCTGTGCACTTTTAATTCTAGATTGACAAATTCATTTCTTTAGAACTGCTTTTTGTGTTTACTTTGTTGTCCTCCCCACCGCACCTTCGATTAGCATGGTTGGCAACGTACGGTGCGAAAGAAGTTCCACACACAGTAAACCTTTGTAGTCTTCGCTTCAATGCAGGAATAGCGAAACTGCACGAACTCCCTCCTGGAGCCCTTTCGTGGCCAGCAGACGTCGACATTGGTATTCAGCTCTCCTGAACTACATTGCCATCACACGCAAGAAGAAGAAGTCGAAGCCCAGTAAACAAGTTAACCCCGTATACATACCGGGGTTCTTATTCATAGTGATGCACGGTGACTGCCAAACTTGTTCTGCTGTTGCACAACTGCAGCCAAAAGCATTTCCCCCCCCCCCCCCATAGATCTGGGAAGGGGTCATTTAAGGGAATGGTAACACATTTATCTATGTTAATTATGTTAATCATACCCTCATACATATGCATGTATCTGTAGAGGTGTAATTGCGCATGGCTACGAAAGGTGTCGTGTGATTATGCATGGCCACGGATGGCCAACAAACACAAAGGGCGGGGTTACGGCCGTACACAGGGGTGGCGCTCGCACCGACGTCCGCATGTACATCCCCCACGGGCCCCCCTTGGGGGTAAGTCCTATAAAAGGTGATGAGCCGAAAGGCTCGGGAGTCGGGACTCAGCTTTAACCAGAGAAGAACGAAGACCTGCTAGTATAGGCCCCGGAGCTCCCCTGGCTCGCTGTCCTTCTAAGGGCCGACCAGGGCAAGCCGGTGGCGTGGCCCCGAGAGCCCAGACGAAGCTGGTCTGGTGACTCAGGGAGCCGGGATCCCAGCTTAACCAAGCTGGGACAGATAGCCTCCCCTAGTCCCGTAGTGGAGGAGTTGGTATAGGCTAGAGGGGTTAGCTGTCGAGAAATCCCTGTAGCCAAGTGACTTGTAATAACTGTGTTGGTGTAATAAATAAGTGTGCCTCCGATCCTGTCGTCAAGCCTCCATATATACTTACTACATCTGGGGTCAGAAGTAAACGTCCAACGATGGACACACGAGGGACGACACGTACCAGGGAGTCGGAGATGGAAGACGCCGCGGCCGAATCACCACCAGAGATGGCCAGGGTCGAATCGGAGCAGCCGGGGCCGAGTACGCCCGCGCCGCTACGACAGGAGGAGGGGGATGCGTCGGCCGAAGGACTCCGGCTGGCCCACTCCCGCCTGGCGGACCTGCTCTACGCCGCGGCCGCCGCGTTGGAGGAGATCACGCGGCTGGGGGCTGGAGGAGCAGCGCGGGTCGACGACGGCAGCCGGCGCGGGGCGACGTTTCCCGCCACCCCGACGCGGCTCGCGGTCAAATTTCCCGCCATCTCTACAGTACGAGCGGAGGGCGGGGCCGGCCCGCGTCACGTGTCTGCTGAGCGCCAAGCACAAGCCGTGACATCATCAACGCCGGCCGGCGCGTCAACATCGGAGCGACCGGCGATGCCATGTGCACGGCCCGCCCACACTGTATCATCGGCGGGGAGCGACGGAGAGCGTTCTGCGGCCACGGACGCCGCCTTACAACAGCGTCTGCCGCCTCTTAAAGAATTTGTCGGCGCTGACGGG
Source organism: Lethenteron reissneri (assembly GCF_015708825.2). NCBI lineage: Eukaryota > Metazoa > Chordata > Hyperoartia > Petromyzontiformes > Petromyzontidae > Lethenteron > Lethenteron reissneri. The sequence continues at coordinate 1,763,975 of NC_083822.1, forward strand.
GACTGGGGCGGCTTCAAGAGGCGGTTCATCGCTCATCAAGAGATGGCGAACTGGTCGGACGCCGAGGCTCTACGCGCGCTGCCAGCGATGCTGGACAACGACGCCCTGGCTACCCTCACCTCGGCGCCGAGGGAAAAGCGCGCCACTCTACACCTGGCGTTGCAGCTGCTGTCAGCCGTCTATGGGCCGCCTTCGGACTGCAGGCAGCTGTTCCACGATCGGAGTCGGGGCGCCAACGAGTCACCCCTGGCCTTCCGGACGGCTCTCCTGGCTCTGGCGAAGGCTGCTTTCCCAAGGATGGACGAGGAAGGAGTGGATGCCATGGTGGCTGAGAAGCTGCTGCTACTCGCTGACGAGCTGGACGTCAACGTCCTGGCTCAGGACGACGCGGAGATGTCGTCCCTGCTGGTCGCGCGCCACATCCACGGGGGCTTGCGGTCCCTGCGCCGAAAGGCGGCAAAGGGGGCGGCCGGCCATGCCATGGCGACCACCGCCCTCCCATCGGAGGAGGTCTGCGGGGTGGAGCGGCGAGGGGAATGGAGATCGGCGGCACCGCAGGCTCGGAATGGACCGAGTCGCCAGGAGCAGCCCAGGACATCGGGGGCGCTCACACGCTGCTACAACTGTGGCCTGCAAGGCCACGTTGCGTCAGGATGCCGGGCTCCCCGTCAGCGCGGGGCGACACCTCGCCAGGACGCCACGCCGTCTCCTCCCAAGCTCCAGCAGAGAAATACGGCGAGTCGCGGCACCTCACACGTTTGGCCCACACACACATCCGACACACACTCACGCGCTCAACTAAACAGGGCTCCAAATTCCCCGTCCGTCGCGCGCGATTGTTCGGTAATGCGGCGAGCGCTCCAACCGGGTCAGTGGTCGGAGCTCGCCCATCGTGTCGTTGCTGCGTCGGCGGGATCATCGGTCGTGGTCGGTCACATTGATGGAGTAGAGGTGCGGATTTTAATTGACACAGGGGCATCGGCGACCATTATATCTGATTTGATTTATAACATCCTTCCCGTTCAAAGTCGTCCCTTGCTCCCTGTTGACGTGCCGTGCTATGCCGCTAACGGGGGCTCTCTGGGCATTATTGGCCAAATCCGCGCCACTATCTGCATTGAGGACATTAAATTATCCGGGCCTGTTTTGGTTTCCTCCTCACTCGCGGTTCCGTGCCTGTTGGGGACGGATTTTCTGGCCAAAATGCCCATCCGCATCCTTATTGACCAAGGGTGCATTGAGCTCCCATCGTGCCGACGCGTTACATTTCTGTCTTCCCCCGCCACGGAGCGTCGGGCGTTTGCCACCGTGCAGGCGCTCGTCACAAAAACTGTGCGCGTGCCTCCGGGGGCCCAGATGCTCGTCCCTCTTAGGTTGCGTCGGCCGTTTGATGAAGGGGTTGCGGATCGGGGGGTCTTGTTGGGTCCATCTCGGGCCGGGGTCAATGGACCCGATTTGCTCGCGGCTCAGACTATGGTGCGAGGGGATGGGGACCCCTTCATTGCAGTCCTTAATGTGGGATCGCGAACGGCCGTGGTTCCTCAAGGGACCGTGCTTGCCCACGCAACGCCGGTGCCCTATGAGGAACCACTTGTGGGTCACGTATCCACCGATCCTCCGTCGCAACCGCATTCGGACTGTGATGACGGATGGCTGGATGCGCTTTGCGCGGGTTCAGTGGACCTGTCCGACTCGCAGCGCGCGCAGCTGCGAGTTCTCCTGAGCGAATTTGCTGACGTTTTTAGTCAACACAAATTTGATATTGGTTGTACTAAATTGCTGCGACACCATATTGACACGGGTGACAGCGCGCCAATCCGCCAAAATCCCTTTCGGTTGAGTCCCGCCGAAAAGGATCATGTCAAATCGGCTGTTGATGACATGCTAGCCGCCGATATCATTTCCCCTTCCAACAGCCCGTGGGGCGCGCCGATCGTTTTGGTGAAAAAACACGACGGCTCACTGAGATTTTGTGTCGACTTTCGCCGTCTAAACAAAATCTCTGTGGCAGATGCGTACCCGCTTCCTCGGATGGATGAGTCGCTCGACGCCTTGGCCGGTGCGCGATTCTTTTCCACCCTCGATTTGCTATCTGGATTCTGGCAGCTTCCTCTGGATGACGAATCGAAACCTAAGACTGCTTTTCGTACACCGCAAGGTCTCTTCCAATTTAACCGCTTGCCGATGGGTTTACATTCTGCGCCGGCAACTTTTCAGCGGTTAATGGAATTGGTCTTGGCAGGTTTGCAATGGGATTCGTGTTTGATTTACTTAGACGATGTCATCGTCTTTAGCAAATCCTTCGAGGAACACCTCCAGAGGTTGCGTGCTGTTTTTCTCAAAATGCGGGCTGCCAATTTGAAATTTAAACCACAGAAGTGCCATTTACTCCGCGAATCGGTGCGATATTTGGGTCACATTGTTGGGCGCTCGGGGATATCCACTGATCCCGCCAAAACGGAATGCGTCAGCTCCTGACCGACTCCCACCTCTGTGGGAGAGGTCAGGAGTTTCATTGGGTTCGCGTCGTATTATCGGCGATTTGTGGCTGACTTCGCTACGATTGCGAAACCATTGCATGCCTTGACGTCCAAGGGAGTCAGGTTTCATTGGGGGCCGGAGGAGGAGGCTGCTTTTCGCGCCCTCAGAAATGCTTTGGTGGGGGCTCCGCCGTTGAATTACCCGGATTTTTCACAACCCTTCTTGCTCGATACAGATGCAAGTAACACGGGCATCGGGGGCGTGCTGTCCCAGCTCATTGGGGGCGTAGAGCATGTGGTGGCTTACGGTAGTCGGGTACTGTCTCCAGCCGAACAGCGGTACTGCGTTACCCGTCGGGAATTATTGGCGATTGTTTATTTCGTTCAGCAGTACCGCCCGTATCTGTACGGTCGGCGATTCACCGTCCGTACAGATCATGCGGCCCTACAATACGCCCTGCGGGTTCAACAACCATCGGGCCAGTTGTCTCGATGGTTGGAGATTCTCCAGGACTATGACTTTGTCACCACATATCGTAAGGGTCTCCGCCACACGAACGCTGACGCCCTGTCGCGATTGCCACCCACTTCGGAGTGCGCGTGCCTCTTGAGTTCGGGCCGTTGTAGGCCTCCGAACGTCACCACCGATTCGGTCCTCGTGGCCGCTGCCGATGCGCCTTCGGTTTCGGGTCCTATCGAGCAAGAAGGGAGGGATTCGTTGCTGGGGTTGTCGGTCGCGGAATGGGGACGCCTCCAAATGGAGGACACCTCCCTCCTCGCTCTGCGCCGTCGCGCCGGGGGGGTTGGCCAGGGGGTGGAAAACGTTGACTCGTGGGGGTTGTTCCAGGGTCTTTTAATGCACTGGGATGGAAAAACCCGGCGCCAGCGGCTTGTGGTGCCTGCTGCTTTAAGGGGTAAGGTGGTATGGGCTGTTCATGAGCGGCTTCTGCACTTGGGGGTTCACAAGACCTTTGCCACGCTCCAGCTGGATTTCTTCTGGCCGGGCATGGAAAAGGACGTGGGGGATCTCTTGGGGTCATGCACGCAATGCGCGCAGAGGAAGCCGCCTGCGAGGGGGTCCAACCCTCCGCTGCAGTCCATAAAAGTTTCCCGGGTTAACAAGCTCGTCGCTCTGGACATACTTGGCCCATTTCCCGCTACGCCCAGGGGCAAGAGGTATTTACTAACGGGGGTTGAATACTTCAAGAGATGGCCTATGGCCTGGCCCCTGGCGAACCAGTCGGCAGCAGCCATCGCGGAGGCCTTTGTCCAGGGCTATGTCCTCGACAAGGGTGCTCCGGAACGGCTGCTTACTGACCAGGGTAGGAATTTTTCTGGTAAACTCCTACGTGAGGTGTGCGACCTCTTGGGTACGGAGAAGGTTCGGACCTCTCCGTATCACCCACAAACTGACGGGATGGTGGAACGGCTGCATCGGACCATCACGTCCATGCTGTCCCAGCAGGTGTCGGTTTCCCAGACGGATTGGGACCTACGTATAGCCGGTGTGTTGCAGGCCTACAGAATGGCTCCCCATGCGGCCACCGGATTTTCCCCTTTCTTTTTAATGTATGGGCGCGAAATTGACCCCCCTGTGGCGACCCAGCTGAAGCTCTCGGCGCCCCAGGCGAAGTCTAACTTGTCCGAACACGTTAAATTTAACATCGCCAAATTGTCTGAGGCGCGGGAAGCGGCCGTGCTAAATTCAGAACTCCGCCAGAAGGCGAACGAGAGGCTTCGGTTGGGGCGGGTGCAGGTGGTCAAATGGGAACCAGGGGACAGGGCGTGGTTGCACTGTCTTCAGGTGCCGCTGGCAACCTCGTCAAAGTTGGTACGGCCGTGGCGGGGGCCAGTGGAGGTCGTGCAGGTTTTGCGGCCGCAATGTGTTCGCGTAAAATGGGGGAGACGCCGGTGGTATGTGCACCCCTCAAGGTTAAAACCATTCGTCGCGCCGCCCCGTGGTTCACACACACACACGCATGGCCAAACGTGTGAGGGTGTCGCCGACTCCCCGTCGTCGCTGCACTCGCCTAACCTGACGCCAACTGTTCCGTCCCCAGGTGAAACAGGAGTGACGGGCCCACGCCCACCAACCCCTCCCGGAGGGGTCGGGGGTCACTCGACAGCAACGCCTGACTCTCTTGCACCCGGACCGTCAACGACCGTCACTGAGCGCGCCAGGACGGGCCCTTGTGACGGGCCCGCCGCTAGAACGCGCGCCAAAACGCGCAGACTTTTGTGAGGTCGGCCGTTGGGGGGCCTTGCGGACTATGGGGAGGGTGTTGTGAGGTCGGCCGTTGGGGGGCCCTGCGGACTATGGAGAGGGGTGGTCTCCGGTGTGTATATATCTGTTGGTTTTGGGGTGCTCATTCAGGGAGGGCGCGTCGGGATATTTTTTTTTCTCTCTCTCTCTCTCTCTCTTCCTCTTGTTGTTCTGTTTAGGTTCTCTTGTTCTTGTTAGAAATAATTTACGCGAGGCACACACACGGGGGTTTGTGAGGGATACACCTTTATTCTGATTTTTTTTGCAGCCAGGGACGGCTGCGAGCTGTACAGGGGGGGGGGGGGTGATGTAGAGGTGTAATTGCGCATGGCTACGAAAGGTGTCGTGTGATTATGCATGGCCACGGATGGCCAACAAACACAAAGGGCGGGGTTACGGCCGTACACAGGGGTGGCGCTCGCACCGACGTCCGCATGTACATCCCCCACGGGCCCCCCTTGGGGGCAAGTCCTATAAAAGGTGATGAGCCGAAAGGCTCGGGAGTCGGGACTCAGCTTTAACCAGAGAAGAACGAAGACCTGCTAGTATAGGCCCCGGAGCTCCCCTGGCTCGCTGTCCTTCTAAGGGCCGACCAGGGCAAGCCGGTGGCGTGGCCCCGAGAGCCCAGACGAAGCTGGTCTGGTGACTCAGGGAGCCGGGATCCCAGCTTAACCAAGCTGGGACAGATAGCCTCCCCTAGTCCCGTAGTGGAGGAGTTGGTATAGGCTAGAGGGGTTAGCTGTCGAGAAATCCCTGTAGCCAAGTGACCTGTAATAACTGTGTTGGTGTAATAAATAAGTGTGCCTCCGATCCTGTCGTCAAGCCTCCATATATACTTACTACATATGTACGTTGCACTTCTTCCACAAACGTACTTAGCCAACCTTGATAATAGGAGGTGCAGGGGCCGGGAAAGGACAACAAACTAAACACAAAAAGCAGTTCTAAGGATCTGAGTTTCAATCTAGATGATTTAAAAGTGCACGGCTCCGGTGGCATCCTAATATCGGAAGGAAGAGCATTCCAGACGACCGCAAAAATGTATTATTGCTATGTACAGCTTGAGTTCCTGCAACGCGGTAGTTGTGTTTCTGAAGAACAGTGCGTTATGGAAAAATCGCGTTATAATAAAATATTTAATATCGGAGTAAAGCACTGTCCGGGATAACACGTGAGAAATGCATAAGAACTCCGGAAAAAGACTGAGGCGCGTGGGTAGCATCTAGAAGCATCCAGCAGCATCCCAATTCATTTTGTGATGCTGCGCCGAGGCAGCCGTACACCCGCTTATTCCTACTCACGCAATGTAATTCCGTTCGTTCAATTGCGTTATATACAATTCACCATCCGTGTTGTAAAAAAATGCGTTCCCAAATACGTTCATTGCATTATACCAATTAGCATCATGAAAACAACACACAGCGTTACAGGAGAATCAAACTGTACGATAAAATAAATAAGTAGACCTTTCATCTCTCCACGTACGGGTAACGTTTGTTTAGTCCACCGACCTTCAGGGCTCCTTGAGCAGCCTTCCCTCATTTAAAAAAAACGTGAATTCATATATTGGGTTTGGAAAGCCCAACGGCTGATAGGACTAAAAGATTCAAATCCATTTTCAGGAGGAAAGAAGCGTGGGCGGTGAATTGACGTTGCGGTGTTGCCTGTACAACAATCATTAACAACGCGCGCATCCACAGCCATTGACTTGCCCATCCGCACGTGCGTTCGTGCGTAAAGAATGCCTAATTTTTTTTAATCGTGAAGAAAACCTACTCTTGTTTTTTTTGCGCTTTTGAAAAACCCGTGACATCTGCCACGATCCTCTCTCTCTACAAAAAGCGTTTGTGGCATATCCCCCCCCACCCTTCCTTTATACATTCATTCATTATCCTTTCTTCAAATGTTACCGACCCAGCAAAGCTACGCATTGCTCAAAGCAATTACACCCAGCGGCGGGGGGGGGGGGGGTCGTGGTGCGATATCGTTATAGACGAGAGTGCTTGTATCACAAGTCAGTGTGTAGTGCACATAGCCTGGCACAAGCGCCCTGGTGACGTCACCACCACTTAGTGGCGAATGGCGGTTGTTGTTGTAGGGCGTACAGCTGGTGCATCTGCCAGTAGTCATCTCAGGTAGTCAACCCATGGCACCTGCTGGGTCTGTCCCCGTGACCTGCCATCAGCGAGCCTTCAATAAATCACGTGGCCTCAAAGTGCACCTGGCCTGGCACAGGCGCCGTGGCGACATCACCGTCACTTAAGTGGCGAATGGCGGGGTATTGCTATTAGCAGGTTGCCAGTCAGCACCCATGCCCGGTGCTGACCGCATGGTATCATTTAGGCATCGGGCCTGGCTGGCTCCACAGGCACAGCGAGCACCGCGACCTGCGATGGGGGAGGGAGGCGGATTCACAACCAGCGACGCTGCCGTATATCCCACCATTTTCATGCTGGCCGCATTCCCCGGGCACCAAGTGTGCAACGCTGATTGCGCTGGCACAGCTGTGCATGAGAGAAGACGACTGCCATGCCTTCCGCATCGCGCGCGTGTGCCCTTTCTCGGTTTTTGAAAGCGGCAATAAACGAGATGCACTGCTCATTGCGATGCGCAGTGACGTTGCCGTTATGAAAATTTAGCATTCTGCCAGCTCCGCCAAAATAAATATTCTCTGGATCCGATTGCCGGCCGCGGTGAAATGGCAAAACCCACCGCCGGATCGTGACGAAGCGCACGGCAGCCACGCCGCTCAATCCGTTCCGAGCCCGTTGGTGGTGCGCGCATCCGCAGGCGGCATTCTCCCAGGAGGGCGTGCGGGGACTCTATGTGGTGTCGGACGGCCGCCCGGACACGAGCGGAGACCTGGTCCTGCAAGAAGCGAAACGCCTCGGCGGGGAGCACGGCTCCATGACCATCCACACCGTCGCCTACCACTGCCACGATCCGTACGTGTGGATCCTCCTGCCCCCACCGCTACCCCGACCGTAACTCCGCTCCCTGCACGGGTTCTTGTCTACACCTTCCTCGTTGTGGAATTTGGGGTAAAATGTCCCGAGCCGAATGCATTGGTCCAATTCGAAGTGAATTTTCCTGTTTTACAACCCTAAGGCGGTGGTGAAAAGTCCTCATTCCTATGGTGGCGTGGAAATTCCCCATTCCTATGGTTCAGGGGGGCGAGTCTATACACAGCACAACCACTGTTGACTTCCCCACAATGTGGTTCTCACTTTCATGACCCTGCAGATATAATGGGCCGAGTCAGCCTCCAACCAAGAATTGAAACTCGCAACCTTTCGATTGCGAGCCGCTCGCTCTAACGCTAAGCTACCTGGCCGAAGACGCAGGATGTGTTCACGGTATTGTCGGTGATGTGGGTGATGTGAGCATTGTGAGCATTGTGAGTGTTATGGAGCGATGTGAGCATTGTGAGCGATGTGGGTGATGTGGTTGATTTGTGCGATGCGGGTGATGTGAGCGATGTGGTTGATTTGTGCGATGTGGGTGATGTGAGGGATGCGGGTGATGTGAGCGATGCGGGTGATGTGAGCGATGTGGGTGCTGTAGCCAATGCGGGCACTGCATCTGTGCCCCCTCTCCCACCCTCCAGGTGTGCGCGCCACTTCCTGCGTAGGCTGGCCCTGGGCTCAGGCGGCCGATTCCACTCGTGGCCGGCCCCCGCGCCGGACGCCCAACTGGCCGCTCACCGCATGCTCGCCGGGGCTTCAGCGACGAACACGTGAGAGCTCGGTGGCGGCACGTGACGACGACGACGATGATGTTCGCGCATCTACGCTCGTCATCGCGCGCGTCTTACGCATCCAAAATAATATTAATGAACCAAACTTTGTATTTTTATTTTACCAGGGTAAGGCCCACTGAGCTACATATAGCTCTTTTTCAGAAGCAACCTGGCCAATGAAGTGGGTTATCATCACGTGGAAATATATTGCAGCCAAATACTTTTAATGCTGTTCAGTGTGCGTTGGTAATGTCCTGCGTACACAACCGGAAAGCTACGAGAATCGTGAGATCATCAGGTCAGTGGCGCTGTAAATCCCCAGCTGCCCAGACCCTGATTGCCACCGTCCCCACCACCACTCACTTCCCTCTCTCCGTGTTGGCCTAGGATCCCATCCTGCCGGCGTTCGAGGGAGACGACCTCAGGAGGCTGGCTGACGAGATTGCTCGCGCGCGTGCACACCTCACCCAGGCGCGCGACTTTCAGTGAGCAAACGCGTGGACACGTGCATGGACGCACACGTCACATGTGGCAATGTGGCGTCCACCCGGGCATGGGGGAAAATCCCACCATGTGGGTCCCCCCCCAACGCCATCGAACTAAACCGGAAGTGTTCCATCTTACACCACCGTGCCGTTGAAGCGCGCGGGGGCCCCCCAAAGCGCGGGGCCTGGGGCAGTCGTCCCAATTCGCCGTGTACCCTCGGGATGGGCTCTGCCTTCTATTATTTAAGTCCCATTTAAACACCTTATGGATTACTTTGGCCTTTAATTGAGTTGACCTTGGTCTGGGTGTCCTCCGTGTCTTGTTTGGTTATTTTTTTGCTTTTCTTGATTTCTTGTATGCACGTTGAACTTTTTTTGCACCGTACACAGCCAACCGCGCTAATCGTCGGTGTAGGGTTTGGATGCGTACACGTGCTACACATTCGTATTATTGCATCGTGAGATGCCATTTTGTATGAATGACGCCTTATAAAAAAACATTGTTATCACTGTACACAATAGGTCGCATAAGCGATACAATTAAGAAAGCTGCCATCTCTGGCTTCGCTGCTCGCGTTGCAGTGTTTCTGCTGTGCGGTGGTGATCTGTGTCTGGCTGTTGTGATGCAGAGTCCTTCTGCACGAGAGACGGACAAATGAAACCCCGGCTAAGGATTGACATGCGCACACAGGTAATGCTGATATACACAACAGATACACGCAAATACCACTTAACATGCACACACATATGCAGTGAATATTACACAGTGTTCATTTTGCTGGGAAGCCACTTTTAAATCGAGATTGAAAACTAATTTCTTTAAAACGGCTTTTGCGTTTACTTGTTTGTCCTTCCCCCCTGATTAGCACGGTTGCCTACGTACGGTGCGAAAGAAGTTCAACGCGCATATGTACAATTCACTTTTTTTTTGTAGGCGTACTTTATTCAAATAAACTTTGTTGAAAGTGCATCTCCTTGCATTTAATTGCGTTTTAACAATAGGAATTAAAAAAAAACACGCACAGTTTTTATTCACTCTCGGAGAGAGAGAGAACGAGTCTGGGGGAAAGCAGCCAGATCCAGTGCCAACAATTCCACAACCTCTGTGGGTCATACATTGGGATGATGTCTCACCAACTATGTTCATGAGTGTCCAATGTGGAAGTTTATATTCTCAGAGGCTATCTGAGATGGCCTGAGACTGTGAGAAGAAGATCGTCATGCATTTTCAGCGACCACCCTTCTGAAAAATGCACTCAACAAACGCCTCCATAACTGGAGTTATCTGACTTTACCGAAAGAACCAAAGAGTATGGAGTTATCTGATCTGGTTATAGTTAATGTGCAACGATGCTCATGATTAGCTTTAGTCGAAGTAACTGTGTCATGCAGTAAACGCCCAATGTGTCTCGCTCGGCTCATTACCCCACAGTTTCAGATTTACTGCTGGTCATGTCATGTCCCTCGGAAAAAACAAATACAGGCGGTCTGATTTACGAAGATCCACATCTACGACGTTTTTATAACGCCACCGTCGATAGATTTATGACGCAGAAACTTGACTTACGACACATCTTCTGACACAACTCCGAACGCATTCAAACGGAGTCTGTGGGTCTGGTTTCCGATGTGATTTGGCGTGGAGCTTTTGTTCTTCCCGAGTGTTTTTTGTGGACGATTACCAATTAAACCCTGTTAGATGCGGCTGATAAAAGGAAAAACACATCGGCTAGTGATGTATCCACTGTTTCTACCGTCTGTGGGGAAAATAAGGGTCTGATTTACGACGACGAGGTTTCGAGGAACGCGTTGTGACGTAAAAGCGGGGACCGCCTGTCGTATTAACGTTACGTTTGCCAGGCGGCGATGATCGAGGCTGCACATGAGGCAGCGTGGCAATGAATCGCGCGCGTCATCCACGCGCGCACACACACATGCACACAAGTCCCTTCTACACATAACAGAAACACTTACAAGGGATTGAACGAACATCCCAAATGGAACTCACAGTCAAGTGTGTTAAAACTAAACTACAGTATTTTTATTTTACCAGCTAAGGCCGCACTGAGCTATATATCTCTTTTTCAGAAGTGACCTGGCCACAAATGATAGCTGAATGAAGTGGCCTATCAAGTGGAAATGTATAGCAGCCAAATACTCGAAAGCACCTGGAGAAAAATCCACAGGACCACCGAGAGACACGCAAGCTCCAAATATACAGCAGGCGTCAGGGTTCTGATCGGACCCACGATCTCCTGCATACCAGGCGAGGGAGTTAACATCTCGCCACCATAGCGCCCCCATTGCTCCCATTATACCCAGCTTTTACTCTATAGTATTTGGGAAACCGTTGATGTTCACAATGGCTTTTCACCTCATTCTGTTTTGATATCGTCATAACACCTCTCTCATGGGATGGACAGCATCTGGTCACTGCGTTGCTTCATGGTCGCCTTCCCATGCATTAATATAAAATGTATCTCGCATTTAGTTTTGCCTGCGGAGATCAAGGATACAAAGCAGATTGGCCTTTCAGCCAATATAGTAGCATCGTCATTGTCGTCTATCTACTGCTCGATAAATGCATCCTGACACTCATGTTTTCGCGATGTCACAATCCGTGCAGAAAATCAAAAGTTACCGCCCTGAAAAGAGCAATACTGTATTTTTGTGTGTATGCGTATTCCTTCTCTTTGTGGGGAGTGTCGGAGCAATGGTTAGCACGCTGTGCTACAAACCCAGCGACCCAAGTTCAATTCCCACTCACTAATAATTCCCGCTCACCATAAATTGGTGAATATTTGAACCGGTTCTGGGCCTCCCCTGGGTCGAATCAGCCTCAACTGGGTACCTGGTGCAGTGTGTAAACATCGTCACTGGGGAGACAAAGGCGGTCGAGCGTGGTTCTGACCACCCACTCCCTTGTGCCATGCCAGCCTTCATAGGTGCTCGCTAACAGCGCTTGCCTCAAAAACCTGTTCAGGTTATACGGGGGATCTTTGTCGTGTATGCATTAGCCTGGGACCTAGCCTGGGACCTCGCCTGGCACAGGCGCTGCGATGACATCACCACCACTTTGTGGCGAATGGTGGCTGTTGTTGTGTATGCATGAAACCGTTTTTCTCTGTACAGCCATCACAGAGGGCTGTGTCAATCCACAGGAGGAAGCGTCTGGGAGGGGACGGGGGGCAAGAAAGGTGGAGTCTCCGAAGGTCACCCGGCATGAAAATCAAGTCACACATTGATTTCTGCAAACCCACACCATCCATATATAGATCCATCTCTCCCAGCGCACACGTAAGGCTCACGGCAGGTTCATGTATATTTGTAAATTTGTTTTCGTGTTTTATGCGTGTGTGTACTACACGTAGGGCGCCGCGGTGGCAAGATGTTAGCTCCCTCGCCTGGTATATGGGAGGTCGTGGGTTCGATTCCGACCCTGACGCCTGTATACAGGTAGTCCTCTACTTACAATGGAGATGCGTTACGACGACTCCATCGTAAATCGAAAATATCGTAAGTCGAAGATGGCCTAGCCTACCCAGGAGTCTTAAAGAATGGTGATAATTTAGCAAAACAGAGTAATTTACAGTACCGTATTGTATAAACTATATACTGTATGTATTTATTAATTACAATACTGTATTGCACAGTAAAATGTAAAGTAAAAAAACAGGTAAATTCTTAGCCTACCTATATGAACTGCAATTTAATAGAAAGTTTTTTCAGGAAACAATCCTATCTGTATAAAAACTTTTAACATGCATTGAACGTATCGTATCGTGGTAACCCTAAAATTAAATCGCTAAAGCTACGTATCATACATGCATTGAACGTATCGTAACGTATCATATTGTACTGTACTCACCAAGATTATGTCCGCCGTCTGCATACTTGAACGATGTTAGGTTGTTGATGGCAATTTTGTCATATCACTATCGCCATCGTAAGATCGAAATATCGGACCATCGTAACTCGGGGACTACCTGTATTTGGAGCAGAGGTGGGACAAAGTCATTGTTATGCAAGTCCAAGTCGAGTCTGAAGTCATCAAATTCATGACTCGAGTCTGACTCGAGTCCAAGTCACATGACTCGAGTCCACACCTCAGAGGTGGGACAAAGTCATTGTTATGCAAGTCCAAGTCGAGTCTGAAGTCATCAAATTCATGACTCGAGTCTGACTCGAGTCCAAGTCACATGACTCGAGTCCACACCTCAGAGGTGGGACAAAGTCATTGTTATGCAAGTCCAAGTCGAGTCTGAAGTCATCAAATTCATGACTCGAGTCTGACTCGAGTCCAAGTCACATGACTCGAGTCCACACCTCTGATTTGGAGTGTTTGCATGTTCTCCCCATGGTCACATGGATTTTTCTCCTGGTCCTCCGGTTTTTCCCTCCACATTGAGAATCAACGTGCACTTAAGAGTATTTGGCTGCGAAAAATGTCCACGTGTTAAGCCACTTTGTTGAGCTATCATTTGTGATGGTCAGGTCGCTTCTGAAAAAAAAGCTCTATAGCTCAGTTGGCCTTATCTGGTAAAATCTAAAAATGTGTTTAGATTAGCACGGCCTTCTTGATTGTCCAAAACATATGACATGACCACACCGGCAATTTCACAACCGTCTAGTCATGTTAACATCCACACACAGATTGCGTTTATTGTTTTAATATTGCACCTCAATGCAGTTACTCTTTACCAAACAGTGTCCATCGCATTGGACAATTAAGAAACTAACAGCGAGCTCTCAAGTAATATTCGAGGTTACGCACGTCTAAATTGTAAGACATTTAAGAGGCATGAAATTTTATTCTGAAATTGCTAATTGCACCTGACAGGTCTTTTTTGTTGTTGCTTATAGAGTATTAAATAAAGAGACAATTACTCAAACGATAAGATTATACGTCATGCTTATTATAGCCCTGCCAATCACCCTAATGGGCACGATTTAACCATTACTATGTATCACCCACTGATAAGATTATGGTTCTCCTGAAATATATATTTTAAAAAGCCTTCAAATTAATTATGAGCAACAACACAATAACGCGTGCGCTTATAGGTAATTTCAACTAATTGGAAGTCAGCGTTCGATGGGCGCCATGTTGGCGAGATGCTAACTACTTGACTGGTATGCAGGTCGTGGGTTCGATCCCGACCCTGACGCCTGTATATTTGGAGTTTGCGTGTCTCTCCCCGTGGTCGCGTAGATTTCTTCTCCGGGTCCTTTGTTATTTTTTCCTCCACATTTAAAATCAACGTGCGGTTAGAGTATTTGGCTGATATAAATTCCCATGTGATAAGCTACTTCGTTGAGCTATCACTTGTGATAGCAGGTCGCTTCTGAAAAAGAGCTACATAGCTCAGTGGACCTTACCTGGTAAACAATTTTTTTCCCAGAAATTTGGCAAGTGAGTGGGTCAAGGTTAAGGTCCAGCAGATGTGATGTTTATATGCTGGGAAACTGTCATTTGGAAAAACCCTGCCAGATGTATCACCCATCCTTGACTCCCCCCTTTCCCCCACACCCATTCCATTACCAGCAATAGATAGAGTCATAATGGTGAAGGTAACGGAGCAGTGCTGTCTATAATGAGGCCAACACCGGTGCTGTACACAAACACAATGTTGCCTTGCTACTGCTGAAACATATTATTAAAAGGGGGGCACATTCAGGGTTGCGATGCTGCTGGTCGCTCGGAGATACATTACATTTGCTGTGTACATGCCCCTGGTTGAGCTCATGGCGTATTGTGAAAATTCCCACGATGCCGTGCGCACAAAACATTTATGATATCGTCTTCTTTCGTATTAATTAAAGGCAGCAGATTAGAGATGTAATTTTAGAATTGTTATCCACTTAATTGTCTATTAAGAAGTAGAGTGGATCTCGTCCATTTCTCTTTTAAAGGAGTGAATACAGCAGCAGCGGCGGAGTGTTTACGATGCTGTCGATGGTTTTGGGATTCGTGGCCGCACTCTCGCAGGCCGCCGCATCTTTGATGGGCCGTTTGTGCATCAGGTGGCCGCGTCGGCCATGCCCTGTCCCGATTCGGTTGATGGTCGACGATTCGCGCACGATATAGTGCATTTTGTGGTCCGTATGCGTGCTTTTCCGGAGTATTGTAAAGAATGGACAAAAGCACAAGATATCCTTTTACACGCTGACGTTGGTTCATTATTTAAAGGTAATTTTCTTCTCGAACCCGGTATTTGGGGAGAATGAACTACTTAGGGCGCACTCCCTGGACATGCAAAGTCTTACTCGTAGTTTTCCTCTAACACCGAGTGTTGTTTTCATAAGGCGAATTGGACATAACGCGACAAATGTATTAGGGAAATGCATTTTACAATGCGGATGCGACTTGGATATAACGCAAATCGAGTGAACGGAACTACGTCGCGTGAGTAGGAATATGCGGTCGTAACGGCTACCTTGGCGTAGCATAACACAAGGCATTTGGATGCTGCTGGATGCTAACCACACACCTCAGTCTGTTCGGCCTGTGTACACATCTCACGTGTTACTGCAGACTGTTGCTTTACCCTATATTATATACTTTATTATAACGCGATTTTTCCATCATGCGGTGTTCTTCAGGAACGCAACTACCACCGCGTTGTAGGAGAACAGACCCGTATGTTGACGTGCCTTCTGTCATGACTGTTGATTCGGGTTGAATAAAAACAAACAAGAAAAGTCATTGTCTTCTTGTTCAAATGAACATTCACATTCAACATGATGGTGCACATCTCCTTGACAACAACGGAACCCCTCGTGGAAGTTCCTTACTCCTGTGGCAGATGCGATTCGCTCCGTCAAGTTATTACGTTTGGCCTCTCACAAATTGGAATGCATCTTTATTGACCAAATAGTCGATGGGCTGAGTCAACCCTCGGGGTTCAATTTGAACTCGACCACGAGTCGAAAGCGCTACTCACAGTGCCGCCAGGCTGGTCAAAATACTGTAAATTATGAAATTTTCATATGGTTACGTTTTTTTGATTTGCAATGATAAGTTGTGACCCTTTTTTCAGCTTAAAATTATTTTAATATTAAAAAGTTTTCGTTGCATCTCCAAATATCACTGCTATCCACAGTTGTTACGGATGACATGATGAATTTGCCATTCGGTGCAGGGTATTGAATTGCATCATCATGGGCCGTCTTTCGCGGGTAGTCGCAAAGATGACACGTCGTCAAACATCCCACACCATCATCGTCATCATCTGCAGCTTTAAACGATCCTCCGAGTTATTCTACCCTTCCACAATGTGGATAAGGGTCACGCATTTCGAAATGCCACTCAACGCGCACGCATACTGATAGCGCCCTGTGCAGCAGCAATGGCACCAATGGCAATTATCTTCTTCCCTCGTTGATGGTAGCAGCAGCAGCAGCAAGAGCTGCGTTCGTAGAGCAGCAGAGTACATTCGGCTCATCTGTTGCTTCGTGTTACAACAGTCATCACAATCACCACCCCAGGGATGTTTCAACCTTGCAGCCCGATCGGATCAGTCACTCTAACCCCAGCGGCTAACCAGCCGATCATAAACTAAACGGCAAACATTGATTTTCGAGTTGTTAAAATAAACGGCAAAGATGACAAAATATCAACGATCCATTTAAACACGAGAGCGTATAATGCGAAACCGCGAAGGCTACAGCGAAGATTGATTTGAGCAGATTGTTCTTCACGTGTCACTAACATGCACTGGCCGCGCTCCACTCTAGCGACATTAATGATGCTGCCTACCCCCCGGGACTGTGCGTTTAGCCTCCCCCGTGTAAGGGAGGCGTGCGGTGCTCTTAGCATCGTGCTGGACTTGTTGCATTCCCAGTGCTCTCACGTACCATCCATAAAGGGCACACGCTGCTTCACAGAAGTAATTTCTCTTGAAAAAAAAATCTATTTCTCAGCTGAAAAGATGATATAAATTGATTAAATATTTAAACAGCATCACATTTCCACCTTGAAATACCTATATCGAGACCATTATATTGAAGGGATTTGTCTTAAACGCAATTACTGTTTATGACTATCTCCGTGATACATTGTACATTTACGATTAATCTTTGTTGCTATATGTTCGACGGCCGGCGGCGTCACGCAAATATTACACCTTATAGTTAATACAGCAATAACCCAATTTATGACTCCCCCTTTAACGTCGTATTTAATTACTTTATGGTGAACTTCTTTTGCACCGTACGTAGCCAACCGTGCTAACTAGAGGTCCTGTGTTGCAAATCCGTACTTGCCCAAACAGTCTGTTAAAGCTACACGGGGGATCTTTGTCTCTGTGTGGATCATTGAACACAAGCACAGGAACCACCTGCCGCGCCACGTGTCACTGGCGTGCAGGTGTGCGCGTAGCCACCAAAGCGGCAAAACTCGGGAAGCAATTTTCTGTTTATTAAGGAATGAAAGGAAAGAGAAGAAAAAAAACCTGTTAGAAATGTAAATGTGAGTGTGCTCGTCGTGCCACCGGAGTCACGGCTTTCCGCGCCCGCGGCTTGGTTTGGAAGGCCGACTGACTAGAGTGGAAAATGAGTTACGGACTGTTCGTGCATAAATGTTCCTTTTGAATGGGGGAAAGCTATTTATCTATTTTTTTATTTTACCAGGTAAGGCCCCACTGAGCTATGTAGCTCTTTTTCAGAAGCGACCCGGCCACAAATGATTGCTCAACGAAGTGGCTTGTGAGGTAATCTATAGCAGCCCAAATACGTTGTTTCTAAATGTGGAGGGAAAAACTGAGGATCCAGAGAAAAATCCACGCGACCACCGGAAGAGAGACACGAAAACTCCAAATATACAGCAGGCGTCAGGGTCGGGATCGAACTAACGACTGTATACCAGGCGAGGGAGTTAACACCTCACCACCACGAAGGTGTCGATAGTGGTAATCACTCACCTATGAAAAACATATTCAAGATTATTTTTTATTTCACCAGGTAAGGCCCACTAAGCTATTTAGCTCTTTTTCAGAAGTGACCTGGCTATCACAAATGATCGCTCAACGAAGTGGCTTATCGTGTGGAAATGTATAGCAGCCAAATACTCTAAACGTGTGATGTTGATTCTAAATGTGGAGGAAAACCCGGAGGACCCGGAGAAAAATCCACGCGATCACTGAGAGAGAGACATGCAAACTCCAAATATCCAGGCGTCATTGTCGGGATCTAGCCCACGATGTCCTTGTATACCAGGCGAAGGAGTTAACATCTCATAGCAACTGTGGCGCTCATTTCGTTTGCCTGCCCGCTGGACCGTTACAACTTATCTAAGAGCCTTTAAACATTCATACACAGAGAGAACACGCGTGCCTTACAATTTCGAGCCACGTTAAACATTTGCTCCTCGGAAAATGCATTTCCGACTCACGTGACTCGCACCAGCGTTCTACTTATGACCTGTTGTGGTGCGGTGATGATGACGATACACCACAAGGTATCCTCTAAGGTCAGTGGTTCTACCGAGTGTTACCCCCCTTGCCTGACCCAACGTAGTTCTGAGAAATAAATGTAGGAATAATGAAGGTCAATATTCGAATTGTCCATTTTGTGAGGTATAACTTAACTGGCTAATAACTGCAAGCGAATAAAAAAAATCAACGCACACTTGAAAACCACATTGTTTAAGATCAATGAGTTTAGAAAGGTATTTGATATCGTTCTAGGTTACCATGAGGATTAACATTTTTAAATCGTAGTTATTTTACATTGGCAGATTCACACGTTGATTATTCACCGATGACTCTCGCGTATGATATAATTTCACCTCGAGTACAAAAAGAACACCCGGGACATTGTTATCACGTTAGGGGCCATCCATTTAGTACGAACGCAAAAATCTGTCAAAACTTGACCCCTCCCCCTCCCTGTAGGCACGCGGACTTTTTACACCCACCCCCCCCCCCCCCGAATCCTATAGAACGGCCGATGTTTAATCCACGCAGAACGATCAAGGATGAATAATATTAACGTGTTTAAGCCGGACTATCTAACATTTGAAGGCCAATGTAGACAAATTATTATCGAGGCTTCACCCCCCCCTTTCTATGCGTACGTTGTCAGTAGACCCCCCCATACGCAAGCCACGCATTTGGATTACCAAATGCGTACGGACTCAATGGATGTCCTCTAACCCCCAGGGGTCCTGTTGAGAAGCACGACTCTTGAGAGGTTCCGTGGCACTTTCATTGCCGGCGATAATGATAATAATGCGATGGTGATAATGCGATAAGGATGATAATAATGCGATCCCGATAATGCAATAATAATGCAATAATAATGCAATAATAATGCAACAATAATGCAATAATAATGCAATATTAATGCAATAATAATGCAATAATGCTAATGCGATATGATGCGATGACGATGGTAATGCGATATTTGCAAGCGCTGCGCTCCACCGCCGCGGCCGCCACCAAGAACCCCGTTCCCTGCCAAGTTCGATTCTAGGCGGTGGCGCTCATTCGTGGCGAGCGATGATGAGAACCTCCCCCCGTGTTGGTGCTGTAGGGGGTGTGTTTGGTGTCTTTCCGGGTTTTACTGTATGCTCGTTTGTGTATGTGTGAGGCAGTTGTTTTCACGTGAGTGTATGCGTTTTGTGTGTGTTCATGCGAGTGTCACGAGTTTGTGTGCGAGTGAGTTTGTGAGTGTTTTCATAGCAATGTGTGCGCTGTTCGTGACTTTGTGAGCCTTGTGGGGCTGCTGGAGTCGGGAAGAGCTTCGCTAGAGGCCCTCCCTGCCACTGCGGCTGCTGCTGTCGTCCGGTTTCGGTTTGGGGACTTCAACTTCCTCCTCAAGCGCCTCGCCTCGACCGCCCGGGTGGAGAGGGCATTGGAGGGCAGCCTCTCAACCCACAACGGCCCTCCACATCTCGACCACTCCGGCATCGCCTCTCTCATCTCGACCACTCCGGCATCGTCTCGCCGAGACACCTCGGGCCAGGTTGAGGAATCCGCCGCGCGAACCCCGCGCCACTTCTCCCCGCGCGTCCACCAACGACTTGGAGCCACCACCACCTCCAAGTCGCCCTGGTGACTTTGACTCTCCTCTCTCGCCTGTCACCACCAACAAGTCGCCCTGGTGACTTTGACTCTCCTCTCTCGCCTGTCACCACCTACAAGTCGCCTTGGTGACTTTGACTCACCTCTCTCGCCTGTCACCACCAACAAGTCGCCCTGGTGACTTTGACTCTCCTCTCTCGCCTGTCACCACCTACAAGTCGCCCTGGTGACTTTGACTCTCCTCTCACGCCTGTCACCATCAACAAGTCGCCCTTGCGACAAACTCGCCGTGATCGCAACTCACTCTGGGTGAGGGGGGTCTGGGGGACCGGCAACGTTGGTGTACTGAGTTCGCCACGACACCGCCCGCCCGCGATGGCCTCGAGGTTGAAGCAGCTGGGCGAGGAGTTGACGTGCGTCGTGTGCATGGAGGAGTTCGCGGAGCCCGTGACGCTCGGTTGCGGCCACAACTTCTGCCAGGGCTGCATCGAGCGCTGCTGGGAGGCCGAGGAGGGCGCCGGCGCAGCGCTGTCGTGCCCGCAGTGCCGCCGACGTTTCGCGGCGCGTCCCTCGCTGCAGAAGAACACCGTGCTCGCCAACGTGGTGAAGCAGCTGGCGCTGCGGGATTGCTTCGATGACAGCCCCCCGCCAATGTTGCACCGCAACCACCAGCAGCAGCAGCAGAAACCGCAGCAGCAGCCGCAATGCGCCCTGTGCCTTCCGCAAATGCGCGCGGCCGTGAAGTCGTGCTTCACCTGCGACCTCTCGTTCTGCGCCGAGCACTCGCTGCCCCACTCGACGGCCGCCTACGGCCACCACGTGGTGGTGGAGCCCGCCGTGGACGTGGCGGCGAGGAAGTGCTCCGAGCACGGCGAGAGGCTGCGCTACGTGTGCCGCCAGGACGGCGCGCTCGTCTGCGTCGACTGCACCACGGTGGGCGCGCACAGGAACCACGCAGCGGTGAGGGTGGAGCAGGAGGACCCCGTGCTCAAGGTGAGACGGAGAGAGAGGGTGGTGGTGGTCGGGTGGTTAATAATGGTCGTGGTGATCGGGTGGTGATGCTTCAAATCTAGAACGCGTGGTGATGGTTGTTGGTGGTGGTTGGGTGGTTGGTGGTGGTAGTGGTGGTGGTTGGTGGGTGGTTATGGTGTTTGGGTGGGTGGTGGCCTGGCGTGGTGCTGGCCACCCACCCCCTCGTGTGCCATGCCGGCCTTCATATGTACACACTAACAGCACTTGCCCCAACGGTTTGTTAAGGCTATACGGGGGATCTTTGTCTTTGGTAGTGGTTGGTGGTGGTAGTTGGTGGTGGAGCGCACGGAGAACGATTTCGGTTGGAACTCGCCAGGCGAGAGCAGTGGATAGAGCCTGTCGCTGGGATGTCATTGAGTTGAGTGACATCAGTCACTCAAACGTCACTTTGCAATGGTCCAATGAGCACGGTTGGGCTACGTGCGGTGCGAAAGAAGTTCAACATGATCGTACATTCATCATCACTCTTATGTACGTATGTTGAACTTCATTAGCACCGTCGGTAGCCCAACCATTTCTGCCGGACTCCGATGGCCCCGTGCGCTGCTGTTTGAAGGCGCAGACAGCCCTGCGAATTCACCTGCTCACGGCCACTCGCTGGAGCTGATTAGAGCAGCTGGCCAGGCGAAGGTTCCATCAATTCACGTCAGCATTGTACAGGTCGGTCCAGATGTCTCGTGACCCACCGTTGAATTCTCTAAAAACGTAATTTTTTTTAATAGGGTTTATTTAAAACAGAAATGAATATGCAAAGGAAAAATATTGTTAGGGGTCCAATTAATTGGGGGTCACAAGACCCATCTGGACCAGCTTGTACACTTGTATCGCGTTAGTCTGTATTGGCCAGTGGATTTTGACTACGCAGAGTCTCTTTATAGCCCTCACAGAGCCACTCGATGGCCTCTGACACCACGCACATTCCTCCCAGTGGGAGTGAAGGCACCGGCCTGGCGCTCCGCAGGTGTGGCCTCTTCACCTGAGCCCCCCCCCCGCACCTCTCCGATGAGAACGGTGGCTCCGCACGCTTGCGAAACAAGTTCAACGTCCTGTGTACATACCTTGGGTGGAGCAGCAAAACCAGTTGCGCCGTCTTAACCATTTGCGAATTTTACTTTTTACCGTTCGGGTGATGTAATCGCACACAACAACAAGCCGATTGCTCACTGAACATTTCTTACAAAGTTTTAGAGACCTAAGATTAATTTTCCTGCTGAATCATTGCAAGCGCCAGGGCCTCGTATCTCACCAACGCAGGCGGTCGTGTGTGTTGAGTCAACGGATGGAGGCTGGGTGACACTGCCACAAACACAAAGATCACCCGTTTAGGCTAAACAGGCTGTTGGGGCAAGTGCTGTTAGCGAGCACCTATCAAGGCCGGAACAGTACACGAGGGGGTGTTTGGCCAGCACCATGCCCGACCACCTTTGTATCGCCACTGCACCAGGTACTCATTTGAGGCTGAGTCGACCTAGGAGAAGCCCAGGACCGGTTCAGATCATCTTCACTGGTGTTGGACATGAGCGTGAATCGAACCCGGGTCGCCGGGTTCATAGCGCATCACGTTAACTACTACAATACCGCTGATGTTAACTACCTCGCCTGGTATGCAGGAGGTTATACTGGTAGGAACCTCCTGGTTACACCAGCCCACAGGGGATTATTGTGTCCGTCCGTCGTGCAGGAAGGGGCTGGGTGGGGAGGGGCTGGGTGGGGAGGGTGGGGTGGGGAGGGGCCGGGTGGGGGGAGGGGCTGGTCACCCCGTGGTGCCCTTATAAAACTCAACGTATAACCTACTCACGCCGGCTTGTGCCCGCCCTCACAGTCGGCCATATTTGCGGAATACACCACGCCCGTTGACCCTGGCCATTGACCGAGCAACTCAACGTTCCTACCAGCTCCCTCCGCAGGAATGTGTTGGGTTTGATCCTGACCCTGAAGAAAGTATACAGTATTTGGAGTTTGCATGTTCTCCCTGTGGTCGTGTGGATTTTTCTCCAGGGTCCACATGAGCCACTTCATTTAGCTATCATTTTTTCACAGCCAGGTTGCTTTTGAAAAAGAGCTGTACAACTCAGTGGCCCTTACCTCGTAAGATAAAAATGGTTTTGTTTTTAGTAAATGCATATGTATGTAATGCGAGCATAAATGGGGTTTGCTGCTGGCCTCTGGCTCAATCACACGGCCCGGGGTATTGGGGGGCGGAGCCCAGTATGGGGGGCGTGTGGGAGGGGCCGCCGTTTACTTCGGCTCCAATTGGAAGCGAGGTGAATGGGGGTGGAGCCAGCAGGGCAGTACGGGAAGGCCGGATCTGACGATCCGGAAGGGGAGGAGTCAGGGTTACGTGGGGGAGAGGATATAAGTGGGAGCTCGGAAGAGATTGGGGGAGTTGCGGAGTAAAGAGGCTGAGCCACGTTGGGTGGTGAGAGGAGATCCGTGCCATCGGCCACGTGGCCGAAGGACCTTCAGTACGCCGTCGGCCAGCGGTGTGCGGAGTGCGGCAGTGGAGGAGCTAACGGAGGAGCGTGCGTGGGCGCGCGCGAGGAGACGCTGGTCCCCTGTCAGGACTAGCGGGGTGTGAGGAAGAGTGGAGGAGCTGACGAGGGAGCGCATGCGGGGCGCGTGTGAGACGACGCTGGTCCGCGGACAGGACCAGCGGAGTGCGGAGAAAGAACCTAAATAAAAGACCAACGGAGACCAGCAGTGCCTGACGGAGTCTTTTATTACACGTACATATGCATTTACAATCTGCCTTCAAGACATTGCCTACACTGATAAGCTGTGGGTGTGTGCATCGGTGCCTCCTCCGCGCGCGTGAATACGGGACACACATGCGACTCGACACAACCCTAAATAAATTCTCCGCAGGCTGTTTTCACCCCCACCCCACCATGTTTAAGCAGTGCAGGGTCAGAGCGGTGGGGGTCACGTAATGAGAACGGACCATTCAATCCCCCCATTCCTTGTGGCCAGTGCTTCCCGCTTTCACAGACTCACTTGCCGGGAGCACAGCGCACGCTAAGTCGTAACTCCCTATCGCCGTTCTCAGCGTATCTTATTGTGCTGGCGATTGCAATGTTTGTTATCGCCTCCCGCACTCACGGTGGAAAGCAGCGTGTCCAGCCATATCCCACCGCGGTGTGAAACTGCAGCCGGCCCCGTGGCATCACGAGGCCTGCTGCAGCTGCCCCCGTGGCATACCGAGGCATACCGAGGCCTTTTGAACATCCAAAATAGTGCAGCTATAAACTAAACAAATCTTTTTATTTTAACAGGTAAGGCCCAGTAAGCTATATAGGGGCCGTCCATAAATGACGATGTATGACGAGGGGGGGGGGTGTTGAGAAATGTGACGTCACATGAAAATGCGCAACTTTAAATAAATATAGACAACACGTTCTACTTAATTAAATGAACGTTTTAATAAATGTTTTCTACAACATCAGAGTGCAGCGCCACATTAAATACGCACTACATTGACAATAGTTTAAAGCGATTTTAAGCATGTTTTATTTTTGGGGGGGGGGGGGGCAGAGCTTTGTGACGTCATATTTTAGGGGGGGTCTGACTTTTTGTGACGCCGTGTGACGAGGGGGGGGGGGGGGGTCAAAAATCGTCCAAAATCGCGTGACGTAATTTATGGACGGCCCCATAGCTCTTTTTCAGAAGTGACCTGGAAATTAAAAATGATAGCGCAATGAAATGGATTATCAAGTGGAAATTTATAGCAGCCCAGAAACTCTTAAACGCGTGATGTTGATTGCAAATATGGAGGGAAAAACTGGAGGACCCGGAGAAAAATCCACACGACCACGGGCAAGGAAAAAAGCAAACACCAAATATACAGCAAACGTCAGGGTCGGCATCGAACCCACGACCTCTTGTATACCAGGCGAGGTAGTTAACATTTCTTAGCCACCGTGCTGCCGCCTACTTCTTAGTGGAAGGCAGTGAGCTGGGCAGCGCCCCATCTCCATTGGCAGTCCCCCTGACGCAGTAGTGGGAACTCTGCAGCATTGGTGGCAGGGACCGGTTTTAATAATTATCTCGAATCACTGTTCCTCGCAGCAGCGGCTTTTGGCTAAGCTATTGAACAAAGACGGTCGCCACATCGCTGCACTTTCAGATGCGCTTCTGCGGCCATCTATAACGCTCTTCCGATATTAAGAAGCTACTGGAGCTATGCACCTTTAAGTCATCTAGTTTGAAAACAAATTTCTTTAGAACTGATTTTCATGTTTAGTTTGTTATCCTTCCCCCGCACCTCGGATTGGCACGGTTGGCTATGTACGGTGCAAAAGAAGTTAAACATACATAGGCTGAGTTGACTCCTGAACGGGATTTGAACTCATGACCTGGTTCCGAGACTCGCGCGCTGCCACAGCACAAGCATCTGGCCAAATGCAGTCTGGTTCTCCCTCAACACCGCGTGTTGTTTTCATAATGCCAATTGTATATAACGTGATGAATGTATCAGGATTTTTAAAAATATATATAAACGCGGATGAGAATTGGATATAATGCTATTAAGTGAATGGAACGATGTCGCACGGCTAAGTATCACACAAAGCATTGGGATGCTGCTGGATGCTTCTAGATGCTACCCATATGCCTCAGTCTTTGTTCGGCTTGCGTATGCATCTCACGTGTTATCACGGACTGTTGAATTACCCTATATTATATATTGTTTATTATAATGCATAAAAAAAAACACAGTGTTCTTCAGGAATGCAACTAGCACCGCGTTATAGGAGAACGGACCGTAATAATAATAATAATATCGTCATCATCATCTCATTAAAAACGTGTGTGGTGCAGCAATTGTAGGGTGGTTCACATACTGCACTCTCCCTTCCTCACTACTCATCCCCTCCCTTCCTCACCACCCACACACTCATTAGTTCAGCCCACCGGTGTGTTGGAGAGTAAATCCACAACATTTACAATTTCAGTACCGTGACGTTTTCCTGGTAATTACAACCAGCCACCATAATTCTGGTGGCCGGTTAAAGACACATTTATATTTAACGCGATCTCACCCAAAAACATCTTTATTATGAATAATATTGGTGGCAAAAAGCTATGTGTCGAACTTACCTACCTTCATTTTGCATCACAGCCCCCGTGGACCGTCCCGGACCACCGGTGGTGCGGGAACCACACTCTGAAAACCACTGCCCTCTAGCTTATTGCCATCGCCAGTGAGGATTTTATATGATGGTATTTACGGTTCACACGTGGCAGAATTGTGCACCCTGTCTGTGTGTATCCATGCTGCTGGTTTCAGGATGTAACCGCTGCTCATATTCGTCGTTCGCTGAAAAGTAAAACGGTGCAGGTTCTGCGCCGTCACCCTCCACTGTCAATCGTCGCCATCTTCATTCGGCGGCTCATGGTGACCCCCGTGATCGTTCCGTGCACTGGGACAGCGAGATTTGGACTTTCGCAGCTTTGCAGTCAGGGGTCCATCGGCCTGGATCTCACTACCGCTGCGTGTTCGAGACTCTTTTAAGACATTGAACAAGTTCAGGAGAAAATGCGAGAAAGAACTCTTTAATCGTGCTTAGAATGTGTGAATATTGCGCACTCGGGATAACCACGGGTTATAAAAGTTGGTGCATTTATACATGTACTTATTTACTCATGGCATGTTTATACTCGGAGTTCAGTTGTAAAACAGCTGGATGGCTCAGCGGTTGAGAGAGCAGAAACGTGCGGTTAGAGAATTTGGCTGCGAAAATTTCCACCTGATGAGCTGCTTCGTCGATCTGTCATTTGTGGCCAGTTCGCTTCTAAAAAAGAGCTGTAGAGCTCAGCGGGCCTTACCTGGTCAAATACAACACTAGTGAAGTTTAACTTGCAGTTTAAATCCTGATTGGAGTTATACTGGGCCCATTGTCCCTCCAGGGTTGATAAAAAAATGAGTAGCACTCTCCTGCCGTAACGTAGAAGAGCAGTCAGCCTCAATTGTCTGTTGGGTTGTTATTTTTTTTTCACGGTTCTGTTCGTTTGAGGAGACGCGAGTGTGTGGCGCGCACTTAAACACCCGTCGTGTGAGCTCTCTCAGCTTCCCGCACCTGCAGCTTTGCCCTCAATTCACCCGCCCAGCCAGGAGCCTGCCGAGGGGCCATCTGTCTGCGATTTGAAGTTG
Organism: Lethenteron reissneri; assembly: GCF_015708825.2. Taxonomy (NCBI): domain Eukaryota; kingdom Metazoa; phylum Chordata; class Hyperoartia; order Petromyzontiformes; family Petromyzontidae; genus Lethenteron; species Lethenteron reissneri. The sequence goes on from NC_083822.1 coordinate 1,791,146, forward strand.
GAAGTACGGTAATTAGACGTATTATAATGGTTCAAAATAACGGCTTGTCAGGATGTTATTATTTTAACATGTTGCTTGTGCTAATTGGCCGTTTGTATGATCACCAAGCTGTCTTTGTTGATGTTGTTTTTTTTGGCTCCCCGTAGAAATGTGCCTGTAAATGGGTAATTTACTTCCTTCATCGCATTAATTGGGGAATGTGAAGATTTCTCTATGCAGCACATATACTAAATAAAAACATTGGGGAAATACTTTAGGTGACTGTTTTATTGCATAAATATATATCTATATATATTTTACGAATATAATTTGTCGCGCGCAGAGTTGCATATTTTGCCCATCAAGCGATGCGTTTGAGATCCTAGCAACGTTTGTTAAATTGAGAGCAGAGTAAAAGCCCGCAGACGCTGTGTGTCCTGGGCTGTCAAGACAGCCATCTGAGGCCTTGGGAATGATAAGAAAGCTAAGGTCACCGTTATGTGTTTACACTAAAAGTAAACTTTTTTTATTTTAATATGTGTAGAGGTGTAATTGCGCATGGCTACGAATGTTGAGGTGTGATTATGCATGGCCACGGATGGCCAACAAACACAAGGGGCGGGGTTACGGCCGTACACAAGGGTGGCGCTAGCACCGACGTCCGCATGTGTATCCCCCACGGGCCCCCCCTCGGGGGCGAGTCCTATAAAAGGTGATGAGCTCGAGGGCTCGAGGTCGGGACTCAGCTTTAACCAGAGAAGACGGAAGACCAGCTAGTGTAGGCCCCAGAGCTCCCCTGGCTCGCTGTCCTTATAAGGGCCGACCAGGGCAAGCCGGTGGCGTGGCCCCGAGAGCCCAGACGAAGCTGGTCTGGTGACTCAGGGAGCCGGGATCCCAGCTTAACCAAGCTGGGACAGATAGCCTCCCCTAGTCCCGTAGTGGAGGAATTGGTATAGGTTAGAGGGGTTAGCTGTCGAGAATCCCTGTAGCCAAGTGACCTGTACAACTGTGTTGGTGTAATAAATAAGTGTGCCTCCGATCCTGTCGTCAAGCCTCCATATATACTTACTACATCTGGGGTCAGAAGTAAACGTCCAACGATGGACACACGAGGGACGACACGTACCAGGGAGTCGGAGATGGAAGACGCCGCGGCCGATTCTCCACCAGTGATGGCCGGGGTCGAATCGGAGCAGCCGGGGCCGAGTACGCCCGCGCCGCTACGACAGGAGGAGGGGGATGCGTCGGCCGAGGGACTCCGGCTGGCCCACTCCCGCCTGGCGGACCTGCTCTACGCCGCGGCCGCCGCGTTGGAGGAGATCACGTGGCTGGGGGCTGGAGGAGCAGCGCGGGTCGACGACGGCAGCCGGCGCGGGGCGACGTTTCCCGCCACCCCGACGCGGCTCGCGGTCAAATTTCCCGCCATCTCTACAGTACGAGCGGAGGGCGGGGCCGGCCCGCGTCACGTGTCTGCTGAGCGCCAAGCACAAGCCGTGACATCATCAACGCCGGCCGGCGCGTCAACATCAGAGCGACCGGCGATGCCATGTGCACGGCCCGCCCACACTGTATCATCGGCGGGGAGCGACGGAGAGCGTTCTGCGGCCACGGACGCCGCCTTACAACAGCGTCTGCCGCCTCTTAAAGAATTTGTCGGCGCTGACGGAGACTGGGGCGGCTTCAAGAGGCGGTTCATCGCTCATCAAGAGATGGCGAACTGGTCGGACGCCGAGGCTCTACGCGCGCTGCCAGCGATGCTGGACAACGACGCCCTGGCTACCCTCACCTCGGCGCCGAGGGAAAAGCGCGCCACTCTACACCTGGCGTTGCAGCTGCTGTCAGCCGTCTATGGGCCGCCTTCGGACTGCAGGCAGCTGTTCCACGATCGGAGTCGGGGCGCCAACGAGTCACCCCTGGCCTTCCGGACGGCTCTCCTGGCTCTGGCAAAGGCTGCTTTCCCAAGGATGGACGAGGAAGGAGTGGATGCCATGGTGGCTGAGAAGCTGCTGCTACTCGCTGACGAGCTGGACGTCAACGTCCTGGCTCAGGACGACGCGGAGATGTCGTCCCTGCTGGTCGCGCGCCACATCCACGGGGGCTTGCGGTCCCTGCGTCGGAAGGCGGCAAAGGGGGCGGCCGGCCATGCCATGGCGACCACCGCCCTCCCATCGGAGGAGGTCTGCGGGGTGGAGCGGCGAGGGGAATGGAGATCGGCGGCACCGCAGGCTCGGAATGGACCGAGCCGCCAGGAGCAGCCCAGGTCATCTGGGGCGCTCACACGCTGCTACAACTGTGGCCTGCAAGGCCACGTTGCGTCTGGATGCCGGGCTCCCCGTCAGCGCGGGGCGACACCTCGTCAGGACGCCACGCCGTCTCCTCCCAAGCTCCAGCAGAGAAATACGGCGAGTCGCGGCACCTCACACGTTTGGCCCACGCACACATCCGACACACACTCACGCGCTCAACTAAACAGGGCTCCAAACTCCCCGTCCGTCGCGCGCGATTGTTCGGTAATGCGGCGAGCGCTCCAACCGGGTCAGTGGTCGGAGCTCGCCCATCGTGTCGTTGCTGCGTCGGCGGGATCATCGGTCGTGGTCGGTCACATTGATGGGGTAGAGGTGCGGATTTTAATTGACACAGGGGCATCGGCGACCATTATATCTGATTTAATTTATAACATCCTTCCCGTTCAAAGTCGTCCCTTGCTCCCTGTTGACGTGCCGTGCTATGCCGCTAACGGAGGCTCTCTGGGCATTATTGGCCAAATCCGCGCCACTATCTGCATTGGAGACATTAAATTATCCGGCCCTGTTTTGGTTTCCTCCTCACTCGCGGTTCCGTGCCTGTTGGGGACGGATTTTCTGGCCAAAATGCCCATCCGTATCCTTATTGACCAAGGGTGCATTGAGCTCCCATCGGGCCGACGCGTTACATTTCTGTCTTCCCCCACCACGGAGCGTCGGGCGTTTGCCACCGTGCAGGCGCTCGTCACAAAAACTGTGCGCGTGCCTCCGGGGGCTCAGATGCTCGTCCCTCTTAGGTTGCGTCGGTCGTTTGATGCAGGGGTTGCGGATCGGGGGGTCTTGTTGGGTCCATCTCGGGCCGGGGTCAATGGACCCGATTTGCTCGCGGCTCAGACTATGGTGAGAGGGGATGGGGACCCCTTCATTGCAGTCCTTAATGTGGGATCGCGAACGGCCGTGGTTCCTCAAGGGACCGTGCTTGCACACGCAACGCCGGTGCCCTATGAGGAACCACTCGTGGGTCAGGTATCCACCGATCCTCCGTCGCGACCGCATTCGGACTCTGATGACGGATGGCTGGATGCGCTTTGCGCGGGTTCAGTGGACCTGTCTGACTCGCAGCGCGCGCAGCTGCGAGTTCTCCTGAGCGAATTTGCTGACGTTTTTAGTCAACACAAATTTGATATTGGTTGTACAAAATTGCTGCGACACCATATTGACACGGGTGACAGCGCGCCGATCCGCCAAAATCCCTTTCGGTTGAGTCCCGCCGAAAAGGATCATGTCAAATCGGCTGTTGATGACATGCTAGCCGCCGATATCATTTCCCCTTCCACCAGCCCGTGGGGCGCGCCGATCGTTTTGGTGAAAAAACACGACGGCTCACTGAGATTTTGTGTTGACTTTCGGCGTCTCAACAAAATCTCTGTGGCAGATGCGTACCCGCTTCCTCGGATGGATGAGTCGCTCGACGCCTTGGCCGGTGCGCGATTCTTTTCCACCCTTGATTTGCTATCTGGATTCTGGCAGCTTCCTCTGGATGACGAATCGAAACCTAAGACTGCTTTTCGTACACCGCAGGGCCTCTTCCAATTTAACCGTTTGCCGATGGGTTTACATTCTGCGCCGGCAACTTTTCAGCGGTTAATGGAATTGGTCTTGGCAGGTTTGCAATGGGATTCGTGTTTGATTTACTTAGACGATGTCATCGTCTTTAGCAAATCCTTCGAGGAACACCTCCAGAGGTTGCGTGCTGTTTTTCTCAAAATGCGGGCTGCCAATTTGAAATTTAAACCACAGAAGTGCCATTTACTCCGCGAATCGGTGCGATATTTGGGTCACATTGTTGGGCGCTCGGGGATATCCACTGATCCCGCCAAAACGGAATGCGTCAGCTCCTGGCCGACTCCCACCTCTGTGGGAGAGGTCAGGAGTTTCATTGGGTTCGCGTCGTATTATCGGCGATTTGTGGCTGACTTCGCTACGATTGCGAAACCATTGCATGCCTTGACGTCCAAGGGAGTCAGGTTTCATTGGGGGCCGGAGGAGGAGGCTGCTTTTCGCGCCCTCAGAAATGCTTTGGTGGGAGCTCCGCCGTTGAATTACCCGGATTTTTCACAACCCTTCTTGCTCGATACTGACGCAAGTAACACGGGCATCGGGGGTGTGCTGTCCCAGCTCATCGGGGGCGTAGAGCATGTGGTGGCTTACGGTAGTCGGGTACTGTCTCCAGCCGAACAGCGGTACTGCGTTACCCGTCGGGAATTATTGGCCATTGTTTATTTCATTCAGCAGTACCGCCCGTATCTGTACGGTCGGCGGTTCACCGTCCGTACAGATCATGCGGCCCTACAGTACGCCCTGCGGGTTCAACAACCATCGGGCCAGTTGTCTCGATGGTTGGAGATCCTCCAAGACTATGACTTTGTCACCACATATCGTAAGGGTGTCCGCCACACGAACGCTGACGCCCTGTCACGATTGCCACCCACTTCGGAGTGCGCGTGCCTGTTGGGTTCGGGGCGTTGTAGGCCCCCGAACGTCACCACCGATTCGGTCCTCGTGGCCGCTACCGATGCACCTTCGGCTTCGGGTCCTATCGAGCAAGAAGGGAGGGATTCGTTGCTGGGGTTGCCGGTCGCGGAATGGGGACGCCTCCAAATGGAGGACACCTCCCTCCTCGCTTTGCGCCGTCGCGTCGGGGGGGCTGGTCAGGGGGTGGAAAACGTTGACTCGTGGGGGTTGTTCCAGGGTCTTTTGATGCACTGGGATGGAAAAACCCGGCGCCAGCGGCTTGTGGTGCCTGCTGCTTTAAGGGGTAAGGTGGTATGGGCTGTTCATGAGCGGCTTCTGCACTTGGGGGTTCACAAGACCTTTGCCACGCTCCAGCTGGATTTCTTCTGGCCGGGCATGGAAAAGGACGTGGGGGATCTCTTGGGGTCATGCACGCAATGCGCGCAGAGGAAGCCGCCTGCGAGGGGGTCCAACCCTCCGCTGCAGTCCATAAAAGTTTCCCGGGTTAACGAGCTCGTCGCTCTGGACATACTTGGGCCATTTCCCGCTACGCCCAGGGGCAATAGGTATTTACTAACGGGGGTTGAATACTTCACGAGATGGCCTATGGCCTGGCCCCTGGCGAACCAGTCGGCAGCAGCCATCGCGGAGGCCTTTGTCCAGGGCTATGTCCTCGACAAAGGTGCTCCGGAACGGCTGCTTACTGACCAGGGTAGGAATTTTTCTGGTAAACTCCTACGTGAGGTGTGCGACCTCTTGGGTACGGAGAAGGTTCGGACCTCTCCGTATCACCCACAAACTGACGGGATGGTGGAACGGCTGCATCGGACCATCACGTCCATGCTGTCCCAGCAGGTGTCGGTATCCCAGACGGATTGGGACCTCCGCATAGCCGGTGTGTGGCAGGCCTACAGGATGGCTCCTCATGCGGCCACCGGATTTTCCCGTTTCTTTTTAATGTATGGGCGCGAAGTTAACCCCCCTGTGGCGACCCAGCTGAAGCTCTCGGCGCTCCCGGCGAAGTCTAATTTGTCCGAACACATTAAATTTAACATCGCTAAATTGTCTGAGGCGCGGGAAGCGGCCGTGCAAAATTCTGAACTCCGCCAGAAGGCGAACGAGAGGCTTCGGTTGGGGCGGGTGCAGGTGGTCAAATGGGAACCAGGGGACAGGGCGTGGTTGCACTGTCCTCAGGTGCCGCTGGCAACCTCGTCGAAATTGGTACGGCCGTGGCGGGGGCCAGTGGAGGTCGTGCAGGTTTTGCGGCCGCAATGTGTTCGCGTCAAATGGGGGAGGCGCCGGTGGTATGTGCACCCCTCAAGGTTAAAACCATTTGTCGCGCCGCCCCGTGGTTCACACACACACACGCATGGCCAAACGTGTGAGGGTGTCGCCGACTCCCCGTCGTCGCTGCACTCGCCTAACCTGACGCCAACTGTTCCGTCCCCAGGTGAAACAGGAGTGACGGGTCCACACCCACCAACCCCTCCCGGAGGGGTCGGGGGTCACTCGGCAGCGACGCCTGACTCTCTTGCACCCGGACCGTCAACAACCGTCACTGAGCGTGCCAGGACGGGCCCTTGTGACGGGCCCGCCGCGCGGACGCGCGCCAAAACGCGCAGACTATTGTGAGGTCGGCCGTTGGGGGGCCTTGCGGACAATGGGAGGGGTGGCGTCCGGAGTGTGTGTATATATGTTGGTTTTGGGGTATTTATTCGGGGGGGGTGCGTCGGGTTATTTTTTTTCCTCTCTCTCTCTCTCTCTTCCTGTTGTTGTTCTTGTTAAGGTTCTCTTGTTCTTGTTAAAAATTACGCGAGGCACACACACGGGGTTTTTGTGAGGGATGCACCTTTATTCTGATTTTTTTTTTGCAGCCAGGGACGGCTGCGAGCTGTACAGGGGGGGGTGATGTAGAGGTGTAATTGCGCATGGCTACGAATGTTGAGGTGTGATTATGCATGGCCACGGATGGCCAACAAACACAAGGGGCGGGGTTACGGCCGTACACAAGGGTGGCGCTAGCACCGACGTCCGCATGTGTATCCCCCACGGGCCCCCCCTCGGGGGCGAGTCCTATAAAAGGTGATGAGCTCGAGGGCTCGAGGTCGGGACTCAGCTTTAACCAGAGAAGACGGAAGACCAGCTAGTGTAGGCCCCAGAGCTCCCCTGGCTCGCTGTCCTTATAAGGGCCGACCAGGGCAAGCCGGTGGCGTGGCCCCGAGAGCCCAGACGAAGCTGGTCTGGTGACTCAGGGAGCCGGGATCCCAGCTTAACCAAGCTGGGACAGATAGCCTCCCCTAGTCCCGTAGTGGAGGAATTGGTATAGGTTAGAGGGGTTAGCTGTCGAGAATCCCTGTAGCCAAGTGACCTGTACAACTGTGTTGGTGTAATAAATAAGTGTGCCTCCGATCCTGTCGTCAAGCCTCCATATATACTTACTACATATGCAAGGCCCACTGAGCTCTATAGCTCTTTTTCAGAAGCAACCTGGCGATCACAAATTATAGCCAAACGAATTTGCTTACCAAGTGGAAATGTATAGCAGACAAATACATACCTCGGTATATGACCGCTTTGGAATACGTCGAATTTGGTATACGTCGTGTTTTGTTGAGAAAATAAATGTCTTGCGATACGACGTCTTGTTTGGGATACGACGCGCTTGCTAGAACTTGTATGGGTCGGGATGAGTCACAGCGTACAGTACCCGCATACACAATACTGTTATGGCTCTAACAAGCCGTAACAGTATTGTGTGGAATGACCAGACAATGGCACACTTCAGGAACATTCTTAGAAGAAGGCAAAAACAAACTTCAATGGACAGGTTTTTAGTAAAACTCAAACCAGGTCCAAGTCAAGAAAAAAGACAGAAAAGTGAAATAGAAAAAACCCCAGAATTTCAGCTTGCTGAAGTTTTAATGGAAGGGGACTCTCCTTCCAAAAAATAACATCTCCTCCTCCTCCCCTTCCTCGCCACCATCCTCGTAGGCTATCAACTCCTCTCAGCAAGGTAAAGTGATGTAAAAATAAAAATAAACTGATTTTAATTTATTTATGCATTTATTTTTATTTCTGTATGCATTTTAGTAATAAGTAGTGTCTAAATTATTTTATACAACCCCATTAATGTATAATATGCCATATAAAATATAATTTCTTATACTCTGCAACGGATTGTTTCCTTTCCCTTTATTTCTTATGGGAAAAATTCGTTTGGTATACGTCATTTTCGGTATAAGTCCTACCTTCTGGAACGAATTAACGACGTATACCGAGGTACCATTGTACTCTAAACGCATGTTGATGCTAAATGTAGAGGGAAAAACCGGAGGATCCGGAGAAAAATCCACGTAACCACGGGGAGAACATGCACACTCCAAATATACAGCAGGCATCATGATCGGGATCAAAACCGCGACCTCCTGTATACCAGGCAAGGTAGTTAACATCTCGCCACTGATGCCACTTGCATACGTTCAAATACAACGTCGAAGCAGTGCCATTGCCTGGAGTGCTTTGGGAAATAACCTGGCCGTGATTTTAAAGTATTTTTTTTACCCTTCTCATTAACGAGGCTTACAATCGCGTTAAATAACTGTGGGACGCAGCCGATGAATGCTGTTGAGGTTGTGTCTTTTGTTTGAGAGGCAAAACACCGGTTGGGGTGACCAGCTGCCGTCCCGCACGTGGAGATGCATTCAACATGGCGGAATTTGGATGACAAATAGGAAATGGGTCCACCACTGGGTCCCCCACTGTTTTTTTCAAAATCACATCGGTTGGTCCACAAGGAGGTGGCAGATGGGGGCGTGCCACCACCACCACCACCACTGACTGTGATGGAGGTTCTTTGCGTTTGGTGCACCGGCATTCATCGTGATGGCTGCAACACAGTCTTTGTCAAAACACAGCACAAAAAAAATGCCTTTCACCAGCAGCGTCCGTTCGGCGAACTCTCTTCGTACGTCACAACGCCCAGCTTGATTAATGTGCAGCCCATAGCTTATGTCTGGACTGCTTTTGTATCATTGTCCTGGCTGATATCGGCAGAGCAGCCTGCCACGGTGCCACGCGAGTTCTTATACATCCATCAATATAATAATCATTATAATGCTATATATCATAATGTATAGATCTCTATCATGCCACTGCTGGATAAAGGTCATGGGGGTGGTTTGACCAGACTTCATGCTGGCTTGAAGTCTAAAGTTGGGGACCGAAGGAATATTCGGGTTGGTGAAGAGGGGGGTGAGGGTTCAGGATCCGGTTCAGAAGCCACTCGCCAGTGATGTTAGTCGTGGCTGGGTTCATAGTGGCAACACTCTAAACGCTGCACCAACCCAACAGATAACTACTGCGATTTAGCATATGTATGTTGATCTTCTTTCGCACCATAAGTAGCCAACCACGCTCAACGGAGGTGTGAGGGAAAGACAACAAAATAAACACAAAATGCAGTTCTAAATAAATGAGTTTGTCAATCTAGATGATTTTAAAGTGCATAGCTCCCAATGGCTTCCTAATATCGGAAGGAAGAGCGTTCCAGACAGCCACAGAAGCGCATCTACAAGCGCCGTGCAATGATGTGGCGACCGTCTTTGTTCAATATCCAGCCAAAAGCTGCCGCTGCTGCTGTGAGGATGACCGGAGTTCGCGCGATCATGGTTTATGCTCCTTGATGAAATCTCTGTCCAACCTTTATTTTCAGAAAGCTCTAAGGGACAAGCTGGACGCTTTGCAGCATAAAATGAAAGCAATAAAGGACAACAAGCTGGAATTTTCGGCCAGAGACCGCGACATGAAGGTAATCGCTCTCCTTTCAAACATCTCTCAGCCACAAGTAACACCCCACCTTTCCGACAGATGAAACCCGGACATATTTCTCATTTATTTTTAGAGCGCCTTAGCTCAAGGCGCTTTTACAAAGAGTGATTTATCAGGTAAGGCCAACAAGTGATAGCTCAACGAAGTGGCTTATCACGTGTAAATTTATAGCAGCCCAAATACTGTAAATGCATGTTGATTCTAAATGTGGAGGGAAAAACCGGAGGACCCGGAGAAGAATCCACGAGACCAAGGGGCGGTGCAAGGGTTCGAGGAATGAGTGACTGCAACAGAGGGCACACGTGGGGTCACAAAAGGATTAGAGGGGAGGGACAGGATGGAGTGGGAGGGGCGAGGAGAGAGAATGGTCTGTCAAAGCTGTGCAGTAAAACTGCGATTAAGTTGAACAAGATGCCAGTAGCAGATGTCGGTACAAAATCAATTCCTGCTGCACAAACGCCAAACCCTGGACTGTACCGGGTTGCACGCAGGTGTTGGTGACAATCCCTACACAGCTGCCATCGTTGCAGATGAGTTCTTACTCTCCATAATAAAGTAATTTTTTTGGGTTAGATCTCGTAAATATAAATGTGTCGTGAAACCTCCAACCACCTGACACAGCCAATTTGTAAGGTTTGTCACGTAAGCAAAACGTACCAGTTAAGCTTTTGTGACTGCTTCTCTCTCTCTGCACTCCCTTCTCCCTCTCCCTCTGCACTCTCTTCTCTCTCTGTGCACTTTCTTCTCTCTCCCTACACTCCCTCTTTCTGTGTATGCACTCCGTCTCTCTCTCTTTGGTATTCCCACTTGTCGCACGGTTGTGTATTGGATAGTGTTTAGGGAATCGGTCTAATTTTCAGTGATTGGGGTAGTTCTAACTGAACAATAATACCGACTGACATAAATATATAAGAAATATAGAATTATTTGACTTGGTTGGTGAGTAGGCCATGCAGCTCCAGTTTTCTGATGTTTTATATAAACGTAGGTGACTACCCTGTTACTGACAACAGTGGTAGTTTATCCATCGAAATGGATAAACATTGCGTGTGCTTTATTCTGATGAGGTGTTTATTCCGATGAAGTTTGATCCCAACCCTGACGCCTGCTGCATATTTGGAGTTTGTGTGTCTCTCTCTCCCCGTGCTCGCGAGGATTTTTTTTCCGTGTCCTCCGATTTTCCCCTCCACATTTAGAATCAACATCACGCATTTTTGAATATTTGGCTGCTATAAATTTCCAAGTGATGTTGATAGGCCACTTTGTTGAGCTGTAATTTGTGAAAACCAGGTTGCTTCTGAAAAAAAGCTATACAGCTCAGTGGGGCCTTACCTGGTAAAATAAAAATAGCAAAAAAAATCGTTTCCTCTGACAGAGGGAGCAACGCTCGATTTCCTCAACGCCCGCCCTGCAACGATCACGCCTCGGGGGCCATGGCCCCCCTATCGCGCTGCATTGCGGAATTTATTAAAAAAAATGACGAACTGTGTAAACACAACTACAGTGACAAAGTTATTTATTTTGCATGAAGCCATTATTGCTATAAATGTTTTTATTGAATCCAATAAAAACAATCTGACACTTGTAATATATTGGCTTTTAAATTGTTATAAATAAATAAATAAATGTTATTTAAGTGATGGCATGTCTTGTGTGAGTCACAGTATAGCCTGAAGGTCTTTTTAAATGTATATTTTCTTTTAGATTTGTCTTCTTTACTCGAATCACATTCAATTTATCAGCGTTGCAGCCTCCTTTGTTAAGTTCTTCAATCAGTTCTTGAAATTCAATTCCATTGGTTGCAATAACGGCTGCGCCATCGGAAAATCCAGACCTGGTTAATAATACTTTTACCTAACATTTACGTTTCTGCCTTGATGATGGTTCCCGCTTGGGCGTTGCTGGGGGGGAGAACGGACATTCATCGTTCGTAATGACTCCCCTACGCATGCCCGCGCATTCGGTCTTCTCCTGCGACAGACTGCTTTCACGGCCCACGCGGGCAAGGTGGAAGGGAGGCAGAAGGACGTGAAGGCTTTCCTCGAGCGAGAGACGAAGGCTGCAAAGCAGGCGCTGAGCGGCGAGCAAGCCAAGGCGCTGCAGAAGACCAAGCAGGACGCCGACCACCTGGACGCACGCCTCGCTGAGATCCAGGCGCTGGAGGCCGCCGCGCGCCAGCTGCTGCAGACGACGGACAGCTTGTCGTTCGTGCAGGTGAGAGGACGCCCTGTGCAGCAGCAGCAACATCGGTGTGCAGATGCTGAGAGAGAGAGAGATCCGCAACAATTGCCCGTCGTCTACTCCACGAGGGGGCCCACGCTAGCAACGCACTGTAGTCAACGTCTCGATGTTTTTGCTAATCCGTCCCGTTTTGCTTATCCCCCGCCGAGGCCGGCGTTAACCCTTCTCCCGTGTTTCGAGACGACCACAAGTTGCAGGGTTGGTGGGTGTCCCGTTCACTGCTGGATCTCGGGAACGCGCGAGCGGTTCAGCGTTAATTTTATTAAGAGAGGTGTAGTAGCGCTTTGTTGTTTTTAAAGACATTGTTAGTCACCGCAGAGAACCGGAGTGATACGACCGCCGCACTCTACTATAGCCAGCGACAAAACTGCCACACACCCCTCCCGCATGGCCTTTTGGGAGTTCTCATTATCTCCCTGCCTCACTCCTCCGACCTGCGAAAGTCTCCTGCCATCATCCGCCATATCCTTGCACCAAGCTGCTGCTCAGACCCTCATCCGTGGCTTTCATCATATCCCGAATCGATGACTGCAACACTCACTATAATGGAGGTTTTTTTTTGGGTTGGTTCGCGTAAATATAAAAATGTAAATGCGTCGTTAAACCCGCCACCACCTACCACAGACAATTAGTAAGGTTTGTCATGTGAACAAAACGTGCCAATTAGTTAACTAATTCATTACTCACCGGTTGTGTGTTGGAAAGTAAACCCACAACAACCCACCTCCAACACTCCGGTGTGCTGAACTAGTAACTAATTAGCATGTTTTTGTTTACATGGCCTTAGTAATTGTCTGTGTCGGGTGGTGGCGGGTTTAACGACACATCTATATGTGAGCTAACCAAAAAATACCTCTTATGGATAATATTGGTCGCGAAAGCCTACTACTACTACGTGTTAAACTGCACACACTCTCCTCTGCAGCCTCCTCAAATCCCTCACCTCCTACCTGTAGAAGATACAAAATGTCACGGCTTAGACTTCCCACTTCAACCCAAAACCAGGGTTCACATCACTCCAGTGCTCCAATCCCTCCACTGGCTTCCAATGCTTATCCCGGATCAACTTTGAAATCACATTCACCATCCTCAAGACTTGGCCCCTTCCCCTCCCATCTCACTCTACTCCCCCTCCGTACACTCTCTGCTCCACCAAACAAGGCTTTCTGTCAAAGCCCCCCCCCCACCCAATGAAATTTTACTGAGTGGGAGGTCGCTCATTCTCCTCCGCTGACCCCAAAGTCTGAAATTCCCTTTCCCCCCCAGCCATCTGTGCTGTCAACTCCATGCCCCTGTTCAGGTCCAGGCTCGCAGACCTTCCCCTTCCTTTACCCTTTCCGTGAAATAATATGACCACTGATTCCGTACACCATCTGGAGATGCAGTCGCATTGTGACACCAATAGGAATCCAAATTTGTGCAACTTGTGTTGTCATTTACTTAATCAGGACAAGGCATGGCCGACATGGCAACCTGATGCACAAATGGCGCATCAGAAGATTAAGCGGCCTGCGAATTGTGCGGCCATGAATCCCAAACTGTGGCCTGCGTCGGAAACAATCTGCCGTTGTCTTCACTCCTTTTTAGGAGGAACGGATGAGATCCACTCTTGCTTCTGAACAGACAATTGAGTGGATAATTAATCTGAAAATTACATATTTAATCTGTTGCTATTAATCCATTCGAAAAAATATTTACTTTATATCACATGATACTATAACCAACGTGATGCATTACATTTTATTGAACAATGCATTTTGTGTGTTATAATTAATAATGTCTTTGTTTTTTTAGGAATATCCAATACATTCTCAAAGGTAATTATTTCACATTTTCTCACTAATTGTGCCATGTGTGTGTTTTTTGGGGGAGGAGCAAGTGGCACAGTGGTTAGCGCACTGCGATAAGACCCTGGTGACCCGAGTTCGAGTCCGAGCCATGGCTAACGTCAGCTGCTCTGGATGATGTCTAAACCGATCGTTGTCCCCTACTTGCACCACAACGCGCTAACCGGCATGAAGTACGGTTAAACAACTGGCCCGATTAAAAATGTTCGCGAGGCGGCCCTTCATTCAGCAGTGGATGGACGAGAGGCTGTGAATGATCCAACGTTCACCTTCACACAAAGACAAAGATCTCCTGTATATCCTTAACAGACTGTTGGGGCGAGTGCCTTTAGCAAACACCTATCAAGGCCGGCACAGCACATGAGGGGGTGGGTGGCCAGCACCACGCCCAGCCGCCTTCGTCTCCCTAGTATCGATGTTTACACACCGCACCGGGTACTCATTTGAGACTGAGTTGACCTAGGGGTGGCCTAGGACCGGTTCAGATAATCGTTGCACGATCCACCAGGAGTGATAGACAGAGCTAAATGACTGCACGTGCGTGCACGTGTGTGTGTGCGTGTGTGCGTGCATGTGCGTTTGTGCGTGCATGTGCGTGCGTGTGCGCGCGTGTGTTTGCCGTGCGGGTCGTGGTGCAGGATTGACGTGGCGCTGGCGCAGATCCCAGACAGGGTGGAGCCTCCTGCCCTGGACGAGCGCGGCATCACAGAGCACTTGGCGTGGCTGGACAACATTTTCGCGCAGATGGACAAGATGCAAAAGACGAGAAATCTCTACCCGTGGAGGATGTTCAGTACGTGTGAGCGACGTGCAGTTCGCAAATTGAAGTGTCTGTGCATTTAAAAATAATTTTAAGCTTTCAGCAGTGGTGTTTGGAGGATCCTTGCCATCGTTTAATTCACTGTGCCCCCGTACTGAGATGATTTCCTCAAGTGGTTCTCAACCTTTTCTGTCTACTGCACCCCTTGTTGAATTTAGTTTCAACCGAGTATCTCCTTGCCTGACCCAACATTGTTCTAAGAAATAAATGTATGAATAATGATCATAAATATTTTAACCAATTGTCCATTTTGTAATGCCATCCTAACTAGCTCACAACTGCAAGCGTATAAAAAAGAAATTCAATGCATGCTCTGCATGCGTGTGACGTCATTTATTCGCGCTTGCTGGTTACTCTTGGACATCACATTGTTTACGATCGATGAGTTTAGAAAGGTATTTTATATCGTTGTAGGTTACTATACGGATTAAAATCTTATCGTAGTTATTTTATATTGGCAGATTCATACATGATGATGATTCACCAATGACTCTCATGTACAATATAATTTTACACGTTTATAAATCACCTCACGTAACCCCCCTGGGACATTGCCACGTCAACCCCCCAGGGAATTCGTGTCCCCTCCTCCCCCCACGTGAGAACCACTGGTGTAAACCGAACTTAAAACCCTTGGCTTTATTTATTTTTTCCGCAGACAAGCGCAAGCTGGTGATGGACGTCAGCACTGCACATCCCAACCTGCTGATTTCCAAAGACTACCACATGGCAACGTACTCGGAGGAAGTGCAGGACTACCCGGACAATGCCCAGCGGTTCGAGTGCGTCCTCCAGGTGCTCTGCTCGGAGAGCTTCTCGTCGGGCCAGCACTACTGGGAGGTGTACGTGAAGTGCGGCGCTCAGTGGGAGGTGGGCGTCGCCTACGGCTCCATCGGCAGGAAGCGGCACAACGAGAGGAACGTGCTGGGTAACAATTCCGTGTCCTGGTGCTTCTCGCTGGCCAACGGCGAGTTTTCCGGTTGGCACAACGGCAACAAAGTGGTCGTCGACGTTCGCCAGCCGCTCGAGGTTCTGGGTGTGCACCTCGACTACGAGGCCGGCACTATCGCGTTTTACAATGCGCAGTCGATGGCGCTGCTCCACTCGTTCACGGGCAGCTTCGCGCAGCCCCTGTACCCCGCCTTTGGCGTCTACCCTGCCTCGTCGCTTGCCCTCTGTGATTTTGGGCTCCTCTTCTAAAAGTCACGAGGACGATCACATTTTTTTTAACGGTCGCTCTCAACAGCTGCACGGCGGGGCAGACCTCGCTTAGCGCTCTGTACGCGCTTTCCCGGAGGAGGGAGCGCTCGTCGATTCGGTGCTAAAAACAGGGGGCCCTCAAACCGTCAAACTGTTGTGCGTACGGGGGGGAATGCGTTCCCGACACACCGGAGTTATTTCTTTCGTATGAGCAATATATATACGAGGGGCTTCATTGGTCTATCGGTAACATCTCTAATAATAATAATGTAGACGATAAATGTTATTTCGTGAAAATAATATTAAAACATCATCCATGAAGTATTATGTACTGTACTCATGACTGCATTCCAGTATACTACTACATGGCGGTGGTGGGGGGAGTCAAAGCGCTCCCAATCTGGGTCATTCTCAGAGAAGTGCTCTAGGAGACCTCCATGGTCTTAGCGATGCCCTCGGTCTAAATGTCTGTGGTGAGGTTTCTTTTAGGATGAGCCTGAAACTCTGATTCCTGGTCTCGTGAGTTCTCACCTGGCTAAACAAACCGATTTTTTGTTGTTTTTGTTTTCATGTAATCGTGACCACAATTTGTGATAATCGAATCACGGGGGGGCGGGGTTGGGTGGTGGTGGTGCTGATTGGCTCAGAGCCATGCGTCGCTCTTATTGGCTGAGCTAATGATGGGGGTGGGGGGACGTTTTCTCGGATGACCCCGTTGAACCGTTCTCGCTCAAAAAGCGCTTTGTAGATTCGTTTACTTTCATTTTTTTTATTTTCATACAACATTTTCTCAAATACAAAAAGAGCTCTAACGAATCGTCGTTCTATGGGGGGACGTGCTAAGCGAGGTCTATCCGCACGTTACTGTGATTGTGAATATAACCTCGGTGTGTGTTTACTACAATGGGACCAATTAATCGGCGCCAAAAATGGAATCGAATTTGAATTTTAACCGAGATAACTCATTTTGAAACCAAATACAACTAAAACCTTTTCTCATGAGATTTTTTAATTCAGAGGGCAATACCCACATTCTGAAGGATGGCCAAACATTATATAGTATGGCCAAACATTCTATATAATGGCCAAACATTGTAAAAGCACGGGCAAACATTGTTAAAGTATGGCCAAACATTATAAAGTATGGCCTAACATGGCCAAGCAGCTGATATGGTGTGGGTATGACTTTGTCAAAGGTCTGGATTGACAAAGCTGTGCAAATTCATTATTATTCAAACGATGGGGTATTCATATTTATGTGATCTAACACAAAAAAACCTTTATTCGTGAATACCATTTGGTCGCTAAAGCCTACGACTACTTCTACGTGTAAAAATGTGCGTGATGACTTTGTTGATGTGGGGGAGGGTTAATTTTTTTGGCCGAAAACAATGCGGCAAGCCTCAAGGTCACAGCAGTTGGCAAATTAGTAAATATTTCTCTGAAACAGATTTCGTGCTGAACTGCAAACAAACGTGGGCTGATACAGAATTATTTTGCAGCCAATGCACACGCGTTTGGCTTTCAGACACTGGGTTCACCGCGGGCGCTCATCGTTTTTTTTGTAATCATTAAACATCAACATTTACACAACCAAGAGGATAACGCCTCGTGTGCAGGATTAAAAGCATTGATTTTTTTTATCCAGACATTCACGTGTGAGTGTGTATGTTGAACTTTATTTGCACCGTACGTAGCCAACCATGCTAATCGGAGGTGCGGGGCAAGGATAAACTAGACACAAAAAGCAGTTCAAGAAATAGTTTTCAATGTAGATGATGTAAAAGTGCATACAGTTCAAGAAATAGTTTTCAATGTAGATGATGTAAAAGTGCATACGTACTCATTCTCAGAGGGCACCATGTGGGTGGGACTGTGTGTCCCCCTTGCTTGATTGAAACTGTGAATAATGTTGAATTGAGCCGTAATTACATAACATATAAGTAATTCATGTAAAGTGAAGGACAGATTAATATGACCATGGTTCAGTGCATCGAGTCTGTGTAACTTCACCATTTGCGCAGCAACATTATTCTGAATAGCTTGTGCCAATATTCACGTTTAATCATGGTCAGCATTTGTTTCTCCAACAAGAAAAGGAACTACCAGGACTTTAAAATGTATGTTTTTTTATTTTCTTTAAATGGATGTATGTTAATCACATCATCGATCTTAGACAAAAAAGTGTAATGTTTTATTCACTATGAAGTGATGGAGACAGTGTGATGGGTGCGATAATCTGTGTGCTTTCATTTTTTTTAAATGTCCCAATCCGACGGTGCATTACCAAACTTGTTTTGTTTGCAATGTATTTTCGTTCGGTGTGCAATGCTTGCATCATGTTTCGTTCGACATTGCAACTTTCCACGTGGCTCTTCTTCATAGCAAATTCACTGTGCGTGTGGTTTGCAACGGTAACGCGTCACAGTGTGAAGGAGAGAGAGATGAGAGAGCGAGAGAGAGATGGGGTGGGGGAGTTTCAGAATCTGAATCAGAATACGTAGTTATACTGGAGGAATCTGATGAGCTATAAAGCTCTTTTTCACAGACGTCTAGTAGGGGCACGTGGTAAAAACGTTACTACAACAAACAATACAAAAATATGATAGTGCAAGATACAAGAAAGGTAAACAAATCACCCCAACACATACATAAAACTAAACCATCCCCTTCCTAGCAGGCAAAGCCCATTGAGATATTAACTTATTTTTCAGAAGCAACCTGTCCACAAATGATAGCTCAACAAAATGGCTTATTACGTGGAAATTTATAGCAGCAAAATAATCTAAATAATTCCAATGCATGTTTCTAAATGTGCAGGGAAAAACCAGAGCCTGGGCAGAGAGCATGACAAGTGTGGGTGGCGAGATGTTAATTACCTCGCCTGGGATAAAGGAGGTTGTGGGTTAGATCCAGACACTGATGCCTGCTGTATATTTGGAGTTTGCATGTCTCTGCCCGTGATCGTAATAATTTTTGTATCCGGGTCGTCCTGTTTTTCCCTCCACATTCAGAATCAACATCACGCAATTATATTATTTGGCTGCTATACATTTCCACGTGATAAGACACTTGTTTGAGCTAACATTTGTGATAGCCAGGTCGCATCTTAAAAAGAGCTACATGGCTCCGTAGTGGACCTTACCTGGTAAAATAAAAGAAAGCGTTTAACAAAAACCATGGTCATTGGAGGTGCGGGGGGATGGGACAAATTAAAAAAAAGCACTTTTAAATAATGAGTTTTCAACCTTGAGTTTTCAATCGAGAAGGAAATTAGTTTTCAACATGTGGGTACAAACGGGCATTCAGCTTGCTACTACCTGGAAAAAGAAAAAATTGTAATCATAGGGTGGATGCTGAGAGTATGTGTAGGAGGAAGAGTGGGCGATTAAAAGAGCCCAGTGGTCAGGCATGCGAAGTGAAGGGTTCACGATCATGCTCCAGCGTTTGGATGTGGAGTTGCATGTTCGGCGTTACGCATCACACAGACAGCGGTTGACGGTGCACGTTATCTCTTTTTACGGACCTTACCGTTGGCGTGGTTCAAATAAACCCACCCTACGCTGAGAGAGACGTTTGCGTGTCCATCACCATGATCGTCGCAGCGGTCGTTTGCATATGCGTCACAGTGCTGATGTTGGACGCAGCACAATCGCGGTATGGCTCAATACATGGTGGCCCAAAAGTCAAGATACAGGGTTATTTAATTTTTTAACAATGTCATCAAAAGTTTGTTTATCTTCAAGTTAACACTTTACCTGTTATCCTACTCGAATTGTAAATGTGGGTTTACTGAACTAGTAACTAATTGACATGTTTTATTTACGTGAAAAACCTTACCAATTGGCTGTGGCAGGTGGTGGCGCGTTTAACGACACATAGAGATGAATCCCTGCAGTCACGAAAGCTTTAAATCGAAATTTAACGACACATAGTTACGCGATCTAACCCAAAAAAAAACTAATTTTGAATGAGAGAAAATCCACCGGCCCTACGTACTTTTAAATAATCTATATTGAGATACTCTTCCTCAGGAGTCTTGAACTAATTTCTTTGGAACTGATTTTTGTGTTTAGATTTAAACGTGCACACAACTCCAGCGACTTCCTAATATTGGAAGCAAGAGCGTTCTAGACAGCTGCAGAAGCGCATCTGAAAGCGTGTGATGCGGTGACCATCCTCTTTGTTTGATGGCTAAGCCAAAAGCCGCGTGATGGTTTATGCTGCTTGATGAGATCAGCGAGGTGCTGTGGTTCACTTGTGGCAAGCACTTTGTGTGTAATGAGTGCAATGTATTCGTTCGGCAACCGGAAATAACCAACTAGATGGATTGTATTTTCCACATAGAGTTTAAGATAAGGTAGGCATCGGTATCAGAATTCAGGGCCGATGATCGTGTTGAGGACAAGTTCTGTTTGACAATCATTATTTTGAGGTAGTTCCTCCTCAAATGAGATTTGAACCCAGAGCCGGTGGTGGAAAATCCACATTCCCATGACAGGGGTGAGTCTGTCCATTGGACAACCACTGTTGACTTTACTACAAACCAGTACCGATTTTATCTACCCTGGAGTGGTGATGAGATGATTCAGCTCCCCAGGAATTGAACTTGCAACCTTCCGATTGTGAGACATCTCGCTCTACCGCCTACAGCACCGTAGTTGAGGGGGGAGGGAATTTGAGTTTATTAATATTACAACAAAGATATTTTTGTAGCCTAAACAGACTATTGGGGCAAGTGCTGTTAGCGAGCACCTATGAAGGCCGGAACAGTACATGAGGGAGTGGGTGGCCAGCACCACGCCCGGTCACCTTTGTCTTCCCAGTGGCGATGTTTACACACTGCACCCGGTACTCATTTGAAGCTGAGACAACCTAGGGAGGCCCAGGGCCAGTTCAGATATTCGTCACTGGTGTTAGCCGTGATCGGGAATCGAACCCGGGTCGCCGGGTTTGTAGCGTGGAACGCTCACCGCTACACTACCGCTCCCCCACACACACTACCACTGCTACACACAAACTACCACTATACCTACACTACCGCTCCCCCACACACACACGACCACTATACTTACACTACCACTGCTACACACACACTCCCACTATACTTACACTCCCACTGCTACACACACACTACCACTATACTGGACTTACACTACCGCTCACACAACAACAACCACCATTCGCCACTAAGTGGCGGTGACGTCACCACGACGCTTGTGCCAGGCCATGAGCACCTTGAGGCCACGTGAATTGTCGAACGCCCGCTGGCAGGAGGTCACGGGACAGACCCAGGTGCCACGGGTCGACTGACTGAGATGACTGAGATGACTGGCTGATGCACCACCTGTGCCCCATACTATGCCAACTTGCTGTGCTTTAGCCACCCAGCGCTGGAGGATGACTGCCTCCAACTGCCCAGTAGCGTCCTTCACGAGCCTCCTCCACAGAGGCCGATCTTGACACCGCTGGTACCAGTCATCGGCAAGTCCACTCAGCTCCACGTCCTCCTGTACCACATCACTCAATTTCTTCTCTAGCCCGTGCCGTGCCCGTTTAGCCCCCTCGATCCGGCCGAACAAAAGCTGTTTCGGCATGTGGTGGCTGGGCATGCGGGCTACATGACCCAGCCAACGCAGCCTTGCCTACCGGAGGAGCTCACCGATGGGACTTTGCCCAGATCTTTCAAGGATTTGTGAGCTCCTCACACAATCCAGCCTGGTTAAACCCAGGATGGATCGTAGGCAGGCCAGCCTAATTTTTTCTAACCGGCGAAGATGCTCCATTAGGGGGGTTCACATTTCGCAAGCGTAGCGAAGGGAGGGAATGACTGTGGCCGAGAAGACCTGAAGCTTCGTGTGGAGCGACAGACCAGGTAGCTTCCACACAGCGTTACGCAACCGATGAAAAGATATTGCCGCTCGACTGATTCAGAGTGAAGACCTCTGCTGTTAAACTGGAGCCGGTCATAAGCACACTGCCCAGGTATGGGAAACTTTCCACTCTTTCCATAACTGCCCCATCACCGATTGGGAGTTGTGTGGGTGGAGTGTCCGATGGTACAAAATACCCAGGCAGGTGCTTAGTTTTGGTAGGGCTGATGGTAAGACCCCACCTCTTAGTGTCTCGCTCCAGTCTCAGCAGCAGCGTCTCCAACTCCTCCACTGAATGAGCAGCTATTACCAAATCATCGGCATACATAACGTGGTTGACCAATCGGGAGCCATCCCTTGATTGCACCCGGGAATCGATCAGCCTCCCATTGTCTGTACCAAATGGAAATTCCCCCGGTACAGCTATTGAAAGTTTCACGAACGAGGTGGTCAAATTATATGTTAAATGATGTGGGAGCCAGAGGACATCCCTGCCGCACTCCAAGGTGTACAGGGAATGGCTCTGACTCCCAGCCACGTAGTTTTACCTGGTCCCGCTCACCATCATGAAGGTCCTTAATGATCATGAGCAGAAAACCCAGTGCCCAGTACCTACTGATGGTATCATAGGCCTTGACCAGGTCAATCAAGCAGAGATGTAGGTCTTGTTGGAATTCCCTACACCTCTGCTGTAGCAGACGGACAAAATATGGCATCTGTGCAGGACCGCCCTTTCCTGAAACCCCATTAGGGCTCCCGCAAGCCGGTCCTCAGCGTGCCGAGCAAGGTGATGTTGAATAATCCTTGCCAGGACCTTTCCCGGCACACTGAGGAGTGAGATGCCCCTATAGTTGTTACAGTCTGTGTGGTCCCCCTTCTTAAAGAGGGGGACCACCAGGGCATCCTTCCAATTCTGCGGAACCCGTACAGTGGTCAAGACTGTTGTTATGATGTCATATAGGGCAGTATGTGCACAAACGCCACCCTCCCTCAGCATTTTGCTTGGGAGATCATCTCTGCCAGGTGCCTTTCCTGGTCTCAGACTCTGGATCGCCTTCAGTACTTCCTCAACAGATGGCACCTCAGCCAGCCACTCACAGGGGGTGACTTATTCCAATATTTGAGGCACCGCAGCCTCAGCAGGGTCATCTCCACTTTGTGCCAAGATGTTTTCCTGGCTGAGGGATTTCCCCTCCCCCAGGACCTCAGAAATGCTCAGCAAATCTGCAAACCTGTTCCTGGGGGTCAGAGATTGGATCACCATTTTTCCCCTAATGATGGTAATAGGTGTGGCGCTGCAGGTTACTTTTTTGATGGAGTTATATAGTGATTTGTGATCACGGGCCACTGAGGCAGACTCCATCTCCTCAGCAACCCATGACCACCACCCATCCTTGCAGCGCCTTACGGCTCTCCGAACCTCCGAGCGAAGGCTGCGGTAAGCCTCTTCATTCTCTGACGTGAGATTCTGTAGCCGATTAGAGTGGGCCTGTCGCTTTTTCTCAACTATCCTGAACACCTCCTCTGTCAGCCAGGGTCTCTGGGGAGGTCTAGACCGCGTACCCAAAACAGCCATTGCGGCTGCATGAGTCACAGTCCTAAACCTCGCCCATTTACCCTCGACATCAGGAGGAGTGGGGGATGATGCCAACCCCAGCTGCAAGCGATTGACATTCTCGCTTGGAACTTTCATCAGCTAACTGAGACCAAGCCACTTTAGGTTGGAATGGGGTCCTGGGTGTACACCCATCACCAGAGTGGAAGAATGGCATATTACAGATGACGAGTCGATGGTCAGAGGGCAGATCAGCTCCACGGTAGGTCCTAGTGTCAAGGACATGGGCTCGCATCTGCTGGTCCCTCACTATGTAGTCCAGCAGATGTTCTTGCTTGGACCCGGCATGCAACCATGATGTGTGGATGCGCCGATGCCGGAAGAGCGTGTTGGTAATTACAAGCCCATGGGCTGCACAAAAATCTAGCAGCCTCCTATCGTTGTTATTGAGCTGATCTGGCCCATGCCCTCCAATCACTCCAGACCAGGTGCCAGCATCATAACCAACTCGGGCATTGAAGTCGCCCAACAAGATGACTTTCCCGTTTGGTGACTTTAGCCAGCACCTGTGACAGGAGGTCATAGAAGGCATCTGACTCATCGGCTTTGACTGCATTCCTCCACGGATGTTCGTCTTCGGTGGGGGCATAAGTAACCCACGACCACCACTCCTCGCCTCCGGTTGATGGGAAGGCGAGCCCAAAGTAGCCTGGGGCTTACAGCTTCCCACACCTCACCGCCACGCTCTCAGAAGAAGAGCCACGGCCTGTTGTTTGGCAGTCTCCTGCCCCGAGTAGAGGACTGTCCACCCCTCATGGTGGCAGGAGCTAGAACCGGTCCACCGGACCTCCTGAATGCCACAGAGATCCAGGCGGTACCGGTCCAGCTCCCGGCAGAGGAGTGACAGCCTCTCCTCCGCAGTGAGCGTTTGGACATTCCACGTGGCCACACGAAGTGGATTTTCGTTGTTTCTGGAGGAGCCCTGAGGGTAAAGATTCAATCTCCTGGCTCCGCCAATTGGGGTTTGACCAGGAGACGTCATAGATGCCTGTCCCCCCGGGGCCTCCGGCACAAGCTTATTAGTTACATATTTAAGTCGTGGTTTAGTGGTAACTAATTGAAGGTGGAGGGGTAACCAGCCCCTCACACTGGTCCAGAGCCCCTGTTTAGCCACTGTTGTGGTCACAGACCCCATGATGGGTGAGGCCAATCGGCATTGGCCCTCCCCCCACAGCACTGTCCACGACAGAGTTGCCCGTCCGGCACCGCGAGGAGGTAGGGGGTTGTTTTGCCGGACTATATACACACACACTACCACACACATACACTACCACTATACCTACACTCCCACTGCTACGCACACATATTCACACATATACAGTGAGGGAAAAAAGTATTTGATCCCCTGCTGATTTTGTACGTTTGCCCACTGACAAAGAAATGATCAGTCTATAATTTTAATGGTAGGTTTATTTGAACAGTGAGAGACAGAATAACAAGAACAAAATCCAGAAAAACGCATGACAAAAATGTTATACATTGATTTGAATTTTAATGAGGGAAATAAGTATTTGACCCCTCTGCAAAACATGACTTAGTACTTGGTGGTAAAACCCTTGTTGGCAATCACAGAGGTCAGACGTTTTTTGTAGTTGGCCACCAGGTTTGCACACATCTCAGGAGACATAGATGGCAATTCCACCTCCTTTAGATCCTCGGTCAAGCCGAAAAAGGTTGTAGTTGTCAATCGTAATCTGCAAATCATTGACGGCAGGAGTGAGAAATGTTTCTGTTAGGCAAAAAATGTCCGGGTCAAGATTTGCTACTTCTAGTTTTAGTTGACTAAATTTAATTATAAGCCCTCTGATGTTGACATGTAGAACACCAACACCTTTTCTGCCAGAAAAATCTACAGAATTGTATGAGTTCTTTACATTTGGGCCAGGATGAAGCTCAATACCACCCAGAAATAAGAAAAGTAGAATTAATAGTTTGCACAGGTATTTTCTGTGACAGGATGAAGAGCGACGAACCTTGGACGAATAGCAGCAGCTCGCAGATGGTGTTATTTTTAAGAGCAGAATGAAGTTTGGAAGGAGTGCTGGTGAAGTAATGGACAAAGATAGGGTTTAAAAGGATACAATGATGGAGTGTATAAGTGTCTATAAGTTGTTTCATTAGCAGGTGTAGTGGCAAATTTAGCAATAAGTATTGACTCGAAGTAACGCGGGTAGCCGTTTGTAGAGTTGAGTGTGGCACTAGATATGGCCGGGAGGGACAGTAGTAAGATACACAGCAGGAGAATTGACATCTTTAAAACACTAAATTTAAACACACACACAGCTCACTCACAAGCAGCTCACCCTCACCCACTTTCACGCACAGCCCACACCCATGCAGCACAACGCACACGCGGCCGCACACACCGCCGCCATCTTGCTGCTGTTGTTGTAGCCGCTGCTGCTGTTGTTGTTGCAGCTGCTGTTGTTGCAGCTGCTGTGGTACAAAGCTCGGAGTACCGTATTCATGTGCATCGCGACGGTGATCATTGGCACCAATTTTTTTGGACGTAGCAACAGCAGGTCCTCTTCTCTGGTCAGGGAGAGGAGCGAACCCTATGTGCGATGAGGTGGGCTCCTCGTTTATGATGTGGGTGGCATCCGCCTCCGTGACGTTAACCCGGGCATTTAGTACCAGCAACAACAGCAATGGTGTTCATGCAGTCTGTTGCCCTTCAAATGCGGTGGTAGTTGCGTTACTGAAGGACGTCCCGTTATGGAGATATTGCGTTATAATAAATCATGTAATATGGGGTAAAGCACAGTCTGCGATGAGACGAGAGATGCGTATGCAGGCTAAACAAAGACTAAGGCACGTGGGTAGCATCTAGAAGCATCCACCAGCATCCCAATGCCTTGTGTGATGCTGGGTTACTCGTCCAACGTAGTTCTGTTCGCTCGATCGCGTTATATCCAAGTTGCATCTACGTTATAAAAAATGCGTTCCCAAATACATTATCGCGTTATATCCATTTCGCATGATGAAAACACACGGCGTTATAGAACAGACTTTATTATGATATTTTAAGGTATCCTACATTTGTTTTAACCGTGTTGGAAAGGTGATCAAAGTTTATGATAGAGTAAATGTGAAGTTGATGTTATAATCAGTAATTATATTGTTAGATGTACAGTACTGTCAATGTTAACAGCCACTGAAATATACATCACAAAATGTGCACCGACACAACTACACACTGTACAACCGCTCAAACACAACTAAAAACATGCACAACGACAACAACACGAACAACCACACGAACAACCACAAAGAAGACAAAAACACAACTGTCTAGATTTCAAACGAATGTCTTTTTAACTGCTTTTGGTGTTTAGTTGTCTTTCCCCCGCACCTCCGATTATCACAGTTGGCTATGTACGGTGCGAAAGAAGTTCAACATACATACATATGTAAGGATGGTGCGTGGCCTGGTGGCCGTGAGTAATGATTGCAGCGATGAGGACAGGCAAGGTCAAGTGAGGTAACTGGACGAGGAGTCACAGCGGGGGGAGGGAGTAACCTGCGAGGTGCAAGCGAGGCTAGGAAAAACTCTTGACAGAAGAGGGTTCGGGAATAGGGGCGTGGCCCAGCCGAAGTGAGATATAAGGGAGCGCGTAGCGGGGCTCAGGGCTGCCGTGGGGATTCGGGGTCCGGACCGTCGTCGCTGTGGATCGCCCTCGTGTTCTTGGAAGGCTGGGAAAGAAGTTATATATCTTCGCCGTGGCTACTATATAGACGACTCCTATATAGTCAGTCAGCTATATAGTGAATGTCGTGTTGCAGCTACATAGTCAACCAGTTGTATATAGTCAACCTGCGTCCACCTGATAACGTTATCGAGTCGGGTGGACTATTTATATAATAAATATACATGTATATATAACTTAATCAATACTGCGTGTTTCAGTGCTACACTACACATACATAGACTCGCACAGAGACTCAGACTCACACAGAGACCCATAGTTTGTTGTCCTTCCCCTGCACCTCCGATTAGCACGGTTAGTTATGTACGGTGCCAAAGAAGTTAAACGTACATACATTAAAACAACTACAAAGATGGAGGCCGTTTTACAGTTCGCCTTTAATGCTACTATTTTACTCAGTGTAGTGGACACTCTCCTGACCAACACGCAGATACAAGTGTAATGGGTTCGAATTTAGGCGCACACAACTTCTTGGAAGGCAACACTATTTATTACTGAACACAACAGTTAACTCTAACATTATGCATAGGGTGGTGACCACCGACCTACTCTAGCTAACACACACTTCTCTAACTCTCAGATACTCTAGCGTGACCCAGCCAGGTGGGCTACTGGCAGGTCCGCTGACTGGAGGCTTGACTCTTCTTGGCGTCTTCACGATGCATCTTCATTCTTGATACGGGCAGCCTCGAACCTCGTGAGGAGGCTGCTTATATGGGCCTCGGCGTACCCAGGTCCCACCTCGGCCACGCCTCCCTTCGAGAACACTCTCGAAGCCCCCCTGCTGTCCACGTGCTCCCCGAGGTGCACCCTGGGCCCCCGGCCCCCACTGGGATCCGGTCACGTGTCCAGCCGGGGTCACAGAGAGTGCCACGACCTCACACCACCCCCGTAGACTCCCGAGTCCAGAACCGGCCCTGATGTCATTCCTGCCTCCAGCCGGGATGGCGCCATGTGTGTGTGTAGACCCGTGTGGTAGTGACGTTCCCCCGCATAGTAACGTCCCACGTGTGCATGATTACACAGTAGTGATGCTACAATCACTACACAAGTACGGGGTTCCAGTAGTCCTTTCACTCCACCTCCGGCACACATGTTTTCCTCCTTCATTCACATCTTTCTCCACACAGCTCCCTCCTTCAGCCACAGCTTTCTCCACACACAGCTTCCTCCTTCATCATCAGCTCCCTCCTTCATCCACAGCTCCCTTCTTAATCCACATGTATCTCCTCACACGGCTCCCTCCATCCACAACTATCTCCACATCTCCCTCCATCCACAGCTCTCTCCACACACAGCTCCCTCCATCCACAGCTCTTTCCACACACAGATTCTTGCTTCATCCACAGCTCCCTCCACAGAGCTCCCTCCTTCATCCACAGCTCCCTCCTCCATTGACATCTCCTCCTTCACCCACAGCTCTCTCCACACACAGCTCCCTCCATCCACAGTTTTCTCCACAGACAGCGTCCTCCTTCATCCACAGCTCCCTCAATTGACAGCTCTCTCCACACACAGCTCCCTCCTTCATCCACAGCTCCCTCCACATTTCTCTTCCTCCTCTCGTCACTCCTCCAACGTCCCCCTCCCGTCAAAATGCATAACTGTTGCAAAAGCGGTTGATTGTGAATGGCGATGGTGATGGCTGCTTCAGTTTTGAGTTGAGGGGGCCTATGGGAGGGATGTTGTGAACATCTGGAGATGCTGACAGGGAGTGGGTGAAGCGGGCATGGTATGAGGATAATGATGAGCACCACAGCAACAGAGTCACATGTAATCTTTCTCCGGTGGAGTGGGTGGGCAGCACATTCAAGACTGAACAAATACAAAGATCCCACGCATAGCCTGTAACAGACTGGGGGCAAGTGCTGTTAGCGAGCAGCACCTATGAAGGCCGGCACAGCACACTAGGGGGTGGGTGGCCAGCACCACGCCTGGCCATTTTTGTCTCCCCAGTGACGCATTTACTGCACCAGGTACTCATTTGAGACTCAGTCGACCTAGGGGAGGCCCAGGACCAGTTCAGATAATCGTCACTGGTGTTGGCCGTGAGCGGGAATTGAACTCGGGTCGCCGGGTTCGTTGAGCAGCGCGCTAACCACTACACTACTGCTCCCCATATTCAAGACTAAACACACAGATGTAGTGGTGATAACTACTCGCTGTTTGCAAGCTGTGAGAGAGCAGTTAGTAAACAAGGTTTTCCCGCTCAATCTAACGGCTAGGGTCAAATGGGGTAAGATAGGATCCAAACGCCAGATTGGGAAGGACCAATCGGAGGGGTCCACGAGGTGGCCGGGGATTGGTCAACCCGGCCACGAACAGGTATGAAAGCCTGAGCGCTGAGAGCTCTTGGGGAGTTCTGCTACACGAAGACCCAAGTCGGCTGAAGACAGCTAGGACCCTGGACCAAGCCTTCCAGCCCTTGTCAGGGCTGGGGCTCAGTGTAACCAGTGGTCAGGGGAGATAGGTCCTAGATAGGACCCTGGCTCCCAGCCTTCCCGCCCTTGTGAGGGCGAAGGTCTTGAGCGACCAGAGGTCGGGGACCCGCCGGGCCAGCGGCGGGTCAGTGTGCCTCCCCTAGGTCCCAGCCGGAGGACGCTAGGCTAGCGGGAAGATTAGATAGACAGCAAGTCCGAAGGCTGTACCTTCGTAGAATAGGAGTGAAGAGTGAGTGTGAGCTGTGTAGGGTCAGGAGGCTGTACCTTCCCAGGGTAAGGGGTGAGGGGACCATATACCCCTTTGTGTGATAGGGACTGTGTATTAAGACAATAAACAGTGTGTGCAATAAAGAAGTTTACAAGTCCGTCCCTTTACAACACTACACAGGCACAGACACACAAGTCGCAATTTGCAACTCAAATTTAATCACGTGCTATTCATTAACAGCAGAGAATATTTTCGTTTTCTTTGCATTCGCCACAGAATATTGGTGTGCACTTGATTATTACCACGTGACTTCTTCCCCCAATCACAACGTCAGATTCACGAGAAATTAAAACGCGGAAATCTACACATACATATATACGTATTGACTGATCAATTAAGAAAATGTGGACTGAGCGCGTCTGATGGCACATAGCATGCAGCGTTTGGGACGCAAGACGAATCCCGGCTGAGGTGTTAGGTCAGGCAAGGGGCCCTCAGCGGGAGCTTGAAAGGAAAATGTGCGCAGGAGGGAGGCGAAGAAGATGAAGCTCTCCATAATGGCGAGGCTGTCTCCCAGGCAGGCCCGGAGCCCTGGTGGAGCAAAGCAGCATTCTATTATTATTGCAACTTGTGACGAGGTCAAAGAGAATCCCACCCCCATCAGCGGAGTTTGTGGGGGGGAGGGGGGGGGGCAACGTCCTGCCAAAACTGGACACCTTTATTAGCTTATTTTCAGTAGTTTACATATAAACATTAAAAAAATAATTATATGCCTCCGCGATTCCTAACGTGAGAGACTAAGCTAACCCCTACCCCCCCCCCCCCCAAATATAGAAGTCACACTGCGCCTATGTTTGGTGCGTTTTGTGAGAGTGGGAGTTGGAGCATTGCCCATGCATGTGTAACGGGTTCCGGAGACACTTGTAGAGGTAACTTCTTTATTACAATACAACACTCCAACAGTCCTGATACTCTGTTACAGCCTAGGTACACAGCCTAGGTACACAGCCTAGATACACTACTCTGGCTACGCTCTGGAACTCGCCCTCACAAGGACGTAGGGCCGGGAGTTCCAGAGTCCCACCACTGGCCCTCACAGCGTCCCAGGGTCCTGAGATGGCTGGTCTTGGGTCTTGAGTTACAACTGGCCCTGATCGGCCAGGGAGCTGCCCTTTTATGCCTCGTCCCCAACGAGGGGTGGGGTTGTGTGCGCCCCCAGATATCCCACAGAACACACACAGCCCCCCCCCCCCCCCCCCCCCGTTGGTGGCGCCAAGGGGCTTAACTGGCTGGGTTGTCTGGGAGCCCAGCGCCTGGCGCCAAGTGGCTTAAGCGTCTGGGTTGTCTGGGATCCTAGCAGCTGGTGCCGACGGCTTATCTGCCTAGGGTCCCAGAGCCCCCAGCAGCCCCTCCCCTCTTATGTCACTACACATGTTAGGAAAGGTGATGAGAGTCTCAGCGTGGCTCATTCCACTTAAGGCTCCCCAGAGCTTGATCCCTGCTAGATTATGCAAATATAATGCGGTATGGGGTATAAAAGGCAATGTAGAACACTCCTAGAAGAGCTGAAGAAATGAAGGCCTTGTGCATCAGACACGAGCCACCAGCAGGTAGGCCTGATCATCTGCCGGAGTGTGGGAGCAACCCCACCCGAGGCTGCGAGAGGGGGCCCAAGCAGTGCCGACCCCGGACGCTGAGAGTGCCAGATCTGGGGCTGTGAGTGGACTGCACCGGAGAGGGAGGTGTGTGTGTGGGGGGGGGGGGGGGGTGCAGTGTCCGCTGCTAGAGTGTGGAGATGCGCCACACCAGGAGCCAAATGGAGGCTCCATTAACCGAGTTGGGAAAAAATCATGCCAGGAGGGGTGAATGCTCTCTCTATTTTAGTGGTTCTTAACCTTTACTGTAGCCTTGCCACCCCTTTGGTTCACAATCGTTAAGTAAAGTATAATGTCAATAAGTACATAGGTTTGATGAAACAAAGTAGTTGTACTTACATGCCCGTGCTTGATTTGTGTTTCGATAATTTACTGTCATATTTCGCATCCCACAGAAAGGGCATATCGCACCCCCGGTTAAGAACCGCTGCTCTATAGGCCAGGGGAGCCTCATCCACTCGTGTGTGGCGGGGGGGGACCTAAGTACTGTTGACAAAGGGCTGTGAGTTGCAATGCACTCCGGCTAATTACACTCCAGTTCTCCTCTCCAGAAGAAACTGGCGCTGGGTGCCTCAGTGTCCCCAATATACGTAACTACACAGTTGATTATAGATTTATGCGGTGCGTGATTATTATCCGGCTGCATACTTGTCAACCTTTTCTCAGTGCCTATCTTATTACAGACCAATTAGGATATTATTGGTCACCGAGTGCCCTTATAAATCTCAAGGTTCATCCTACAACGTCCCATCACAAGGGAGATACACAAACAAATAGACAAAAAAATGGTTTTGCCCGTATTGAAACGGCTGCACGCGGTATGGACCTGAAGATTAAATTTCACTGTACAAGAATATGGGTAAACCGTATGGGTTGACAGCTATGAGGTTGCTTCCAACATTCGGCCGATCTGGCAAAACCGGAAAAACCGCTACAAAGGCTGTCACCAGTCTGGCGATCGTCCAACACAATCATGGTTGTGTTGAAACAAGAGCGTAGTACTACGTACATCACCCCTTGCAGAGTTTTCGAGATTAAGAGTGGTAAATACGTTACAGTAAATACCTTTAACAGGAGGATATTTATTTGTGTCTATTTGTATGTTTATTTATGCCAATTTCACATAGTACATGTGCAGTAGTTTAATGCGCCAAGGGGGGTAATTTTACACACGTGCGGGTTGGGAACAGTGGGTTCGAATCGGGACATACTGCTGTTGCTCGGGGCCAACGAGTGAGTCAGAGACGGCCCGTTAGGCAATTATGATGCAGGGCAGTGATTGGCCGGTTGTTGTTGTTGAGTACAAGGTGGCGCCTCCAATTCTGGGAATGGAGACAGGTGGCAGTGGGGGCGCGGGGCGTTAGGGGGGATGTCAACAAATTAATTGGGAATTAATGAGGAGGGGGATAAATAGGGGAGCGTCAGAGCAAGACGGGGAGTTGTGCTGGGAGCTGGATGGAGTAGGTCGGGGGAGAAGAAGAAAAGCATAGAGTAGCAGTGGAGAGGAAGAAGAAGCATAGAGTAGCAGTGGAGAAGAAGTGTAGGATAGCAGTGGAGTGGAAGAAGACGTATAGGGTAGCAGTAGAGATGGAGAAGCTCAACGAGAGAGATAGTAGGAGTAAGACGGAGAAGCCAAGAGAGCAACGGCTGGAGTGGGATGGGGAAGCAGAGAAGGGAGTCAGGAGAGACGGAGAGAGAGAGGGAGGAACAGAGCGAGGAACGAAGCGAGCGAGGCCGGCGGGGCGCGGCGAGAGAGCGGAGAACACGTTAAAGGATGGTGGCAAATTGTGCTGTGTTGCACAAATAAAGTGATGACAGAAAAGGAAGAAGTTGTCCGCGTAAAGTTCAGCACTACACATGCATTTAAAACACAAAATATATACACAACACCTAAAAACATTACGTTATGCAAGAATAGGCAAAAATAATCCCCCCCCCCCCCCCCCCGAAGCCGCCGGATAATCGACTGTGTATATTTAAATAAGAGTAACATGTGTAATAAAGGACTCTTAGGCGATGTTGGTCTCCGTCTGTCCTTTATTGGGTTCTTGTCTCGCACCCCGCGATGTCCCCGGTCAGACCCGCACCTCTTCTGT
The DNA here is from genome assembly GCF_015708825.2 of Lethenteron reissneri. Lineage (NCBI taxonomy): Eukaryota > Metazoa > Chordata > Hyperoartia > Petromyzontiformes > Petromyzontidae > Lethenteron > Lethenteron reissneri. Next base: position 1,824,412 of record NC_083822.1, read on the forward strand.
CGCGTGCCCTCCGCACGCCATTCGAGTCCTCCGCTCTCTCTGCAGCCACACCGCTGCCCGTGTGCCCCGCACACTCTGCAGCCACTCTGCTGCTCCTTGTGCTCCCGCACACTCTGCAGCCACTCTGCTGCTCCGTGTGCTCCCGCACACTCTGCAGCCACTCCGCTGTTCCACGTACACCGCTGGCCGACGGTGCCATGACTCCGACCACGTGGCAATTCGTGCCGCCCCTCCGCCAGCACCCCGTGTCTTTACTCTCTCTCGACTCCCGATCCCCTTCCGGTTCTCACCCTATATCCTCCTCCTCACTTGAACCTGACTCCACCCCCACTCACCCTGACGACCAGGCTCTACCTCCCCTAATACTCCGGCCCGCGTGAGTGGTGCGGAGGCAGTGCCCACCCTGTCCTTGCTCGCATTACATGACCCCCCCTTCTGATGAAAAACCCAGCCGTCCCGGGCGGCAACAGACCAAAATAATGCGAGCAACAATACAGCAATCAGCATCACAAGACAAACGGAGATTATAACAACAACAACAATAACAACAACAATTAACGAAAGGAAAGGGAGTTGGAACGCGTGCGGGTCGCCGGCCCATCCCGAACGGGGGGCGGCCCCCGCACAGACCGCGACCGCGACAGGGTTTTAGGAACAGCAGGATCGGAACCGCCCGCCGCTGTTGGAGGCCTATCAATTCCAAAGTCCCGTTCCCCAGAGAGATCCATCGCCGGGGTCTCCTGCAAATGCGTCCGTGGCGGGGTTGGAGGGGCAGCGGGGTCAAGTATCCCCGTCGCCGTGGTAGGCCCACCCGGAGCAGGAATCACTGTATCCGTCTGTGTCACGGCCGGTCCGTCTGTAAAAGACACGACAGGCACGCTTGCAGGTTGAACAGGCAAAGTCAGTGGCGCGTCGGATGCAACAGACACCGGCAAGGCAACATTAGGAGATGACACATCCGTCTGCGGGGCCACGTACGGTTTCAATCGAGACGTATGGACGTACCAGCGCCGCGATCCGAAATGAACACGTGCGGACTGCGGACTAGGAACCTCAATGAGCACAACCGGCCCCTGCCATGGTTTGTGCAACTTAGGGGAGGTCCCCACCCGCACCTGCGGGCAGTGCAGCCAGGCCATGTCCCCCACTCGCCAGGGGGATTCCCCATCCGAGCGCCGAGCGCAACGTTCGTGCTGGGCCTGAGTCTTGGGCGTAGCCAATCGGGCCCCCTCCCGTGCCTCTGCCACGCGATGAACAGCGTCCTGAATGTACTCCGGGAGAGGCTTAACAGGACCCCTCGCCCCGTACCCAGCTGCACGTCCACCGGCGGCACATTCTCGCGGCCGTACATAAAAAAAAAGGTGAGTACCCCGTCGACGCATGAGGCGTCATCCGGTATGCAGAGAGCACCCCAGGGATATGCAAATCCCAATCAGCCTGCTTTTCGCTAACCGTGTGATAGAGCATGGCTGACACGGTCCGATTAAGCTGTTCCACCATCCCATCCGATTGCAGGTGGTAGGGAGACGTCCGAACCTTCTTGGTCCCCAGTGCAGCACACACTTCAGCCAATAATTTAGAAGAAAAATTTCGCCCTTGGTCTGTGAGCAACCTTTCCGGCGCCCCTTTGTTCATTACATATCCGAACAGGAACGCGTCCGTGATAGACGCCGCCGACTGGTTGGGTAAGGGCCAAGCCATCGCCCAGCGGGAAAGATATTTCACCCCGACCAGCAAAAATTTATTCCCCCGAGCGGACGGCGGGAAGGGCCCCAAAATATCCAACGCCACCAACTCGTTAATCCGAGACACCTGTATGGACTGCACTGGCGGCACATATGGGTGTTTAGGCGGCTTCCGCCGGGCACAGTCGGGACACGCCCGAATGTGCCCGACAACATCAGTCGTCATGCCGTGCCAAAAGTAGTCCCGCTGCAACGTCAACAAGGCTTTCTGCACCCCGAGATGTAACAACGTCTCGGAGTGCAGAGTCCGAACCAACTCATACCGTAACGACGACGGCACCACCAGACGCCAGTGATCGTGCAACCCTTCCCTCCACATCAGCAACCCATCCCGGAGAGTGGCTCCCGGCGTCCCACTGGACAGCGGTCCCCCCGTCCCCTTCACAGCCCGACCCCGCAAGGCCCCCAGGGACTCATCGAGCAATTGCTCGCGAATCCATACCGAACGCGGCAGGTTCAAAACCCCATCAGCCGGTTCCGGGCATACGGGAGCCTCGGGCACCTCGACAGCGGACACAACAGGCCGAGGGGGTTGCGGAACCCGCGTACACCTATTCGTGCCCGAAGCGCAAGCGCAAGGGGACCCCTGCGGTAATCTGGAGAGTGCGTCCGCATTCGCGTGACGCGACCCCTTCCGATACTGAATTTCGAACGAAAATTCCTGCAGGATTTCCAACCATCGTGCCAATTAGCCAGACGGTTGGTCAACTCTCAGGGCATATTGCAAGGCCGCATGGTCCGTGCGCACAATAAACGTACGGCCGTACAAATACGGCCGATATTGGCGAAGAAAATGTACAATAGCCAAAAGTTTGCGGCAAGTAACGCAGTAACGGGTCTCCGCTGGAGACAACACACGGCTACCATAAGCTACCACACGTTCGACGCCGTCCCTAGACTGGGACAGAACAGCCCCAATCCCGGTGTCACTAGCGTCAGTATCCAGAATAAAAGGTCGAACGAAATCTGGATAGTCCAACGTCGGTGACGACGCCAAACGATCGCGCAGGCCTTGAAACGCCACCTCTTCCGTCGGTCCCCAGCTGAATCTGCGGCCTTTAGCCGTAAGGAGGTGCAATGGCCTAGCGATCGTGGCAGAGTTGGGAACGAACCTGCGGTAATATGAAGCGAACCCAACGAACCGACGCACGTCCCCCACTGAGGCCGGCGTCGGCCAGTTACGGATGCACGCCGTCTTCTTCGGGTCCGTGGCGACCCCTTCCGGACTGAAAATGTGGCCCAAATAGTGCACGGATCATTGCAACAGGTGACACTTTTTGGGCTTAAATTTCAAATTGGCGGAACGCATTCTGGCAAACACCGCGTCCAACCTCCGCAGATGTTCCTCAAACGTGCGGCTGAAAATGATAACATCGTCTAAGTATATCAAGTACGTCTCCCATTGCACACCCGTTAACACGAGCTCCATCAACTGCTGGAATGTCGCGGGGGCAGCGTTCAAGCCCATGGGAAGACAATTACACTAAAACAATCCCTGCGGCGTCCGGAAAGCCGTCTTTTCCCTCGAGGACTCGTCCAGGGGAACCTCGTGAGGAGGCTGCTTATATGGGCCTCGGCGTACCCAGGTCCCACCTCGGCCACGCCTCCCTTCGAGAACACTCTCGAAGCCCCCCTGCTGTCCACGTGCTCCCCGAGGTGCACCCTGGGCCCCCGGCCCCCACTGGGATCCGGTCACGTGTCCAGCCGGGGTCACAGAGAGTGCCACGACCTCACACCACCCCCGTAGACTCCCGAGTCCAGAACCGGCCCTGATGTCATTCCTGCCTCCAGCCGGGATGGCGCCATGTGTGTGTGTAGACCCGTGTGGTAGTGACGTTCCCCCGCATAGTAACGTCCCACGTGTGCATGATTACACAGTAGTGATGCTACAATCACTACACAAGTACGGGGTTCCAGTAGTCCTTTCACTCCACCTCCGGCACACATGTTTTCCTCCTTCATTCACATCTTTCTCCACACAGCTCCCTCCTTCAGCCACAGCTTTCTCCACACACAGCTTCCTCCTTCATCATCAGCTCCCTCCTTCATCCACAGCTCCCTTCTTAATCCACATGTATCTCCTCACACGGCTCCCTCCATCCACAACTATCTCCACATCTCCCTCCATCCACAGCTCTCTCCACACACAGCTCCCTCCATCCACAGCTCTTTCCACACACAGATTCTTGCTTCATCCACAGCTCCCTCCACAGAGCTCCCTCCTTCATCCACAGCTCCCTCCTCCATTGACATCTCCTCCTTCACCCACAGCTCTCTCCACACACAGCTCCCTCCATCCACAGTTTTCTCCACAGACAGCTTCCTCCTTCATCCACAGCTCCCTCAATTGACAGCTCTCTCCACACACAGCTCCCTCCTTCATCCACAGCTCCCTCCACATTTCTCTTCCTCCTCTCGTCACTCCTCCAACGTCCCCCTCCCGTCAAAATGCATAACTGTTGCAAAAGCGGTTGATTGTGAATGGCGATGGTGATGGCTGCTTCAGTTTTGAGTTGAGGGGGCCTATGGGAGGGATGTTGTGAACATCTGGAGATGCTGACAGGGAGTGGGTGAAGCGGGCATGGTATGAGGATAATGATGAGCACCACAGCAACAGAGTCACATGTAATCTTTCTCCGGTGGAGTGGGTGGGCAGCACATTCAAGACTGAACAAATACAAAGATCCCACGCATAGCCTGTAACAGACTGGGGGCAAGTGCTGTTAGCGAGCAGCACCTATGAAGGCCGGCACAGCACACTAGGGGGTGGGTGGCCAGCACCACGCCTGGCCATTTTTGTCTCCCCAGTGACGCATTTACTGCACCAGGTACTCATTTGAGACTCAGTCGACCTAGGGGAGGCCCAGGACCAGTTCAGATAATCGTCACTGGTGTTGGCCGTGAGCGGGAATTGAACTCGGGTCGCCGGGTTCGTTGAGCAGCGCGCTAACCACTACACTACTGCTCCCCATATTCAAGACTAAACACACAGATGTAGTGGTGATAACTACTCGCTGTTTGCAAGCTGTGAGAGAGCAGTTAGTAAACAAGGTTTTCCCGCTCAATCTAACGGCTAGGGTCAAATGGGGTAAGATAGGATCCAAACGCCAGATTGGGAAGGATCAATCGGAGGGGTCCACGAGGTGGCCGGGGATTGGTCAACCCGGCCACGAACAGGTATGAAAGCCTGAGCGCTGAGAGCTCTTGGGGAGTTCTGCTACACGAAGACCCAAGTCGGCTGAAGACAGCTAGGACCCTGGACCAAGCCTTCCAGCCCTTGTCAGGGCTGGGGCTCAGTGTAACCAGTGGTCAGGGGAGATAGGTCCTGGATAGGACCCTGGCTCCCAGCCTTCCCGCCCTTGTGAGGGCGAAGGTCTTGAGCGACCAGAGGTCGGGGACCCGCCGGGCCAGCGGCGGGTCAGTGTGCCTCCCCTAGGTCCCAGCCGGAGGACGCTAGGCTAGCGGGAAGATTAGATAGACAGCAAGTCCGAAGGCTGTACCTTCGTAGAATAGGAGTGAAGAGTGAGTGTGAGCTGTGTAGGGTCAGGAGGCTGTACCTTCCCAGGGTAAGGGGTGAGGGGACCATATGCCCCTTTGTGTGATAGGGACTGTGTATTAAGACAATAAACAGTGTGTGCAATAAAGAAGTTTACAAGTCCGTCCCTTTACAACACTACACAGGCACAGACACACAAGTCGCAATTTGCAACTCAAATTTAATCACGTGCTATTCATTAACAGCAGAGAATATTTTCGTTTTCTTTGCATTCGCCACAGAATATTGGTGTGCACTTGATTATTACCACGTGACTTCTTCCCCCAATCACAACGTCAGATTCACGAGAAATTAAAACGCGGAAATCTACACATACATATATACGTATTGACTGATCAATTAAGAAAATGTGGACTGAGCGCGTCTGATGGCACATAGCATGCAGCGTTTGGGACGCAAGACGAATCCCGGCTGAGGTGTTAGGTCAGGCAAGGGGCCCTCAGCGGGAGCTTGAAAGGAAAATGTGCGCAGGAGGGAGGCGAAGAAGATGAAGCTCTCCATAATGGCGAGGCTGTCTCCCAGGCAGGCCCGGAGCCCTGGTGGAGCAAAGCAGCATTCTATTATTATTGCAACTTGTGACGAGGTCAAAGAGAATCCCACCCCCATCAGCGGAGTTTGTGGGGGGGAGGGGGGGGGGCAACGTCCTGCCAAAACTGGACACCTTTATTAGCTTATTTTCAGTAGTTTACATATAAACATTAAAAAAATAATTATATGCCTCCGCGATTCCTAACGTGAGAGACTAAGCTAACCCCTACCCCCCCCCCCCCCAAATATAGAAGTCACACTGCGCCTATGTTTGGTGCGTTTTGTGAGAGTGGGAGTTGGAGCATTGCCCATGCATGTGTAACGGGTTCCGGAGACACTTGTAGAGGTAACTTCTTTATTACAATACAACACTCCAACAGTCCTGATACTCTGTTACAGCCTAGGTACACAGCCTAGGTACACAGCCTAGATACACTACTCTGGCTACGCTCTGGAACTCGCCCTCACAAGGACGTAGGGCCGGGAGTTCCAGAGTCCCACCACTGGCCCTCACAGCGTCCCAGGGTCCTGAGATGGCTGGTCTTGGGTCTTGAGTTACAACTGGCCCTGATCGGCCAGGGAGCTGCCCTTTTATGCCTCGTCCCCAACGAGGGGTGGGGTTGTGTGCGCCCCCAGATATCCCACAGAACACACACAGCCCCCCCCCCCCCCCCCGTTGGTGGCGCCAAGGGGCTTAACTGGCTGGGTTGTCTGGGAGCCCAGCGCCTGGCGCCAAGTGGCTTAAGCGTCTGGGTTGTCTGGGATCCTAGCAGCTGGTGCCGACGGCTTATCTGCCTAGGGTCCCAGAGCCCCCAGCAGCCCCTCCCCTCTTATGTCACTACACATGTTAGGAAAGGTGATGAGAGTCTCAGCGTGGCTCATTCCACTTAAGGCTCCCCAGAGCTTGATCCCTGCTAGATTATGCAAGTATAATGCGGTATGGGGTATAAAAGGCAATGTAGAACACTCCTAGAAGAGCTGGAGAAATGAAGGCCTTGTGCATCAGACACGAGCCACCAGCAGGTAGGCCTGATCATCTGCCGGAGTGTGGGAGCAACCCCACCCGAGGCTGCGAGAGGGGGCCCAAGCAGTGCCGACCCCGGACGCTGAGAGTGCCAGATCTGGGGCTGTGAGTGGACTGCACCGGAGAGGGAGGTGTGTGTGTGGGGGGGGGGGGGGTGCAGTGTCCGCTGCTAGAGTGTGGAGATGCGCCACACCAGGAGCCAAATGGAGGCTCCATTAACCGAGTTGGGAAAAAATCATGCCAGGAGGGGTGAATGCTCTCTCTATTTTAGTGGTTCTTAACCTTTACTGTAGCCTTGCCACCCCTTTGGTTCACAATCGTTAAGTAAAGTATAATGTCAATAAGTACATAGGTTTGATGAAACAAAGTAGTTGTACTTACATGCCCGTGCTTGATTTGTGTTTCGATAATTTACTGTCATATTTCGCATCCCACAGAAAGGGCATATCGCACCCCCGGTTAAGAACCGCTGCTCTATAGGCCAGGGGAGCCTCATCCACTCGTGTGTGGCGGGGGGGGACCTAAGTACTGTTGACAAAGGGCTGTGAGTTGCAATGCACTCCGGCTAATTACACTCCAGTTCTCCTCTCCAGAAGAAACTGGCGCTGGGTGCCTCAGTGTCCCCAATATACGTAACTACACAGTTGATTATAGATTTATGCGGTGCGTGATTATTATCCGGCTGCATACTTGTCAACCTTTTCTCAGTGCCTATCTTATTACAGACCAATTAGGATATTATTGGTCACCGAGTGCCCTTATAAATCTCAAGGTTCATCCTACAACGTCCCATCACAAGGGAGATACACAAACAAATAGACAAAAAAATGGTTTTGCCCGTATTGAAACGGCTGCACGCGGTATGGACCTGAAGATTAAATTTCACTGTACAAGAATATGGGTAAACCGTATGGGTTGACAGCTATGAGGTTGCTTCCAACATTCGGCCGATCTGGCAAAACCGGAAAAACCGCTACAAAGGCTGTCACCAGTCTGGCGATCGTCCAACACAATCATGGTTGTGTTGAAACAAGAGCGTAGTACTACGTACATCACCCCTTGCAGAGTTTTCGAGATTAAGAGTGGTAAATACGTTACAGTAAATACCTTTAACAGGAGGATATTTATTTGTGTCTATTTGTATGTTTATTTATGCCAATTTCACATAGTACATGTGCAGTAGTTTAATGCGCCAAGGGGGGTAATTTTACACACGTGCGGGTTGGGAACAGTGGGTTCGAATCGGGACATACTGCTGTTGCTCGGGGCCAACGAGTGAGTCAGAGACGGCCCGTTAGGCAATTATGATGCAGGGCAGTGATTGGCCGGTTGTTGTTGTTGAGTACAAGGTGGCGCCTCCAATTCTGGGAATGGAGACAGGTGGCAGTGGGGGCGCGGGGCGTTAGGGGGGATGTCAACAAATTAATTGGGAATTAATGAGGAGGGGGATAAATAGGGGAGCGTCAGAGCAAGACGGGGAGTTGTGCTGGGAGCTGGACGGAGTAGGTCGGGGGAGAAGAAGAAAAAGCATAGAGTAGCAGTGGAGAGGAAGAAGAAGCATAGAGTAGCAGTGGAGAAGAAGTGTAGGATAGCAGTGGAGTGGAAGAAGACGTATAGGGTAGCAGTAGAGATGGAGAAGCTCAACGAGAGAGATAGTAGGAGTAAGACGGAGAAGCCAAGAGAGCAACGGCTGGAGTGGGATGGGGAAGCAGAGAAGGGAGTCAGGAGAGACGGAGAGAGAGAGGGAGGAACAGAGCGAGGAACGAAGCGAGCGAGGCCGGCGGGGCGCGGCGAGAGAGCGGAGAACACGTTAAAGGATGGTGGCAAATTGTGCTGTGTTGCACAAATAAAGTGATGACAGAAAAGGAAGAAGTTGTCCGCGTAAAGTTCAGCACTACACATGCATTTAAAACACAAAATATATACACAACACCTAAAAACATTACGTTATGCAAGAATAGGCAAAAATAATCCCCCCCCCCCCCCCCCCCGAAGCCGCCGGATAATCGACTGTGTATATTTAAATAAGAGTAACATGTGTAATAAAGGACTCTTAGGCGATGTTGGTCTCCGTCTGTCCTTTATTGGGTTCTTGTCTCGCACCCCGCGATGTCCCCGGTCAGACCCGCACCTCTTCTGTCGCGTGCCCTCCGCACGCCATTCGAGTCCTCCGCTCTCTCTGCAGCCACACCGCTGCCCGTGTGCCCCGCACACTCTGCAGCCACTCTGCTGCTCCTTGTGCTCCCGCACACTCTGCAGCCACTCTGCTGCTCCGTGTGCTCCCGCACACTCTGCAGCCACTCCGCTGTTCCACGTACACCGCTGGCCGACGGTGCCATGACTCCGACCACGTGGCAATTCGTGCCGCCCCTCCGCCAGCACCCCGTGTCTTTACTCTCTCTCGACTCCCGATCCCCTTCCGGTTCTCACCCTATATCCTCCTCCTCACTTGAACCTGACTCCACCCCCACTCACCCTGACGACCAGGCTCTACCTCCCCTAATACTCCGGCCCGCGTGAGTGGTGCGGAGGCAGTGCCCACCCTGTCCTTGCTCGCATTACATGACCCCCCCTTCTGATGAAAAACCCAGCCGTCCCGGGCGGCAACAGACCAAAATAATGCGAGCAACAATACAGCAATCAGCATCACAAGACAAACGGAGATTATAACAACAACAACAATAACAACAACAATTAACGAAAGGAAAGGGAGTTGGAACGCGTGCGGGTCGCCGGCCCATCCCGAACGGGGGGCGGCCCCCGCACAGACCGCGACCGCGACAGGGTTTTAGGAACAGCAGGATCGGAACCGCCCGCCGCTGTTGGAGGCCTATCAATTCCAAAGTCCCGTTCCCCAGAGAGATCCATCGCCGGGGTCTCCTGCAAATGCGTCCGTGGCGGGGTTGGAGGGGCAGCGGGGTCAAGTATCCCCGTCGCCGTGGTAGGCCCACCCGGAGCAGGAATCACTGTATCCGTCTGTGTCACGGCCGGTCCGTCTGTAAAAGACACGACAGGCACGCTTGCAGGTTGAACAGGCAAAGTCAGTGGCGCGTCGGATGCAACAGACACCGGCAAGGCAACATTAGGAGATGACACATCCGTCTGCGGGGCCACGTACGGTTTCAATCGAGACGTATGGACGTACCAGCGCCGCGATCCGAAATGAACACGTGCGGACTGCGGACTAGGAACCTCAATGAGCACAACCGGCCCCTGCCATGGTTTGTGCAACTTAGGGGAGGTCCCCACCCGCACCTGCGGGCAGTGCAGCCAGGCCATGTCCCCCACTCGCCAGGGGGATTCCCCATCCGAGCGCCGAGCGCAACGTTCGTGCTGGGCCTGAGTCTTGGGCGTAGCCAATCGGGCCCCCTCCCGTGCCTCTGCCACGCGATGAACAGCGTCCTGAATGTACTCCGGGAGAGGCTTAACAGGACCCCTCGCCCCGTACCCAGCTGCACGTCCACCGGCGGCACATTCTCGCGGCCGTACATAAAAAAAAAGGTGAGTACCCCGTCGACGCATGAGGCGTCATCCGGTATGCAGAGAGCACCCCAGGGATATGCAAATCCCAATCAGCCTGCTTTTCGCTAACCGTGTGATAGAGCATGGCTGACACGGTCCGATTAAGCTGTTCCACCATCCCATCCGATTGCAGGTGGTAGGGAGACGTCCGAACCTTCTTGGTCCCCAGTGCAGCACACACTTCAGCCAATAATTTAGAAGAAAAATTTCGCCCTTGGTCTGTGAGCAACCTTTCCGGCGCCCCTTTGTTCATTACATATCCGAACAGGAACGCGTCCGTGATAGACGCCGCCGACTGGTTGGGTAAGGGCCAAGCCATCGCCCAGCGGGAAAGATATTTCACCCCGACCAGCAAAAATTTATTCCCCCGAGCGGACGGCGGGAAGGGCCCCAAAATATCCAACGCCACCAACTCGTTAATCCGAGACACCTGTATGGACTGCACTGGCGGCACATATGGGTGTTTAGGCGGCTTCCGCCGGGCACAGTCGGGACACGCCCGAATGTGCCCGACAACATCAGTCGTCATGCCGTGCCAAAAGTAGTCCCGCTGCAACGTCAACAAGGCTTTCTGCACCCCGAGATGTAACAACGTCTCGGAGTGCAGAGTCCGAACCAACTCATACCGTAACGACGACGGCACCACCAGACGCCAGTGATCGTGCAACCCTTCCCTCCACATCAGCAACCCATCCCGGAGAGTGGCTCCCGGCGTCCCACTGGACAGCGGTCCCCCCGTCCCCTTCACAGCCCGACCCCGCAAGGCCCCCAGGGACTCATCGAGCAATTGCTCGCGAATCCATACCGAACGCGGCAGGTTCAAAACCCCATCAGCCGGTTCCGGGCATACGGGAGCCTCGGGCACCTCGACAGCGGACACAACAGGCCGAGGGGGTTGCGGAACCCGCGTACACCTATTCGTGCCCGAAGCGCAAGCGCAAGGGGACCCCTGCGGTAATCTGGAGAGTGCGTCCGCATTCGCGTGACGCGACCCCTTCCGATACTGAATTTCGAACGAAAATTCCTGCAGGGTTTCCAACCATCGTGCCAATTAGCCAGACGGTTGGTCAACTCTCAGGGCATATTGCAAGGCCGCATGGTCCGTGCGCACAATAAACGTACGGCCGTACAAATACGGCCGATATTGGCGAAGAAAATGTACAATAGCCAAAAGTTTGCGGCAAGTAACGCAGTAACGGGTCTCCGCTGGAGACAACACACGGCTACCATAAGCTACCACACGTTCGACGCCGTCCCTAGACTGGGACAGAACAGCCCCAATCCCGGTGTCACTAGCGTCAGTATCCAGAATAAAAGGTCGAACGAAATCTGGATAGTCCAACGTCGGTGACGACGCCAAACGATCGCGCAGGCCTTGAAACGCCACCTCTTCCGTCGGTCCCCAGCTGAATCTGCGGCCTTTAGCCGTAAGGAGGTGCAATGGCCTAGCGATCGTGGCAGAGTTGGGAACGAACCTGCGGTAATATGAAGCGAACCCAACGAACCGACGCACGTCCCCCACTGAGGCCGGCGTCGGCCAGTTACGGATGCACGCCGTCTTCTTCGGGTCCGTGGCGACCCCTTCCGGACTGAAAATGTGGCCCAAATAGTGCACGGATCATTGCAACAGGTGACACTTTTTGGGCTTAAATTTCAAATTGGCGGAACGCATTCTGGCAAACACCGCGTCCAACCTCCGCAGATGTTCCTCAAACGTGCGGCTGAAAATGATAACATCGTCTAAGTATATCAAGTACGTCTCCCATTGCACACCCGTTAACACGAGCTCCATCAACTGCTGGAATGTCGCGGGGGCAGCGTTCAAGCCCATGGGAAGACAATTACACTAAAACAATCCCTGCGGCGTCCGGAAAGCCGTCTTTTCCCTCGAGGACTCGTCCAGGGGAAGTTGCCAGAATCCCGATGAGAGATCAAGAGTAGAAAAAAAATTCGCCCCAGACAAGGCATCGAGGGAATCATCCATACGCGATAGGGGGTACGCGTCCGCAACCGACACCTTATTTCATTTGCGAAAATCAACACAAAACCGCAACTTACCATCTTTTTTTTTCACAAGGACCACCGGCGCGCCCCACGGACTGTTGGATGGGGAAATGATGTCAGCGGCCAGCATCTCCTCGACTGCGCCGCGAATGTGATCCCTCTCCGGCGGACTCAACCGATGCGGGTTCATCCGAATCGGAGCGGCATCACCGGTATCAATGTGGTGGGAAAGCAAGGAGGTGCGACCCAAATCGAAATCGTCCGCACTAAAGACATCGGAATACCTCCCCAACAGCACACGAAGCGCGGACCGCTGGTCCCCAGTCAAAGACACATTTTCCCGGCACAACTCGGCAATCCATCGATCGTCCTGTGACGTGGAGGCCGATACCCCCCCTACAAGGCCCCGGCGGCCCTGATCGTCATGGCTCGTGAAAGCAGTCGTAGCTTGAGCCAAAACCATTCCGGCCGGTACAACAACATTATCCGCGCTTCCATTCAACACTTGTAAAAACGGAGGTTGACCCGGCCGGACAATCGTCTGTGCCCCGACCAGCATCAAGCCACCCGTTATAGCAGTGGATGGTGATAACAAAACACCTGCCGCACCCTCGATTCCAGGCACCGGTTTGCGATATCGCAGCGGAATAAGCATCTGCGAGCCAGGCGGAATATCTACCGAAACCTCGGACAGCGCCTGCACCTGACGGTCAGGAGCTGACTGGCCCCAGGGTGACGGCAAGAATTAAATTTGCCGACCCCCTGGCAATTCGATACAATTGTGATCCACCCTTATTTGAATGGGCATCTTGGCTAGGAAATCGGTCCCCAACAAACAGGGCACCGCGAGGGACCTGGAAATCAACACGGTCCCTGAAGCCGAAACACCCCCAACCGATATACTGGCGTCCACCTGACCCACAATGCCCATACTACCCCCGTTCGCCGCTGTGCAAAAGTCGTAAACCGGCTGCACCCGCCCCGGCGGAATGGAAAAGAGATGGAATATCATGTCGGAGATAATAGTCGCGGATGCACCCGAGTCCACCAAAATGCGTACGTCGAGCCCTTGGATCGAACCCAGCACGGTCGACGAACCAGTTGCGGCCGCAACCACCCGTCGCGCCAATTTCCGCCACTGCGTCAGAGAGCGACGCGGATTAGTAAGCGCCCCCCCATTAGTGATGGCACCCGGCCCGCATGGCGATGGTGATGCATGAGATGACAGGCCTTGCCGGGTGTCTGATGCGTACCGACTTGCCTGTCGTGGGTGGTTCTGCCGCGTCGCGTCCGTGACCGAGGCCTCCTGCTGGGGCGGTGGCCGAATGCGAGCCCAACATTTTCTGGCGAAGTGGCCCTTATGGCCACAGCGGAAACATGCCAGGTCGGCTCGCCATGCAGCACCCCCTCTGTCTTGGTGCTCCCGCGCCGGCGGCCCGGAACGCAACCCCGCTCCCCCATCGACCCAGCAGGCCACTGGGTCGATGCCGCCGTCAGCTCCTCAGGACCCTTCTCATCACGAACGTAGACGGCCTTCTTCGGGTCCCACCCTGTTGCACCGCCCTCGACGGTGGGGTTCCCCGTCCAAGCCGTCACCTGTTTCCAACGGCGAAGGTTGAATTGGGCATCCAGGCACTTAGCCGCCGTTCGGGACGTTAACTTATCGTGGCCGCACACCGGCATGGGGATGCCCAAATCCCTGGATAACTCCAACATTGTATCCAGTATCAGGGGTTCCAACAAGTCGGGCTCCGTCTCCGGATATGCGGCCATAGCTAGTTCCATCACAGCACCCCGAATGCCACCGGCGATTCTTCAGGTGCCCGTTGCCGCTGCACGAACCTGCGATGTGCATCGTCCGGGGGCTCATACGCCTCCGCCATTTCTTCAAACACCCCCTGTAGCGTCGTCTTTTTTGAGGCCTTGATGGAACGGAAAAACCTGACGGACTCGTCATCAAGAAGCGTTGGCAAGATCTCCAGGGCTTCCGCATCCGTCCATTTTGCGGATCGTACCGCCGCTTGAAAACGGCAGGCGAATGCGCTCCAATCTCCGCCAATGGAGAACTCTTTAACAGTTGTTAGACGATGGCTGCGGGTCCCCACGCCGCCGTCATCCGCCGATGGTGATACATGCAGCAGCGACAAGATGGCGTCCCTCTGCAACGTGTTCAAAATGGCGGCTCCCCGTCGTTCGTCCCCGACCACGCCCAAGATGGCGGCTTCCCGCAGTGGAGGCAGCAAGATGGCGGCTTCCCGCCGTTCCTCCCCGACCACGCCCAAGATGGCAGCTTCGTGCCGCGTGTTGGAGAGGGCTGGAAGCGTCGGCAAGGCCCCACTCGGATGCTCCCCGCTTGGCCTCCCTGGTCTCGTCGTGGGCGTCACCAGGGTGCATAACTGCGTTAAAACAGCCTTCAGCGACTCAAGTTGGGCCGCCACGTGTCGCCATCCCTCCTCGGCGCCCACCAACGCAGACGGTCCTGCTGAGCCGGCAACATCTTGCACTCCCGACGCGTCGCCCCCGCCTTCCATCGTTGGTAGCGCCACTGCCGGAGAAAGATCGTCGTCGTCTTCAGAAGATGGTGCAGGTATATTCTTTCTTCTGAGCTGTTTCGACATGCCGTCTTACTTCTGACACCAATGTAATAAAGGACTCTTAGGTGATGATGGTCTCCGTCTGTCTTTTATTGGGTTCTTGTCTCGCACCCCGCGATGTCCCCGGTCGGACCCGCACCTCTTCCGTCGCGTGCCCTCCGCACGCCGTTCGAGTCCTCCGCTCTCAACACAGCCCAAAAGATCGCCGGCTGCCATCTCCCCACACTGGAAGAACTACACAGTTCACGTTGCATCAAAAAAGCACAGAACATTATAAAGGACTCTTCTCACCCTGGACACTCACTGTTTGAGCTGTTGCCATCAGGCAGACGATTCAGATCAGTCAAAACAAGGACAAACAGATTCAAACAGAGCTTTTATCCTACAGCGATCACCACACTCAATAATGCTAATTAATTATTAAGTAATAGTGTTTACAATTGACTGTGAAATAGAGATGTGCAATGACAAAATGTAACCTTATGTGGGTATGTGGGTATACTTGGGCTGTTTTTATATATAGTATAAATTGATTATCTTTCATTTAATTTTATTTTTCTTGTTTTATTTAATTTAAATTTATGAATGATGCCTTGACTGGTGAGCATTTTAAATTTCGTTGTACTGGTGACAATGACAATAAACGATCTATCTATCTATCTCTCTGCAGCCACACCGCTGCCCGTGTGCCCCACACACTCTGCAGCCACTCTGCTGCTCCTTGTGCTCCCGCACACTCTGCAGCCACTCTGCTGCTCCGTGTGCTCCCACACACTCTGCAGCCACTCCGCTGCTCCACGTACACCGCTGGCCGACGGTGCCATGACTCCGACCACGTGGCAATTCGTGCCACCACCCTTCCGCCAGCACCCCGTGTGGCTTCTCCTATCTTTACTCTCTCTCGACTCCCGATCCCCTTCCGGTTCTCACCCTATATCCTCCTCCTCACGTGACCCTGACTCCTCCTCCTCCTCACGTGACCCTGACTCCGCCCCCACTCACCCCGACGACCAGGCTCCACCTCCCCTAATACTCCGGCCTGCGTGAGTGGTGCGGAGGCAGCGCCCACCCTGTCCTTGCTCGCATTACACATGTACCTGCAGAGAAGGGCAAGGCGGCTTCTCTTTTACGGAACTTGCCACTCGTGTCAAGGAAGTGGTTCGGGTTGAACGCGAAGGGCGCCTCCCACTGCGATGGGTCCTTGAGCACCGTGTGGAGCATAGGGATCACGTACGTGCCCTGTGGGGCCCAGGGAACAGCGGTCAAAATCTCCCCCGCACCACCGATTTTAGCACGGGTTTGACAAAGTACGGTGCGAGAAGTTTAAACCGTACACAACGGTACGGGTATGTATAAATCACCGCACACGTGTCGCATCCGGAGGCTTGCAAACCATTTTAAGTGACTGGCAGAGGTTTGCGGTTCCAAGGCAGACGGCCATCCTGGTAATTATTACCGTGAGTGGTGTAATAACCGCATCAATAGTGCACAATGTCCGATCCACAGTGGATATTAAAAATCGCGAGATGTCGTTGGAAATGTGGAGGCCATTGTGTTGCCGGCGCCAGGGGTCAAAAAGTTCCAAATTCAAGAAATGACCCCCCTCCCCCAAACTAATTAATCATTCGAGGATTACCCGAAGAAGTCCTCACTACCTCGTGGCAAGCTGAATACCCATTTGCTGGGCAGGTACTGTCACCTTGTACAGATTGAAAACTAATTTCCCTCTCGATTAAAAACACTAGGTTGAAAACTCATTCTTTAGAACTGTTTTTAGTTTGTTGTCCCCCCCCCCCCGCACCTCCAGTTATATTTTTTGTTAAACTTTTAATTTTATTTTACCAGGTAAAGCCCACTAGTGAGCTCTGTAGCTCTTTTTCAGGTGCGACCTGGCAATCACAAATGATAGCGCAACGAAGTGGCTTATCACGTGGAAATTTACAGCAGCCAAATACTCTAAACGCGTTTTTCTAAATGTGGAAGGAAAAACCGGAAGACCTGGAGAAAAATCCACGCGACCACGGGGAGAGAGAGACACCCAAATTCCAAAAATACAAGTGTCAGGGTTGGTTGGGATCGGTTGGAATCGAACCCACAACGTCCTGTATACCAGGCAAGGTAGTTAACATCTCGCCACCACGTCCGGTGCGGAATTTGTTCAATATGCATACATAGGGACAGCTGTCACTCGGTGTGCCCTTTCAAAAGCTTGAGGTGTGGTGTTAGCTGCTCTCATGCTGCGGCGTAAAGGATGCGATATAAAAACAAATATTTGTCCTCATTTTATGACTGCGAAAAATGTTTCATACATTCTAAATTGTATGTCTGCTCGCTATTCCTCTTTCTTGTTTGGGAATGTGTAGAATATAACAGGCTACCATAAAATAGAGAGGGGCAGGGGGAATTGTACGGCAACGAACCTTTGGAAGGAAGTATCCCTGGAATGTTGTGTCGGAGGTCGTCGCGTGCATCAAGTTTGTGGGTACAAAGGAAGAAAATCGCAAGACCTCGTGGACCACGGCGTTTGTGAAGGGCATGACATTCCGGTCGGCATATGTCAACCTCCGCGATGGACCCACTGCATTGTCGATCTCCTCGTGAACTCACGCTGCAGATGGAATGCAGGGAAACACCTGTGAGCGTGCATATTGAACATTAGTTTTTTTTACTTTACATGATTTATGGGAGCATAATTCGTAAGGTCGGATTTCCGTACGAATAGTGTGAGCACCTCCGATTAGCACGGTTGGCTACGTACGATGCGAAAGAAGTTCAACAAACGTACTGTGACGGAACATCCATGGCTTAGAGATGAATGTGCGCGGTAATTTTAGGCGAGACTGAGCTGCGATAGACCGAACGTTGCACGCGTTGAGATATTGCGTGGGTGGTCACTCAAAGAGCAGGCAGAATTTACCACCACCTTGCTCACCATTGGGTCAGACTCGCAAGTTGTGGAGGGGAAAGTGCTCACATCGCAAAAAGTCATTCATTTGCTCGCTCACCATTGGTCAATTGTGCTTGCTCTTCCAATATAACAACATGAACGTTGATGCAGAGCTCCGATTAAAGGAATTTGGTCGGCAAGCCCGATGTAATTGCTTAAGTGTGGAGTGGCCCTCCCATTGCCTAGGGATGGCTTGGGGCTATGTTTAAAATTAAGGAAGAGGACGTGGTCACACCAGCAGCTACTGTACTTACAATGGAGGCCAGCTGGACTTCCAGCTAGACTTCCAGCTCGACTGCCAGCTGCACTACCAGCTCCACTACCAGCTAGACTACCCGCTGGACTTCCGGCTGAACTTCCAGCTGGACTACCAGTTGGACTATCAACTGCACTTCCAAGCTGGAATACCAGCTGCACTGCCAGTTGCACTACCCAGTTAGACTACCAGCTGCACTACCAGCCGGACTAACAGCTGCACTACCAGCCGGACTAACAGCTGCACTACTATCTGCAGTGGAGACTGAAGGCGAGTGTAGTCAGTTCACCAGCCACAGGCAACTGTCACAATTTATGCGGAGTAAATTCCTCCGTTCCCTTTATCAATTACACAAAACAATAGAAGTAAGTGGAGACAGGAGAGACTAATACAGAGATAGTGTTTTTGAGAAGTACAGTCTTGTCTCTGCTGAGCCAGTTTCCGGAGGGTCTATAGGTTCTGCTCTTGCCATCCACTCCGTGATTTTCTGCAAGGAATTTTGTGTAACCTCTGTTGCAAAAAGTTACGGGCATTATTCGCATCTCGCTGGAATGGGTGCTTATGGGTGTTTTTTGGGAAATTAACTGTGAAATATTTACCAAAAATTCCACAGTAGAAATCATCAGCCCCGCTCTACTGTTAGACTAATGCCTGATCGCAGGCCAGGAGCTGAGTTGCCTTGGGGCGCCACGGTGGCGAGATGTTAACTACCTTGCCTGGTATGCAGGGGTCGTGGGTTCGATCCCGACCCTGACGCCTGTATATTTGTATTTTGCATGTGTGGTGTCACGGCCTGGAAGCGCCGCGACTCTCCCCTGGCCCCCACACTGAATGCACACACGCAGCGTACACACGCAGTGTCCTGGCGGGGGATTGCTTGGCACAACGGGTTTTAATCTGAAAGGTCCCTATGAGGAAAGTCCCACGGTTACCCAGTGCCAGGGGATTGGCCAACCCTCACAGGACAATTTACATCGCAGTGCTCCTGAATTGCCTTAATAGTGTATGGGCGCAAGAAGGTTACTGGGCCAGCCGCGATGAGTCATTCACGGCGTCGGGAGAAGCCGGGGCAGAAAAAGTGAGACAAGCATACGATGTCAGGGGAGCACAGGGCCACGACCCCCCCCCCCTGACCCCCACACCAAATACACACCCCTAGAGGGTGTGTATTTGCCAGTCAGGGTGTTAATCCGGATTAACGAAGGTGAGTGATGCATTCTTGAGTTCGGAAGGGCAGACAGTGGATCACGGAAGCACCGGCCGCGGCGATCCACGTGTAATGTAGCACTCAGAGACGCTGTCTTGCTTAAGTCTTATTTTAATATTTATTATATATTAGTCCACCCGACTCGATGACATGTTATCAGGTGGACACAGGTTGACTAAATACAACTGGGTGACGGTAGCTGCTACACGATGTTCACTATATAGCTGACTAACTATATAGGAACCGTCGATGTAGAAGCCACGGCGAAGATAAACAACTCCTTTCCCAGCCTTCCAAGATGATGAGGACAATCCACCCTCTCTCCGCGCTACCTTTTATTTCCCCTCGGCTCTGCCACGCACGCCCCTTTTCCCGAACTTTCTCCTTTGCCTCACTATAACACCTCAGGGGCTCCATCTCTATCCCCGCGTTGACTCCTCACCCAGTTACTTCACTTGACCTTGCATGTTCTCATCGCTGCAATCATTATTTACGGCCACTAGGCCCCGTACTGTCCTTGTTAATGTAAGGGCGAAAAACCAAGCAGTAATCACAGGCTGGCACACGATTGGCCGTGCGGTACGATGCGACCCTGGGCTGCTGAAGTCAGGGGGATAAAAAGGGGGGCCCAGGGTTGTTTAAAAAAGTTCATGTTAAACATCTTGCCCGTCAAGATCCCCCTGCCCATTCTGCCTTCTTCAGTAGCTCGCAGCATCCGTGTGACGCCTGTGAGTGCCACTACGAGGCAGTGTTCGGCAAGGCTTTCTCGTCCTCTTCCCTCCTCCGCCTCTCACAGCGTGCACGTGACGCCGTGAATACAGCTACGAGGTATGTGTAGTAGGATTTTTGAGTGACTGTGTGCGTAGGCAGCAGTAGGCTCGGCTTTTCTCGCAAGATACTCCTCCTGGGTAGGGGCGGCTGGGCAGCTTACTGTAAAGCGACTGCATGTGCAAGCTGAGTCCTGAACGCACGGCGAGCGGGGGAGGGGGGGTCACGGTGTGCACGGACATGCACGTTCAGAGTTAACCGCCTGCAGGCGGAAGTGTGCGGTTGCCGCAGCGCAGCTGATAGCTAGTTAATCGCTCGCAGGTGATAGAACGGTGTGCGGCCCCTCTGTTCACGACAGCTGTGGTATGCACGGGCGTGTGTTTAACCCCGTGCGGCTCAGAGGCCAGCAGCATGAGCATGTCCCTCAGAGAGGGTGCTAGCGGGTGGGGCCCCATCACTCGGTCGGCTGGGGCCCGGCGGGAGCCGACTGACCCGGTGGAGGAGGGAGTGAATGGGCGGACGTCGCGCCCCACCTGCCCAGTGAGGGCGGCGGGGTGGACATCGGGCCCCACACATGTTCTCCCTGTGGTCGTATGGATTCTTCTCTGGGTCCTCCGGGGTTTCCGTCCACATTTATAAACATGCGTTTAGAGTATTTGGCTGCTATAAATGTCCACGCGATGATAAGCCAATTTGTTGGGCTCTCATCTGTGGCCAGGTCGCTTCTGAAAAAGAGCTATATAGCTTACTGCAGGCCTTACGTTTCGATCGCAACACAAGCAATCGTCATCAGGTGGAACAACCACAGCAAGAAAAAACTGCTGAAGTAGGCGAGAGATCTTCCGTGGCACGAGGTTATATAGGACTCGGCAGTAGGGGGGGAGAGAGGAGGTCTGGGGAGAGAGGGGGGCGGGGCAGAAAATGGACCCCACGGCAGCACCCGGGTCACTGGAGTAAAGTGGACCACCATGGCAGCACTAGAGAGATCGGCCTTGTGACCATCTTTTACTTATTTTGGCTGTACCACCTGGATTCTCTCTTTTTGAGATGCCATGATCCTCAGGTCGTGGTGGCGGCCTTGCACTTATCGGCGCTAATTCTACTATGCTGCATCCACTATTCAACTCACAGTATATCTTTCGAATACCTAGCGCTTGAATGGAAAATTACACAGTCTCTTCTGATTGTGCTAGTTATCGCCCACCAAAGTTGTCTCTCCTTTCCTTGAAATATTTCACAGTTATTCTCCATGCTCTGCCCCCTCTACGACCGGATACTGTTGCTTGGCGATTTAAATATCCATGTTGATTAGCCATCTAATCCTTTTGCCAGGAACTTTCTGGCAACTCTTGATGTGTTGAGTTTCATTCAGCATGTTCAGGGACCTACCCATTCCCATGGTCATACTCTGGATCTGGTTTGCTCTACTGCTGTTCACGTGAATAATATATCTGTGTTCGATGTGGGTCTATCTGACCATTCTACAGTGTCCTTTGAAATGTCCTTATTTTGCCTTGCTCCTTCCTATAGTCAGATCTCCTTTCGTAATTTGAAATCCATTTGTCCAGCTGACCTTACTGATGCTTTATATCTCTCGGTTTTATCTGAGTCCAATCTACTCCCTATTGATGAGGCTGTGCTTGAGTATAACTTTACACTCTCTGATAGTCTGGATTCCATGACTCCCCGTAGGTCCCGATTAATTTCAGCCACCCATCCCCTTGGTATTCACCAGAGCTATAGACCCTTTAGTTCAAAGCTCGTCAATCTGAACAGTTTTGGAGGAAAGGCCTCACTTCATCGTCTTCGGTTTAAGCAATCGTTATTTGTGCAGAATCAATCTCCCCACCCCATGATTTGAAAAATGTGGAATGGGGTTTATTTTAGGTGAAAACAGTTATAACTGGGCATTGGACCCACAATTTTCTAATTATGAACATTGTGCTCTTTAACTACTGTATATATAATCCAGCCAGATCCTCCTGAAAAAAAAAAATAAGAGACAATAAGTGGATCATTCTTCATTGCAATACATTTTTTTTATTTTACCGCCAACTATTTTCAGACTTACTCTGTATGTTGGGGTGTTTCACCATGAGGTAGAGAGCCCATTGGAGCAATGTGGAGGTTGTTTCGGTACCTGCTTGAAACAGGTTGATTACCGAGATGCAAAGGGATTTTTCACAAAATGATGAATCGGCTTTTCCAGACTCCTGAAAAATGTAATGGAATATATAGTTAGAAATATAGTGTGGTATAGTATCTGCATCGTCAATGTTAATATTCCCCTCGGCTACTAGAGTAGACCCATAGTTACTCTTCATGTACGTGGCAGATTCGGCCTCTGGGATGTGTGGAGCGCCAGTCTGCTCCACTATTTCCGACCAATGCTAATTTAGAGGCGGAGTTAGGCTAATTTCACCACCACCACAATGTGATGCCATCATGACGCATTCCCCACCCTACTGATGGTTTAACACGTAGCCTTTCGAGACCAATATTATCCATAATAGGGGTTTTTGGGTTATATCGCGTAACTATAAATGTTGGTACTGGATAATCATTGCAATTTATTTGCACACATTACCCCCCCCACATCTGGCCTCTGCACCTGATTGGCTTACAGTGACGACATCACATTTATCCCTCTATTTAAGACCGTAACAGGAGGAGGATTTCTCCACAATTCTGGCTATCGCCTGACGATTCTAGTTGTAATTACTGGCGAAACGTTGTACTCTAATTGTAAATTATATGGGTTTACTCTCCAACACACCGGTGTGCTGTACTAGTGTAGAGGAGAAGTGTGGGTATCCCATGAGGAGGCGAGCGGAAGGAGATGCGAACGGGTTGAGAGTCATGTGGGGCCAAGGATGACGTAACATTATGGGTTACGTAAGGGGCTTTTGGATGGCGCATGCGAGAAGGTGGGCAGTACCGAGCTGGGGGGAAGAGCCGCCCAAAGGGATTCTTAAGGGGGACCCCGGGATGGGGGCGGGGTCGTCGTTGGTGGCCAGGGTAAGGAGCGGCTGGAAGAGGGTCTCCTCTATTACTATGGGAACCTCATTTGCCAGTAAAAATATGATAATTGTTTTTTTACCCTTCTATCTGGCAACAAAACTGACACCTTTTTACAAGGAGTCATGTTTGCATAGACCGCAATACCTGCAGTCATAAATACAAACAAAAGACGTAACTCTGATAATGTGCACTGTCCTTGAAGTTGATTGGTCCACACCCGAGACAGCTTTCCTTAGAGCCTAGTCTCACATGGGTTGGACCAGATGACGCCAAAAGGCGCAAAACTCAAAGACAATGCACCATCAGAGTATGAGAGCTCGGGGCAAGCATCTACACTATGGGAACCTCATTTGCCAGTAAAAATATGATAATTGTTTTTTTTACCCTTCTATCTGGTGTAGTAGAGTTCACGACTCTTGGACGCCGGAGTTGGAGGCACACGGGTTTATTACACACAGCACGGTTGTGACATACAACACTAGAGGGGGTGTCGGCCCCCTCACCCGGCTAGCTGGGGATACACGCGCTAGCTACTTCTAGCCTGCCTCCTAGTCCTCCTCTAACGGGCTAGGGGAGGCTGTCTGGCCCGACACTGGTAAGTCGGGCCCGGTACCCTGAGTCCCAGACCAGCTCTGACAAGAGCACCGGCTCTGGACCTCGGGACCACGCCGCTGGCTCGGTCCTGTTCGGCCCTGATAAGGACGGCGAACCAGGGGAGTCCAGGGCTCTAGCTAAGACGTCTTCAGTCTTCACTGGTTAGCTTAACATGACTCCCGTGCCCTTTGATACATCCCCTTTTATACCCAACCCCCCGCTGAGGGGTGGGGCCCCGGGGGATCATAACTCCGAATCAGCCCCCCAGGGTGCCTGGCGCGGACGTCGTAGAGAGCACCTCCCCGTGCACTCACGTAGTCCCGCCCACTGTGTTTGTTTGCCATAAGCTGCCATGCATAACGGTCTCTCTCTCTAACACCCCTACATCACCCCCCCCCCCCCCCCCCCGCATAGCTTGCAGCCGTCCCGGCTGCCAACATACAAAAAAAAAGACAATAAAAGTGCATTTACCCCCGACCGCGCGTGTGCCTCACTATTTTTTTTTTAACAATAACAAGAACAACAACAAGAACGCAACAGCGAGAAGAGAAAACAACCCGACGCACCCCCCCCCCGAATAAATACGAATTCCGTAAAAACAGCCTATATACAATTTGCAGGGAACCCACCACACACACAACACATGGTGAACCCAACATATGTACATCCAATGAGCAGGGAACACACCACACACACAACACATGGTGAACCCAACATATGTACATCCAATGAGCAGGGAACACACCACCCACACAACACACAATGAACACAACCCATGTACACATCTTCCGGCCTCAGAAGAGTCTGCGCATTTTAGCGCGCGTCCTTGCAGCGGGCCCCTCACACGGGGTATCCCCGGGTGACGGACCGTCAGGTGGCAACTGTCCGTCTCGGAGTGAGTCCTCATCCGACGCCGCGTGACCCTTGGCATCCCCAGGAGGGATGATCGGGCGTGAGCCCGTCACTCTTGATGCACCTGGAGGTGGCACAGCCAGCAAGGCATTAGGTGAGAGCGACGGAGATGGACCCAGTGAGTCGGTCGACCCCCCACATGTTCGGCCACGCGTGTGTGAAGTGGGGATGTGTACCGCAGTGAAGGGTTTTAATCTAGACGGGTGCACGAACCACCGCCGCTTCCCCCATTTGATGCGCACGCACTGCGGTCGCAAAACCTCGACCACCTCCACAGGGCCCCGCCACGGCCGCACCAGCTTAGAGGAGGTTGCCAGTGGCACCTGGGGACAGTGCAGCCATGCCTTGTCCCCCGGCTTCCACTGCAGCATGTGCACCCGACCCAGTCTGAGGCGCTCATTCGCTTTCTGACGGAGGTCAGAGTTTTGCATGGCAGCATCCCGTGCCTCTGTTAATTTGGCCAGATTAAATTTTACATGGTCAGCCAATTTAGTTTTTCCCTGCGGCGCGGGGATCTGCAGCTGGGCACGAACAGGCGGGTCGGGTTCGCGGCCGTACATGAGGTAAAAGGGGGAAAATCCCGTAGCTGCATGGGGTGCCATCCGGTACGCCGCCAAGACCCCTTGAATTTGCAGGTCCCAATCGGTCTGTGAGTCCGAAACCTGCTCTGACAACATTGACGTGATGGTGCGATGCAGACGCTCGACCATCCCGTCAGTTTGCGGGTGATACGGGGAGGTACGAATTTTCTTCATGCCCAGGAGCTCACAGACTTGTTTGAGTAGTTTACCGGAAAAATTTCTGCCCTGGTCGGTCAGCAGCCGCTCCGGAGCACCTTTGTCTAGGACGTATCCCTGAACAAAGGCCTCCACGATGGCTGCTGCCGACTGGTTGGCAAGGGGCCAGGCCATAGGCCAGCGTGTAAAATACTCCACACCAGTCAACAAATATCTATTGCCCCTGGGGGTGGCGGGGAATGGGCCCAAAATATCCAGCGTGACAAGCTCGTTTATTCTGGACACTTTGATTGATTGCAAGGGTGGGTTAGACTCCCGTGCCGGCCGTTTTCGTTGTGCACACCGAGGGCATGACCCCAATAAATCCCCGACATCCCTCATCATGCCAGGCCAAAAAAAATCAAGTTGTAGCAAGGCGAGGGTCTTTTGGGTCCCCAGGTGTAGGAGGCGCTCATGAGCGGCCCACACCACCTTGCCCCGCAACCCAGAAGGGACCACCAGCCGGTGTCGATGGGATTTCCCGTCCCAATGCATCAGCAGACCTTGCACCATTTCCCATGCGTCGGAATCACCCCTCCCCCGCCCAGCACCGCCGACGCGATGACGCCACCCGAGGAGGGAGGTATCCTCCATCTGGAGGCGCCCCCATTCAGTGACGGGCAACCCCAACAGGGAATCTTTTCCCTGTTGTTCGATCAAATTAGTAATCAATGTTTCGTCGTCATCGGCGGCCGCCAAGACCGGAACCGATATGTCCCCTGGAGGCCTGCAACGTCCAGACCCCAGGAGGCATGCACATTCGGAGGTGGTTGGCATGCGCGACAGAGCGTCCAGCATTGGTGTGGCGAACGCCCTTACGGTAGGTGGTTTCAAAATCAAAGTCCTGGAGAATCTCCAACCATCGAGACAATTGTCCCGATGGTTGTTGAACTCGCAGGGCGTACTGTAGTGCCGCATGATCTGTGCGGATGGTGAAATGCCGACCGTACAGATATGGGCGATACTGTTGGATGAAATAGACAATTGCCAACAGTTCCCGACGGGTGACACAATATCTTTGCTCTGCAGGAGACAACACCCGACTACCGTACGCGACCACCCGTTCCACGCCGTCAACCACCTGGGAAAGCACGCCCCCAATACCCGTGTTGCTCGCATCGGTGTCGAGCAAAAAGGGCTTAGAAAAATCGGGGTAAACCAAGGGAGGAGCTTTTACGAGAGCGTCCCGAAGGGAGCGGAAAGCAGCCTCCTCCTCCTGTCCCCAGTGGAACCGAACCCCTTTTGACGTTAAAGCGTGTAGGGGTTTCGCAATCGTCGCAAAATCCGCGACAAACCGTCGGTAATACGACGCGAAGCCAATGAAACTCCTAACCTCTCCCACCAAAGTGGGAGTCGGCCAGGAGCTGATGCACTGCGTTTTGGCGGGATCGGTAGCAATACCTGAGCGTCCCACGATGTGTCCCAAATAACGCACCGATTCGCGTAACAGATGACATTTTTGGGGTTTGAATTTCAAATTAGCAGCCCGCATCTTTAGGAAAACCGCCCGCAACCTCTGGAGATGTTCGTCAAATGTTTTACTAAAGACGATAACGTCATCCAAATAAATCAAGCACGAGTCCCATTGCAATCCAGCCAAAATCAATTCCATCAAACGCTGGAAAGTTGCCGGCGCTGAGTGGGGTCCCATCGGCAACCGGTTGAATTGGAAGAGGCCGTGCAGTGTACGGAAAGCAGTTTTAGGCTTTGAATCATCATCCAGAGGAAGCTGCCAGAATCCCGAAAGTAAATCCAATGTGGAGAAGAATCGCGCTCCCGCCAAGGCGTCAAGCGATTCGTCCATCCGTGGGAGCGGGTATGCGTCGGCAACCAAAATTTTGTTAAGGCGCCGAAAATCAACGCAAAACCGCAACGAGCCGTCCTGTTTCTTAACTAGGACGATCGGCGCTCCCCAAGGGCTGATGGAAGGAGAAATGATGTCGGCGATTTGACATGGTCCTTTTCGGCGGGACTTAACCGAAAAGGATTCTGGCGTATTGGCGCGCTGTCACCCGTATCAATATGGTGACGCAGCAGATGAGTGCAGCCCAAATCGTATTTGTCCCGACTGAAAACGTCGGAAAATTCCCGCAGTAGTGTTTTAAGTTGTTGACGCTCTGAATTTGACAGGTCCGTCGATCCCGCACAAAGCGCCTCGAGCCACCCTTCATCGCTGTCCGAATGTGGTCGCGGCGCAGGGACAGCGCTGACGTGATTCGTGACGGGTTCCTCACAGGGCGTGAGCAAGCACGGTCCCCTGTGGGACCACCACCGTCTGCGAGCCCACATTGAGGACCGCGATGAAGGGGTCTCCGTCCCCTCTTACTATGGTCTGGGTCAGAAGTAAATAAGGTCCACTAACCCCGGCCCTAGACGGCCCCAGCAGAACCCCTTGGGCCCCAATGCCCTTAGCGAAGGGCCGCCGAAGTTTCAAAGGAATCAACATTTGTGCCCCCGGAGGAACGCGCACCGTTCTATCTACGAACGCCGGCACCGTCGCGAACGCCATCCGACTCGTAACGGGGGATGCCAGAAACGCCATGCGTCGGCCCGACGGGAGCTCAATGCATCCCTGGTCGATTAATATCCTAATCGGCATTTTGGCCAGGAAGTCCGTCCCCAGCAGGCACGGAACCGCCAGCGAGGAGGAAACAAAAATTGGCCCAGACAATTTAATATCCCCGATACAAATTTCGGCTCGAATTTGTCCAATGATGCCAAGTGAGCCTCCATTAGCAGCATAGAATGGCACGTTAACGGGCATCAAAGGACAGCTCTGGACAGGAAGAATATTGTAAATTAACTCCGAAATAATGGTCGCCGATGCTCCCGTATCGACCAGGATGCGCACCTTAACCCCGTCGATGTGCCCCACAACGGCAGACGACCCCAACGATGCGGCTAGAACGCGATGGGCCAACACGGACCACTGGCCAGGTTCGATATGAGTACCCAGAGTGGTGCGTGTTGGTGCGATGGTGCGCGATATCGGTCCCCCATTCGCTGCGGTGTTTGAGTGTGTGACGGGCGTGTGCGTGGGCCAAACATGAGGGGTGCCGCGACTCGCCGGGTTATGATGGTGGAGCTTGTGACGAGGGCCGGCGTCCCGTTGAGGTGTCATCCCGCGCTGCCGAGGAGAGCGGCACCCCGAGGCGACATGGCCCCGGATGCCGCAGTTGTAACAGCGCGGGAGCGCTGGCGACGACGATGGATGGTCGAGATGGCTTGAACCGCCCCGGTCCGCCCGTACTCCCGCTCCCTGCTGCCGTTGATGGTCGATGGCGCAAATCTCTTCCGCCGGGAGGGTGGCTGCAGCCATGGCACGCCCGCTCGCCGCCTTGCTGGCCTTCCGTCGTTGTGAGCACAGGTTTGCGTGGAGGAGTCGGGCCGCTTGGAGGGAGCACATCTCCGCGTCGTCCTGTGCGATGATGACGATATCTAAGTCGTCCGCCAGCAGGAGTATCTTCTCCGTAACCATGGCGTTGACACCTTCGTTGTCCATCCGTGGAAAGGCCGCCTTTGCCAGTGCCAGGAGGCTTGTGCGGTACGCCAGGGGCGACTCCTTTGCCCCCCGCTGGCGATCGTAAAAGAGTTGCCGACAGTCCAACGGCGGACCGTATACTGCAGACAGCACCTGCATCGCCTTCTGCAGCGTGGAGCGCCTCTCCTTCGGTGCCGATGTTAGAGTGGCGAGGGCGTCGCTGTCGAGGAGTGCCGGCAGCGCGCGGAGAGCCTCGGCGTCCGTCCACTGCGCCATCTCCTGGTGAGCGAGGAAGCGCCGCTGGAAGCCACCCCAGTCGCCTTCCTCGCCCACAAATTCTTTGAGTGGAGGTAGTCGCTGATGTAAGGCAGCGGCTGCCGCGGAAGATCGCACTCCCTCGTCCCCCTCACTCGGCTCTTTGAGTGGAGGTAGTCGCTGATGTAAGGCAGCGGCTGCCGCGGAAGATCGCACTCCCTCGTCCCCCTCACTCGGCTCTGCCTCGGCGCGAACAACCGATGGCATCGCCGGTCGCACCCGTGGTGACGTTCCGTTCGTTGGTGATGACGCGGCAGGTACTTTACTCCCGCCGTTGGACGCGATGCTCAGACCGGCCACGCCCTCAACAGCAGCTGCGGCGATGGCGGGATTTTCAAAGCGGTGCTCCGTCGAAATGGCAGGAAGGCGCTGAGGTGGTTGGCTGCCATCGCCCCGTGGCGGTCCAGCAGCCCCCAGCTGTGTGATGCGGTCCAGCATGGCGGCAGCGGCGTACAGCAACTCCGCCAGCTTAGCGTGCGCCTGCCTCAGCCCCTCTGTCGACGGCTCCCCATTCTCCTGTTGCCGCGGTGTGGACGCCTCGGGCCCCGACTGCTCTGTGCTTTCTTCAGGCGTCCCGGGCTCCCCGACTGCAACGGTGTCCTCCCCCTCCGGTACCCTGACTCGAGCTGTCCGGCGCGTGTCCATGTTCGTAGATTTTTACTTCTGACACCAGATGTAGTAGAGTTCACGACTCTTGGACGCCGGAGTTGGAGGCACACGGGTTTATTACACACAGCACGGTTGTGACATACAACACTAGAGGGGGTGTCGGCCCCCTCACCCGGCTAGCTGGGGATACACGCGCTAGCTACTTCTAGCCTGCCTCCTAGTCCTCCTCTAACGGGCTAGGGGAGGCTGTCTGGCCCGACACTGGTAAGTCGGGCCCGGTACCCTGAGTCCCAGACCAGTTCTGACAAGACCACCGGCTCTGGACCTCGGGACCACGCCGCTGGCTCGGTCCTGTTCGGCCCTGATAAGGACGGCGAACCAGGGGAGTCCAGGGCTCTAGCTAAGACGTCTTCAGTCTTCACTGGTTAGCTTAACATGACTCCCGAGCCCTTTGATACATCCCCTTTTATACCCAACCCCCCGCTGAGGGGTGGGGCCCCGGGGGATCATAACTCCGAATCAGCCCCCCAGGGTGCCTGGCGCGGACGTCGTAGAGAGCACCTCCCCGTGCACTCACGTAGTCCCGCCCACTGTGTTTGTTTGCCATAAGCTGCCATGCATAACGGGCTCTCTGTCTAACACCCCTACACTGGCAACAAAACTGACACCTTTTTACAAGGAGCTTGCTCCGAGCTCTCATACTCTGATGGTGCATTGTCTTTGAGTTGTGCGCCTTTTGGCGTCATCTGGTCCAACCCATGTGAGACTAGGCTCTAAGGAAAGCTGTCTCGGGTGTTGACCAATCAACTTCAAGGACAGTGCACATTATCAGAGTTATGTCTTTTGTTTGTATTTATGACTGCAGGTATTGCGGTCTATGCACACATGACTCCTTGTAAAAAGGTGTCAGTTTTGTTGCCAGATAGAAGGGTAAAAAAACAATTATCATATTTTTACTGGCAAATGAGGTTCCCATAGTGTAGATCCTTGCCCCGAGCTCTCATACTTTGATGGTGCATTGTCTTTGAGTTGTGCGCCTTTTGGCGTCATCTGGTCCAACCCATGTGAGACTAGGCTCTAAGGAAAGCTGTCTCGGGTGTGGACCAATCAACTTCAAGGACAGCGCACATTATCAGAGTTATGTCTTTTGTTTGTATTTATGACTGCAGGTATTGCGGTCTATGCAAACATGACTCCTTGTAAAAGGTGTCAGTTTTGTAACGAGGGTCTCCTCGTCGCAGAGCGATGTTGGCTGATCCTCCGTTCTGGGCAGACGAGTGAGAGAGCTGAGGGGATAGCCGGGGTAGGCTCTAAATAGTTACTAAGTGTCCGGGTGAAGGACCGAGACAGAGTGCACCTACACTGGTGTGAGTGTAGGAAGAGGAGTGTGAAAGTGCTTAATAAACGGCAATAGCCGTTATACAATTCCTTGTATCCGCGTGGTTCTACTGCACAACACTAGTAACGAATTGGCATGTTTTGTTTACGTGATAATCCTTACTAATTGACTGTGTCGGGTGGTGTCAGGTTTAACAACACATTTATATTTACACGATCTGACCCAAAAACCTCTTATCTACGGATGGTGCTGACCAACTCAAGCCTTCTAACAAAAACCCACTCACACGTGTGTGTGCGCACAATTCCTCCATTACTCTGGCATAAATCAGAGCCTCCATATATCAACCACTGGCGACTTACCACTAAATCCATTGGATTGACAAAATGGCTGCTCGTGTGTTGTAGATGAGGTAGGTGTGAGCGTATGTGTGTGCGTGCAGTCTTGGGGGAGCAGTAGTGTAGTGGTTAGCGTACTGCGCTACGAATCTGACGACCCGAGTTCGATTCCTACGCACGGCCAACACCAGTGACATTATCTGAACTGGTCCTGGGCCTCCCCTGGGTCGACTCATCCTCAAATTAGTACCTGGTGCAGTATGTAAAACATCACCACTGGGTAGACAAAGACGGCCGGGAGTAGTGTTGACCACCCACCCCCTCGTGTGTTGTACCGGCCTTCATAGGTGTTACTCACTAACAGCACTTGTCCCAACAGTTTGTTATAGGCTATACGGGGGGAATCTTTGTGCGGTCTGTGCAGAATGGATCCGTTTGTGATGGAACGCATACACATCTGCCACTCGTTTCCAGTCAGGGGTGAAAGGTCAGCTGTTGCCCGCCCCTCAGCGTTCCCTGTGTGGCTGCATGCCCAACTATAGTGATGTTTGTACATGGCTGAGCTTCGGATTGAAATTTGCAAACCTTGGTGATCTCATCGAGAAATGCATCGATGTAATCTCGAGGCTCGCCCGCGCTCCTCGTGGCGCGATGCTTGGCAATGCTGGATTTCACGAACTTCGTGAGCCAGGCTAAGTTTTCGACGACCTCTCTGTGTGGCCCAGGAAAGTGCTTAAAAATGGGGAAAAAAATTACCATCTGTAAAAGAAACATTGGCGACGCGTTTAAATCCTTCATAAGAAAAACAATGCGCACAAATAAGAGGGGTTGATTAACAAACATGTTTTGCTTTTTTTGCCAGAATGAGACTGCTGCCTACACCTAACGAAGAAAATTCACTCACCTGAGCCCAAGCATTTCCAGTCAATTTGACATCTTCATTTAGTAATGTAATTAGATGCAGAAACTTTTCATCGCTGTAATCAAAGCGTTTCCCAAATACGATGGAACAGATGATATTAGACACTGCTGGCTGGATGGAAGAAACAATGTCGCATGGTTTCTCTAAAAACAAAGAGAAAAAACAGTCGCAAAACCTTTTCAAGCATTACTTGTTTTTAAGAAATAACATCTTTTATGTAGTAGACTCTCGATTATCCGTGTTACGGACAGGGAGGGCGGCCGCGAATAATACAACATCGCGGATCCGAAAATATCAATTTTCTGCAGAAGCCCACAGAGTGGATGACAGCAGAGCCGAGCCATTCAAAATCAATCAAACTCCACCCGTCGTCGTCGTCGGAGTCCCTCGGAGTTCGAGGATAACATCCATCAGGTTTAGTGGTGGCTCT
The DNA here is from genome assembly GCF_015708825.2 of Lethenteron reissneri. Lineage (NCBI taxonomy): Eukaryota > Metazoa > Chordata > Hyperoartia > Petromyzontiformes > Petromyzontidae > Lethenteron > Lethenteron reissneri. The sequence goes on from NC_083822.1 coordinate 1,857,300, forward strand.
TCAGGTGGCTGAGGAGTTCCATTCTGGATCAACAGATAATTGGACAATAAGGGCACGTGGTCCCAGATGGAAGTGGAATTAACAGTGCCGGGTTGGTTTCCCTTTCTTTTCTGGCATCGATCCACTTTGGCATCGAGATGTTGGGTCTCGAAGTGGGCCGTGGCCTGGTGGATGCAGCGGCGCTACCCGAGGTGGTCAGCAGCCTACTATTCTCAGTCTTGAAGGCTGATTTTTCTGCACTTCAGGGAGGACTTGAGGGTATCCTTGAACCGCTTCCTTCATCCTCCCCTCGTCCACTGCCCAATGGAGAGCTGGGAGAAAAGGATCTGGCAAGGAAAGCAGTTCTCGGGCATGCGGATGCAGTGGCCGGTCCACCAGAGTTGTTTTATTAGAAGTATCGCTTCAATGCTGGTAGTGTCAGCTAGAAGGACACTCGCATTGGTGCATTGATCTTCCCACTTGGCAGCACTGATGGAAGCACTCCAGTGCAGTGACATGGCGCCGGTAGGTTATCCTTGTTTCGCTGCAGTAGATGAGCGTTGGGATGACAATGGCCCAGTAAACTAGGAGCCTTGTTGTCCTGTAGAAATCTTTGTTATTGAAGATGGCACTGTCGCAGTTTGTAGAAGGCGGTGCTGGCGCACTGCACTCTATGTTGGATCTCCTCGTCAACAGTGGCTGTTTGGGAGAGATGTATACTCAAGTGCCTCTTCATCGACATAGATTGTCGGAGGGTTGTTTGGTTGGTTGGATGGCAGTTGGTGGAGGACCTTGGTTTTGGTGATGTTCAAGGTTAAGCCAAGTTTCTTATATGCAGAGTTCAATACATCGAGGGTCATTTGGATGTTCCGCACAGAGTGAGCCACCACGCAGCAGTCGTCTGCAAACTGCAGATCGTGGATATCCTTTGTAGTAAGCTTCTACTTTGCCCGAAAACGTCCAATGTTGAAGAGCTTCCCATCCAGACGGTACTGGATGCTGACGCCAGATGGAAGGCGACCGTCGGTGAGGAGGGTGACCATGACCAGAGAGATAGTGAATAAGGTGGGGCGATCACACAACCCTGTCTGACACATGTTTGGATCTGAAAGGCATCCGTTTCAGATCCCCCACTTTGCACGGTGGCGGTCATGTCGGATGGTGGCAAACTTCTCCGGACATCCAAGATGGTGGAGGATACTCCAATGGGCTTCCCGGTCGAGGGAGTCAAATACCTGGGTTAGGTCGATGAATGCCAAGAACAGTTCTTGATGCTTCGCTCGATACTTTTCTTGAATCTGCTGGGCAGCAAAGACCATATCTGCAGTGCCCCAGGATGGACAGAATCCGCACTGTGTCTCTGGCAGGACTTTCGCAGCAACAGGACTGAGACGATCGAGTAGGCTGCAGGCCAAGATCGTTTCTGCTATGGACACGAGGGAGATCCCCCTGTAGTTTCCACAGCAAGACTTGTCGCTCTTCTTGAAGATTATTACGATGGTCGCATTCCTGAGGTCGCCGGGGAGATCTTCTTTGTGCCAGATCCAGAGGATCAGCTTGTGTAGCCTTGCAGAGAGCAGGTGGCTGCCAACTTGGAAGATGTTAGTTGGGATGCCATCCGGACCGCAGGCTCTGTTGGACTTCTTCTTCTTGATGGCACACCTCAGTTCACCGATGGTTTGTGGCTCGTTGAGGTGGTGCTCTATGGGGTGTATCAATTGCTTTTTCCACCCAACAGATGTTCTTCATGGCGCGGATCTGACATTTTGTTTTGGCCTTTAGTTGGTGGTACGCTGCAGTCTTGCGCCGTGTCCTCGGGTGGTTTTAGAATGCGAGGAAGGCAGCAGCTTACACTCAAGGAGGTCGCGGATCTGGGTGTAATTTGAGTCAAACCAGTCCTTTTGTCTTCGTGGTTCGTAGCCGATGGTTTAGGCACACGAGTATAGTACAGTGGTTTTGAGCTGGTTCCATTGTGTGTGGATGGCGGTGGCCTTTGGTGTCGTAAGGTTTTCCAATGCGGTATGAAGTTGTGCTTGACGTTCCTTTCGCTTTCAAGGGGCCTTTAGTGCTGTAAGATTCAGCTTTTTCTGGCTGGTCTTTCAGTGTCTCAGCGCCAAGTGAATAACCATCATGGAGGATACCTCTATCCTGGTGCGGGTGTCCAACGACTATCACACATCCACCGCCTGCATGCAGAGTCTTTACTGAGGGCTTCCAGATCTACAGCTCTGCCCCCTTCGCTAATTGTTCATCGCTGCAGGACTTTTCACTAACCTGATGAAAACCTGTAAGTGGAGTTGATTTCCGTGGGGAACCCGGTGTGCAGGTGGGATACACACGACCTTGATGGGTTAGTGGCTGGGTCCAGTGGCATGGTGAGCTGCGACGACTGCAGCCTTCGTCCGCCTTTACAGCCGTGGAGACCTACAGTGTCTGCCTGCTCTAACGTTGAGGACTTCTTGGATCGCTTTTAATCTGGAACTTCTCCGTTGACCTTGCAGCCATGGATGGGTGACCCTACCAGGAGCACGAGGCTCCCGACGGCTTCATTCTCGGGCCTTGGAACACGCAAACCTCTCTATCACAATAAGTTGGCGATCCTTGAAGAGGAAACTCCACTCACTGTTGTAAATATATTCAACTACTGTACTATAGAGGTTATCACATCGATTTCGAATTAACCGGAGCAACATATTTGTTTGATTTAAGCACGTGACTTGTCATAAGCATTTTCAAGAATAACAATGTAAAACTGTTTTTAGATGATTAATTTGGGCTTCAGGGAAAATCCATGATTTATTGATTTATTTCAAAATTCCAGATGTGCGGTTTATCCACAAATCGGATCTCATCTTCATGGAATTTATACAGCTTCTTCTTCCGAGTCGTCCATCCTATATGTGGCACATTAGGAATGGATCACTCTTTTAATTATATCCTTGTGCAGCAAGGGAGTAAAGTGTGGTTCTGTGAAAGTCCTGATGTGCTGTGCAGTGCATCAATGCATGTGTGTACAGCAGCATGTGATGACTGAGTTGGGCCTGTAGGTGGCTGGCAGGGTTAATGAATAACCGCACGTGTAAACCAGCCACATGGTTAATGGCGACTCGGAAGAAATGCTGTTCGTGACACGTGCTGTTACATTTTACAAGTAAAGGATCCAAATGTTGTTTTTGATCGTTATATAAATGTTCTAGACTTCGTCTAGACTTGTTCTAGACGTTAAGCTTGGCTTTGAATTGTTCGTTTGTGATATATGCAATTAGAGGCGTTTTAGCAGTGTGCATTGTCAGGATGACGTACTGTAATTACCTACTGTCATTGTAATCATCTAACTCTAATACTGTTTAGTCTATAACCATGCCCATGTACCTAGAGTTGGTTTCCCTTTCTTTTCTGGCATCGATCCACTTTGGCATCGAGATGTTGGGTCTCGAAGTGGGCCGTGGCCTGGTGGATGCAGCGGCGCTACCCGAGGTGGTCAGCAGCCTACTATTCTCAGTCTTGAAGGCTGATTTTTCTGCACTTCAGGGAGGACTTGAGGGTATCCTTGAACCGCTTCCTTCATCCTCCCCTCGTCCACTGCCCAATGGAGAGCTGGGAGAAAAGGATCTGGCAAGGAAAGCAGTTCTCGGGCATGCGGATGCAGTGGCCGGTCCACCAGAGTTGTTTTATTAGAAGTATCGCTTCAATGCTGGTAGTGTCAGCTAGAAGGACACTCGCATTGGTGCATTGATCTTCCCACTTGGCAGCACTGATGGAAGCACTCCAGTGCAGTGACATGGCGCCGGTAGGTTATCCTTGTTTCGCTGCAGTAGATGAGCGTTGGGATGACAATGGCCCAGTAAACTAGGAACCTTGTTGTCCTGTAGAAATCTTTGTTATTGAAGATGGCACTGTCGCAGTTTGTAGAAGGCGGTGCTGGCGCACTGCACTCTGTTGGATCTCCTCGTCAACAGTGGCTGTTTGGGAGAGATGTATACCGAGGTAAGGGAAATACTCCACATATTCAAGTGCCTCTTCATCGACATAGATTGTCGGAGGGTTGTTTGGTTGGTTGGATGGCAGTTGGTGGAGGACCTTGGTTTTGGTGATGTTCAAGGTTAAGCCAAGTTTCTTATATGCAGAGTTCAATACATCGAGGGTCATTTGGATGTTCCGCACAGAGTGAGCCACCACGCAGCAGTCGTCTGCAAACTGCAGATCGTGGATATCCTTTGTAGTAAGCTTCTACTTTTCCCGAAAACGTCCAAGGTTGAAGAGCTTCCCATCCAGATGGTACTGGATGCTGACGCCAGATGGAAGGCGACCGTCGGTGAGGAGGGTGACCATGACCAGAGAGATAGTGAATAAGGTGGGGCGATCACACAACCCTGTCTGACACATGTTTGGATCTGAAAGGCATCCGTTTCAGATCCCCCACTTTGCACGGTGGCGGTCATGTCGTTGTGCAGGAGCCACAGGATGGTGGCAAACTTCTCCGGACATCCAAGATGGTGGAGGATACTCCAATGGGCTTCCCGGTCGAGGGAGTCAAATACCTTGGTTAGGTCGATGAATGCCAAGAACAGTTCTTGATGCTTCGCTCGATACTTTTCTTGAATCTGCTGGGCAGCAAAGACCATATCTGCAGTGCCCCAGGATGGACAGAATCCACACTGTGTCTCTGGCAGGACTTTCGCAGCAACAGGACTGAGACGATCGAGTAGGCTGCAGGCCAAGATCGTTTCTGCTATGGACACGAGGGAGATCCCCCTGTAGTTTCCACAGCAAGACTTGTCGCCCTTCTTGAAGATTATTACGATGGTCGCATTCCTGAGGTCGCCGGGGAGATCTTCTTTGTGCCAGATCCAGAGGATCAGCTTGTGTAGCCTTGCAGAGAGCAGGTGGCTGCCAACTTGGAAGATGTTAGTTGGGATGCCATCCGGACCGCAGGCTCTGTTGGACTTCTTCTTCTTGATGGCACACCTCAGTTCACCGATGGTTTGTGGCTCGTTGAGGTGGTGCTCTATGGGGTGTTTCAATTGCTTTTTCCACCCACCAGATGTTCTTCATGGCGCGGATCTGACATTTTGTTTTGGCCTTTAGTTGGTGGTACGCTGCAGTCTTGTGCCGTGTCCTCGGGTGGTTTTAGAATGCGAGGAAGGCAGCAGCTTACACTCAAGGAGGTCGCGGATCTGGGTGTAATTTGAGTCCAACCAGTCCTTTTGTCTTCGTGGTTCGTAGCCGATGGTTTAGGCACACGAGTATAGTACAGTGGTTTTGAGCTGGTTCCATTGTGTGTGGATGGCGGTGGCCTTTGGTGTCGTAAGGTTTTCCAATGCGGTATGAAGTTGTGCTTGACGTTCCTTTCGCTTTCAAGGGGCCTGTAGTGCTGAAAGATTCAGCTTTTTCTGGCTGGTCTTTCAGTGTCTCAGCGCCAGGTGAATAACCATCATGGAGGATACCTCTATCCTGGTGCGGGTGTCCAACGACTATCACACATCCACCGCCTGCATGCAGAGTCTTTACTGAGGGCTTCCAGATCTACAGCTCTGCCCCCTTCGCTAATTGTTCATCGCTGCAGGACTTTTCACTAACCTGATGAAAACCTGTAAGTGGAGTTGATTTCCGTGGGGAACCCGGTGTGCAGGTGGGATACACACGACCTTGATGGGTTAGTGGCTAGGTCCAGTGGCATGGTGAGCTGCGACGACTGCAGCCTTCGTCCGCCTTTACAGCCGTGGAGACCCACAGTGTCTGCCTGCTCTGCCGTTGAGGACTTCTTGGATCGCTTTTAATCTGGAACTTCTCCGTTGACCTTGCAGCCATGGATGGGTGACCCTACCAGGAGCACGAGGCTCCCGACGGCTTCATTCTCGGGCCTTGGAACACGCAAACCTCTCTATCACAATAAGTTGGCGATCCTTGAAGAGGAAACTCCACTCACTGTTGTAAATATATTCAACTACTGTACTATAGAGGTTATCACATCGATTTCGAATTAACCGGAGCAACATATTTGTTTGATTTAAGCACGTGACTTGTCATAAGCATTTTCAAGAATAACAATGTAAAACTGTTTTTAGATGATTAATTTGGGCTTCAGGGAAAATCCATGATTTATTGATTTATTTCAAAATTCCAGATGTGCGGTTTATCCACAAATCGGATCTCATCTTCATGGAATTTATACAGCTTCTTCTTCCGAGTCTCCTGTCCATCCTATATGTGGCATTAGGAATGGATCACTCTTTTAATTATATCCTTGTGCAGCAAGGGAGTAAAGTGTGGTTCTGTGAAAGTCCTGATGTGCTGTGCAGTGCATCAATGCATGTGTGTACAGCAGCATGTGATGACTGAGTTGGGCCTGTAGGTGGCTGGCAGGGTTAATGAATAACCGCACGTGTAAACCAGCCACATGGTTAATGGCGACTCGGAAGAAATGCTGTTCGTGACACGTGCTGTTACATTTTACAGGTAAAGGATCCAAATGTTGTTTTTGATCGTTATATAAATGTTCTAGACTTCGTCTAGACTTGTTCTAGACGTTAAGCTTGGCTTTGAATTGTTCGTTTGTGATATATGCAATTAGAGGCGTTTTAGCACTGTGCATTGTCAGGATGACGTACTGTAATTACCTACTGTCATTGTAATCATCTAACTCTAATACTGTTTAGTCTATAACCATGCCCATGTACCTAGAGTTGGTTTCCCTTTCTTTTCTGGCATCGATCCACTTTGGCATCGAGATGTTGGGTCTCGAAGTGGGCCGTGGCCTGGTGGATGCAGCGGCGCTACCCGAGGTGGTCAGCAGCCTACTATTCTCAGTCTTGAAGGCTGATTTTTCTGCACTTCAGGGAGGACTTGAGGGTATCCTTGAACCGCGTCCTTCATCCTCCTCTCGTCCACTGCCCAATGGAGAGCTGGGAGAAAAGGATCTGGCAAGGAAAGCAGTTCTCGGGCATGCGGATGCAGTGGCCGGTCCACCAGAGTTGTTTTATTAGAAGTATCGCTTCAATGCTGGTAGTGTCAGCTAGAAGGACACTCGCATTGGTGCATTGATCTTCCCACTTGGCAGCACAGATGGAAGCACTCCAGTGCAGTGACATGGCGCCGGTAGGTTATCCTTGTTTCGCTGCAGTAGATGAGCGTTGGGATGACAATGGCCCAGTAAACTAGGAGCCTTGTTGTCCTGTAGAAATCTTTGTTATTGAAGATGGCACTGTCGCAGTTTGTAGAAGGCGGTGCTGGCGCACTGCACTCTATGTTGGATCTCCTCGTCAACAGTGGCTGTTTGGGAGAGATGTATACCGAGGTAAGGGAAATACTCCACATATTCAAGTGCCTCTTCATCGACATAGATTGTCGGAGGGTTGTTTGGTTGGTTGGATGGCAGTTGGTGGAGGACCTTGGTTTTGGTGATGTTCAAGGTTAAGCCAAGTTTCTTATATGCAGAGTTCAATACATCGAGGGTCATTTGGATGTTCCGCACAGAGTGAGCCACCACGCAGCAGTCGTCTGCAAACTGCAGATCGTGGATATCCTTTGTAGTAAGCTTCTACTTTTCCCAAAAACGTCCAAGGTTGAAGAGCTTCCCATCCAGACGGTACTGGATGCTGACGCCAGATGGAAGGCGACCGTCGGTGAGGAGGGTGACCATGACCAGAGAGATAGTGAATAAGGTGGGGCGATCACACAACCCTGTCTGACACATGTTTGGATCTGAAAGGCATCCGTTTCAGATCCCCCACTTTGCACGGTGGCGGTCATGTCGTTGTGCAGGAGCCACAGGATGGTGGCAAACTTCTCCGGACATCCAAGATGGTGGAGGATACTCCAATGGGCTTCCCGGTCGAGGGAGTCAAATACCTTGGTTAGGTCGATGAATGCCAAGAACAGTTCTTGATGCTTCGCTCGATACTTTTCTTGAATCTGCTGGGCAGCAAAGACCATATCTGCAGTGCCCCAGGATGGACAGAATCCGCACTGTGTCTCTGGCAGGACTTTCGCAGCAACAGGACTGAGACGATCGAGTAGGCTGCAGGCCAAGATCGTTTCTGCTATGGACACGAGGGAGATCCCCCTGTAGTTTCCACAGCAAGACTTGTCGCCCTTCTTGAAGATTATTACGATGGTCGCATTCCTGAGGTCGCCGGGGAGATCTTCTTTGTGCCAGATCCAGAGGATCAGCTTGTGTAGCCTTGCAGAGAGCAGGTGGCTGCCAACTTGGAAGATGTTAGTTGGGATGCCATCCAGACCGCAGGCTCTGTTGGACTTCTTCTTCTTGATGGCACACCTCAGTTCACCGATGGTTTGTGGCTCGTTGAGGTGGTGCTCTATGGGGTGTTTCAATTGCTTTTTCCACCCACCAGATGTTCTTCATGGCGCGGATCTGACATTTTGTTTTGGCCTTTAGTTGGTGGTACGCTGCAGTCTTGCGCCGTGTCCTCGGGTGGTTTTAGAATGCGAGGAAGGCAGCAGCTTACACTCAAGGAGGTCGCGGATCTGGGTGTAATTTGAGTCAAACCAGTCCTTTTGTCTTCGTGGTTCGTAGCCGATGGTTTAGGCACACGAGTATAGTACAGTGGTTTTGAGCTGGTTCCATTGTGTGTGGATGGCGGTGGCCTTTGGTGTCGTAAGGTTTTCCAATGCGGTATGAAGTTGTGCTTGACGTTCCTTTCGCTTTCAAGGGGCCTTTAGTGCTGAAAGATTCAGCTTTTTCTGGCTGGTCTTTCAGTGTCTCAGCGCCAGGTGAATAACCATCATGGAAGATACCTCTATCCTGGTGCGGGTGTCCAACGACCATCACACATCCACCGCCTGCATGCAGAGTCTTTACTGAGGGCTTCCAGATTTACAGCTCTGCCCCCTTCGCTAATTGTTCATCGCTGCAGGACTTTTCACTAACCTGATGAAAACCTGTAAGTGGTGTTGATTTCCGTGGGGAACCCGGTGTGCAGGTGGGATACACACGACCTTGATGGGTTAGTGGCTGGGTCCAGTGGCATGGTGAGCTGCGACGACTGCAGCCTTCGTCCGCCTTTACAGCCGTGGAGACCCACAGTGTCTGTCTGCTCTGCCGTTGAGGACTTCTTGGATCGCTTTTTAATCTGGAACTTCTCCGTTGACCTTGCAGCCATGGATGGGTGACCCTACCAGGAGCACGAGGCTCCCGACGGCTTCATTCTCGGGACCATTGGAACACGCAAACCTCTCTATCACAATAAGTTGGCGATCCTTGAAGAGGAAACTCCACTCACTGTTGTAAATATATTCAACTACTGTACTATAGAGGTTATCACATCGATTTCGAATTAACCGGAGCAACATATTTGTTTGATTTAAGCACGTGACTTGTCATAAGCATTTTCAAGAATAACAATGTAAAACTGTTTTTAGATGATTAATTTGGGCTTCAGGGAAAATCCATGATTTATTGATTTATTTCAAAATTCCAGATGTGCGGTTTATCCACAAATCGGATCTCATCTTCATGGAATTTATACAGCTTCTTCTTCCGAGTCTCCTGTCCATCCTATATGTGGCACATTAGGAATGGATCACTCTTTTAATTATATCCTTGTGCAGCAAGGGAGTAAAGTGTGGTTCTGTGAAAGTCCTGATGTGCTGTGCAGTGCATCAATGCATGTGTGTACAGCAGCATGTGATGACTGAGTTGGGCCTGTAGGTGGCTGGCAGGGTTAATGAATAACCGCACGTGTAAACCAGCCACATGGTTAATGGCGACTCGGAAGAAATGCTGTTCGTGACACGTGCTGTTACATTTTACAGGTAAAGGATCCAAATGTTGTTTTTGATCGTTATATAAATGTTCTAGACTTCGTCTAGACTTGTTCTAGACGTTAAGCTTGGCTTTGAATTGTTCGTTTGTGATATATGCAATTAGAGGCGTTTAGTACTGTGCATTGTCAGGATGACGTACTGTAATTACCTACTGTCATTGTAATCATCTAACTCTAATACTGTTTAGTCTATAACCATGCCCATGTACCTAGAGTATGACTCCTTGCAATGCGATTGAGAATAGAACACATGTAAAGTAGTAAGCTGTACAATGGTGATATACAGTACGTATACTGTACACATACAGTACATATAATGGGTGTAAGATACCGATATAAGTGGATGGTATAGATAGACATACAGCTTATTATTAAAGACATATTCGAATAGTGATGTGCAAATGTGATTGTCAAAGACAAAGATGGTTTATCAGTAGTAGAATTGGGTTTAAGAGGAAACTGTTAATGGATAACCACACGTGTAAACCAGCCAGATGGTTAATGGCGACTCGGAAGAAATGCTGTTCGTGACACGTGCTGTTGCATTTTACAGAGTGACGGTGCTGTTCTTCACAAGATTAATATTAACCACAATAAGTGTGCTTGCCCTCGATTTGGAGCACCTGCCCATGTCCTTCATTTCGAGTGTGCAACATATACAGTCTTTTCCCAATATTATGCACAAGCCACATATTAAGGAGTGCATTGTGGTGCTGCAGGGCATCCGTGGTGTGCTTTTCCTGACAAGCACACTATTCGGTTGTGCAGAAGCCCCATGATTTCATGAGAGAGTTGCATCTGCTGAAACCCACTCTCAGTCTATTTAGGCTCCGCCATGTGAGCCATTTGGAATTGGAGCCAGATACGAGCTCTTCACTGGGGGTGGTTCTTCGCCGGCCCCATTCAGCAGCTTTGTTTGGCAGATCCCAGTGATGTGGTACAGTGGAGCACAAGAAGCTTTTTTTCGATGAGAGACGACGGTGTGCTGGATGATGACTTGCCGGTCGTGGTCACCTGCCACTCTCCTCCTGATGTTAGGGTGCCCTATGCCAGATAGCGCATATAGGCAGGGAACAGGGGTGGCTCTCAGGCGCTCTGTTACGATTGTGCACCTATTATTTAGGGCGGTGTCGACATGTTTAATGTGGGTTGAACGTTCCCAGGTATAGAATGCATATTCAACCACAGAGAATAAAAGTGCTAATGTGGTGGTGTGTAGAGTGGATGGATGAGCTTTTGCAGAATGCAAGGGTGACTGGGGTTCGCGTGCTGGTTTATGCTCCGTGACGAGATCAGCAAGGGTATTGCAGTGCATTTGTGGTGAGCACTTTGTGTGTGTGATAAGCCCGACCACATGGTCATACTCCCTGTCCTCGGCTGCATTGACCAATGTGGTGGTGTGTGGCCAACAAAGCCCCATCAGCCGCAGGCAATTGGGAGGCCCAGTTGATTGGCAAAATGACCATATGTGTATGCATACAAAAGCTGAGACTTGCAGCTCATGACATAATGAAGTTAAATGAATTCTTAATTTTTAAAATATTTTTTATTGAAATACATCGGTGGGGGGGGGGGGGGGGGGGTAAATAATCGGGTCCTTCATTCACCATTCATAAAAATTTTAAAATGACAATGTTTGTAAAATAATTACCTTCTGTTTGTGCTATGTGTTGCACTAGAAACTCGGTCTCTTCGACGATTCTGTCCCCAATGCTATGTTTGCCCATGCCAAAGCTCTTGAGGGTCCTAATGGAAAAGCGTCTCCTTTCCCTCCACGCTTTGCCCACAGACATGATCAAACCTGCGTTTCACAGGCAATGAAGACGTACCAATGAGAATGTATGTTTTTGGTTTGTTTTTGATAACCACATTGGCCTATATTGTAAATAACAACAATAAACCATTATTTACATAATAGAATTTTTTTTGGGTTCAATCGCGTAAATATAAATCTGTTGTTAAACCCGCCACCACCTGAACACAGCCAATTAGTTATGTTTGTCATGTAAACGTGCCAATGAGTTACTAGTTCAGCACTAACTGGTGTGTTGTAAATCTTGTAGGTTTCCTCTTCAACACACCAGTGTGCTGAATTAGTAACTAATTCGTCTGTTTTGTATATGTGACAAACCTTACAAATTGGCTGTGTTGGGTGGTGGCAGATTTAACGAAAAAAAAACCTTATGGAATAACTCACTCGGTAACCAAGAGTGACACTGCATCACATTCTGGATAAAATGAACTCATCGAATGTTTATTGTAAATTGTTCAGCGCGATTGTAATTGCTTGCCATGTTATGGCGTAATAGAAATTGTCGTTATTATTATTAGCTTGGTATAAATCGTCAGACTGAGGAGGGGGAGATATTAGGGGAAAGAGATGGTGGAGGAGGGGGACGGGGTGTGTGGAAGTGTATATATAAAGAGGGGAGCAATGGTTTCGCGGTTTAGTGCGCTGTGCTTTGAACCCGGCGACACAAATTCTATTCCCACGCTCACGGTCGACACCAGTGACGATGATCTGAAATGGTCTTGGGCCTCCCCGAGGTTAACTTGGCCTGAAATGAATATCTCTTTGCGGCGTGTAAACATCGCTACTCGGAAGACAAAGGCGGCCGGGCTTGGTGATGGCCACCCTACCCCCTCGTGTGCCGTGCGAGCCTTCCATAGGCGCTCGGGATCAGCACTTTCGCCGACAGTCAGTTAAAGGGGGGGGGGGGGGATCTTCGTTTATATATAACTAGCGGGAAGTACCCGGCGTTGCTCAGGGGAAAAATATATGTAAAAACTTATCTTAAAAACATAACATATACATACACAATTACTAAGCTATTGTGAAAGCCCGGCGTTCCATTTGTCTGTCCATTTGTCAATCAAAAGAATTATAAGAGGCTTGAAGAAGTCCTGAATGAAAAAATTATAAAAAGTGGTGGGTAAATAGCTGATCTAAAAGGTTTTCGAAAATTGTCGACCCCCCCCCCCCCCCAAGAAATATTTTTACCTCCCCGTAGGCATATATACCTACACACCCTACATACAATAGAGTGAGTAGTGTCTAGTGACTGTATAGTATAGTATCTGGCTCTACAGTAGTATATGGCTCTACAGTAGTATCTACTGACTGAATAGTAGTATCTATTGACCCAACAGTAGTATCTACTGACTCTATAACACATTCCTGCGGAGGGAGCTGGTAAGAACGTTGGGTTGCTTGGTCAATGGCCAGGGTTAACGGCGGCGTGGTGTATTCCGCAAATATGCCCGACTGTGAGGGCGGGCACAAGCCGGCGTGAGTAGGTTAAACGTTGAGTTTTACTCGTAGGAACCTCCTGGTTAAACCAGCCCAAAGGGGATTATTGTGCCCGTCCATCCATCGTGCAGGGAGGAGCTGGGTGGGGAGGAAGGGGCTGGGTGGGGAGGGTGGGGAGGGGCTGGGTGGAGAGGGTGGGGCTGGGTGGGGAGGGGAGGGTGGGGAGGGGCTGGGTGGGGAAGGTTGGGAGGGGCTGGGTGGGGAGGGGGGGGCTGGGTGGGGAGGGGCTGGTCACCCCGTGGTGCCCTTATAAAACTCAACGTTTAACCTACTCACGTCGGCTTGTGCCCGCTCTCACAGTCGGCCATATTTGCGGAATACACCACGCCGCCGTTGACCCTGGCCATTGAACGAGCATACTCTTAGGTGTTTTCGGTAAAGTCTCTCTCTCTTTAGTGCTGCCTAACGGCGTGTGCGACTTCACGATGATATTGGTCCTGGTCTAGCACGGCGTGTAGAGTTTGTGCTGTTGTTAATTGTATCCATGTTTTGATGTTACTGAGCCATGTCGCTTTTGGCCGTCATGGTCGTTTTTTCCCTTCGATTTTTCCTTCCAGGATTTGCTTTAATAGCTGGTATATGTGGTCGTTTCGGGCAATGTGGCCTAGGTAGTAACACTTCCTGCTAATGATGCTCTTCAGCAGTTGCCTGTCAGTGCCCATATCTTGCAGAACTTGTGTATTGGTGGTTTTGGCTGTCCATGGGATTTTCAGCATTCTTCGATACAGCCACATTTCGAAAGCTTCGAGCCTTTTTGTTGTTGTTGTTGTCAGTGTCCACGTCTCTACTCCGTACAGCAAAATTGACCAGATGTAGCATTTCAGTGTGCGCAGTTTCAGTGATGTACTCAAGTTGCAGTCTGCAAGGAGTGTTTTCCATTTAATAAATGCTTGCCTTGCTTGTTCAGTTCTGCTCTTGATTTCGACTTCATGGTTCAGCTGATCGTCAAAAATTATGTAATAACAGCCATAGAGGGTTCACGTGGGGATTGGCTTGCCGGTCCTGCTTTGTAGCCAATAAGGGTTGAGATAGGGAGCGTGGGCCCGGAGTGATCACGGCATGTCATCAGGAGTGATTGGCCTAGCCATTCGGGGCCCCAGGTAATGGGGATCCGGATGAGGGGCGTGGTCCCGGGAGTGACAGGGAACCATCGAGAATGGTCGAGGCTGTCCATGGAGGATTGGCTGGGGGGACCACGTGACGAAGGGATGAAGAGAGAGAGAGAGAACGATCAGGGGTAGACTGGGAAACGAACAGAGCGAGAGCCACGCGCGTACGGGGGCTCTGGGTGCCACGTGCGCGGTGGGAACTGGTGGGAAGTCTGCCCGCTCTCTGTTGTCTGCCAACGACGGAGCGTGAGTGAATAAAGTGTATCGTGGAGGTGAAAATAAAGAGGACCGATTCCGAAGCCGTCTCCGAAGGATTATTACATTGGTGTCAGAAGTGCTTCTGCGACTGTTTGGACGATCGTCAAGATGTCCAAGCACCCCAGAAAAAATAACCTGCCCGTGCCTCTATCGGAAGAAGAGGTCGAGATGGATGAAGATGAGCTGTTGGGAGCTACAGCCCCTATGCCGCCTGCTGATAATATTCTCCTCGACGCCTCTCAGCGTCGACCGGGGGAAGATGCGACCACCGCAGGAACAAAAGACGAGTGGCGGCTGATGGCGGAGCAGATTGAGTCATTACGCGCCATTCTGCTTAGCCTGGTGACTGCGGTGGCGTCCTCACCAGCCGCGGGTCGCCAGATCGCCGATCAGCTGGACGCCGCGGGAAGGGGTCCTGCAAAGGAATCTGCGCCCGCCATTCCTCCTGCCACGCGGGAGGACGCCGTCATTTTGGGTGGGGCGGCTGCGCCGGAGCCGTCGGGCGCCATTTTGGGCGCGCCTACCGCCACACGGCCGCCGGACGCCATTTTGCCTGCAATGGGTGGAGAGCGGGAACGGCAGTTGGAGACGCCCGCGGCGCGCGCTTGCCACCGCGGACATCGCCTTCCACAAATTAAAGAATTCATCGCCGGGGGCGATTGGAGTGCTTTTACGTGGCGCTTCGAGTCAGCTTTTAGATCCGTCAACTGGACGGAGGATGAAGCGCTGGGAGCGCTACCTACACTGCTTGACGATGTTTCTCTGGGGGTCTTCCACTCCATGCCGGCGTCCAAGAAGAAGACACTGCGGGACGCGTTCGCAGAGATGGCGGAATTTTATGACCCACCGACGTCAGCCACCAGAAAATTTATGTCGCGTCGCCGAGCATCGGAGGAATCGCCGTTGGCTTATCGTGGGGCGTTGATGGCGCTGGCCATGGCTGCCTACCCCGACGCGATGGCCGACCATTTGGATTCTCTCATCCTTTCGCATATGCTATGCTGGAGTTGGCTCAGGAGCTCAACATTTCGCTACCAGTGTGCGGCCACGAACCGCTTACATCGCGATGGGTGGCGCGCTGCCTGGACGCTAAATTTAACATTAAGCGTTGGGACCAGATGGCGGCGTGGACGGGGAAACAAGAAATCGACGGGCCGCCTTTGGGGTGGTCTCCACGACTGGTGGTCCACTGCTCCAACGACTCGGGCGACGACGACATGCTGGCTGCTGCTGTTCCGCATAGGATTCCGGGACGGCGGCTGCGCGACCAGCGTGGCGACTACACGGGCCGTCCACGCGCAAGGGCCGGGTCGTTCGACCGCCGGCCGACATCGGCCGCATGCTTCAAGTGCGGCAGACGGGGCCATTTCGCCCATGACTGCCGCTGCCGACCTCTGCTGTCGCCTCTTCCGCCAAGGGGACCTCCATCTCCTCCACCTGCTGCGGAGCTGCAACAACCTCGGGTGAGTCGGCACAAATTGGACACCCGGCAGGTCTTGTCACATCACTCATCCACTCGCACTCATTCTTATACTCCTGAGGATGATTTTACTTCTCCTGCTACATTTACGCGCTCTGCTACACAGTGGAAAAAATTGGCTCGCAGGGTTGTGGCTGCGGCGTCGGGCTCGTCGACGGTACGCGGTACCATCGACGGCGTTGACGTCCGTATCTCGGTGGACACGGGCACGTCGGCCACCATCATTTCAGATGTTATTTTCCATTTGTTGTCCATTCCTACGTCGCGGATACGCAGGGTTAATGATGCGTGTGTCGCCGCGAATGGGGGAAGCATGGGTATCTGTGGCCAGGTAGATGTGAGCATCGCTATCGGAAATATTACCGCCGCAGGACCTGTGTTAATCTCTCGCTCGCTAGCTGTTCCATGCTTACTCGGTACTGATTTCCTGCGCTGGATGCCGCTGAGAATACGGGTCGACCTGGACTGTTTGGAAATGCCGGGGGGTCGTAGAATGACGTTCCTGCCTTCCCTGTTGGCCAATGCGCCTACAGGTAACGCAGTTACTGCCGTTGTTGCTGCTACGGTGGAGGTTCCGTCGGGAGCACAGATGCTAATTCCGCTGCGTTATCGAAAACCCCTTCGAATGGGAAGGGATGCGAAGGGCGTACTGCTATCCCCATCTAATTCGGTATATAAATCCTTTTCTTTGGCGGCGGCACAAACGATCGTGCAACCAGGTCAAGCACCTTTCATACAGGTGTTAAATGGGGGACCTGACTGCGTTATTGTTCCGGAGGGGTCGGTGCTGGCTCACGCCACTACCGATTTCGCCTCTTGCGACAAAACGCCGCGCGCTCGGATGCCCGCTGGTGGGCCCCCGCACGATCGTTCACAAGAACGCTGGATCGCAGATTTATGATGAGAGAATTCTTCCTTGTCGAACGAACAAAGGAACGCCCTGCGTTCATTATTGCTACGGTACACTGATGTTTTCAGCAAAAATGATTTGGACCTTGGCCGCACGTCGCTTTTGTCACACCATATTGACACCGGTGCGGCACCTCCCATCTGTATGCACCCTCATCGCATGAGCCCGGCGGAAAGGGAACACGTGCGCGGAGCGGTAGATGAATTGCTGGCGGCGGATATTATTTCGCCGTCCAACAGCCCTTGGGCCGCGCCCGTCGTTCTGGTTAAAAAAAAGGATGGTGGTACGAGATTTTGCGTTGATTTCCGCCGGTTGAACAAAATTTCGGTGGCGGATGCGTACCCCTTACCGAGGATGGATGATTCATTGGATGCTTTATCGGGTGCTAAATTCTTTTCCACCCTTGACCTGTCCTCAGGCTTCTGGCAGCTTCCCCTCAACGATGAGTCGAAGGCCAAAACGGCATTCCGCATGCCACAAGGTCTCTTTGAATTTAATCGGTTGTCTATGGGCTTGAATGCGGCGCCGGCAACTTTTCAGCGGCTCATGGAATTGGTGTTGGCTGGACTACAGCGGCTGACCTTAAGTTTAAACCTAAAAAATGCCACCTTCTGCAACACTCCGTCCGTTACTTGGGTCATATTGTCAGCTCAGACGGCGTATCCACTGACCCTCTGAAAACCAAATGTGTACGAGAGTGGCCCACACCCACTTCAGTGGGTGATGTTCGGCGGTTTATTGGGTTCGCTTCCTATTATCGCCGCTTTGTTAAGAACTTTGCGACGTTGGCAAAACCATTACACGTTCTGACTGGCAAAAATCAAAGGTTTAAATGGGGAGCGGAGGAGGAAAGTTATTTTGTGGCACTTCGGGACCACCTCGCCACGGCGCCCACGCTAGATTACCCAGACTTCTCACAGCCGTTCATCCTTGATACGGATGCTAGTGATATCGGCATTGGGGCCGTTTTGTCGCAACGTAAGGACGGGGTTGAGCGAGTGGTGGCGTACGGCAGCAGGGTTTTATCCCCTGCGGAAACACGCTATTGCGTGACAAGACGAGAACTTTTGGCAGTTGTCCACTTTGTTCGATTGTACCGGCCGTACCTGTATGGACGGAAGTTCCTAGTTCGCACTGATCATGCGGCTTTGCAATACTCCTTGAAATTGGATCAACCATCAGGCCAAATGGCTCGGTGGTTGGAATCGTTACAGGAATTTTCCTTCGATATTATATACCGCAAGGGGGCCCGTCACGCGAACGCTGACGCGCTCTCAAGGCTGCCGCCCCTTCCTCCGTGCACTTGCCTGACGGGCACGCACCGCTGTGCGGCACCGCCCACCTCGCCCTGTCCGGTTATGGGGGCGATAGCGAATGAGGACGACGCAGGGCCGAAAGCGGAGGAGGACGACCAGCAGGTGTCGGTGGACACCGATGATACCTTACGGCTACCACACGCGGTCTGGTTACGTGAGCAGGAGGCTGATGCCTCGCTGTCTCCGCTATGGAAATTGATAGGGAAACAGAAATCTCAATTGGCGGGCTGGAAGTGGCAGATGTTCCGAGGCAAGTCGGGATTGTTAATGTGTACCGACGGGTTGTCTGACCGACCACGCTTGGTGGTGCCTACTTCGCTTCGCTACGACCTTCTCCGTGCTCTGCACGCTGATAAGTTGATGCACCTCAGCGTCCAAAAGACTTTGGCCGCGATGCAGAAGGATTTTTTTTGGGCCGGTATGACGGCAGACGTCAATGACTTTTTTTCGCTCATGCCAGGATTGTGCGAAGAGGAAGCCGCCTCGGAACCCCTATGTACCACCGTTACGTTCCATTAAGGTGTCCCGTATCAACGAATTGGTTGCTCTCGATATTCTGGGCCCGTTTCCCCCGTCGGCTAGGGGCAATAAATACCTTCTGGTCGGGGTGGAATATTTTTATTGATGGCCGATGGCCTGGCCTCTGCCTGACTAAACGGCAGCGTCCATTACCGACGCTTTCTTGAACGGGTATGTCATGGACAAGGGGGCACCTGAGAGGCTGCTCACAGATCAAGGCCGGAATTTCTCTTATAAATTGCTTAAGGAAGTTTGTGACGCGCTGGGTACGGAGAAAATTCGAACTTCTCCATACCACCCACAAACAGATGGTATGGTGGAACGATTCAACCATACCCTCTCGGCTATGCTTTGTCACTCGGTCAGTGAAAAGCAAACCGATTGGGACCTGCACATACCAGGCGTCTTAGCGGCTTACCGCATGGTTCCACACACGTCCACGGGATACTCACCATTTTTTTTTATGTATTGCCGTGAAAATGTTCCACCCATCGATCTGCAGCTGGGTAAGCCGAGTAAACGACTGTCCCGCTCCTTGCCTGACTACGTGCGTGATTCGCTTGAACGAGTAACGGAGGCGCAAGAGGCTGCCCGGTGTGCGACGGCCCGTGCCCAGGCAAGGAATGAACGGTATGCGCGTCGATCGCATACTCGCATGCCTTGGTCAGTGGGGGACCTGGCGTGGCTCCACTGCCCCCAGGTACCGGCGGGCACATCCCCCAAACTGCACAGGCCGTGGCGGGGGCCTGTGACGCTGGTAGATGTTCGGAACTCGCAAAGTATCCGTGTTCAGTACGGAAAACGGCGGTGGTATGTTCACTCCTCACGACTTAAACCCTATGTTGACGCGCGTGTCGGCCCTTCATCCCCACTAGTTGACCTGCCGGGTTCTGCCGAGCCGACTACGCCGATTGCCACACCCGTTGATCCCAAGGGGGACTGTGTTGTGCCTTCTACAGATGAACAGGTTCTGAGGGCTGAGGAAGCCCCAGCCGCCCCCCCTCCAACGGGGCCTGCCCTGGACGTGACCAAGCACCAACAACCTACTTCTTCTTCGAGCCTACCACCTCCTGTCCATCCGGAAGCAAAGCGACCATGCGCTGGGAGCGGAGAGGGTCCCGCGTCACGTACGCGGTCGAAATCTCTTCCATTTCGTTAACGTTTGATCGTTTCGCTAAATTTCCTGTCGTTACTGCGCTGCAGGGGCGCCCTAATGTATGTCGTGATTTTTCATGGGTGACTGTTTTAAATGTTGTTAGGCGCGGGGACGCCGGTTCACCCTCGTATTGTTAAACGCACCTTGGTGCCCTAATAAGATGTTTCGGAATTGGTTCATCACCCTTTCCCAGCCGAGACGGCTAAAATTTTTTTCACCAGGGGGGGGGGGGGGGGGTGATGTAATAACAGCCATAGAGGGTTCACGTGGGGATTGGCTTGCCGGTCCTGCTTTGTAGCCAATAAGGGTTGAGATAGGGAGCGTGGGCCCGGCGTGATCACGGCATGTCATCAGGAGTGATTGGCCTAGCCATTCGGGGCCCCAGCTAATGGGGATCTGGATGAGGGGCGTGGTCCCGGGAGTGCCAGGGAACCATCGAGAATGGTCGACGCTGTCCATGGAGGATTGGCTGGGGGGACCACGTGACGAAGGGATGAAGAGAGAGAGAGGGAGAACGATCGGGGGCAGACTGGGAAACGAACAGAGCGAGAGCCACGCACGTACGGGGGCTCTGGGTGCCACGTGCGCGGTGGGAACTGGTGGGAAGTCTGCCCGCTCTCTGTTGTCTGGCAACGACGGAGCGTGAGTGAATAAAGTGTATCGTGGAGGTGAAAATAAAGAGGACCGATTCCGAAGCCGTCTCCGAAGGATTATTACAATTACACCAAGGTATTTAAATCGGTGTAGTTGTTCCAATTTTTCGCTGCCCAGCTTGATTGTTGTTTCGCTTGTAGTTCGGCTGACCTTCATAACCTTTGTTTTCTTTTTGTTAATTCGTAAGCCCCATATTTGACTCTCTGTGGCAACCTCGTCCAAGATTTGTTGTAGGTCTTGTTCCGAATCGACCAGCAGTGCAGTGTCGTCGGCATACCTGATGTTATTGATGTATTGTCCATTGACTTTAATATCAATGTTTTTATCTGCTAGTGTTCGATCAAAAATCTGCTCCGAGTAGATGTTGAAAAAACTCGGTGACAGTGGGCAGCCTTGTCGTACACCTTTTTGTATTGGTGTTGGGTCTGTCAATTCGTTGTCATATCGGAGTTGGGCTGTTTGCTTCCAATAAAGAACAATGATGAAGTTGATGTCGTTTTTATCTAGCCCCAGTTGTTTTAATAGAGCTGCTAGTCGGTCGTGGTCTACTGAGTCAAAGGCTTTCTCGTAATTTATGAAGCAGATGTACACTTCTTTCTGATGTTCGTAGCATCGCTGTAGTAGTATCTGTAGACAGAAGATTGCTTCTCTTGTGCCTAGTCCTTTGCAGAAGCCAAACTGTGTGTTCTTCAATGCATTTTCGAATGTGGAGCGTATGCGTTGTTGGATCACCTTCAGGAAGATTTTCAGCACGTGGCTCATCAAGCTTATCAGTCTGTAGTCTTCGCATTTCCGGCTTGTTGCTTTCTTTGGTATGGCCACAAAGATGGATTGTAGCCAGTCGGATGGAATTTTATTGCCGTTGTATATTTGATTGTACCAATTAGTCAGTTGTCGTATGTTATTGCTGTCTAATAGTTTGAGCAATTCTACATGGATTGTGTCGGGCCCACACGCTTTGCCTGGCTTAGCTGTTTTGATTGCATGTTCTACTTCTGATGTTAAAATGTGTAGAGCGTCTTTCGACTTCTGTTGGTCTTTTTCTACAGGTGTTCTCGCGGCGCCAAAGAGCTTGTGTATATAGTTTGTCCAGGTGTCCATTTTTTCTTGTTTATTTAGGATTGGTTGGTTGTTGTCCGCATACAAGGTAGCTGTGGTGGCTGGTCTGTAGATGTTACCAGCTTCCTTGAGCTTCTTGTGCAGATTAAAATTGTCATGTTTTTTAATTAGTTCTTCAATCTCGGCGCAATGTTCTTCCATCCACTTTTCTTTTGCCTGTCGGATTGCTTCTCTGATCTTCTGTTGCATTTGTTTGTACTTCTCCAAGTTATTATTTTTGTACATTCTTCGTTTGCTCATTAGATCGAGAATATATTGTGTCATCCATCGTTGTTTCTTTTTCGGTGACTGGTGTCCCAGCATGACTTCTGTTGTTTCTGTGATGCATTGTTTAAACGAGCGCCAGTACTCCTGAACATCTGCTGTTTCTGTTGTTATTGAGCGGATGCTATCGTTGAGATGCTGCTGTACTTGTCTTTTATTGGCGTTGTTCTTCAGTTTCTCCAGGTCTGCTCGTCTCGTCTTTGTACATTGTATTGATCGCAATTTGAGTCTTATTGTAGCTGTTACTGGGTTATGATCTGACGATATATCGGCTCCAGGGTAGGGTTTTGCTGTAATCACACTGGACTTAAACCTGATGTTAATTAGGATATAATCGATTTGGTTCCTGACGATGTTGTCAGAGTCTTGCGGCGAGGTCCACGTGTACAGTCATCGAGGTGGTAATTGGAACCACGTGTTAGCAATACTGAAACGTTCTTTTTGGCAGAATTGAACCAGTCTGTCGCCTCGTCCATTCCTTGTTCCTAGTCCGTGTTCTCCGACAATGTTCTGCATTCGACCGTGGCCAACCTTGGCGTTGAAGTCGCCGAGGATTATAGTGATGTCTTGTTTCTTCAGCGGCTTCAGCGTTTTGGTTCGTTGCTCATAGAACGATTCGATTTCATGATTTTGTTTGTCTGCTGTTGGAGCATAAACCTGTAGAATGTTCACGTTGACTTTGTTGCCTGATAATTGTAGTAGTGCTATTCGTTCTGATACTGGGGTAAAGTTGATGACTTTATTCGCTAATTTTTTGTGTACTATAAAGGCGACACCGTATGTTTGTTTGGTGTTTTCTTCTCCTCCGGAGCAGAAGATGTGGTGTTCGCTCGATATAATATTTTTTGTTCCAGGCCATTTAGTTTCGCTTAGACCGATTATGTTGATTTTAAGTCGATCCATTTCTCGTATGACATTGGCTAGTTTTCCTGCTTGAAGTAAACGTCTAACGCTCCAAGTTGCTACTTTGAAAGGGTTCTTTGACACAAGCTCGGAGATTCTTAGCACCCCTCTCCTATTCAAAGGACGCCGATACTCAGGGCCTGTGTTGATGTTGCTTGTCATCATTGAAGTTTTCGAGGGAGAAATAATCCAAGTAGTTTCCCGTTGCTTTCTTGGATCACAATTTATTTGAAAAGGTCATGTGGGGACCTTTCGAAACGGGTTTTGTCTGACGTCTCCACTGAAGTCTTCCCGCCTTGGGTGACCCTTCTGAGAGCACTAGGCTCTCGACGGTATAGCGATCAACTTCTCAGACGTACACAAACTCTCTCGCCGCGTTAAGGCACCGTTTCTCGAGAGAGTAAAGTCACGTCGGTAAAAAATTTAATTAAAATTAATAAAAGTAAAATGAAAATTCACGACGTTTCGGAGGCAACACAAGCTTCCGTCTTCAGATGGAACCGTCACAGCACGATTGCTGTATCAAGTAAAGAGAAATTCTAAGAGACCCGACCTTGTATATATACTGGTTGAGGGGGGAGGAGCCAAAGTAGGCCCCTGGATCAGAGTTTTGTATTATTATTGTGAGGTTGGTGCGGCTGAGGCTGCTGCTAGGAATGAGCCTTTGTTGTGTAGACTGGTTGAACTGGGAGGTGCCAGAGTTGTTAAGGTGCGGCTGCTGCAAATGGGACTGAGCCTTTGTTGTGTAGATGGTAGAAGCAGAAAAGGTCAGGAAGAAACAGTCCTTTGCTATGTTGCTGGGTGGGTAAAACTTAAAGCAGGAAACCAGTGTGTGAAAAAAGAAGCTAAACATGATAAAACAAAACTGGCTGTCTATCAGTAAACTGTACGGTAACTAAAGAATAGTGCCTGTCAAATAAGATTGTCCAAATATGTGTAGTTAAATCTTTTTTGCATGGTTAATACCATTTTTCCAATGATTACTCAGTTTGTACCCATCATCACGGTTGAAATTATGTCTATGTTTGTATATTTGGATGGCTTCGTGTACAAACCTTTTATGGTAGCCAGGAGGTTTGCAGAGTACTTTGGTCTCGGAAAAGACAATCTCATGAGAGCCCACAGCGTTGTAGCAATGATCGGCAACGGTGGAAGACTCAATTTTGCCGTTTTTCAGATCTGACTTGTGCTCGCGGACACGATCAGAGATATGACGTTTCGTTTCTCCAATGTAACAATCACCACAGCTGCAACTCAGTTTGTAGACTCCAGGGTATTGTAAGTCAGGAATGACATCTTTCACAGATGGAATTAGATCACGGATTTTATGTACTGTACTGAATCGGACTTGGATCTTAGGTTTGTTAAAATTTTGGAGATATTTTTGGTCACGCCTGCTATGTATGGAAACGTGATAGTTTTGATCGGAGTTTTAAGTGGCTGTTTCTGTATGGTGGGAGAAACAGCTTGGCGGATATACATACATAGCAGGCGTGACCAAAAAGATCTCCAAAATTCTAAACAAACATAAGATCCAAGTCCGATTCAGTACAGTACATAAAATCCGTGATCTAATTCCATCTGTGAAAGATGTCATTTCTGACTTACAATACCCTGAAGTCTACAAACTGAGTTGCAGCTGTGGCGATTGTTACATTGGAGAAACGAAACGTCATATCTCTGATCGTGTCCGCGAGCACAAGTCAGATCGGAAACATGGCAAAATTGAGTCTTCTGTCATTGCCGATCATTGCTACAATGCTGTGGGCTCTCATAAGATTATCTTTTCCGAGACCAAGGTACTCTGCAAACCTCCTGGCTACCATCAAAGGTTTGTACACGAAGCCATCCAAATATACAAACACAGACATAATTTCAACCGTGATGATGGGTACAAACTGAGTAATCATTGGAAAAATGTTATTAAACATGCAAAAAAGATTTAACTACACATATTTGGACAATCTTATTTGACAGGCACTATTCTTTAGTTACCGTACCGTTTACTGATAGACAGCCAGTTTTGTTTTATCATGTTTAGCTTCTTTTTTCACACACTGGTTTCCTGCTTTAAGTTTTACTCACCCAGCAACATAGCAAAGGACTGTTTCTTCCTGACCTTTTCTGCTTCTACCATCTACATAACAAAGGCTCAGTCCCATTTGCAGCTGCCGCACCTTAACTCTGGCACCTCCCAGTTCAACCAGTCTACACAACAAAGGCTCATTCCTAGCAGCAGCCTCAGCCGCACCAACCTCACAATAATAATAATACAAAACTCGGATCCAGGGGCCTACCTTGGCTCCGCCCCCCTCAACCAGTATATATACAAGGTCGAGTCTCTTAGAATTTCTCTTTACTTGATACAGCAATCGTGCTGTGACGGTTCTCTCTGAAGACGGAAGCTTGTGTTCCCTCCGAAACGTCGTGAATTTTTATTTTACCTTTATTAATTTTAATTTAATATTTTACCTACGTGACTTTACTGAAAACACCTAAGAGTATGAATCCTTGCAGTCACGAAAGCTTCAAATCTAGAATTGACTGAGCAACCCAACGTTCCTACCAGCTCCCTCCGCAGGAATGTGTTGTAAGGGCACCACGGGGTGACCAGCCCCTCCCCACCCAGCCCCACCCAGCCCCACCCCTCCCACCCCCCACCCAGCCCCACCCTCCCCACCCAGGCCCTCCCCACCTAGCCCCTCCCTGCACGACGGACGGACACAATAATCCCCTGTGGGCTGGTGGAAACAGTGGGTTCCTACCAGTATTAGTATCTACTGATTGTAGTAGTATTAACTGATCGTAGTAGAAGTATCTACTGACATTCGTCGTATTTACGAACTATACAGGAGTTTTTACTGACTCTATAGTAGTATCTACTGACCGTAGTAGTATCTACGAACTGTATAGTAGTATCTACTGACTCTACTGGCTGTAATAGTAGCTATACTAACTGCATATCAGTGTGTATTGGCTGTAGTAATAGCTATACGAAGTATATAGCAGTGTGTAATGGCTGTAGTAGTAGCTATACTAACTCGATAATAGTATAAACTTCTTGACTTTAAACTTTCGTGACTGCAGCAATTCATATTCGTTGGTTCTTTCAATAAAGTCACGTAGATAGAAAATTTTCAATAAAGTGAATCAATAATAATGAAAAATAAAAAAGCATAAAAAACAATAAACCACTAATGTAGACTGTAGCCTGGTTCTAAATCGGAGTGTACAGGCAGTCTATAATGTAGACTGTAGTCTGGTTAAGTTTGCTGAGTGTACTGGCAGTCTATTATGTAGCCTATTGCTTGGTTTTTAACCTCGGTGAGCGTACTGGCAGTCTATAATGGTCATTAAATGCTTACTCAGTTTAATAACCATTGCCACCGTCTATATCATAGACTGCCAATATGCTCAGCAGCGTAAAAATCAGGCAACAGTCTACATTATAGACTGCCAGTACACGCACCCAGCTTAATAACCATTGCTACAGTCTACATTATAGACTGACAATACTCTCTCTACGATTAAGAACCAGGCCACAGTCTACATGAGTGATTTTTTTGTTAGTATTGTTTTTTTTACTTTTACTATTTTTAATCACTTAATTTTCTATGATTATTTTCCTATCTACGTGACGTTACCGAAAGAACCAAGAATATAGTACTTACCTAACAGTGCCGTGGGAAGACCTAGTCCCATGCAGAGCCCCCGGCCTCACCTCGATTGCTCAGCTGGCCGAGGTGGCACCTTGGTTGGGCCGCTACCCCCCCCCTCCCCACCATACCCCCGCCCGCTCTACAGTAATAGTTGTGGAAGTGTGCATAGCATTTTGCAGCGACAGAACATTGACTTGGATCTTGCGGAGAAGGAAAAAAAGCGACGGAACATACTTACAAAAATAAATTACGCGCATGACCTACCATCGCACACGTCCAAGATTTCAAAGATCGGCACTTTGGGACGACCGGCAAACACCTCGGCTTGATGAACGAGAGCATCTCTCATGGCGTCAAAGCCAACGATCACCACGACCCGGCTCAAGCCCATGGACACGCTAAAAACTGGACCGTAAGCCTCGGAGAGCTAAGGGACGAATGAAACAACATGTGTGTATCTGTGGCATATGTAATTGAAATTAGTCTCGTTACACGTGATCACATTTGATCCATGAAATATATCGTTAAACAGATGTGTGATGATTATTATCCTCGCACAGATATATCCAACTTTTTGTCTTTAGTTTGTTGTCCTTCTTCCGCACCTCCGATTAGCACGGTTTGGCTACGTATGGTGCGAAAAAAGTTCAACATACATACAAAGCCATTCTGAGCTTCATGAATTTTTTTGGAGGTTCATGCTAAACGCTTTCACAGTAATAATAATTAGCACTAATTAGGTGCTGTTCACAATGCCTCAAGACAACCCACGCACGAAAGTCACAAAGATAACAAAGGAAAAGCATGGTAAAATAAGAACCAGAGAAAACCAGTGCTAATTAGACAAACCTTTTTATAATTTTTTTGTATTTATTCAGAATTATGGTGAGGGAATTGAAAAACATCAACACATCGATGATATCGCCAACCATCAGGAGTTCCACAACCTGGGGGGGGGGGGGGGGTACCATAATAAACGCCCGATCAAGCCCAAGGACCGCAGCCGAGATGGAGGTATACATAAAAGGGGCACCATTGGCAGATCTTAAAGACACTGAAGGGGCGAAAGATTAAATTGGCGCCAATTATAAAGTTGAGCTAGTCCTAGTGAAGGCCTAATCCAGAAGGGGAGATCCAGGATCCAACATATCATAATTTGACATTGAATGAGCAAATAAAGCCAATACAGAATATTGGTCAAGACCTTAGTGTGGCGTCCCTCACGATGTATACGAATAGAACATCTCAGGATGCCAAGTATCCAGCAAACCCATGACAAAATTGGCATGCCCGAGGCAGGAATCCAAGCACAGTTGTTGTACATTAAAATGGGACTATCCCTGTGATGTTGCATCCAAAGTGAACACAGATGTTGAGATGAAGCTGACAACGTTATGTGGCACAACGATCTCCTGCCACTGCACGCTCCTTCATGGCAGCCAATAGTCACAACAGCTATTTATATTTTCTATACTAAAATTTTCGGTTAGATTGTGAAGAATCACGGAACAAATTGGTGCTTAGTTGAAGCTAACTGCAGTGAAGTGACGTACACCAAAAGTCAACCAGTTTACTCAACTAACCTTCTTCAGTGCACGTCGTCATGTGGCAAGATGAAGTTGGAGCCAAATGGTTTTTGAAACAATAAATGTCGGGCCATGTCTACGCCCGTTTAATTCCCTTTCTTACCTTCATGAATGACTTGTACAGGAAGTTAAGGTCAAGCTGGTGGATGTTGCCAATCAACACCCATGGCCGAGGACCAGGTGGGAAGTCCTTGGGGTCGTTCCTGAGGCACAGGGGGCCAGAGAGCAGCAGGAAGAGGAGCACCACCACGGCCAACAGGGCCAGCGTTGTGGTGCCAAACGTCGGCAGAATCGTGTCCATTCCCAGCACATCCAGCACCATTTTAGAAGATATGCCGGCACTCTGGCCGAACAGTTAAAAAAATTGTTATAAAAAAAACAACGACCATAATAGACAGTCCCCAAGATACAAATGTCCGACTTACAAACATCCGCACCAACCAACGAACCGCCATAAGATGTTATTGTTTAACCATCTGAACGTTTCGGTCGTACATTACAAACCAAACCGAACTGCAGAACTATTTTGTTCGACGGAGCGGTCCTCCATGAGCTGTAATGAGTCCCCAGCATCCTGGGTGATGCACGATAGTGAACCGCCCCTTCTGAAAAGCACCTCCGATTAGCACATTTGGCTTCGTACGGTGCGAAATAAGTTCAACATGCATACATGCAAGCCAGCATCAGGATTCAAGGTAAGTGGAAATAAAACGTATCTTTTTTAATTGTCATATTCCTTTATGTATGCTTTATTTACTATATAGTATTTATTACAGTATTACATGCGAATGTACAATATTTCTTATTATTTATGATTTTAACAATTCTTTCTATGTTTCACAAAAGCACAACATATAACACTGACTATGTACTGCAGAGTACAATTACATTTTGAGCTCCGAGATACGAACAAATCGATTTACGAATGGGTCTCACGAATGTAACCCGCTCGTAAGTCGATGACATCCGTACGCAACAAGTCAGCTTCAACTTTGGAAGATGGAGGGCCTACGTCATTTATTCACTTTTCCCACGAAGTTTTTCTCAAAAAAGTAAAGCTGGATTTTCCCAGCAAATGTCACGGTAACATTCTTTTCTAAGGGGCTAACATGTAGCAATACGAAGAACATGATAATTTACAGTTCATATTAAAATATATTTTTTAAATGCTGTACAATGTTTATATATATTTTCTTTCTCATGGTATATACATCAATGAATGTGTTAAAGTGCAGTTCGTACATATGCAACACCATTAAGAAAACATAAGCAAGATATACATTTCACAATGCACTGTAGTTATAAAAAATGCTTTGCTAATTTTGAGGAACTATGCATATTTTAATGTAATTGAACGCAGGTTTTGGAAAACGGTTAACCCATATTGTACCAGAAAACCAATGGGTTCAACTCCTGGATTAATTATTTGGCTACCCACAAAATATCATACTGCTGTCTGCGTGCATGAACTCTATCTGATTTTGCAGATGTGGCCTTCGTTTTAGAGAAGTTGCCCAATGTTGTTAATGATTACATCTAATCAGCTTTGGCTCATGCAAGCCCTCCCCGACTTATGAATGCCCCACTTACAAGCATCCACACTTCCAAATGAGCTTACATAAGATATTAATTGTTTTTACCCATCCGACTTGCGAACGTTCACTCGTACTTGCGAATCGAACCGCGGTACTATTTTGTTCAGCGGAGCAATCTTACACGAGATGTTGTGAGCCACATCATCTCTCATGGAGTGTCTGTGTGTGTGCACGCGCACGTGTGTGTGAAAGTGAGTACCTGGTGCGGTGTGTAAACATCACCACTCGGGAGACAAAGGCGGTTAGGCGTGGTGCTGGTCACCCATCCGCTCGTGTACCATTCAGTACTTCATAGGTGCTCGCTAACAGCACTTGCCCTGACAGTCTGTTCAAGGCTATACGGCGGATGTTTGTAGTGGAAAATGATAAGTGTAGCGGTTAGCGCGCTGCGCTATTCCCAATCATGACCAACACTGGTGACGATGATCTGAACCGGTCCTAGGCCTCTTCCCCCTAGATCGACTCGGCCTCAAATGAGTACCAGTTGCGGTGTGTAAACATTGCCATTGGGGAGACAAAGGCGGCCGGGCGTGGTGTTGTTGGTCACCCACTCCCTCGTGTGCTGTGCCGACCAGCATAGATGCTCGCTAACAGCACTTGCCCCAATAGTCTGTTAAGGCTACACGAAGGATCTTTGTCTTTGTATCCATGTGTAGTGTCAGTGGAGCGGGAGACAAGGTTCTTGAGGAGGCAACATTTTCGGGTTCACAGGTTCGCCCTCACTTCTCCCCAGTCATCTAGCCTCGCCTTGACACAACCCTGACCGTTTTACATTGACGGCGCTGACCAAGACAGTCAATAACTATTCGGCTGCACAATATCTAGCGAAGACGGCAGTGACGAAGGCGGGGAAGACAGCGTTGACGAGACGAGCCTACTTCCCAGAACCGGCAGCCCCGAGCTCCCATTCTCCACTGCTTTTATGCTACCAGGCGCGGCCTGGCTCCACCCTGGCCACGCCTCTGTGTGTGTGTGCAATTGTGACTCATTGCATCCCTTCCGACAAGCAAGCCAGAATCAGTACTCAACGTATGTGATAATGTTTCCGTCTTCTATCTATGTTACTTTATTTAATGTTTATTTTCTGTTAAGTACTTTTTTTTACAGTGCAAATATACAACATTTATTGTTATTCACGAGTTTAACAATACTTCCCTTTTTGTTGAACAGTTACACATTTCATATCACTGACTGCATGGGCAATTAAATGTACTGTATTTATTATTGTTAAGACAAAGATCTCCCGTATAGCCTTAACAGACTGTTGGGGCAAGTACTGTTAGCGAGCACCTATGAAGGCCGGCACGGCTCACGAGGTGGATGGGCAGCACCACGCTTGGCCGCCTTTGTATCCCCAGTGGCTATGTTTACACAATGCACCAGGTACTCATTTGAGGCCGAGTCGACCTAGGGAAGGTCCAGGACCAGTTCAATGATTAAATACACACAAACAGACGCACACTCCAATGAAAAACCGTTCGACTTATGAACAGAGGGATCGGGGTCCGTTGTGGGGCTCAGCCTGGAGACCCGCCGGCGCAGCGGCACCTGGCACTCGAGATACCGACACCACCAAGGAGGGAATGCCGCCCGGAGCTCGCTTTTGCCGCCGCCGCCAGGGAGAGAGCGCCGCTCGAAAAAAAGAGTGCCTCGGTGACCTCCTGGCCGCCGTTGCAGCTCTGGCGGTTGTTATCCAGCGGGAGGATGATGACCACGTGGCGCCAACACCGCTTCCACGCACCTCCATCACCGTTTCCCGCGCGCGAGTAACGCGGGAGCCCGCCAAAATCTTCAACGTGCAGGAACTAACTCCCACCGAGGCCGACCTCCCGCCAAAACAGCTTGATGCAGATACGTGGCTTCAAGAAGCGGCTCCCCTTCTTACGGGAGTTCGCCACCATGGGCAGCGACTGGGAGGCGTTCCGCCACCGGTTCTCCGCCACCTGCATGCTGGCGGGGTGGACAGAGGAGTCGTTGTGAGCGCTCCTCACGGCACTCGACTATGATGCTTTGGCAGCGCTCGACGCTATCCCTGGCGCAGATGGGGGTGATCTTCGCCCCACCGTCCACCAAGCGGCATAGGTTTGCGACGCGTAGGCGGGGGAGGCCGAGACGCCCCTTGCCTACCGCATCGCACTCCTGGCAAAGTCGGCGTTTCCTGGCATGGACCAGGTGGGGCAGGATTCCCTCATCCTCCAGAAGATGCTGTTGCTGGCCCAGGAGCTCCAGGTCGTTTTACCAGCCACGGAGGACGATGTGCTGACATCCCTCCAGGTCGCGCGGTGCCTCGAGGCACATCTTAACATCTGTCGGCATTCTGGTGTGGTGGCGAGCACGGGACCGGCTGCGGAGGAGGAGGGAGCGCTAGCGGGGGAGCAGCACCTGCAAGTTGGTGTTTTGCATCCCACGGCTAAGTGGAGGAGATCGCGAAAGATCAACTGTGCGGGCGAGATGGATCGAGGGGAGCTTTTCCTCGACAGAGGGACGGCCCCATTTTTTGCTTCAAGTGCGGGCTGCCGGTTACACGTCTCCGTGGGGTGCCGCGCTCAACAATGAGGACCCTCCTCGTCGACGCCAGCTATGGATCGTCGCCCCTTCTCTCCACTGGGTCCTCAGGCGAGTCGCAGTGCACCTCACACAGCCCTCTGTTCCACCTCACATCGGGTTCGGAGTCGTGTGTTGGGAATTTTTGTCATGGTTCGTTGAGTGCTGTCCGGCACTCTGTGGGCGAGGGTTGGCCGCGGCGTCCCGCATAATTGACGGCCCTGGCACGCCGTATTGTGGCTGCAGCGGCCGGATCATCTGCTATTATCGGGACCCTTGAGGGGGTAGAGGTACGTATTCTTGTTGAGACGGGAGCGTCGGCGACGATCATTTCGGAAATGATTTTTGATTGTTTGCCACCAAAATCGCGTGCCATTTTGCCCGTCTCCATACCCTGTTTTGCCACCAACGGTCGGTCGTTAGGAATTATTGGCCAGTTATTGGCTACAGTATGTATTGGCGACATTTGATTGATGGGCCTGATTCTCATTTCCAAATCCTGCCTGCCTGTTAGGGACGGATTTTATGGGGAAGATTTCGCTAAATATCCTGGTGGATCAGGGCTGCATAGAGTTGCCGTCAGGCCGCCGAATGTCATTCTTGTCATCGCCAACTCTATTTTGCACGGCAAACGCATCAGTCCCAGTGTTGGCCAACCGAACGGTTAATATTCCCCCCGGTGCACAGATGCTCATTCCCTTACGTCTAAAAAAACAACTCGACCCGAAATTCGATCATAGAAGGGATGTTATTAGCCCCCTCTACCAAGGCGGTTCGTGGCCAAAATTTAGTGTATGTGCAGACATTGGTGGCGGGCGATCAACAACCATTCATCCAAGTCTTGAACGTCGGTCCAGATGCATCTGTTATTCAAGAGGGCACTGTTTTGACACATGCATCGGCCGCGGGTTGCTAAGGGAAGAGCGGCAGAAATACGGGTGTTGCATCAGCTGCGGGGCAGGGTAAGGACTGTGACGAGTCATGGCTGGACGCGCTCTGTACCGAAAGCAAAGATTTATCAGAGGCACAGAGGTTCGAGCTGCGTGCGCTCTTAAAGGAGTTCTCCGATGTTTTTAGCAAAACAAAATTCGACATTGGCTGCACACCCCTACTGCACCACCACATCGACACGGGAGACTGCGCCCCCATTCGTCAAAACCCATATCATTTGAGTCCCAAGGAGATGTACCATGTACACCACGTGGTTGATGAGATGTTGGCCGCCAACATAATTTCTCCGTCCAACAGCCCTTGAGGGGCACCCATTGTGCTCGTTATAAAGCAGGATGATAGTTTGAGGTTTTGCGTGGATTTCCGCAAACTCAACAAAGTTTCCATGGCTGATGCGTAAATGCTCCCATGGATGGACGACTCATTGGATGTTTTGTCGGGAGCACGATTCTTCTCTACACTCGATTTGTTGTCAGGGTTTTGGCAGTTTCCTTTGGATGACAGCTCTCGACCAAAAACTGCATTCCGCACACCCCAAGGGCTCTTAGAGTTTAACCGGCTTCCGATGAGACTTCACTCAGCCCCGGCCAAATTCCAACGGCTGATGGAGCTGGTATTGGCAGGCCTACAATGGGACACGTGCTTAATTGACCTCGACGTCATTGTATTCGGACGTACGTTTGAAGAGCACCTACAGAGGTTTGCGGGCAGTTTTCCTCAAAATTGCGGGCTGCTAAATAGAAGTTTAACCGCAGAAGTGCCACCTGTTGCAGAGTTCGGTCAGGTACCTGGGCCACATTGGCGAATCCGGGATATCAACGGACCCTGACAAAACTGCGTGTGTGCGCACGTGGCCAACCCCCAAGTCGGTGAGTGAAGTACGTAGTTTTGACTTTTCATCCCCGGTTAGCCATGATCGCATAACCGCTCCACGTCCTCACGGCCAAGGGTCAGAAATTTCGGTGGAGGGAAGAAGAGGAGGCTGCGTTTACCGCACTGCGTGACGGCCTGGTCAACGCACCTCCCCTTCGGTACCCCGATTTTTCTTTACCCTTTATCCTCGACACGGACGCCAGCAACACTGGTATAGGTGCCGTTTTTTGGCAGGTTGTGGACCGGGTAGAGCGTGTGGTTGCATACGGGAGTAGGGTGCTGTCATCGGCAGAGCAGCGCGACTGCATGACAAGCAGAGAGTTTCTGGCGATTGTCTATTTCGTACAGCAGTACTGGCCGGACCTCTATCGGATCATGCGGCTCTGCAGTACGCACTGTGTGTCGAACAGTTGTTGGGTCAGCTTTCCCGTTGGCTTGAGGACCTTCAGGACTACGCGTTTGTAGTTTCCTACAGGAAGGTCGCTCGCCACATAAATGCGGATGCGCTGTCACGGTTGCCACCGAGCGACCAGTGCGCGTGCATTTCGAGTGCGGGGCGATGCAAGCCCGCTGACGGGGTACCGCCCCGCACTGTGGTCACTGCGGTGGACGGTGCAGGTACTGACACTGCTGACAGGCAGGACCACACTCTGGGTCTCACAAACACCGAATGGGGGCAACTCCAGGCGGAGGACGCCTCCTTATTAAATATTAGGCGCCGTGTTAATGACTCCGCGGATGGCGGGAACCGACGCGCTTTGTCCATGGTGATCATTAAAGGAGGCCTCCTAATGAGATGGGATGCGGAATTGCGTAAATATAACTTGGTCGTTCACACCATCTTGCAGGGTAAATTGATCTGGGCGATGCACGAACGCGTGATGCACCTGGGTATCCAAAAGACCCCGTTCACTCTCCGCCCAAATTTTTTCTGGCCCGACATGGCTGTGGATGTGCGGAATGTGCTGCTAGGTTGCACTGAATGCGCCCGCCGAAAACTTCCGCCAAAATTGGCTTGCCCCCCTCTCCATCCATTAACATAGCCTGTGTGAATGAGCTCGTCATGCTCAACATGCTCGGTCCCTTTCCTACTGCGGGGTAATAAATATTTGTTGGTGGATATGGAGTATCTCTCGCGGTGGCCAATGGCCTGGCTGGTGCTGGACCAGTTGGCTGCGACGATCACGGATGCTTTCCTCCACGGGTATGTCTTCAGATCCGCACCCTGCCCTATCACCCGCAAACTGGACGGGATGGTGTAACGCCTCAACAGGACCCTGACCTCCATGCTGTGCCAGCAGGTAAATGCGGAGCAGACGGACTGGGACCTTCACGTCCCAGGTGTTCTTGCTGCATACTGATTGCTCCTTACGCTTCCACCGGCTAGTCGACGTTTTTCCTCATGTACGGGAGAGAACAGGATCAACCTATGGATATTTAATTGAATCCGGGGCTAGCAAGCAAAACCATGCCCACCCCTGTACTCCTTACCTTCCAACGCTTAGCCGAAGCTAGGGTATCTTCCAGAGGAAATTCGGCCATGCACCAAGAAACAGGGACCAAATGGTCAATAGGGGATAGGGTATGGCTTTATTGCCCCCAGGTCCCGGCGGGGACATCCCCTAAACTATATAAGCCTTAGTGGGGTCCCATGGAAATTGTGGAGGTTAAAAGCCCACAGAGTGGTCGCATCCAGTTCGGTCGCAGGCACTGGTTCGTGCATGCGTCGCGTCTGAAACCCTTTTGGCCACCTGACAGCGCCCCTTCATCTCCACTACCTGAGGGCTGTGTGTCGGGTGCGCCCGATGTGCTGGGCGGGGGTCCGCAGATGTGGTACCTCAAGAGATTTCTGCCGATACCCCTATAGGGACACAGCGCCTAAGGTCGGCGGAGCGACTGATTTCAGCCGCCAGGTTTGGGACCCTGCGAGAGGGAGCGGCCATCATCCGCTCCTTCTTCGGCTGACCAGCCCTTGTCTTCTTCTTCATCTCCACAGGAGGAGCCGCGGCACTTGAGCCAGTTTTGTCCCGCCCCGGAATCTCCCGAAAAGGACTCCCTCACCTCGTCTGGGGGCCTGGCAACAAAGACCCGCTCCAAGACTTCTCGTTTTAATTGACCCTTAGTGGCAGACAAGCCTCCTCGTCACTGCGGTTGTGGTATTCCGCACGTGCCGGGGTGGTCGTGGATGACTCCGGCCTCCCGCGTGCCATGGGTGGTGACTCGCTTGCTGGGGGACGGTTGTGCTGCTCCCAGGGGGTCTTGTATGCAGCGTTTTTGGGGCGCTCGCCCCGCCGCATTTGTTGTTCGACTCTGTTTCCCTGCGCTTTCGTGGCTGACGACGTTCTTCGTTGCCATTTATCTTGCCGTTTGGTTGCTTGTTGTTAGTGTCGTAGCGCTCTCGTTGTGCTCTCCTTTCCTTAATGGCCTCCCCTTTAGTTATGCGATTTTTGTATGTGTGCTATGGTCTCGGGGTTGAACACACTGGCTGGGGAAAAGTCATCCATACATAGGCACTGGCCGTGCTCGATTGGCCGCGCTTACAGCCCTTCCCTTTTTCCCCTTTCCCCCTTCTCGGCTGCATGGGATTACTGCTGGGATGGGGTCCATTGCCTCCGACGCTATTGCATCCTCTTCCCCTCCTCTTCGATTCGGGGAGGGTTTTACAGCCGGGTCGGCTGTATTTTTTTTCTTATATAGGGGAGGATAATCTAGATTTGACGTTTTCATGACTGCAGGGATCCATACTCTTTGGTTCTTTTGGTAAAGTCACGTAGGTATAAAATAAAATTAATGAAATCACGACGTTTCTGGCGCAACACAAGCGTCCGTCATCAGGTGGGACAACCACAGCAAGAAACAATTGCTGAAGTGGGCAAAAGAGCTGTTGTGACAAGAGGCTATATAGGTAAGAGAGGGGGGAGGAGCCAGGGAGGAGAGATAGAGAGGGGGTGTGGGGTAGGGTGAGCAAAGGAGAGCAAGGCAAAATGCCGGGGCGGGGGGGGGGGGGTGGGAGAAGTGAGCGCGGCTGAGAGTGGGAGGCTGAAGAAACTGGAGATGCGGATATGAAGGTAACACCATAAAGCAGTTTAGGTTTTGCCTGGTTAATAGCATAAGTCCAATGATTGCTCAATTTGTATCCATCTTCTCGGTTGTAGTTATGTCTATCTGACCTACAAAAGTCATTTTATGTCTGTCTGTCTGTCCATCTGTCCGTCTGCGTATGGATTTGGCTCTCGGACCGTGGGGTTCGCCGAGATAACATTTTGCTGGTGGGCACGCCCTTGGCCCCGCGGTGGGAATAGGTATTTCCGTTTTTTCGTTCCTAAACTTTAAATCGGTCCCATTTTCGATTTAGTGCGATATCTCTTTATTTATTTATTTACGTTTGCCGACCAGCGCGCGACGAGGCACCCATTTGCGCATGTGCGAGGGCGGTTGCCCCTGGCAAAAGGGACGTTGCCCCTGGTAACACGCGGTTGCCCCTGGCAACGGGCAGCAACGCTGTTGCTATGGGGTGGACGCCATTTTTAATTTCCGTTAAAAATATGCACACGCATTAACACGCAGCGCTGAGGTAAATTCATCAAAGTTTCACTCACTACTCACCCTCACCACCACCACTCACCCTCGCCACTCACCCTCACCACCACCACTCACCCTCACCACTCACAAACCCTCAACACTCACCCTCACCACTCACCCTCACCACTCACTCTCACCACTCACGCTCATCACTCACCACTCACCCTCACCACTCACCGCTCTCACCACTCACCCTCCCCAACTCACGCCTCACCCTCACCACTCACCCCTCACTACTCACCACTCACCCTCACCACTCACCCTCACTACTCACCACTCACCACTCTTCTTCACCACTCTTCCTCACCACTCTTTCTCACCACTCTTCCTCACCACTCACCCTCACCACTCACCCTCACTAATCATCCTCACCACTCACTCTCTCACCACTCACCACTCACGCTCACCACTCACCCTCAACACTCACCCTCAACACCACCACCACTCACACTCACCACTCACCCTCACCGCTCATCACTCACCGCTCACCACTCACCCTCACCACTCACCCTCACCACTCACCCTCACCACTCACTCATCACTCACCGCTCATCACTCACCCTCACTACTCACCACTCACCCTCACCACTCACCCTCACCACTCACTCATCACTCACCCCTCACTGCTCATCACTCACCCTCACCACTCACCCTCACCACTAACCCTCACCACTCACCCTCACCACTCTCCCTCACACTCACCACTCACCCTCACCACTAACCCTCACCACTCACCCTCACCACTCACCCTCACCACTCATCACTCACCCTCACCATTCATCTTCACCAATCACCACTCACCCTCACCATTCAACCTTGCCACTCACCGTTCACCCTCACAACTCACCACTCACCCTTCACCCTCACCCGAACCACTCACGCTCACTACTTACACTCACCTCTCACCACTCACCACTCACCCCTCACCACTCACCCTCACCCTCACCACTCACCACTCTCCCTCACTCTCACCACTCACCCTCACCGCTCACCCTCACCACTCACCCTCACCACTCACCACTCACCCTCACCCCTCACCACTCACACTCACCCTCACCACACACACTCACCACTCACCCTCACCATTCATCTTCCCCAATCACCACTCACCCTGACCACTCACCCTCACCACTCACCCTCACCACTCACCACTCACGCTCACCCCTCACCACTCACGCTCACCATTCACCCTCACCGCTCACTACTCACCCTCACCACTCACCCACGCCACTCACCCCTCACCACTCACCCTCACCACTCACTACTCACGCTCCCACTCACGCTCACCACTCACTACTTACCCTCACCACTCACGCTCACCACTCACCACTCACCCTCACTACTCACGCTCACCACTCACCCTCACCACTCACGCTCACCACTCACTCTCACCACTCACCCTCACCTCTCACCACTTAGTGGTGAGCGGTGAGGGTGAGTGGTGAGGGTGAGTGGTGAGTGGTGAGGCTGAGTGGTGAGGGTGAGTGGTGAGGGTGAGTGGCGAGCGTGAGTGGTGAGGGTTAGTGGTGAGCAGTGAGGGTGAGTGGTGAGGGTGATTGGTGAGGGTGAGTGGTGAGGCTTAGTGGTGAGCTGTGAGGGTGAGTGGTGAGGGTGTGTGGTGAGGGTGATTGGTGAGGGTGAGTGGTGAGTGGTGAGGGTGAATGGTGAGGGTGAGTGGTGAGTGATGAGGCCGAGTGATGAGGGTGAGTGGTGAGGGTGAGTGGTGAGGGTGTGTGGTGAGGGTGAATGGTGAAGGGTGAGGGTGAGTGGTGAGGGTGAGTGGTGAGGGTGTGTGGTAAGGGTGAGTGATGAGGAAGAGTGGTGAGGTTGAATGGTGAGTAGTAAGGGTGAGTGGTGAGTGGTGAGTGGTGAAGGTGAGTGGTGAGGGTGAGTGGTGAGGGTGAGTTGTGAAGGTGAGTGGTGAGGCTGAGTTTTGAGCGGTGAGTGGTGGTGGTGAGGTTGAGTGGTGAGGGTGAGTGGTGAGGCTGAGTGGTGAGTGGTGAGGGTGAGTGGTGAGGGTGAGTGGTGAGGGTGAGTGGTGAGGGTGAGTGGTAAGCAGTGAGGGTGAGAATGAGTGGTGAGGGTGATTGGTGAGGGTGAGTGGTGAGTGGTGAGGGTGAGTGATGAGGGTGAGAGGGGAGTGGTGAGTGGTGAGGGTGAGTGGTGAGGGTGAGTGGGGAGCGGTGAGGGTGAGTGGTGAGGGTGAGTGGGCAGGAAGAGTGGTGAGTAGTATGGGTGAGTGGTGAGGGTTAGTGGTGAGGGGTGAGGGTGAGTGTTGAGGGTGAGTGATGAGGCTGAGTGGAGAGTGGTGAGGATGAGTGGTGGGGGTGAGTGGTGAGGGTGATTGTTGAGGGTGAGTGGTGAGGGTGAGAGTTGGTGGTGAGGGTGAGTGGTGAGTGGTGAGGGTGAGTGGTGAGGCTGAGTGGTGAGTGGTGAGGATGAGTGGTGAGGGTGAGTGGTGAGGGTGAGTGGGGAGTGGTGAGGGTGAGTGGTGAGGCTGAGTCGTGAGTGGTGAGGGGTGAGGGTGAGTGGTGAGGGTGTGTGGTGAGGGTGAGTGGTGAGGGTGAGTAGTGAGGGTGAGTGGTGAGGGTGAATGGTGAGGGTAAGGGTGAGTGGTGAGGGTGAGTGGTGAGGGTAAGGGTGAGTGGTGAGGGTGAGGTTGAGTGGTGTGTAGGAAGGGTGAGTGGTGAGGCTGAGTGGTGAGTGGTGAGGGTGAGTGGTGAGGCTGAGTGGTGAGTGGTGAGGCTTAGTGGTGATGGTTAGTGGTGATGGTGAGTGGTGAGTGTGAGTGATGAGGGTGTGTGGTGAGAGTGAGAGTGAGTGGTGAGGGTGAGTGGTGAGGGTAAGGGTGAGTGGTGAGGGTGAGTGGTGAGGGTAAGGGTGAGTGGTGAGGGTGAGTGGTGAGGTTGAGTGTTGAGTAGGAAGGGTGAGTGGTGAGGGTGAGTGGGGAGGGTGAGTGGTCAGTGGTCAGGGGTGAGTGGTGAGGTTGAGT
This sequence comes from Lethenteron reissneri, assembly GCF_015708825.2. Taxonomy (NCBI): domain Eukaryota; kingdom Metazoa; phylum Chordata; class Hyperoartia; order Petromyzontiformes; family Petromyzontidae; genus Lethenteron; species Lethenteron reissneri. The sequence goes on from NC_083822.1 coordinate 1,897,844, forward strand.
GGTGAGGCTGAGTGGTGAGGTTGACTGGTGAGGCTGAGTGGTGAGGGTGAGTGGTGAGGGTGAGTGGTGAGGTTGAGTGGTGAGTAGGAAGGGTGAGTGGTGAGGGTGAGTGGTGAGGGTGAGTGGTGAGTGGCGAGGGTGATTGGTCAGTGGTGAGAGGTGAGTGGTTAGTGGTGAGGTTGAGTGATGAGACTGAATGGTGAGTGGTGGGGGTGAGTGGTGAGGGTGATTGGTGAGGGTGAGTGGTGAGGGTGAGTGGTGAATGGTGAGCATGAGTGGTGAGGGTGAGTGGTGAGTGGTGAGGGTGAGTGGTGAGGGTGAGTGGTGGTGAGGGAGAGTGGTGAGGGTGAGTGGTTAGGAAGAGTGGTGAGGTTGAGTGGTGAGTGGTGAGGGTGGAGGGTGAGTGGTGAGGGTAAGGGTGAGTCGTGAGGGTGAATGGTGAGTAGGAAGGGTGAGTAGGAAGGGTGAGGGGTGAGTGGTCAGTGGTGAGGGGTGAGTGGTGAGGGTGAGTGGTGAGGCTGAGTGGTGAGTGGTGAGGGTTAGTGGTGATGGTTCGTGGTGATGGTGAGTGGTGAGTGTGCGTGATGATGGTGTGTGGTGAAAGTGAGTGGTGAGTGGGTGTGGTGAGAGTGAGTGGTGAGGGTGAGTGGTGAGGGTGAGTGGTGAGTGGTGAAGGTGAGTGGTGAATGGTGAGCATGAGGGTGAGTGGTGAGGGTCAGTGGTGAGGGTGAGTGGTGAGTGGTGAGGGTGAGTGGTCAGGGTGAGTGGTCAGGGTGAGTGGTAAGTGGTGAGTGTGAGTGGTGAGGGTGAGTGGTAAGGGGTGAGTAGTGAGTACAGTCAGTATGCAGTGCTGTAATCATAGCAGGTACCACCACCACACTCGGTCTGTACTGCTCTCATCAGAGCAGGTACCACCATCACAGTACGTACTGATCTCATAGCAGGTACCACCACAGTATGTACTGCTGTCATCATAGCAGATACCACCTCCACAGTATGTACTGCTGTCATCATACCATGTACCACCACACTCGGTATGTCGTGCTGTCATCATAGCAGGTACCACCACCACAGTATGTACTCCTCTCATCATAGGTACCACCACAGTATGTACTCCTCTCGTCATAGCAGGTACCACCACACTCAGTATGCACTGCTGTAATCATAGCAGGTACCACCACAGTCAGTATGCACTGCTGTAATCATAGCATGTACCACCACAATCAGTATGCCCAGCTGTAGTCATAGGATACCACCACAGTCAGTATCCACTGCTGTAATCATAGCACATACCACCACAGTATGCACTGCTGTAGTGAAAGCAGGTTCCACCACAGTATGCACTGCTGTAATCATAGCAGGTACCACCACAGTCAGTATGCACTGCTGTAGTGACAGCAGGAACCACCAAAGTCGGTTTGCGCTGCTGTAGTCATAGCAGGTGCCACCACTGTCAGTATGCACTAATGTAGTGATAGTAGATACTGCTATCGAGTTGGTAGATACTGCTATATAGAGTTAGTAGTTACTAAAACAGTCCGTATATACCACTACAGTCAGTCAATACTGCTACAGTCAGTATATACTCCTATACAGTCAGTCCATACTACTACGGTGAGTAGCTACTAGAGTCAGTAGATACTACAATCGAGTGAGTAGATACTGCTATAGAGTTAGTAGTGACTACTATAGTCAGTGGATACTACTATAGAGTCAGCAGATACTACTATACAGTTAGTCGTTACTATATAGAGTCGGTAAATACTACTGTAGGCCGTCGTTACTGCTACAATCAGTAGCTACTACTGGCTCAGTAGATACTACTGTACAGTCAGTAGTTACAGCTACAGAGTGAATATATACTACTTCCTCTGTTGTATGTAGGGTGTGTAGGTATATATACCTACGTGGGGGTAAAGATATTTTTTGAGGTGGGGGGGGGGGGGGGTGTCCACAATTTTTGGAAACCTTTAAATCAACTATTTACCCCCACTTTCTATAACTTTTTGTACATTTGCAAGCCTCTTATAATTTTGTTGGTCGAGAAATGGACAAACGGCCTACCGGGCTTTCACAATATCTTAGTATCTGTGTATGTATATGTAAGGTTTTTAAGAGAAGTTTTGAAATATATTTTTCACTCGGGCAACACCGGGTACTTCCCGCTAGTCTTTTTTCATATATAAAAGTCTCCGCGCGCGCTTGCGAGGGATTTGGCTCTCTAACGATGGCATTTACGACCAAAACAATTTGCCAGGCAGCACGCCCTAAGCAACGCGGTGGGAATAGGCTATTCCGTTTTCTCACCCGTAAACTTTGAAGTGGTTTAATTAACAAATTTGTGGCATTCTTATTTTTATTATTTACTTATTGCGTGACATCGACCATACCAACTGACAACAATTGCCTGGGGGGGGGGGGGGGGGGGGGCGGACCCTGCCAAGTGATGCGCATTCGGTCCAGCTCACGGGGGACATTTCATTTTACGCGTTTAACATGCAATAAATATACACATCACGCTGCGGAGTTTTCACCACAGTCTGATGTCCTCTTCGCCCCCCCCCACAACACGATGCATCCAAATTTCGATTTAAAGCTTTCGTGACTGCATGGGTTAATATTCTTGGTTCTTTCGGTAAAGTCACGTAGAAGGGAAATTATAAAGTAATAAAATTAAAACATAATAAGATAAAATTCTCACGACGTTTCGGCCACAACGCAGATAACTCACCTTCATTGTTTACTATTATGAAACTAATAAGTTGGCAGAAATTACAATAATGTTTGTGTTTCAGATAAGAACTCAGGTTCATTATTTACTATTATGAAACAAATACGTTGCCAGATATTACATTAATAATGTTTGTGTGCGCAAAACTAATTTTTCATTATTAGATTGATAGATATTCCCTTTTTTAGCTGTGCTTTTATCACGCTACGATGGTCTACTGCCAGTCTGTCATGTGGGCTGCTGCCTGCTGATTAATTAACGTCAGTGCACTGGCACTATTATCTACTACTGCTAATTTTCATTTTGACCATTATGAGTGTATGCCAGTCTATAATCTGTTACCTGCTTCTTTACCTCACTCAGTGTACTGCCAGCCTTTCATGTCGACTGTATTCTGCTTTTTCAGCTGCTGCCCGTATTGCCAGCTTTTTATTTCGACTGTAGCAATGCTTTTGTCATTGAGTCGGCGTACTGGCAATCTATAATCTATACTATAGCGTGCTTCTAAACTTACCTATGCGTACTGCTGCTCTTTAATTTACACTTATTTCTGCTTATTTATTCAATGCATTTCTATTGTTTCGTATGCTCATGTCACGCTATTTACTCATACGTAGTACTGCGATGCTGATAGCTGTGTCATCATCGGGGATTGCTGTGCACGTCGATATGTGTGTGTGAGTCGATGTGTGTGTGTTTGAGTCCATATGTGTGTGCGTGTAGGTCCATGCGTGTGTTTAAGTCCATGTGTGTGTCTGTCTTTTTCGATTGGACAACGCCCGATGTGTGTGTGTACGTCCAAGTGTTTGTGTTTGTGTGTCAGTCCAAGTGTGCGTGTCAGTCCATTTGTGTGCGTATCAGTCGCTGTGTGTGTGTTAGTCCATTTGTGTGTGTTAGTCGATGTGTGTGCATGGCTCCATCTGAGTGTGTAAGTCAATGTGCGTTTGTGTGTCTATGTGTGTCACTCGATGTGTGTGTGTAAGTCAATGTGTGTGTGTGTGAGTCGATACGTGTGTGTTAATCCATGTATGTGTATCTAAAGTAGATGTCTGTGTGTCAGTCCATATGTGTATGTGGGTGTAGGCCAATATATGTGTCAGTCTATGTATGTGTGTGTAAGTCCATATGTGTGTGTAAGTTCATGTGTGTTTACATCAATGTGTGTGTGAGTCCACGTATGTCTGTGTGTGAGTCGATGTGTGTGTGTGAGTCGCTGTATGTGTGTACGTCGATATATGTGTGTGTAACTCCATGTGTGTGTATCTAAAGTGGATGTCTATGCGTGTGAGTCCTTATGTGTGTGTGTGTAAGTCCATGTGTTTGTGTGTGTGAGTCGATATGTCTGTGTGTGTCAGTCCATGGGCGTGTATGTTAGTCGCTTTGTGTGCGTGGCTCCATGTGAGTCAGTGTAAGTCCATTTCTTTGCGTGTCTGTAGGTCCATGTATGCGTGTGAGTGAATGTATGTGCTTTATTTACCTGGTCAAGGCCTATGATACCAGCAGTAGGCCTGGCCTTTGGGTTGTTCTTCATGTTTTCCGAGTCCCTCACACTTTGCTCACGATCCTTAAGGACCTTCATGATGGTGAACGGCACCACGTCAAACTACGTGCCTGTCAATCAGAGCCATTCCCTCTACACCTTGGGGTGCGACAGGGATGTCCTCTGACTCCCACATTATTTAACATATCTTTTGACCACGTAGTTTGTGAAGCATTCAATGACTGTACCGGAGGAATTACCATAATGTACAGATACAATGGGAGGCTGATTGATGTCCGGGTGCGGTCAAGGGATGGCTCCCTATTGATCACCATGTTATGTATGCCGATGCTCTGGTGATTGCTGCTCCCTCAGAGGAGGAGTTGGAGGTACTGCTGCTGAACTTGGAGCTTGGCACTAAGAGGTGGGGCCTTACCATCAGCCCCATCAAAACCAAGCACCTGCCTGGGTATTTTGTACCATCGGACAATCCACCCCCACAACTCACAATTGGTGATGCGGCAGTTGTGGAGAGATTGCAGAGATTCCCATACCTGCCCAGTGTGCTCATGACCGGCTCCGGTTTAACAGCAGAGGTCTCACTCCAAATCAGCCGAGCGCCATTATCTTTTCATCGGCTGCGTTACGCTGTGTGGAAGCTACCTGGTCTCTCGCTCCACATGAAGCTCCAGGTCTTCTCGGCCACGGTAATTCCCTCCCTTCTCTACTCTTGCGATATGTGCACCCACCTAATGGAACATCTTCGCCGGTTAGAAACATTTAGGCTGGCCTGCCTACGATCGATCCTGGGTTTCACCATGCTGGATTGTGTGATGAGTTCACAAATCCTTGAAAGATCTGGACAAAGTCCCAGACCTCCTCTGGCAGGCAAGGCTGCGTTGTCTGGGCCATGTAGCCCGCATGCCTAGCCACTGCATGCCTAAACAGCTTTTGTTAAGCTGTTCTGCCGGATCGAGGGAGCTAAACGTGCACGGCACAAGCTAGAGAAGAGATTGAGTGATGTGGCACAGGACGATGTAGAGCTGAGTGGACTTGTCGATGACTGGTACCAGCGGTGTCAAGATCGGCCTCTGTGGAGGAGCCTCGTGAAGGACGCTACTGGCCAGTTGGAGGCAGTCGCCCACCAACAACAACGGAGGGTGGAGGAGCGACGCTCAGAACAACGAGCGGAGCGTCGGGTGGCTAAAGCACAGCACGTTAGCACAGTAGAGGGCACAGGTGGTGCATCAGTCAGTCGTCTCAGTCAAGTCGACCCATGGCACCTGGGTCTACCCAGTGACTTCCTGCCAGCGGGCGTTCGAGACTTCACGTGACCTCAAGGTGCACATAGCCTGCCACAAGCGTTGTGGTGACGTCAACGCCACTTAGTGGCGAATGGCTGTTGCTGTTGAGTCTATGTATGTATGTATGAGTCGATTTGTGTGTGTAACTACATGTGTGTCTCTAAAGTCGATGTCTGTGTGTGTGAGTCCATATGTGTGTGTGCGTGTAAGTCGATGGGTTTCTATGTGTGTGGGTCGATGTCTGTGTGTAAGTCCATGTGTGTGTCTGCCCTTTTTGCCCGGGCAACGCCGGGTACTTACCGCTAGTGTTTATATATCTGGATGGCTTCATGAACAAACCTTTGATAGTAGCCTGAAGGTTTGCAGAGTACCTTGGTCTCGGAAAAAAAACAATTTCATGCGATATTGTTTTTCCCAGGTCCGATTCAGTACAGTACACAAATCCGTGATCTAATCCCATCTGTGAAGGATGGAATTTCTGACATGCAATATCCTGGAGTCTACAAACTAAGTTGTTCCTGTGGTGGGTGTTACATTGGGGAAACATAACGACATATCTCGAACCGTGTTCGCGAGCACAAGTCAGATCTGAAACACGGCAAAACTTATACCTCTGCCGTGGCTGACCATTGCTATAACGCTGTGGGCTTTCATGATATTGTTTTTTTCTGAGACCAAGGTACTCTGAAAACCTTTGGGCTACTATCAAAGGTTTGTTCATGAAGCCATCCAGATATATAAACATAGACATAATTTCAACCGAGATGGATACAAATTGAGCAATCATTGGAAGCATGTTATTAACCAGGTACAACCTTAACTGCTTTATGGTGTTGCCTTCATATCCGCATCTCCAGTTTCTTTAGCCTCCCACTCCCAGCCCCGCTCACTTCTCCCCCCCCCCCGGCATTTTGCCTTGCTCTCCTTGCTCGCCTTACCCCACACCCCCCACCTCTATCTCTCCTCCCTGGCTCCTCCCCCCTCTCTTACCGATATAACCTCTTGTCACAGCAGCTCTTTTGCCCACTTCAGCAATTGTTTCTTGCTGTGGTTGTCCCACCTGATGACGGACATTTGTGTTGCGCCAGAAACGTCGTGATTTAATTTATTTTATACCTACGTAACTTTGCCGAAAAAAACAAAGAGTAGGGGAGGATAGTGAACTTTCCCGCATGGGTTGTTCTTGTTTATTGTTATTTGTTACTGGTTCAGGTTTTGTATTGGGGGTCATGCTTTGCCATTTACGAAATGACGGCCAGCCGTATTGGCTGTGGGGAACATTGAGGAGTTTTATAAAAAAAAAAACTCCTCTGCCCTAACTTGAGTTTTTTTAAACATTTTTATTCTCTCCCCTTCGAAATCCGGGGGTTTTATAGCCGGGTCGGCTGGATTTTTATAAAGGGGGGGGGGGGGGTAGTGACATATACTGTCACTATACTGTATCGCCGGGTACTGGAGGGACACGTGACCGGGGGCCGAGAGCCCTGCCTTCATACAGTAGGGGGCAGGGCCGAGGGCGTGACGAAGCCACGGCCAAGAAAATAAAGGGGAGCCCGGAGAGGGATCGGGGTCCGTTGTGGGGATCAGCCTGGAGTCCCGCGTCTCTACATCTCCGCTCCTTGTTCGTCGGTTGAGTGTAGCCGGATATCATGGGTCAGACAGCGTGTGTGCTGGCTGGCCCGTTCCCTACACTAACGCGCACGCACATAGCGAACAGATAGACACCTAACTATAGAACCCAAGTTATGAGGGTTGTGTTTATTAAAAGTATTGCCTCCAACTACAGTGTGTGAGACTCAGTGTATAACACACTACACAGGGTAGTCCACAAGTCAGGACGCATCATCATCACTATTCATGAGCAGATAGCCCCGCAGGTGTCCACTGCACATTTCGTCATTTGTTTCCACTTTCTTCAAGTAATGGCCACATCTTTCTGGCACCAATCTCTTAATGATGTCATTCTCAGGTATTTTTTTCAGCACTGGCATGTCTGTTGAACACGTAATAGGCTTTTGCTACCCATTGTAATCCATTAGAGGTAATTTTTCTGGGATAGTTCGCGTAAATATCATTGTGTCGTTAAACCCGCCACAACCCGACACAGCCAATTAGTGAGGTTTATCACGTAAACAAACATATCAATTGCCATGTTTTATTTACGTGTGGTGGCCGGTTGAAAGGCATATTTATATTCAAGTGATCTAACCCAAAAGACTCTTATGGATTATGGTTTGTTTTACCGTTGGCAGGAAACCGGGGAACCCAGAGGAAACTCATGGAGAACATGAGTGGGGAACATACAAACTCGATACAGAAAGGCACCCGAATTGGGAATCGATCCCAAGGACCTTCTTGCTACGAGAAGCGAGTGCTAATACTGCGCCGCACTGCCATCCAGTGGATGCAGATGTGGTCCGTTGACTTTTTACCAGAGAGCAGGTTGATGAATGAAGAAGGGAAGGAAACACGAGCCAACGTTTCTGTTGTTAAAGCAGAAAAACTAAGCGGAAATGGTCATGATGTGACCAAGATGAAAATTGAGGGTAACACCCCTGATTTCCCTCTGTATCAGTTACAACCGGTCGTACCACGTTTAGGAGTATGGGTGTGCGGAAGCCCGATTCTCAAAATTGACTTGCTATAAAAGGGGAAACAAAGAAGGGGAACATAAAGAGAAGGGCGTGGCGCCAGCAGACAGCAGCAGCCGGACGCATCTACTGCTGCAGTGGGGAGACACCACACCAAAGGAAGCAGCAGTGTTCTACTTAATGCTGAAATGTGGACACACGACACGAAGGGAGCCACCAGTGCTCTATTTACTGCTATACTGTGGAGACACCACACTAAACAAGGCACCAAAGCACTGCATATTGCTTCAGGCTGACTATTAATACCTGGGACACGCAGGACCATGAGTCCCTGTAAACGGGCGTGCCGGTGGGTGCATCGGGGTGATGGAGTCGTTAGGCTGCGTTGCGTGTACAAACGGGTTACTTTTTCTTTATTACGTCCCATTATAGAGCACACAAGTCAGAATACTTGTGGAGTTCTGCCTATAAGTGTGTAGTGACATAAGAAGGGAGGGGCTGCTGGGGGCTCTGGGATCCCAGGCGAGTCCAGACGCTTAAGCCTCTGGGTGCCAGGCGCTGGGTTCCCAGGGGGTCCAGACGCTTAAGCCTCTGGGCGCCAGGCGTTGAGTTCCCAGGCGCTTAATCCCCTGGGCGCCACCAACGGGGGGTGGGGGGGGGGGGGCTGTGTGTGCTCTGTGGGATGTCTGGTGGCGCACACGGCCCCACCCCTCGTTGGACCAGGCATAAAAGGAGAGCTCCCTGGACGATCAGGGCCCAGTTGTAACTCAAGACCCAAGACCCACGACCAGCCATCTGAAGACCCTGGGATGCTGTGAGAGCCAGCGCTGGGACTCTGGAACTCCCAACTCTACGACCTTGTGAGGGCGAGTTCCAGAGCGTAGCCAGAGTAGAGTATCTAGGCTGTGTAGCTAGGCTGTGTAGCTAGGCTGTAACAGAGTATCAGGACTGTTGGAGTGTTGTGTTGTAATAAAGAAGTTACCTCTACAAGTGTCTCCGGAACCCGTTATATTTGGCGTCAGAAGTGGCTATGGAGACAAGAAGTAAGCCACGTACCTTCAGTCCTGACGGCGATGAAGAGGAGCAGGCAGCGAGGGGGCGGCCAATGCCGGCCGACAGCGACGCTGCACCGCCGGCCGACAACAACGCCGCACCGCCGGCTAAGCAGCTGTCTGCTCTGCCGACCGTCCCCTCTCCAGCGTCGGGAGCAGAGATGGAGGAGGCGCTGCTTCGCCTCGCAGAGCTGCTCTGCGCCACCGCCTCCCTCCTGGGCGAGATGCGGTGCTCGCGGCCGATGGCGGGAGGGAGAGAAGAGGCGCGGCGCTCGCCCGAGCCCGCCGCCGCCATTCCCCCCACGGATGTGGGAGATGCTTCCGGGTGTGTCGTCACTTCTGCCGGGGGAGCAATGGCCGCTGGGAGCGACGTCACTTCCGGGCCCAGCGTGAGCCAACCCGATGACGCTGCGTCATCAGTGCTGCGTCCCTCACTGCTGAGTGACAGCTGTTTGCAACCTAGCAACGCCGCGTCATCAGCGCTGCGACCTTCACTGCCGGACGACAGCTGGCTTCAACCTAGCATACCGCGTCATCAGCGCTGCGACCGGACAGTGAGGGCGCCATTCTTACTGTAACCAGCGCCGGGGCCGGCACATGGACCGACACGCTGGTCGCCGCCTTTGCTGCTCTGGCCAAAGGTTGGAGGTCGGGAGACCAGGCCCCTGACACTTCGTACATTTTACGCGCTCCGGATTAATTATTTTTTTGTTGATATTTTCTTCGTTGTCGTCGGGGAGTCGTGACTGTTGTTGGGTAAACTGTGTGGAGCTTCGCTCGTGAGTGTTGTCAATGTGTGTGCGAAACTTTGCTTGTGATTGTTAACAATGTATGGTTTATATTGAGCTTTGTTCGTGATTGTTAATGTATAGCTTGTGCTGTCATTGTTAACGATGTATATACTGTATGGGGCATTTATCTTGAGATGGTTACATGCTGCCAGGGATTGGAATTGTCATGCTGGCTCTCAAATATCTTGGGGTGCAGATCCTGACCAGGATGGCCCAGTGGGTGTTGCGTGTCTAACACGAGAGTTGTGGTCCTGTCATGCTATGGCTGACGGCTTGACCTGGCAGCCCGGAGATAGACACTCCGTGGCATGTCTAGCCTAGTGGGCTGTGTGCTCACATGGCTCGGAGAGTGTGGTCCCGTCATGCTATGGCTGACGGCTTGACCTGACAGCCTGGAGATTGAAACACTCCGTGGCATGTCTAGCCTAGTGGGCTGTGTGCTCACAGGGCTCGGAGAGGGTGGTCCCGTCATGGAATCGCTGACGGCTTGACCTGACGGCCCGGAGGTTGAGACCCTCCGTGGTACGTCTGGAGCAGTAGGCTCGCCCTGATGGCCCGGAGATTGAAACACTCCGAGGCGCGTTGAAACAGTGGGCTGGAGATTCGTGGTGTCCAGGTGTAGTTGTCCCGTTACGTTGGGACTGTATCCCTCAGTTGTTAGGGTGCATGTTGTGCAGGGAGTGAACAATGGGTCGTCTCAGATCGGTCGGTACAGCTATATGCTGCGATGCGAGTCTTGGAGAGAGGTTGGGTCTCAGATCGGTCGGTACAGCTATATGCTGCGATGCGAGTCTTGGAGAGAGGTTGGGTCTCAGATCGGTCGGTACAGCTATATGCTGCGATGCGAGTCTTGGAGAGAGGTTGGGTTTCAGATCGGTCGGTACAGCTATATGCTGCGATGCGAGTCTTGGAGAGAGATTGGGTCTCAGATCGGTCGGTACAGCTATATGCTGCGATGCGAGTCTTGGAGAGAGACTGGGTTGAAGTTCCCCCCGATATGGCCGACGTGCGCGGTTTTAGGATGGAGACGCCACGTTGGAAAGGCGGGGGGTGCAAACGGTTGACATGTAATGTCGGTGGTGGTCCTCATTGAGGGCTGCTGGGACGCAAGCACGGGATGCCTTGGAGATGCGGTTCGCGCGTGCGGCCACCATTTATGGACAGGAGCAGGCAGATTTATTTTGGTTGTGTCATGTAAATTTTATATATATTTAAAAATGTAGATACTGGAGCAGCCCTGAAGTGCGACTTCTTTGCCCAGTACATGGGTCGGCCCTGAAGTACGACTTCTCGACCCGGGACGTAGACAGACGTCCGGATAAGTGTGTGTAGAGGGATGCTCGACATGTTGGTCTTCGCCTTCTCTCCACCTGACTGATGGGAGGCTGGCAGAGTGGTGTGGATCCCTGCCATCCATGCGGTGGTTGTGTGATTTCGGTTCGATTACCGGTGTTGGTTGTGCATCCAACACGTCGGAATCTGTATATTTGTTGTTGTTAATTCCCCGTTTTCTATGCGGATCCCGAGGAGGGCTAGGTGTGCCGCGGGTCGTTTGTTCACGTGTCATGGCTTCACCTTTTTGTTGATTGATGCTTGTATATAGTGTAGAGTTGTACAGGTTGGTTATGGTTTTTATGGTTGCTTTCTTGTTCTCTTTTCTTTTCCTGTTGAGGCGCGCATATTTTTTTTTCTCTCTCTCCCTTTCGTTAATTTAAACTTTCTAATTATTGACAGCCGGGATGGCTGGAGGCTACGTAGAGGGGGGTAATGTAGTGACATAAGAAGGGAGGGGCTGCTGGGGGCTCTGGGATCCCAGGCGAGTCCAGACGCTTAAGCCTCTGGGCGCCAGGCGCTGGGTTCCCAGGGGGTCCAGACGCTTAAGCCTCTGGGCGCCAGGCGTTGAGTTCCCAGGCGCTTAATCCCCTGGGCGCCGCCAACGGGGGGGGGGGGGGGGGCTGTGTGTGCTCTGTGGGATGTCTGGTGGCGCACACGGTCCCACCCCTCGTTGGACCAGGCATAAAAGGAGAGCTCCCTGGACGATCAGGGCCCAGTTGTAACTCAAGACCCAAGACCCACGACCAGCCATCTGAAGACTCTGGGATGCTGTGAGAGCCAGCGCTTCGACTCTGGAACTCCCAACTCTACGACCTTGTGAGGGCGAGTTCCAGAGCGTAGCCAGAGTAGAGTATCTAGGCTGTGTAGCTAGGCTGTGTAGCTAGGCTGTAGCAGAGTATCAGGACTGTTGGAGTGTTGTGTTGTAATAAAGAAGTTACCTCTACAAGTGTCTCCGGAACCCGTTATAAGTGTACATGAAAGTATCATCCATAAAATTGTTGCAAAACAACCAATCCACCTGGTATGCTACGTCTCTCCGAAGGGAAGCACACGCTCCATAAACCCCCCAAACTATTCTGAATCGTTACACATGATAACCAAAGAGAAAATACACAAATTAAACTGCGGAATGGAGATGGAGAGAAGGGAAGAGAAGCATAGGAAGACTGTCAGAAGAGATTGGCGAGATAACGTCATGGAGTTCGGAGTCCACTACGTACATACATCAACAACAACCGCCATTCACCACTAAGTGGTGGTCACATCACCTCGGCGCTTGTTCCAGGCTATATGCACTTTAAAGCCACGTGAAGTGTTGAACACCTGCTGGCAGGTCACGGAAGAGAGACCCAGGTGCCATGGGTTGACTGACTGAGATGACTGGGTGATGCACCACCTATGCCCCCTACTGAGCCAACTTGCTGTATTTTAACTGCCCAGTGCTTCGCTCGTTGTGAGCATCTCTCCTCTGCTTTGCTGGAGGGCGTCTGCCTCCAACTTCCCGGTAGCATCCTTCACAAGCCTCATCCACTGAGGCCGATCTTGACACCGCTGGTACCAGTTATTGGCAATTCCACTCGACTCCATATCCTCTCGTACCACATCATTCCATCTCTTCTCTAGCCCGTGCCGTGCCCGTTTAGCCCCCTCTATCCGGCTGAACAAAAGCTGTTTGGGATGCGGTGGCTACATGACTCTACCTATGCAGCCTTGCCTGCCGGGATGAGGTCATACAATGCATACTTACATGGGTATGCAGTACACAGTAAGTTCGTACCCACCTCCTACACCCATTGACAGTGGTGAGCACGTGTTGTACACACGGTAAAGGGTGAATACTCAACTATAATTTTCCTATCTGTATTATAAAACCTGCAGGGCATATGTGTGTAGCATTTTGTTGAGGCAATTTCACTTACCTTAAACACTGCCCAAACAAATGTCCTCTAAAAATAAAAACTGGCAAATTTACTCTGACGCCAAAGCGGGGTTAGGACAAACGTGTATTGATAAAGATTATTGAATGCTGCAAAACGGCGACTTTCCAGTCTACATATCCTTCGGGAATCCCATAACTTCACCTGCTTACATCCCTTTAAATAAAACGCTGAGTTTCCCCCTCCCTCATATATAACATTCTACATCATCTTCTTGGTTCTTTCGGTAAAGTCACTCGCATTACAAATGTATGTTTCTAAATGTGGAGAGAAAAAAACGGAGTACCCGGAGAAAAATCCACGTGACCACGGGGAGAGACATGCAAACTCCAAATATACAGCAGGCGTCAGGGTCGGGAGCAGGATTGAACACACGACCTATATACTAGGCGAGGCAGTTAACGTATTGCCACCATGGCGCTCAATACATTCCCAACCGCTATCTTAACCTATGAGTGATATATTATGGCTTCATCAGGGTATCGGTAATTGCCTTAATGATATTGTACACATCAGGATCTTTATTTATCCTGGAATATATCGGATGAGCTATGAAGCTTTTTTCACAGATGTCCAGTAGGGGCGAGTCAGAAAGTTACAACAACCAATACAAAAAACGTTAGGAGTGTAAAGTATAGAAAAGTTGAGCAAATCGAAAAAAGTATTCATAAAATAGATAAAGTATATATAAGTTCAGATTGCATGAGTACAATTCCCAAGCTTGGGCGAAGCAGCAAAACAACAGCAAGAACAGTCCAAGACCACAACAAGGCAGTCCCTCAATTAAAGTTGTACATTAAAACATGATGCATGTGTAAGGACCATACGCTCGCTGTGGCAGTGGTTACTAATTAACGTGAAGGAACATGCAGGGCACGTAAGGGTAATATGGGACCTAAGTGGTCATTAATAATGATTGACACGACGGGCACTGACAGGGTCGCGTGAGGATAAGCACGGGACCTAAGTGGTCATAAATATAAATTGAGACAGAGACAGGCAGGGCCAGGTGCGGTGAGAGTGTTGGGAAAAGGGACGTGATCGGGTCATGAGGGGGATAAAAGCCGGCATGGAACAGGCTTTGGGCTGCTGTTGTGGGGGAACCAAGGAGCTGCCGTCGCTGTCCTCATCTTGGAGTGGGTCGTCTTCATCATGTTGGATTGGGCACCTTGTAGTCTTGAAAGGCTAACTTAGCGTAGAGTCACAGAAGTTACCCAGGCGTATGTAGTCACTCGCGGTTACTCGATAAGTTATCAGTGAGTCGGTGGACTTTATTCACAATAAATATATATGTAACTGAACAAGACGGTGTCTCTGAGAGCTAAATTACACATGTGTAGTGAGCAATTTCTGAGATATGTGTTGGGGGCTTCTTGTTTATTTCTCACACTTTACAGGCAGAATCAACGAGCGACATATACACTGGGCTATGTATAGCTGATCCACTCATACAACCCCATTACCGGCATCTAACCATATAGCTGGTTGACTAATACAGCGATGACTATGATGGAACCATACAGCGGATCAGCAATAAGGTCGGACGATGACGGAAGCCAGGACCCGAATCCCCACGACAGCCCCAAACCTCCGGTTACATCCCCATTATATACTACTTGGCATGGTCAATCCCCGCCCCTGGCCATGCACCCTTTTAGAACTCTCGTGCAGGATCCAGGAGCGTCCCGAGTGATCCCCGACTCTGACCTTTAGCCCAGTTACACCCCACGTATGGTTGGCTATTATATAGTGCACCCATACCCGTAATTACCCCTCCTGGTCAACAGATGGCACCCTGTCACTACAAATGTATGAAAGCATTTTACAAATACAAAACGTTATAACTTTTAGTGATAATGACATAAAATAACAAGTTATGTACTCAGTGCATTCTGTCCAAGCTTGTGTAAGATTAATTACACTGGCCTGGACTTTTGCAGGTGTTTTAGACTAATTTCAAGGTGCTGATTCCAAATCTGATCTCAGATTTGCTCTATCACATCTCATTTTTATGCTATCGGCATACCCCATTTCCAATGATTTTTTACCCTAAATTAACTCTGTTGCGAGTCAGTGACTGCTTTAGTGTTAAAATATGGTGCTGTATTTTTAGGATAGTGTGTTTATAATATCAATTAATGTAGATATCATTTATTTAATAGTTTTCTTCTGCAGGGCGTGATCTAACAATGGCTACAAAATCCGAAAGAAGGAAATGCAGTAATGACCCAGATATCTTCTGCTACATCTGTGGCAGCTTCACTTTGTACGACTTGGAGACCAAGACAAAAATTGGGCTCCTCACAAAGTGTGTAAAACCTGTGTTGAAACTTTGCGATCATGGTCTAAAGGAAAAAATGCTAAGCTGAAGTTTGGTGTGCCAATGGTTTGGAGAGAACCTACAAACCATTTGGATAACTGCTACTTCTGCCTTGTCAATGTAAAAGGTTTCAATAAGAAAAACAAATAACACTTACAATACCCAGATATCCCATCTGCCAGACGACCAGTTGAGCACTGTGAGGAAATACCTGTGCCTGTATTTACTGAGCTACCAGAGATTGATGTTGAAACCCTCAGTTTACCTGCTTCTACAGATGATGATGATGCTCAGATCGAATATACGCCATCTGATGCAGATTGTGATAAAATTTCTCTGTTTAGTCAGCCTGAATGGAATGATCTTGTAAGAGATTTGTATTTTCCAAAGCAGTCTGCTGAATTGTTGGCTTCCACGCTGCAAGAGAAAGGACTACTCAGACCTGGCGCTAGTGTCTCCTTTTATCGTAACAAAGAAGCAGCACTGCGAAAGTACTTCCATTCAGATGGTCAACTTGTTTATTGTAATGATGTTGAAGGGCTTCTTCTCAATATGGAACTGCCTGCATATGATTCAAGTGAATGGAGACTTTTTATTGACAGTAGTAAAAGGAGTTTGAAATGTCAAGAACCGTCAAGAAGGATCCTGCTGAGGAGCCTTTCAAAACCATCACCTTACCCTACATTGCTGGGGTCACAAAAAAGATCTCCAAAATCCTGATTAAACACAAGATTCAGGTACGATTCAACACAGTACATAAAATCCGTGATCTGGTCCCGTCTGTAAAAGACGTGGTTCCAGACATACAGTACCCTGGCGTCGACAAACTAAGTTGCCTCTGTGGTAGCAGTTACATTGGAGAAACCAAACGACATGTCTCGGATCGCATCCGTGAACATAAAGCAGACCTGAAAAACGGTAGGACAAACACCTCAGCCGTGGCAGATCACTGTTACAATTCAGTGGGCTCACATGACATTGACTTCTCCAAGACAGAGGTTCTCTGCAAGGCATCTGGCTACCATGAGAAATTCGTTCATGAGGCGATCCACATATACAAACACAGAGACAATTTCAACCGAGAAGATGGATTCTGGCTCAGCAATCATTGGAAGGACGTAATAAACCACTTCGGATCTTAACTGATTGTTGTTCACGTTTATGGTGACTTTCAGACCGCAGTCCACTCACTGGCATTAACTGTGTATCTTGTGTTCTCCACAGGCAATGCATTATTTGCTCCGCTGCGGGTCTCATGCCACCGTTCTCCCATTCACATGTTTCATTGCTTCTACATATTATTAACATGCCCTCCCTTTGTTAATGCTACCCCCCTCCCTTTGGTGCTGCTGATCCTGCATAATGCATGGGCATAATATGACTTTGAAACCCCCTGCCCACCTACTACGCATTTTCTCATGAATATGCTAAATTCCTCTTGATATGCACATTCTTTTGTTAAGGCTCTCTTCTTCTTCCACCTCCAACTCAGCTTATATATAAGCTTCACCTGAAGACGACTGCTTGCGTTGTAGCCGAAACGCCGTGAGAATTATTTGATTTTATTATGTTTTATTTTTATTATTTTATTACTTCCCTTCTAAGTGACTTTACTGAGAGCTGTTGTATGTGCAGTGCACACATATGTGTGTTGTTAAATCGACGTGGCAATAGTAGGGCACCTCCTGTGTGGCAAGAATTTGTGAGAACAATCGAGTGCTGTATTGGGCGTCGCAAACAACCTGAACATTTAGATCAGTGGTTCTCAACTTTTTGTGGCTACTGTAACCCTCCCCCTCCTTGTTGAATTTTGTTTCCACCGAGTTACCCCCTTGCCTGACCCAACATGGTTCTGAGAAATAACTATGTATGTGTAGTGACATAGTGCCAACTGCTGTCCAGCAGCAGCAACTGCGATGGACAGTTAGTACACACGCCGTTGAGCATATACACTGGTGAACCGGCAGGGTGGAGGAACTGGGGTAAGGGTCACGGAAGACCTCATCGGGAAGCCCCTTGAACCCGCTAGTGGGTTCGAGAAGGCAGGCACGGCTGGCCGGGGCAGAGCCAGGCCGCGCTGGGTAGCATAAAAGGAGTTGTGAGCAGGAGCTCAGGGTTGCCGGTTCTGGGAAGTGGACTCATCTCGTCGTCACTGTCGTCTTCGCCACCTTCATCGCTGCTGTCTTCACAAGATAATTGTGCAGCCGGATAATTGTTGGCTGTCTCAGCCGACGCCGTCAGTGTAACACGGTCAGGGTTGTGTCTAGGCTAGGCTATACGACTTCGGAGAAGGGAGGGCGAACCTGTGAACTTAAAAGTGTTAATAAAGTGGGGTGTACAAGAAGCCCACCTGTGGTGTCATTCGGACGATGGGAGTGGCGGAACATTCATTCCTCTGGTGGCCCCGGGACCCGGTTACAAAGCCCGTGGGCAATGGCAGGATAGCTGCTGCGAAACAGCGGGAGAGCGGCTATGCAATTAGCGGCAGAACGGCTGCATATTTGTGGGAGAGTGGCTGCGCATTGCGGGAGAGCGGCTGCGCATTGCGATAGAGCGGCTAGGCATCTGCAGGAAAGCGGCTGCGCAATTGCGGGAGAGCGGTTGCGCATCCCGCGGGGAGGTCCCCGCGGGTTGATTGGCAACTGGCGTAGTCCCCTCCGCCCTGGGAACCCCCGGCCAAGTGTTTCATGTGTGGCCAGCCGGGCTACATTGCTATTGAATGCTGGGGTGTCGGCGGGGCGCCGGCAGTGCCATCGACGTTCTCTGACCCACCGGCAATGTCTTCCCAAGCACCACCGGACCTGGGTCTCTGAGGCCTTCCGTGACTGCCATGTGCAAGGTGTCGGGGACCGGATCCGGTTAGGTGCTGCAGAAAATTCAGGGAGGGGCCGTGCCCTTTAGGCCGTTCTCTTTTTCTTCCTTCTCTTCCCATTCATAGAAGTCCCAGGGGTGCAAGACCCTGCTAAGGCGGGGGTGACCAGTGTCAAGGACCGGCTCATGCGAGCTATCTTCTGGTAAAAGCAGACTCTCCCTTGAATGGTCGGAGTCAGGGGAAAGGGGGTGTTAGGGGTAAAGGCCTGTATAAGGGGTTGTGTTGGGTAAGTTGTTGGTCCGCGGGGGGTCGTTGGGCATGTTCTGTCCCCGACGGGGTTTCTTGCCACGCCACGGTAGTGTTGTATATTGTCGGTTCACGGGGGGGGGGGGGGGGGGCACCGCGTTGTGCTGTGTGTTGTTGGTTCGCGGGGGTTACCGTGGTTGTGTTGCGACTGTTTTTTTTCGTTCTTTTCATGTTCGGTTGGTTGGTCATTTCGGTGTTAGGGGTGTTTCTCGGGTTTAGGTGTTGCTCTGCCTGTCCACCAGTTGCCGCTGCTGTGTTGTCAGCCGGGATGGCTGGTATGGAGGGGAGGGTGATGTAGTGACAAAGCGCCGACTGCTGTCCAGCAGCGGCAACTGCGGTGGACAGTTAGTGCACACGCCGTTGAGCATATACACGGGTTTTCCTTCAGGGTGGAGGAACTGGTGCAATGATCAAGGAAGACTTCATTGGGAAGCTCCTGGAACCCACTAGTGGGTTCGAGAAGGGAGGTGCGGCCAGGGCGGAGCCAGGCCACGCCGGGTAGCATAAAAGGAGCTGTGAGCAGGGAGCTCTGGGCTGCTGGTTATGGGAAGTGGACTCATCTCGTCTTCACTCGATAATTGCGCGGCCGGATAGCTGTTGGCTGTCTCGGTCGACGCTGTGTAACACGGTCAGGGTTGTGTCTAGGCAAGGCTATATGACTTGGGAGAAGCGAGGGCGAACCTGTGAACTTAAAGCGTTAATAACGAAGGTGCCTCCTCAAGAATCCTGTCTCCCGCTCCGTTGACACTACATATGTATGAATAATGAACATTTTAGATTTTAACCAATTATCTTATTCATTTTGTGAGGTATCCTAATTAGTTAGTAAATGCAAGCAAGTAAAAAAATCAACGTATGCTCTTCATGCGTGATGTGTTTTGTTCCCGCTCGC
This sequence comes from Lethenteron reissneri, assembly GCF_015708825.2. NCBI lineage: Eukaryota > Metazoa > Chordata > Hyperoartia > Petromyzontiformes > Petromyzontidae > Lethenteron > Lethenteron reissneri. The sequence continues at coordinate 1,917,395 of NC_083822.1, forward strand.
TGGTTACTCTTGGAAACCTCATTGTTTACGACAAACGAGTCTATGAAGGTAATTTATATCGTGCTAAGTTACCATATAGATTTAAATGTTATCGTAGTTATTTTTTGGCAGATTCATACGAGATCACAAACCAAAATTACTCGTGTATGATATAACTTCACACATTTATAAATCATCACACGTTACCCCCACTCTGACATAGTCATGTCAACCCCCCTCCCCTCATTGATTAAACCCACTGATTTAGGCACTAAAACCCCCTTGAAGGCCACCGTCTGGTCCACATGCAAGAGCCACCAATCAATTCCCATAACGCCAGAAAACCCGGCTGTGACATAAGCATTGGGGGGGGGGGGGTTGTCTGATCCTCTGCTGGGCTACTGCAGGTAACTGAATAAAGTGGCCTGACACTGCCACCAAGGGTGCTGGACACTTTATGCAGGACATGAAGTGCTGTTGCTCTGTCACGATGTTATTGAGGCCTCTATCCCCCCTCCCTCTGGCTTATGTACCACTCTCTTGGGCTATCGGGGTCATTGGTTGCTCTCAACGGTGAATGCTTGCTGTAGCGGCAGAGGTCACGGAGAATGTATAGCGATACTGGATTCACTCACAATTGATCGATTCACACACTGCCACTGCATTTGATTTCCACTGAGAATATTACGTTTATCTGCCGTGGACTCGTGGGTGTCTGTGGCGTGTATTGAGGTTATTATATAGTACAGCAGACAGCTTGCTTCCTAACTGGAATCTGAACAACTACGAGATATGCACTATGTCAGGGACATGACAAATCTGTCAAAGGCAAGACGAATCCCATGCTTTGCAGTATCTTGTTATTGTGTGGCTGTATCCATACATATATATGTGTAGTGCATCAATTTGTGAATACACGTACATTCATGGGGTGTACAAGACATCAAACATGGAGGAGACGGTTCTCATCCCAGATGGCGTCATATCTCACGACAGCAGCCCCCTTTCCAGGAGGTGGCATGTTATTGAGGCGTCGTTACACCATCTGGTGGTGCACTGGATTACGTACAGCAGCAACATCTCCCCCGACTGGCACTGCAAACACAGCAGGATCCCCCTATGTATATTGAAACACGTATTTCACACCGTACATAGCCAACCGTGCTAATTGGAGGTGCGGGGGAAGAACAACAAACTAAACACAAAAAGCAGTTGTAAAAAAATGAGTTAAAGACTCCCAAAGAAGAGTCTTGATGCTCCGTGAGGCATTCCTGGGTAAACAAGCATAATAGTGGGACTTTTTTGCCAGTATTAAAATATTGTTAAGGTTTAAGTTCGGTATTTTAACATCTTAAGTCTTAACACCTGTTTTATTGCCAGAAAGGGTAAAACCTGTTCTTATAAACATAATAGTAATGATTATCATCATCCTGATGATAAATAAACTGATACTAAATGTAGACAATAAAGCATCAATTCTTGGATCTAATAGTGACCTTGCATTGTGATAGTTAATGGAATTGCCGGCAGGCAGGTGGAATTGTTATATGCCGAGCGGTGTGTTTGTGTTGCTGTTGTAGGTGGCCACACGGATTTCAACATCATAAATCGACGGCTGGCATCGCAGAACATTCCTGACGTCATGTCTGCAAACGCCCAAATAATACACCGTTTGTGAATGTACTGAAGTCTAACTCGACTTGAAAGGGGTCCTTGTATTTGTCATATTCTTCATTACCAAGATAGCTGTTTTAGTGAAAACTGATGCTTTAAGTGACACCAAAACAGTTTTTTGTGTTTAAGTTGTTGTCTTTCCCCCGCACCTCCGATTAGCACGGTTGGCTACATGTGGTGCAAAAGAAGTCCAACGTACGTACGTACAAAAATATGAACATCGCGTAACTTATCTCAGTGCTTTGCGACCGGTGTGCCACCGCGGCTCCAGTTGCTATGTGCGACAGTGCTGCGGCATTTTGAGAACCGCAGCAAAGCCGTGTGCATCGCGGTAGGAGGTGGGGGGGTTACGTCCTTGCAAATACTCGCAAATTGGCAAAAGCCACAATCGGCAAATCCACGATCCGGTTGTGCTGTACAGGGGGTCCCCGATATACGTCGGGGTGAGGGAACTGGAAAGTTGTAACGAAATTATGTATAACGGGGAATTTCCCCCCATAAGAATACATAGCAACCAAAATACGTACTGTACATGTGCACTACCTGTGCTATACTGCATAATGTATACATTTATAACAAATTATGAGGGGAAAAAAAACCTTTGAACAGCATTTATACTGAAACTTCATTGAAAACCATTTTTACGAGCAATTCGAACCAGCCCTGTACACTTTCAATACGTTTTCCTTTTTAATAGAAAACGTGTTTGGGACATTTTAAAGCAATGACTCAGACATAAAATTAACGTTTGCATAAAAAAGCACATCATCTTAAACAGTATTTTAAAAAAGATTTTACCTTAACCTACAGTATATTTTTTTTTATTATCTTACCTTGAGGAGTGGATGAGTCGTGTTTGAAGGGTTGCGAAGATTAAAGTCCGCCCCGTTTACGACGAGCAACTCAGTACGCACGCGAGAGAACACGACGGGACTGAGATGGCGTGACATAAGCGAGTTGGACAGTACCTCTGTGTGGGATGTCAGAGGTAGGAATGGAGATGGACAGTGGGTTCAGGGGCAGGGAGAGGATTCCCGCCATGAGGAGGGGGGCAGTGGAAGAGGGGAGGAGCGGGCGAGGAGATACAGGAGGAAGGGGGCATTCTGGTTGGGAACGGATTGGGAGAGGGCTGTGGGCAAGTGTGGACTGGGGGAAAATAAAGGACGGACCCCCCCACAACATCGTGTCGGCTCTACTTGACAGCCCCCCCCCCCCCGAGGTCTGCTGAGCCGAGTCAAAACCCTATAATTTCAAAAGACAATCGTCACTGGTGTGGCCGTGAGCGGGAATCGAAGTCGAGTTGCCGGGCTCATAGTGCAGCGGAGCGCTGACCGCTGCAAGCGCACCCACGCACGGCGTTTTCGACTCGGCTTTGCCAAACCGAGTCGAAAACGACGTAACGACGTATATATGCGAGGACATTTTACGTTGCGTTTCCATACCTGTTAACCCCTTATCAATGCCCTACCTTATTACAGACCAATTCAGACCTTATTGGTCATTCCGTGCCCTTATAAATCTCAACGTTCATCCTACAAAGTCCCATCACAAGGGAGAAACACAAACAAATAAACAACAACGTTTTTGCCCGTATTGAAACGGCTGTACGCTGTATGGACTTGAACTCAATTTCAATGTACAAGAATTCGGGATAAACCGTATGGGTTGACAGGTTTGCGTTACACGTGTGTGCTAAACGACGTATCGGGGAGCCACAGTATAGAAGGAAAACCTCAAGAACCCCCCACCCTCCCCATTGGTAGCGCCACAGCTGTCAACCCCCACCCCCGGGGACCCCCCCACTCTCTCTGCCGCGCAAGCTCAGGTGGGCAAACTGAATGAGCGACAAAAGACAAAGCTCCCCCCCCGTGTAGCCCAGTGACGTGCGGTGAGGTCAATGGTTGGGGAGGCACTGGCTAGTATCAGAGACAGATTTACACACATATGAACCCGAGGTAGCTTAAATTCACCATTCAATTGGCAGGTTGCACAATGACTCTTGTTTAGGCGGCCGTATGTTTCATATTTCATATCAGCATTCTTTACAACACACGCACACAGGTAAGTTACGTATTCGACTCACGTTTTATAGGCGAATGCAGTTCCACTATTCATACTCATTCAACACAAATGAAAATATATATTGCATGGTCTTACCTTTACTAGTAAATTAAGTCCATTGCCTATCCTTTTGGACAAATATGTCAGTGAATTTGTTGTAGAAGTCCTCTTTATTCTCTTTTAAATTGAAAAGTCTCTTTGTTTCAATAGAGATGATTGCCAGGGATGAAAGTCGTCCTTGGTCAGTCCGATTCCGACTGTATGTTTTGAGTCGTTTCAAAGCAGAGAGCGACCTTTCAACGGACGCTGTTGTGGCTGGTATAGTGAGCACCAGCTGGAGTAACTTTGTCGCCTCGGGAACCGTCTGCATCAGATCATTCTGGGCCAAAAAGCTGAGGAGCTGTCCGGGTGATTTGCATTCGTTCCTCACCATTTGTGAACTATACCATCCGATGAGATCAGCCTTTAGTCTAACAAAGTCAAAGTACCTTGCATATTTTGATAGGCTCTGCAGTTTGGTGTCATCGAAATGTTGTGACATTTCATAAAATTTCGCGCAATCAACCGAACCAAGGAAATTTAGCTCACCGAAATGATCAAACCTATCTTTCATATAAACACTGATATTGTCCAGAATGTTATAAAACATTATTTTCCTCTAATCTCTGATCGGCTGTTTACTTCTGGCATTGTATGTCAGGCCAAGTGTGACGTATTTCTGCTCGAATCGATCAGAGAAACTGTCAAACTCTTGTCTCTGGCGTTCCACAACTCCTGTTGTGCCGAGGATTTGCGCACAGCAGAATCCAATGTCCATTACTTTATTCTGCAGCACACGGAAAAGTGCATCGGTTTAATTGAAAACGCCCTCATATGCCATTATGAAGAAGCAGATTGATGCTTTTGACAGCCAGAGATCATATCCGGTGGCCATCATCAGGGTGTCATTGCCCCAACCATCGGGATTTTCGCTCATAATCCAGAACACAGCACACAGATCAGATTGATACATGCTGATCGTCTGAACTAGTCGAATTTGAGCTCCATCTCGTGGGCGCTGCTCTTGGTAAACGTCGCTTCACAACATCGTCCAGTAGGTGGGTGCGCTTGGTCGACTTATTGAAAAATGTCGCAAGTCCCTCAACTGTTAAAAAAAAGTTTTACAATTCGAGAGCGCCAGGTTCAATTTGTGTGAATAACAATGGGTAAACGTGGTACCTTTTATTTAATCTTGGCCTGCACCCCATTAAGATCTGTTGCCATCACAGAGGCTCCGTCATAAGTCTGAGCTACCAGCATTTCAACGCAATTGTATTTCCCCAACACTCCCAAAACATAATCAGCAATAGCCGGTGCTTGTCTGTCATCACTGACATAATCAAATCCCAAGAACGCCTCCCTCACCTCACAAGTCACCTGACTTTTAGCCATAACGCAAAATTACAGAATCCTGGGCTTTGTTTGTGACATCCGTTGTCTCGTCTACTTCGACTGCAACAAATGGGGCTGCATTAATCTCCCCTTTGATATCATTTATAATTACATCCCCGATTGCTTCGACTACCGTAAATCATACTCTTTGGTTCTTTCGGTAAAGTCACGTAGATGAAAAAAAATAAAATAATTTTTTTAAATAAATAAAAGCTAATTAAATCACGACGTTTCGATTGCAACACAAGCAATCGTTATCAGGTGTGACAACCACAGCAAGATTTTTTTTACTGAAGCGGGAGAGATGCCGGAGTTAGGAAGGCTATATAAGGCAGAGAGGGCGGTAGAGGGGGGGGGGGCAAGTGGGCGGGGCTAGAAGTTAAAGGCTGTGATTCCTAGAGGTGTGCGGGGGGGGGCAAAACGGCAACACGATTGCTGCCAAGATAGATGATGGTGGAGCCCCAAACAAAATAGCCCCACCCCCACCCTGTCTCGCTTCCCATTCCCTAGCGCAGACATGGGCAAACTACGGCCCGCGGGCCGTATACGGCCCGTTGGGCTTTTTAATCCGGCCCGCCGAACTTGTCCAACCCGATTTGGTATTGATTCGAACCTAATTTCCCCATTGGATTGTATGTAAATACAATTAATCCGTTCCAGATTCCTACGAACTGTATATAAATATATATATTTTAAAGATTATTAAGCACAAAAATAGTTAATTACGCCATAGAATTCAGTGTAATAGTAAACTAAATGTAACAACATTGAATAACACTGAGATAACCTTGAATAACAGAGAAAACTAACATTGCCGCATCAAGGTTTAGAATCGTTCAACAAGATGATTGTTTCGTCTGCTACATCAGTCGGTCGATTCTGAGAGAGAGAGAATATTCGTATGAGCAATTCATGTTTCTATTGAAAGTAAGTTAACAGTAATATTTGGGTACAGTATTGTTTTTGGAAGCATTCACCGTAATATCGTATCAACGTTTACTTCACCGCATCATCGTATGAATGATGCGAGAAGAGATTAACGGGTTCTTATGTTAGCGATTTACGTACTCGGCGCTTTCGCTCTCTAAATTACGGCTTGAATGAGGGGGGGGGTATGACTACACTCATAAAAATGTATATCTTACTAGGAATTTTATGTAACAAAAGTTATATACATAACTGTTACGCTTTGTGTAATTCAACAAAACAAACAACACTTAACTCCGAGTTCTCTCCAAATTTCACGAGTCCGTTCTAGACCCCACAGTTTTTAAAAAAAGTTTTAAGCACAGAACACATAATTAAAGTTTAAAAAATCATTAATTATACAAACTTTTAAATAATTTCCTTCTTCACTTCGATTTACAATTTCTTTAAAACCTTCTTCTCATCAACATTACCACTCATTACCACTTTCTCCGAAGGCAAGTTGGTAAAAGAATGCATGGTACAGACAGCAGACATCTTGTGTACGGAGATCAAAAGCAAATTTGAAAAAGTCAGCTTATCACGCAGGACTGTGACTCGCCGTGTGGAACTGATTAATAAAAAAATATAACCAGTCAATTAAACAAAAAGTCTGATTTCTTTGAATTATATTCACTAGCACTGGATGAAAGTACGGACGTAAAATACACTGCTCAGCTCCTCATTTTTATCCGAGGCATTGACAGTTTTTCGATAACAGAGGAGGTTTTGACCATAGAGTCCCTGAAAGGAACAACGCGGGGAGAGGACTTGTATAACCAGGTATCTGCTGTCATCGAAAGAATGACGCTACCTTGGAGTAAACTTGTGAATGTCACAACGGATGAATCGACAAATTTAGCTGGAAAAAATGTTGGGCTGCTGAAAAGAATCCAGGATAAAGTGAAAGAGGAAAACCCTGTCCAGGATCTTATTTTCCTTCACTGCATCATCCAACAGGAATCCCTGTGTAAGTCTGTATTGCAGCTTAATCGTGTCGTGAATCCAGTCGTAAAACTTGTGAACGTTATACGAGCAAGGGGACTTCAGCACCGTCAGTTTATTGCCTTCCTGGAGGAAACTGATGCGGATCATCAGGACTTGCTGTACCACTCTCGTGTCCGCTGGTTAAGTTTGGGGAAAGTCATCTTCTTGGGTCTTTCGGTAAAGTCACGTAGAAGGGAAGTAATAAAATAATAAAAATAAAACATAATAAAATAATTCTCACGACGTTTCGGCTACAACGCAAGCAGCCGTCCTCAGGTGAAGAATGAAACACTACCAAACTTGGAGCGTATATATAAGCTGGGTTGGAGGTAGAAGAAGAGCGCCTTGACAAAAGAATTTGCATATCAAGAGGAATTTAGCATATTTATGGGAAATGCGTAGGAGGTGGGCGGGGGAGTTTCAAAGTCATATTATGCCCATGCATTATGCAGGATTAGCAGCATCAAAGGGAGGGGGTAGGGGGTAGCATTAACAAAGGGAGGGAATGTTAATAGTATGTAGAAGCAGGAGACCCGCAGCGGAGCAAATAATGCATTCCCTGTGGAGAACACAAGATACACAGTCAATGCCAATGAGTGGACTGCGGTCTGAAAGTCACCGTAAACGTGAACAACAATCAGTTATTACGTTCTTCCAATGATTGCTGAGCCAGAATCCATCTTCTCGGTTGAAATTGTAGATGGATTCTGGCTCATTAATCATCGGAAGGACGTAATAAACCATTTCGGATCTTAACTGATTGTTGTTTACATTTTTACGGTGACTTTCAGACCGCAGTCCACTCACTGGCCATGACTGTGTATCTTGTGCTAATTCCTGTTTGGCTAGGAAGCCGGTCGCATCAATAAGGTATTTTAAAACCTCACGGTTTTCCTTTACCTTAGCATTGTGGATGCTGATATTTAATCTCAGCTGTTCATTCAAAGCCAGATCTATCCTTGAAGCTCCGAAAGTTTTAAAAGTAATTTAGCTTTGAATGTGAGTTGTCGATTTTTCATGTTTTTTTAGGCTCCTTAGTATATTAGTCACAAAATCCCGCGTTAGTCCAAACGTTGTCGGTAGTGGAGAACAGAAGGCAGGGAAAGCAGTAAAGGCGATTCTTCGTAGCACAGCCACACAGCCAGTCTTTTCGTTGGTACCACTCCATTTGAAACGACCGTGTTATTTTCTGTCCCTTCGTTTGAAGTAGGTTCTTAAGCTCAGGCATTGGTCTTCCATTGTTTATCACTCCCTGTTTTGAATGAAAGTCCAATTTTGAGAAATTTTTAAGGTTAGATATAACGTTTTCCATTTTTGCAACCGCTGGAAATATTTTGCTAGAGCTGGCTAACGTGGAGGGAGAGTGAGCGTCAATTACGTGGGCTCAAGACACAGTGAGGCAGCGATCACATCTGCCTCACTGAGGGGGGCCTGTCTTCACTGAGGGGGGCGTGTCTTCACTGAGGGAGACGTGTCTGACAAGCCCCCCGCGGAGAGGCAGATGTGATAGTTGTGTCCCCTGGTGCTTTTTTATTGCAGTTTTATGACGAGACCAGCGAGCCTAAATATATTTATAAACATACGTGAAATAGGTTACCTGGACCATGGAAGGCGAGGACATGTAATGAAGGGGTCTACAAACATTACATTGGTGACAAACAGAGAGATAGTAGCAGACACGCGCGAATTGCCCGCGCTCCATCCAGTTTCTGAGAGGTTGTGCAATCAGAGGGGAGGCTGAGCGCGTCACTGCCTCACCTCTCGTCTCTACCTGTATTTGCAGCGAAGCTCCGCAATTTTGGCGATTTTTACGAGAAAAAATAATTGGAATCATATAGAAATGCCATTTATAACACAGATCAGTGGGATAATCTTAATATTTATTTTATTATTTACTCTTTGTAACAGCTATTTTCATTGGAGTATGACAGGTCAGGCTCTGCCTCCCCTGCCCCCCTTGACCGCACGTCCCTGGTGTAGCCTTTAACAGACCGGTTGGGACAAGTGCCCGTTAGTAGCGAGTAGCGCCAGCTATGAAGGCCGGCACTGTGGCACACGAGTGGGTGGGTGGCCAACACCACGCCCGGCCGCCTTTGTCGAGAGAATATATTTACTGCTCACCGCACCAGGTGCTCATATGAGGCTGAATCGAACTAGGGGGGGTGCCCAACACACAAAGGCAAAGATTCTCCTATAGCCTTGACAGCAGTGGCGGCTCCTGCAAAATCTCTCATGGGGGGGAAATGTTTGGATGATTGATAAGGATAAGGTCCACCCATGCAATGGATAAATTAACAGCTTAAGCATGCAAAGGCAACTTCACTACTTTAATATTAATGAAAAATAAAGTGACTCTTACAATACATCTCCTTGTTTGTTTCTATACTCACTATTATTACACTGCTTACATCACATTACTCGCTTAATACACTGCTTACTTATACTGAAATTTTGCTCTTCTCTCTTTCAAAGTAGCAAAGTGATCAATTACTCTCTCATTGAAAGCAGGCATGTTCCTGACTAGTTCCCTCTCCATGGAAAGCATAGCCAGTGCATTCAGACGTTCCTGTCCCATTACATTTCTCAGGAATGTCTTGATTCTCTTTAAGGTTGAGAAACACCTCTCAGCTTCAGCAGTTGTCATGGGAATGGTTATGAGGATGTTCAACAGAGCAACAGTCTCTGAAAAAGTATCCTGGAGGTTGTACTTCAGCAAAACCTGGTACAGCGCCAGTGCACCACAGCAGCCCTTGAATTCTGGACTCTCATAAATGAGAGACAGTTCAGTCTTCAGCTTCGCTTTATTTAACATAGGATATGTCCTGACAGTGATGTTCAGAGCCTCGACATGGAATGTATGGCTATGCTGTTGAAACATCTCTCCTTGTAGCAGCGTGGCACTTACAAGGTGGTCGGTAAAGAAGAACATTTCTTTGGTGTGGACCAAGATTGTGTCGTAGACCTGACAAAATAAATACATTTATTTTAGTTATAAAATAAATTATTTATTATAATATAAATATGGAGATACAAGGTTTCCATCCTGACAGCAACAATGTATCAGGCAGAAGCCATATTTTATATCTCCATATTTTTTCAAAAATTAATGTTATTGGTCACCCTTTACATCTGTCAATGTGTTTTACAAATATTTAACCAATGAAAAGCATTAAAAGAGCTTGGAAATTATTTTGGGGAAAAACAGGTTTTCTTTCGTTTCCTGAAAAGTAACAGTTTTGGACATACAAGGCTTCCGATGTTTGTTCCCACCAATCGCTGCACAAGTTAAGATACGTATGATGACGTAAGCACGTTAGTGCTAGCCCTCCCGGAACCCATAGATAATGCATTGCAGTGCCTGCAGTTCGAATAAAAACATCTTTGAATGTAAGTCAATGGGAACACTCTGGGCGATTCTCAGCCAGAGTGAAATCGCCAAAAAAGAGGCGGTACTCCACAGAACGTGACATGACGCTGATTGGACTATATCCAGAGGCACAGTGACGGCTAGCGTAACTCTCTGGTTGAATGAGATTGTGAATGTGATTTAAAAAGTCCCTTTCACACTTTGGTGGTGCGTCGCCCAATCGCCCTAATGAAGAAACCGCCCCTGCTTGACAGGCTGTAGGGGCAAGTGCTGTTAGCGAACACCTATGAATGCCGGAACTGTACACGAGGGGGTGGGTGGCCAGCACCACGCCCGACCGCCTTTGTTTTCCCAGTGGCAATTTTTACACACCGCACCAGGAAACTCATTTGAGGCTGAGTCGACCTAGGGGATGCCCAAGACCGGTTCGGATAATCGTCACTGGTGTTGGCCCAACACACACCCACTCCCACATAGACACAGATCCCCGTGTAGTGGCAAGTTTCTGTTCGCGAGTAGCAGCCAGTACGGCACACGAGGGGGTGGGTGGCCAACACCCACACGCACACACAACTCGAGACACGCGGAGAGACACAGAAACGCACATACAGAGACACAAAAGTACAACAACGAAAGCCGCCTTTCGACACGAAACGGCGGTGACGTCACCACGGCGCCCGTGCCAGGCCCGGTGCACTTTGAGGCCACGTGATGTGTCGAAGGCTCGCTGACACGTCACGGGACAACGAATTGTGTAACATTGGGAACAAGCAAACTGTGTAATCTTAAGGGGGAAAAATACTCTCTGAATGTTATGCAGTAAGTAATAACACACTGTGAATGTATTACCGTGAGATAAACACTACTCTCTGATTGCAAAACGCGTGTGAAACATTCCTCCTGTGCGAAGTGTTGTTGACACGTTTGATTATGAATCATTTCAAGTGTTTTCGGCACCTTATTTGACTATTGTGGGTTTCTGGATATTGATGGGACGGATGTTTGGCGTTTAAACTCTCTCAACATCCTACCACCTGCAGCACGCGTGGAGATTGCTCGAAGGCAGTGATTCTTAACCTGGGGTGCACGCACCCCCGGGGGGCACGTAAGTACAACTACCTTGTTTCATTAAACAGATGTATGAATTAACATTATACTTTATTTAAAGATTGAGAACCAAAGGGATGCAAGGCTGCAGTAAAGGTTAATAACCACAGCTCTAGACTGACCCACAGTTATATAAGCTAACCAATTTTCAAATATTAATTCCGGTTGTGACACGTGACCTTCCATAACAGAGGTCTTTGAGTTAGATCGCGTAAATGCAAATGCGCCGTTAAACCCGCCACCACCCGCCACAGCCAATTAGTAAGGTTCGTCACGTAAACAAACAATTCGTTACGAAACGCCCTATTCGAATGATGATTTCTCCAATGATGCTAGTTGTAATTACTGGTGAAACGTCATATTCGAATGTAACGAATTGGCATGTTTGGTTTACGTGACAAACCTTACTAATCGCCTGTGTTGGATGGTGGCGAGTTCAAAGATACATTTATATTTAGGCGATCTAACCCAAAAACCTTTTATGGCTAATATTGGTTGAGAAAGCCTACTCGGTGTTAAACATACGTGACCTTCCTTCTCTGGCTAACCTGGTCTTACCATTGAAATTTGATAGCATAGTATTAAAAAAAAACTGAGACCATCTTGACTTCAGATCAGCCTGATAATATATTATTTGATCATATCCACAAATATGACGCCAAAACATGTTCGTGGTAATGGCAATATGGGCAGTCAAGGGTCCATTCAGATAATCGTCACTGGTGTTGGTCGCTATAAGCAATTCAATTCGGGTCGCCGGGTTCCTAGCGCAGCGCACAAACCATTGCACTACCATTCCCCCCACACACAAGTCGGTGTTCGTACTTCGAAGACAATATGCTCGTAAGTCGAGTCTGTGCCCATTGTGCTGGTTTACGACTGATAATATAATTACAAAGCTCTCGGAGAACATGAATGAGCGCGAGATGACTACTTCACTTCCGTCAATCAGGAATGTAGTCAATTATTTTGATGTAGAGGGCACAATGCATACCTGCCAACGTGAACAAAAGATGGCGTAGGTATTAAAGGGGTTCACAACTTGGTCCTGATCACAAAAGACAACAAATCGCACGTCAGTCTGTTTTTAAACTGTTGTTCAATATTCTCCCCAACGTGCAATTACAATACTTCTTGGAACATTTCACAAACATTCCCTTGGAATTATATAACAGAAATGGCAAGCCATGTAGAGGTGTGCATGTGATCTCCTTTGTGCTCGTAAGTGGCACCTTGTCGGTGTAAAAATAATTTCTAAATTTAGCAATCGAAATGAGAATGAGGCATTGATTTACTTGTGGTTTGGGTGCCAATTACGCATTTGAAGTTGTCTAAAACACGTATCTTCCCTGGCAGCGTGTGTTTCATGATACAATCTTGAAGCGTGGCAATTAATGTGGGAGAAACTCGATTGTGTATGCTCAGATAAAATAAGTCTTCGTAAGTTGATAGCTGTGAATCATTTTAAAAATGGATTCTTGCTCTCTGGCAATGCCGTTCATTTTAAACAAGATACGTTTTCAATGTTTAATTTTGTGAAGTATTTAAAACCTGTCATGCCTAAAATAAAGCATACAACTTTAATTAACTCTCACAAGCGCACATTTTATGACTTTCATCTGTGCAATTTTTTTCAACACAACTATAAAAAATGTATCCGTATCTTTTTTCTTCTCTTTTTGCAACATTCTCTATTCTTTGCCCAAGACAAAGAAATATGAACTAAAATATTTAACCAGATGGAACGTTTCACAAATATAGTGGTGACTGTTGACTATCGGCATTTTTAATTTGCCTCTTCAGGAAAGATGCAAACAGCACATTAAGTCAAGTGAACGTTAGCTAGGTGTATGTGTGCACATAATGGGGTCTCACTGTACCACTTCTGGCCCTAATCTTGCTGAGATTATCGGAGCGATTAACATTTAAGTAAACGCCGACGTTCCAAAGTAGTCTTGCGTTGTTTTATTTATTCTGTGACGAGACAAATGTAATAAAGGACTCTTTCACAGTGTCGATCTCCGTTGTCCTTTATTTGGGTTCGTGTAAATCTCGCTCCCACGGCGTCCTCGGTCAGGCCCACGTCTCCTCCGTCGATCACTCCACAGCCACCCTGCTGCTCCGCCCTGCAGCCACACTGCTGCTCCGCCCGGCAGCCACACTGCTGCTCTGCTCTGCAGCCACACTACTGCTCCTGCCCCTGACACCGATGGCCGACGGTGCCGAGGTCTCCCAACACGTGGCGATCACGCCACCCTCCCCGTACTGCCCAACGTGGCCTCCTCCCGTTTCACTCCGTCTCTACTCCCCGATCCCTTTCCGGTTTTCTCCCTAAATCCTCTCCCCCACGTGACCCTAACTCCTCCCTCTCCTCACGTGACCCAGACTCCGCCCCCCTCAATCCTTGCTCACATTACACAAAGATCCCCTGTATAGCCTTAACAGACTGTAGGGGCAAGTGCTGTTAGCGAGCACCTATCAAGGCCGACACGGTACACGTAAGGGTGAGTGGCAAGCACCACGCCCGGCCGCCTTTGTATCCCTAGTAGCGAAGTTTACACACCGCACCAGGTACTCGTTTAAGGCTGAGTCGACCTAGGGGAAGTCCATGACCGGTTCAAATAACACTATGTAACACAGTTTTTGTTCCTGGGTAGTAAGTGTTATTTCGTAATTGCTTATGCCTAAAAAGTATAGAAAATGGCTATTATTCCCCACAAACTTTGCTTTTGTGACCAGGACAGTAATATTTTAAAATGTTCATATTTTCAATGAGAAAAAGGGCGAATTTGTGTCTTTTCGTTCACATAAAGTCAGAAAAAAACACCATATGAATCAAAATTCACATGTATTTATACTCAAGTAATAAAAAAATTGCTCCAAAAGATTTAGAAGTGAGTAGTTTTTCGAGATTTACGATTATACTGTAAATCACTTTTATGAATCAGCCTCCAAATGTAGTCTCCCATCATGTTCTCGTTATACTGTTCTTGCTAGCGGCGTTCAAAGTCCAGTATATCCTGGTGGAAGTGCTCGCCTTGCTCCTCCGAGTACACACCCATGTTCTCCTTGAGTTTATCAAGATAAGCATCAAGGATATGGACTTTGAGAGACATCCTACAGCCCATTGTGCCGTAGTTCTTCACCAGTCTCAACCAGCTCCACATAGTTTTCAACCTTGTGATTGCCCAGGAAGCCACGAACCACTGCGACAAAGCTGTCCCAAGCCGCTTTCTCCTTACTAGTGAGCTTCTTGGGGAATTCATTGCACACTCTTTGGTTCTTTCGGTAAAGTCACATAGGTAGAAAAATATAATAAAATTAAAAATAATATATCACAACGTTTCGATCGCAACACAAGTGGTCGTCCTCAGGCAGAAAAAAATAATCCATCAGTGGAACTGCTGAACCAGGAAGAACACAGCGAGAGAGCTGTTACAACAAGAGGTTATATATGTGGCGAAGGGCAAGCAGGCGGGGTTTGAGCTGGAAAGGAATTCCATCCCCGGATGCAAGCACGTCAGTTGTGTTAATGGGGGAGATTAGGGAGAGAGAGATTAGGGAGAGAGACTTGCATGAAATGAGCTTCTGTCGCGGCATAAGAGTATATTCCCCGCATATGCGTACAACAGCAGTGTTAATGGGAGATTAGCACTATGTTGATGCGTACTTTCGCCAGATGACATTAGCGTCCATGACTGGCTATAGTCACTTTCACATGTACTCTGTTAATATCATTTTTCTCACACACCGTATTTATTGCTATAAATTCATTTTAATGCTAATGTAAACAATATTGGATATGATAAACTGATAATAGTGTAGGGGTGTTAAAGAGAGGGCCCGTTATGCATGGCAGCCTATGGAAAACAAACACAGTGGGCGGGGCTACGTAAGTGCACGAGGAGGTGCCCTCTACGACGTCCGAGCCAGACACCCTGGGGGGGGCTGGTTCGAACGTTATGATCCCCCGGGGCCCCACCCCTCAGGGAGGGGTTGGGTATAAAAGGGGATGTTCAAAGGGCTCGAGTCAGTTATGTTTAAGCTAAGGGAAGAAGACTGAAGACGTCTTAGATAGAGCCCTGGACTCCCCTAGTTCGATGTCCTTTTCAGGGCCGGACAGGACTGAGCCAGCGGCGTGGTCCCGAAAGCCAGAGCCGGTGCTCTTGTAAGAGCTGGTCTGGAACTCCGGGTACCGGGCCCGACTTACCAGTGTCGGGCCAGTTAGCCTCCCCTAGCCCATTAGTGGAGGATTCGGGGCTAGGACAGAGTTAGCTAGGGGTGTATCCCGAGTTATACGGGTGAGGGGGCCGATACCCCCTCGAGTGTGTATATGCCCACTGTCGTATTGTGAAATAAATATACGTGTGCCTCAACCTCGGCGTCAAGCGTCTTCACCGGTACTTCAACTGGTGTCAGAAGTAATTCGAACATGGACACGCGGAAAACAGCGCGGGCCAAAGTACCGCAGGAGGAAGACACTGCCGAGATCGTCGAGCCCGAGACGGCTCCACAAGACAAGGTGCAGCCGGGGCCTGACGCCTCCTTACCGGGCATCGAAATGAAGAGGGGCCGCAGCCAGACGCGTTACGGCTGGCTCACGGGAGGCTGGCGGAGCTGCTGTATGCCGCTGCCGCCACGCTGGAGACCATCATGCGACTAGGGGCCGGTGATCCAACACGGGGCGAGGCGAGCCAACGACCAGGGCGCCTTCCCGCCATTTCGGAGCAGTCCGAATTTGAAATTCCCGCCATCGACGCTACAGCTGTTCGGGGCGTGGCCAGCCTAGACATCTGCTCCGACATCGCCGTCGCTGAAGCTGCAACGTCATCACAAGCGCGACAGGCGATCCCATCGGCCGTTCGCACCGACGCACAGCCGAGTGGTGGTGACATCAGCCTGCGGGAGTCCACAACGACCGCTGCGCTTCATCAGAGACTGCCCCCGCTGAAGGAGTTCATCGGCGCGGAGGGGGACTGGGCCGGTTTTCGCCGACGTTTCCTCGCCCATCAGGAGATGGCGAAATGGTCCGATGAGGAGGCTCTCTGCGCGCTGCCGGCGCTCCTCGACGGCGACGCGCTCGCCGCCCTCACATCGGCGCCGAGAAAGAAGCGGTCTACGTTACCGATGGCACTACAGCTGCTGGGCGGGGTCTATGGACCATCGGCTGAATGCCGACAGCAATTTTACGACCGCAAGCGGGGTGAGAAGGAGTCGCCCCTAGCATATCGGACGAGCCTCCTGGCGATGGCTAAGTTGGCCTTCCCTCGTATGGACGACGACGGCGTGGACGTGATGGTCACGGAGAAGATCCTCCTCCTGGCAGACGACCTTGACATCGCGGTCGTCGCCCGGGAGGACGAGGAGATGACATCGCTCCAGGCGGCGCGGCTCCTCCACGCCAACCTCCTGTCACTGCGGCGGAAAGCCAGCAGGGCATCGGCGGGGCGTGCGGTGGCTGCAGCCACCATTCCGACGGAGGAACTCTACGCCGTCGACCACCGACCGCAACAGGCGACAGGAGCACGGTCGGGCCGGGACGGGCCGGGCCGTTTCAACCATCCGTCTCCTCCAACGGCGCTCCCGCGGTGTTTCAACTGCGGCGTCCGGGGCCACGTCGCCTCGGGGTGCCGCGCTCCTCGACAGCGCGGGACGACACCTCAACGGGACGACGGGCCTCATCACAAGCTCCACCATCATAACCCGGCGAGTCGCGGCACCCCACATGTTTGGCCCACGCACACACCCGTCACGCACTCAAACACCGCAACGAGAGGGGGGCCGATATCGCGCACCATCGCACCATCACGCACCACCCCGGGTACTCATATCGAACCCGGCCAGTGGTCCGTGCTGGCCGATCGTGTGGTAGCCGCATCGTCGGGGTCGTCGGCCGTTGTGGGGCACATCGACGGGGTTGAAGTGCGCATCCTGGTCGATACGGGAGCATCGGCGACCATTATTTCGGAGTTGATTTACAATATTCTCCCTGTCCGGAGTCGTCCTTTGATGCCTGTTAACGTACCATTCTATGCGGCTAACGGGGGCTCACTTGGCATCATCGGACAAATTCGTGCCCAAATTTGTATTGGGGATATTAAATTGTCTGGGCCGATTTTTGTTTCCTCCTCGCTGGCGGTTCCGTGCCTGCTGGGGACGGACTTCCTGGCCAAAATGCCGATTAGGATATTGATCGACCAGGGATGTATTGAGCTCCCGTCGGGCAGACGCATGGCGTTTCTGCCATCGCCTGTTATGACTCGGACGGCGTTCGCGACGGTGCCGGCATTCGTAGAGAGAACGGTGCGCGTACCTCCGGGGGCGCAAATGTTGATTCCCTTGAAACTTCGGCGGCCCTTCGCTAAGGGTGTTGGGGCCCAAGGGGTTCTGCTGGGGCCGTCTAGGGCCGGGGTTAGTGGACCTCATTTACTTCCGGCCCAGACCATAGTAAGAGGGGACGGTGAACCCTTCATCGCGGTCCTCAATGTGGGCTCGCAGACGGTGGTGGTCCCACAGGGGACCGTGCTTGCTCACGCAACGCCGGTGCCATGTGAGGAACCCGTCGCAAATCACGTCAGCGTTGTCCCTGCGCCGCGACCGCATTCGGACAGCGATGAAGGGTGGCTCGAGGCGCTTTGTGCGGGATCGACGGACCTGTCAGATTCAGAGCGTCAACAACTTAAAACACTACTGCGGGAATTTTCCGACGTTTTTAGTCGGAATAAATACGATTTGGGTTGTACTCACCTGCTGCGTCACCATATTGACACGGGTGACAGCGCGCCAATTCGCCAAAATCCGTTTCGGTTGAGTCCCGCCAAAAAGGACCATGTCAAATCGGCTGTTGATGACATGTTGGCCGCCGCCATCATTTCTCCTTCCACCAGCCCTTGGGGAGCGCCGATCGTCCTGATTAAAAAGCAGGACGGTTCGTTGCGGTTTTGCGTTGATTTCCGGCGTCTTAACAAAATTTCGGTTGCCGACGCATACCCGCTCCCTCGGATGGATGAATCGCTGGACGCCTTGGCGGGAGCGCGATTCTTTTCCACACTGGATTTACTTTCGGGATTCTGGCAGCTTCCTCTGGACGATGATTCAAAGTCTAAAACTGCTTTCCGTACACCGCATGGCCTGTTCCAATTCAACCGGTTGCCGATGGGCTTACACTCAGCGCCGGCAACTTTCCAGCGTTTGATGGAATTGGTTTTGGCTGGATTGCAATGGGAGTCGTGCCTCATTTATTTGGATGACGTTATCGTCTTTAGTAAAACTTTTGACGAACATCTCCAGAGGTTGCGGGCGGTTTTCCTAAAGATGCGGGCTGCTAATTTGAAATTCAAGCCCCAAAAATGCCATTTGTTGCGCGATTCGGTGCGTTATTTGGGGCACATCGTGGGACGCTCAGGTATTGCTACCGATCCCGCCAAAACGCAGTGTGTCAGCTCCTGGCCGACTCCCACCTCGGTGGGAGAGGTCAGGAGTTTCATTGGGTTAGCGTCGTATTACCGACGGTTCGTCGCTGATTTTGCGACAATTGCAAAACCCCTGCACGCTTTAACATCTAAAGGGGTTCGGTTCCACTGGGGTCAAGAGGAGGAGGCTGCTTTCTGCTCCCTTCGGGACGCCCTGGTAAAAGCCCCTCCCTTGATTTACCCAGATTTTTCTAAGCCCTTTTTGCTCGACACCGATGCGAGCAACACGGGTATTGGGGGTGTGCTTTCCCAGGTGGTTGATGGCGTGGAACGGGTGGTCGCGTACGGTAGTCGGGTGTTGTCTCCTGCGGAGCAAAGATATTGTGTCACCCGTAGGGAACTGTTGGCAATTGTCTATTTCATCCAACAGTATCGCCCATATCTGTACGGTCGGCATTTCACCGTCCGCACAGATCATGCGGCACTACAGTATGCCCTGCGAGTTCAACAACCATCGGGACAGTTGTCTCGATGGTTGGAGGTTCTCCAGGACTTTGATTTTGAAACCACCTACCGTAAGGGCGTTCGCCATACGAATGCGGACGCTCTGTCGCGCATGCCAACCACCTCCGAATGTGCATGCCTCCTGGGGTCGGGACGTTGCAGGCCTTCAGGGGACGCATCAGTTCCGATCTTGGCAGCCACCGACGACGACGAACCATTGGTTACTAATTCGATCGAACAACAGGGAAGAGATTCCCTGTTGGGGTTGCCCGTCACTGAATGGGGGCGCCTCCAAATGGAGGATACCTCCCTCCTCGGGTGGCGTCGTCGCGTCGGGGGTGCTGGGCGTGTGAAGGGTGATTCGGATGCATGGGAAATGGTGCAAGGTCTGCTGATGCATTGGGACGGCAAATCCCAGCGACATCGGCTGGTGGTCCCTTCTGGGTTGCGAGGCAAGGTGGTGTGGGCCGCGCATGAGGGCCTATTACACCTGGGGACCCAAAAGACTCTTGCACTGCTACAACTTGATTTTTTTTGGCCTGGCATGACGAGGGATGTTGGGGATCTATTGGGATCATGCCCTCGGTGTGCGCAACGGAAACCGCCGGCGCGGGAGTCTAACCCGCCCTTGCAATCGATCAAAGTGTCCAGAATAAATGAGCTTGTCGCGCTGGACATTTTGGGCCCATTTCCCGCCACCCCCAGGGGCAATAGGTATTTGTTGACTGGTGTCGAGTATTTTACACGCTGGCCTATGGCCTGGCCCCTGGCCAACCAGTCGGCAGCAGCCATCGTGGAGGCCTTTGTTCAGGGATATGTCCTGGACAAAGGTGCTCCGGAGCGGCTGCTGACCGACCAGGGCAGAAATTTTTCCGGTAAATTACTCAAACAAGTCTGTGACCTCCTAGGCACGAAGAAAATTCGTACCTCCCCGTATCACCCGCAAACTGACGGGATGGTCGAGCGCCTGCATCGCACCATTACGTCAATGATGTCACAGCAGGTCTCGGACTCACAGACTGACTGGGACCTGCATATTCAAGGGGTCTTGGCGGCATACCGGATGGCACCCCATGCAGCTACGGGATTTTCCCCCTTTTACCTCATGTACGGTCGCGAACCCGACCCGCCTGTTCGCGCCCAGCTGCAGATCCCCGAGCCGCAAGGGAAAACTAAATTGGCTGACCACGTCAAATTTAATCTGGCCAAATTAACAGAGGCGCGGGATGCTGCAATGCTAAACTCGGACCTCCGTCAAAAGGCGAATGAGGGCCTCAGGCTGGGTCGGGCGCACATGATACAGTGGAAGCCGGGGGACAAGGCATGGCTGCACTGTCCCCAAGTGCCACAGGCTACCTCCTCTAAGCTGGTGCGGCCGTGGCGGGGCCCTGTGGAGGTGGTCGAAGTTTTGCGACCACAGTGCGTGCGCATTAAATGTTATTGTTGAAAAATAGATGGTTCGTGCACCCCTCTAGGTTAAAACCCTTCGTTGCGGTACACAAACCCACTTCACACATGCGTGGCCAAACGTGTGGGGGGTCGACCGACTCATTGGGTCCGTCTCCGTCGTTCTCACCTAATGCCTTGCCGGCCGTGCCACCTCCAGGTGCATCAGGACTGACGGGCTCACGCCCGACCACCCCTCCTGGGGATACCGACGGTCGCGCGGCATCGGATGAGGACTCACTCCGGGACAGACAATTGCCACCTGACGGTCCGCCACCCGGGGTTACCCCGTGTGAGGGGCCCGCTGCAAGGACGCGCGCAAAAATGCGCAGACTGTTATGAGGCCGGAAGATGTGTACATAGGTTGTGTTCATCGTGTGTTGTGTGGGTGGTGTGTTCCCTGCCCATTGAATGTACATATGTTGGGTTCATTGTGTGTTGTGTGGGTGGTGTGTTCCCTGCCCATTGAAATGTACATACGTTGGGTTCACCTGGTGTTGTGTGTATGGTGGGTTCCCTGCAAATTGTATATAGGTTGTTTTTTTTACGGAATTCGTATTTATTCAAGGGGGGGTGCGTCGGGTTGTTTTCTCTTCTTGCTGTTGCATTTTGTTGTGTTCTTGTTGCTGTTCTTGTTATTGTTGAAAAATAGTGAGGCACACGCGCGGTCAAGGTGTAAATGCACTTTTATTGTCATTTTTGTATGTTGGCAGCCGGGACGGCTGCAAGCTATGCGGGGGGGGGGGTGATGTAGGGGTGTTAAAGAGAGGGCCCGTTATGCATGGCAGCCTATGGAAAACAAACACAGTGGGCGGGGCTACGTAAGTGCACGAGGAGGTGCCCTCTACGACGTCCGAGCCAGACACCCTGGGGGGGGCTGGTTCGAACGTTATGATCCCCCGGGGCCCCACCCCTCAGGGAGGGGTTGGGTATAAAAGGGGATGTTCAAAGGGCTCGAGTCAGTTATGTTTAAGCTAAGGGAAGAAGACTGAAGACGTCTTAGATAGAGCCCTGGACTCCCCTAGTTCGATGTCCTTTTCAGGGCCGGACAGGACTGAGCCAGCGGCGTGGTCCCGAAAGCCAGAGCCGGTGCTCTTGTAAGAGCTGGTCTGGAACTCCGGGTACCGGGCCCGACTTACCAGTGTCGGGCCAGTTAGCCTCCCCTAGCCCATTAGTGGAGGATTCGGGGATAGGACAGAGTTAGCTAGGGGTGTATCCCGAGTTATACGGGTGAGGGGGCCGATACCCCCTCGAGTGTGTATATGCCCACTGTCGTATTGTGAAATAAATATACGTGTGCCTCAACCTCGGCGTCAAGCGTCTTCACCGGTACTTCAATAGTATAATAGACCGGGTAATATATATTAATGTATCAATAAAGTACACTTACTTTTCAAACCCATGGTTGTGCAGTACAGTAAGTTCCCGGGTTCTGGAAGACCCGACATACGGAAATCTGACTTTACGGGAATGCTCCCATAAATCATGTAAAAAAAACATCCATATGCAGAAATGTTTGCATTAGTTACATAAGCGCAAGTAGTGCAGCATGTCTAGGTTGCGGATGAATACGTATAGGCAGACCTGTATCATAGAGAGACTGTGGTGCCACAGCAACGGAGTGACTCTGCCGGCGCCGCCATCCCCTCGCACCCCTCCACACGAACGTACGCACACCCCCACTAAACACACACACGCACCCACGGAGGATCTCGAAGTGGGGTGCCTGGCCCACGGGTTCTCTCTGAAGAGCCCCTAGCAGGGATGATCCCTGGTTTCCCATTGCCAGGAGATTGGCCGACCCTCCCCCAGGCCGGATTACATGGCGCCCCCCCTAAAATCAACTTTAAAAAGTCGTAGGCGCGCATAGAGCTTTACAGGCTGGCCACAATGAAGCACACACAACACGGGAAATAGGGCCTCGAGGGCAAACACTCCACAGGCAGCGCAGACGAGGAGGTGGGAGAGAAGTTCCTAGCCACGCCGCGGATGTGTATTCCGCCAACTCGTCGTCCAGCAGTGGAGAGTGAGAGCGCACGAGCAGAGACACGCCCGAGCGAGGGAGCAGCACGGTCTCGCTGCGGCCAAACCCAAGCCAGAGAGAACCTGGCTGCTGTTTGTATATTCCCTCCCACACCACACAAGCTAACGACACAACTCCCGGCTCTAAGAAAAATTTAATTAATTTTACAAGGGGACAACGCACACACAACACGCACACGAATAAGACTTTCAAAAAGTTATCTTTGTGTTTCAAAAAGGGTTGCTATTTCAAGGTGGTGCGTTCAAATCAACTGATCGTGCAAAGCAGTTGCTGCCGTCGAGTTACATGAATAAGAAGTGTTTTAGTCATTCATTTTCGTTAATTGCATAATCTTGCTGATGAATTTATTGACGCATGCTTTCGCCTTTGCAGAATAGAGTGTCATGTGTTTGTTTAGAATTAAAATTGCTTAACACCAACTGTTCGAGTGCTTCTTTCCAAGTCCATGCACAACTGTCTTATTCCCAAGAACTGTATCCTGTGATGAGATATGAAACTGGAGACCTAAAATAACATAAAACACACTAGGATAATCGGTAAATGGTTAATCAATGATAATCGTGTTATCCTGATTGATACAACTCTGGATAAACGAAACTAAGCCTAATTGTCATAACTGCTCACATTAACATAATCGCAAGCATCCACATAAATTACTACGATTATCTCCGTGATTATCATAATTTATGCATATATAATACACACATTAACATATTTTTTGCGATTTATGCATTTTTCGGAAAATTATTATTTTTTTATTATTTTTATCAAAATTTCATAATCCAACATATACAACATAATGGGGTGGCGTCGTGGAACGAATCACTACGTGTTAACCAGAATATCGTGATCAAACATTGCATTGTGACTGTAAACGGGCGTAAAACAAAAAAAAAACGCCCTCTGAGGTTAAACTCCAGAATAGCAGGTTGGAACAAAGACAGTGGAATTAAGATAATATCATATCGAACCGATTGCATCCTATGATAAATGGTGTTAGAGATACGCACTCTGAATTGGAAAATAACAGAATAGCTCGAGTCAAACTGACTACACTCTGTGAGATAATGGTTTTATATGCACCCTGAAAGGTGTTGTATGTGTTGGATTATGAAATTTTGATAAAAATAATAAAAATTAAATATTTTCCGAAAAATGCGCAAATCACATTAATTATGTTAATGTCTGTATTAGCAGGCATAAATTATGATAATGTGTGTAATTATATGCATAAATTATGATAATCGCGGAGATAATCGTAATAATTTATGCGGATGCTTGCGATTATGTTAATGTGTGCAGTTGTGATAATTAAGCTTAGTTTCGTTTATCCAGAGTTGTATCAATCAGGATAACACGATTATCATTGATTAAACATTTACTGATTATCTTAGTGTGTTTGTTATTTTTGGTCTCCAGTTTCAGATCTCATCACAGGCTACAGTTCTCAGAAATAAGACAGTTTTGCATGGACTTGGAAAGAAGCACTCGAACAGTTGGTGTTAAGCAATTTTAATTCTAAACCAACACATGACACTCTCTTATCCAAAAGCAAGTATACGTCAATAAATTCATGGGCAAGATTATGCAATTAACGAAATTGAATGACTAAAACATTTCTTATTCATGTAACTCGACGGCAGCAACTGCTTTGCACGATCAGTTGGTAGTGAACGCACCACCTCGAAATGGCAACCCTTTTTGAAACGCAAAGATAATTTTTTTTAAGTCTTATTCGTGTGCGTGCTGTGTGTGCGTTGTCCCCTTGTAATATTAATTAATTCTTAGAGCCGGGAGTTGTGTCGTTAGCTTGTGTGGTGTGGGAGGATACAAACAGCGGCCAGAGGTTCCTCTCGATTGGGCGTGGCCTCCGCGAGCCCCTGTTGCTCCCTCGCTCGGACGTGTCTCTGCTTGTGCGCTCTCTCTCTCTCCACTGCTGGACGACGAGTTGGCACGACGCTCGGTGACGCCCGGTGACGTCTGAGTCGTGCTGCTCTTGCGCTCTCTCTCCCTCTACTGCTAGATGACGAGTTGGCACGACGCTCAGTGACGCCCGGGTCGTGCTGCTGCTGTGGCTCTCTCCTTGATCGTTGCCAACTTCACACGGACACTCGCCCTTGCTTCAGGCTGTGTTGGCTTGTGGCTCTGGACGACGCGGCTGTGCTCACTGGGTGGTGGTCGGTCTGAGTATCAAACACACTGCGCATTCGATGGCACTTTCTCTCTCTTGGTGGCAGCCCTCGGCTTCTCCACTGCTCGATTGATTGTTGAGTCGGCACGATGATCGCCGTCGCTCTGGACGTCTTGTCTGTGTAGTAGCGTTGACGACTCTTGGACACCGGAGTTGGAGGCACACGGGTTTATTTAACACAGCACGTCCGTGGCATACAACACTTGAGGGGGTATCGGCCCCCTCACCCGACTAGCTGAGGATACACGACCTAGCTATTCCTAGCCTGCCTCCTAGTCCTCCATTAACGGGCTAGGGGAGGCTATCTGGCCCGACACTGGTAAGTCGGGCCCGGTACCCGGAGTCCCAGACCAGCTCTTACAAGAGCACCGGCTCTGGCTCTCGGGACCACGCCGCTGGCTCGGTCCTGTTCGGCCCTGATAAGGATGGCGAACCAGGGGAGTCCAGGGCTCTAGCTAAGACGTCTTCAGTCTTCACTGGTTAGCTTAACGTCTCTCTCGAGCCCTTTGATACATCCCCTTTTATACCCAACCCCTCGCTGAGGGGTGGGGCCCCGGGGGATCATAACGTCCGAATCAGCCCCCCCCCAGGGTGCCTGGCGCGGATGTCGTAGAGGGCACCTCCCCGTGCACTCACGTAGCCCCGCCCACTGTGTTTGTTTGCCATAAGCTGCCATGCATAACGGGCTCTCTCTCTAACACCCCTACATCACCCCCCCCCCCCCCCCACATAGCTTGCAGCCCTCCCGGCTGCCAACATACAAAAAAAATGACAATAAAAGTGCATTTACCCCCTGACCGCGCGTGTGCCTCACTATTTTTCAACAATAACAAGAACAACAATAAGAACACAACAAGAACGCAACAGCAAGAAGAGAAAACAACCCGACGCACCCCCCCCCCCCCCGAATAAATACGAATTCCGTAAAAACAGCCTATATACAATTTGCAGGGAACCCACCACACACACAACACATGGTGAACCCAACATATGTGCATCCAATGAGCAGGGAACACACCACACACACAACACATGGTGAACCCAACATATGTACATCCAATGAGCAGGGAACACACCACCCACACTACACACAATGAACACAACCTATGTACACATCTTCCGGCCTCACAACAGTCTGCGCATTTTAGCGCGCGTCCTTGCAGCGGGCCCCTCACACGGGGTAACCCCGGGTGGCGGACCGTCAGGTGGCAACTGTCCGTCTCGGAGTGAGTCCTCATCCGACGCCGCGCGACCCTTGGCATCCCCAGGAGGGGTGATCGGGCGTGAGCCCGTCACTCCTGATGCACCTGGAGGTGGCACAGCCGGCAAGGCATTAGGTGAGAGCGACGGAGACGGACCCAGTGAGTCGGTCGACCCCCCACATGTTTGGCCACGCGTGTGTGAAGTGGGGATGTGTACTGCAACGAAGGGTTTTAATCTAGAGGGGTGCACAAACCACCGCCGCTTCCCCCATTTGATGCGCACGCACTGCGGTCGCAAAACCTCGACCACCTCCACAGGGCCCCGCCATGGCCGCACCAGTTTAGAGGAGGTCGCCAGTGGCACCTGGGGACAGTGCAGCCATGCCTTGTCCCCCGGCTTCCACTGCAGCATGTGCGCCCGACCCAGTCTGAGGCGCTCATTCGCGTTCTGACGGAGGTCAGAGTTTTGCATTGCAGCATCCCGTGCCTCTGTTAATTTGGCCAGATTAAATTTTACATGGTCAGCCAATTTAGTTTTTCCCTGCGGCTCGGGGATCTGCAGCTGGGCACGAACAGGCGGGTCGGGTTCGCGGCCGTACATGAGGTAAAAGGGGGAAAATCCCGTAACTGCATGGGGTGCCATCCGGTACGCCGCCAAGACCCCTTGAATTTGCAGGTCCCAATCGGTCTGTGAGTCCGAAACCTGCTGTGACAACATTGACGTGATGGTGCGATGCAGACGCTCGATCATCCCGTCAGTTTGCGGGTGATACGGGGAGGTACGAATTTTCTTCGTGCCCAGGAGCTCACAGACTTGTTTGAGTAGTTTACCGGAAAAATTTCTGCCCTGGTCGGTTAGCAGCCGCTCCGGAGCACCTTTGTCCAGGACGTATCCCTGAACAAAGGCCTCCACGATGGCTGCTGCCGACTGGTTGGCAAGGGGCCAGGCCATAGGCCAGCGTGTAAAATACTCCACACCAGTCAACAAATATCTATTGCCCCTGGGGGTGGCGGGGAATGGGCCCAAAATATCCAGCGTGACAAGCTCGTTTATTCTGGACACTTTGATTGATTGCAAGGGTGGGTTAGACTCCCGTGCCGGCGGTTTTCGTTGCGCACACCGAGGGCATGATCCCAATAAATCCCCAACATCCCTCGTCATGCCAGGCCAAAAAAAATCAAGTTGTAGCAAGGCGAGAGTCTTTTGGGTCCCCAGGTGTAGGAGGCGCTCATGAGCGGCCCACACCACCTTGCCCCGCATCCCAGAAGGGACCACCAGCCGATGTCGATGGGATTTCCCGTCCCAATGCATCAGCAGACCTTGCACCATTTCCCATGCGTCGGAATCACCCCTCCCCCACCCAGCACCGCCGACGCGACGACGCCACCCGAGGAGGGAGGTATCCTTCATCTGGAGGCGCCCCCATTCAGTGACGGGCAACCCCAACAGGGAATCTTTTCCCTGTTGTTCGATCGAATTAGTAATCAATGTTTCGTCGTCGTCGGCGGCCGCCAAGGCTTTCTCCACTGTTTCGCGCTCTCTGCTTTGCACGCTTGGTTGACGCTTGGCGATCTCTGCCCTTTTACAGGTTGATTGCTTGTCGTCACTCGTCACTCTCTCTGCTCCGTGCTTCCCTTGTTCGTGCAGCTGCCAGCTTCACTCGCACTTAACTTCGTTCTGCGAGAAGCGACACCTGCTATCGGCATCGGTGTTTCGTTTCCTCACGACGCTCTGCCAGCCGGAGCACGGCTGAAACCCAGCCCCGACCCAGGTTGAACTCAGACTTCTGCGACTCGAACGACCCCTCCTCGTTCCATCACTTCTCGAGGCACGATCTGTCCCAGCTCTCTTGCGAGCCCCGTCGCAACGCCGCGTCGCAAGCCGAGTTGCGAGACTGAGCACGACTCGAACAGACTGCCCTCAGACTGTCACTTTAACGATGTCTCGCCGTCCCATCTCTCCTTGAGGCACGATCTGCCCCAGCTCTCTTGCGAGCCCCGTCGCAACACTGAGCGCGACTCGGACAGACTGCTCTCAGACTGTCACCTTAACGACCCCTCGTCGTCTCATCTCTCCTCGAGGCACGATCTGCCCCAGCTCC
The DNA here is from genome assembly GCF_015708825.2 of Lethenteron reissneri. Taxonomy (NCBI): domain Eukaryota; kingdom Metazoa; phylum Chordata; class Hyperoartia; order Petromyzontiformes; family Petromyzontidae; genus Lethenteron; species Lethenteron reissneri. Next base: position 1,945,868 of record NC_083822.1, read on the forward strand.
CTTGCGAGCCCTGTCGCAACGCTGCGTCGCAAGCCGAGTTGCGAGACTGAGCGCGACTCGGACAGACTGCTCTCAGACTGTCAACTTAGCGACCCCTCGTCGTCCCATCTCTCCTCGAGGCACGATCTGCCCCAGCTCCCTTGCGAGCCCTGTCGCAACGCTGCGTCGCAAGCCGAGTTGCGAGACTGAGCGCGACTCGGACAGACTGCTCTCAGGCTGTGTTGGCTTGTGCTTAACTCAAAACGTGACTCCCCTCTCTGCGCATTCTTTGCGAGAGAAAACAAACAGAAAAAAACAGATGTCTTTGGAATGTCAGGCACCGATTCCCCTTGTGACCTTTTTGCTCCCTCCTTGCTTGCCAGACCCCGCTGGAAGACAAAGGTGGCTGAGGAGATTTTTGCAATACATTTATGTGGTCCTGTGTGTTACATTTATTCTTGAATTATATTTTATGAGTTCCTTCGGTCTTAGTATCGTGGTTATCATTCGTCTATGTTTAATGAATATTCGTAATGATCCTCGTCACATCATTATTTTGGGGCTTCGCCAAGTTTAGTTCTCCAGAGATTGGTGTTTTATTCTGAGTTATATTTTAAAGTCCTGAGGTTAAGTGTAACTATGTTTCCACTTAAGCTTTCTGGAATTCGTACTCTTTAGTTTTTAGGAAGGTCATGTAGATAGGAAACATATAATTCTAAATAATATGTTTGCGGTGAATACGAGTAATATAAGAGAATTACTAATAAAAAAAAACCTATTGTTTGTTGGTTAATTCTCTTTGTTAAGTTTCTACTTTTCGGTAAGGAAAACGTTAAGAAAACGCGAGTGGCAAAAGTAGTTTTTCTCTGCTCTGCACCCCCTCCGTGCATCTCAAGATGTCTTGGGAGGTCAGGCCATCGATCTTTGTCCATCTGGATGTCTCTGATCTCTCTGTGACCGACTTCTTACCAGTTTAATGGCCGTTTCACAGATTCCTGGGTTGTTTTCATTATTTAATTTAAAAAGTATATATAGATATAATAAAAAAAAATTCTTAATTATTCTTAATATTAATAACGGAAAACAGGGCATAGATACAACAAAGGGAATGTCAAAGTAGCTCCTGCCACACTTGAGATGCTAGGATTAAGAATAATATTTGAATGGATTACGGGATACTGGGAACTCGTATTAAAACGTACCGACCGATCTGTTACAAAGCAGGACAGTCAGAGAGACATATGGGAAGGGAGCTGTATCGATAACACGAACACACCTCGGGGGAAACTAATTGACTGGATAAAATGTAACGAAGGCGAACACGATGCAAAAACTTCAGAGAAGGCAGGACAGGACTCATGCCTTCCCACACAGGCATACAGACAGGGATTGTGGAATGAGGAAAAATTCGGAAAGGAAACGGGAGAGAAATCGTCTCTAATAAACGAGGAAAAATGTCCTCACACCTTCGAAAGGGATGGAGAGATACAGATGCAAACAAAAACATGTGGGACTGACAACTTCACAGCTAGAGGGAGGCAAAATATTAAAGTAAAGTCGCCAGGAGATACTTCACTAAGGGCAGAGGCAAAAACTGCAGGGAAATGGCAACACGAGCGACACAGCCCAGAGCGCTCACACAAAAAATGCACGCCGCTAAAACACGCCCGACACAGCACAAATCAAAGTGACAGATTGCCTGATGATAACTTGTTTGATGATGACGCTGACAGCGATCAACTTTCGGAATACTTATTCAACAGTAAAACCCTTAATTTATGGACAAAGCTCTCGTCAGAATTCCCGATTTTGACCCACACAATAAGACCATGGATATACACACACATATCGCAACAGTAGAAGAGGAGGCAATGATTAGAGGGCTGATGAGACTGGATGAGAAAGCGAGTCTATTGAAAAGGAGCTTACATGGAGAATCTATACCATGGGTAAAGTCGCTACCATACGAGGTTAGAAATGATTTCAAACAACTGAGTCTGGCAGTGATTCGGAAGTTTGGAGAATATTCGACACTCACTGAGGGGTTTTATGTGGTAAAATCGATGACCCAGGGCATGGACCAAGACCCACGTGACTACCTTTTACAATTTAAAAGAGCGTATTACGCAGGCGATGTGAATCGATACCACGAAGGGGATCACATGTTCAAAATTATGTATTTTGAATCCTTGAGCCCAGAGATTACAGAAAGGGTGAGAATGGTTTTGAATCCGGAAACCGCCTCCTTACGCCGCATAGAGAGCAAGGTGTACATGGCATGGTTATACAGAGCTAAGAATCATAATTCGGATCCAGAACACAGGGAGAGGGATAAGGAACCCAGCCTCTCAGAGAGAAATAAAAATCACCGAGCAGTCCCACAATGCAAGGAGGAGCGAACACGCACGCACCTATGGCAAAATAACCCAGAGAGAGGTTGGCATGAGAATGAGAGCGGCACACAGCCAAACATTCAGGAGAATCGCAGAATGTGGAGGCCAAGGGCAGAATCATATCAGCACCCCATGCCCCGACATACGCAAGGTCAAAATTACCCACAAAGATGGCAAAGTAACAATCCAGGAAAAATTTGGCACCCAAATGGGAGAAGCACTGGGCCAAAAATGTACGAGAATCGCAGGAGGGGGAGGTTCAGAGCAGAACCATATCAACACCCCATGCCACGATACACGCAAGGTCAAAGTTACACACAAAGATGGCGAGATAACCATCTAGCGGAAAGGTGGTACACAGACTGCGGAGGTATGGAGGCGAACATTCAGGAGAATCGCAGGATGGGAGGTCAAACACAATCGGTCCAATTCCGACCGATTTCCCCACCGGCTATACCAGGAGGGAATAGAGAAACAACACAGGATGCGGTCCAAATACGTGATGAACCACCCACAGTGATGGAGAGCGAGCTGCTCATACGCGCCCCACCCGCTGAGTGGAAACTAAATCCGGGGCTCATTGGGAAATGCAAGCAGGCTGCAAGTGACAGGGCGGACAAATACCACCACAATCGGGAAACGTTAAATGCATACGATGCGGTAAGAAACGCAACAGTGTTCCCGTAAATGACGCGCAGATCGAATACCAGGACAGGGCTGCACTGAAGCGTGATCGGACAGTAGATAACATACAGCAGAGACAAAGAGGACAACCAAAATGCACAGGAAAAACAGTGCCGCACGTCGCAGGAGCGCGCGATAATGGTGCAGGGAGATGTAACACAGAGACACGCCCTTTAGAATACAGGCGTCAGCATTTGAATGAAAAATATCCAAATGAAACAAAAATTAATGTGGATTGGAGTGCTGAAATGGAGACGAATGTCCATGACGTATCGGGAATGGTGTTGAAATCCAACCCACTCGTAAAAACCAAAAGGGCAACATTACGAGGCACGGAATTAAATCGACACACTGACTCGGCAAATGTGCATGTAATCGCAGAGAGAGCGAATGCCATTGATAATGGAGTGCAGAAGTTGGTTGTGTGCGCGAATTCTGATTATGTGCAACAGAATTTTACACCACACACTCCCACGACGCGAGAGAGTGATAGAGGAAATTACAAAAACGAACCTGAAAACCGTGATCGAAATATCAAAGTGATAAGTGGTAAACCAGACACTCGGAGCTTGAAAAAAATATGGCCAGGAGGTAACATGAGGAAGGTAACACAGAAATGCGTCCGAAACCGCTACCTAGCGTTACCCAGGATTTAACAAAAACAAAAATTAATATTTGCCGTAGTTATGATGGATGAGAACCGATGTAACATGTGGTATCGATGTTTAACGTTGTTTTATTTTCTTTGTTTATTTCAAATATAACCATGTTAAGATTGTGATACGTACGCGCGCGTTGTAAGGAATGCGTTATGGATGAGAACCGATGTAACATGTGATATCGATGTTTAACGTTTTGTTTTATTTTCTTTGCTTATTTCAAATGTAACCATGTTAAGATTGTGATACGTACGCGCGCATTGTAAGGAATGCGTTATGGATGAGAACCGATGTAACATGTGATATCGATGTTTAACGTTTTGTTTTATTTTCTTTGCTTATTTCAAATGTAACCATGTTAAGATTGTGATACGTACGCGCGTTGTAAGGAATGCGTTATGGATGAGAACCGATGTAACATGTGATATCGATGTTTAACGTTTTTTTTTTATTTTCTTTGCTTATTTCAAATGTAACCATGTTAAGATTGTGATACGTACGCGCGCGTTGTAAGGAATGCGTTATGGATGAGAACCGATGTAACATGTGATATCGATGTTTAACGTTTTGTTTTATTTTCTTTGCTTATTTCAAATGTAACCATGTTAATATTGTGATACGTACGCGCGCGTGGTAAGGAATAACCGCCGAGAGTGAGGGCGGCTGATGGATTCATAACGGAAAAAAAGGGCATTTACTTTGTTTGAAAATTCGCCAGTGGCCAAATCGACCCCTGATAATTTTCAAAAGGGCGGATTGTTGTATCTATGCCCTGTTTTCCGTTATTAATATTAAGAATAATTAAGAAACAAATGTTTTTTTTAATATATATATTTTTAATTAAATAATGAAAACAATCCATTACACTCACAAGCACACCAGGAATCTATGAAACATGGAGGGCCATTAAAACGATAAGAATTCGGTCACAGAGAGGTCAGAGACATCCAGATGGACAAAAGATCGATGGACTAACCTCCCAAGACATCTGGAGATGCACGGATGGGGTGCAGAGCAGAGAAAAACAACTTTTGCAACTCGCATTTTCCTTAACGTTTTCCTTACCGAAAAGTAGAAACTTAACAAAAAGAATTAACCAGCAAACAATAGGGGCTTTTTATTAGTGATTCCCTTGTATTACTCGTATTCACCGCATATATATTATTTAGAATTATATGTTTTCTATCTACATGACCTTCCTAAAAACTAAAGAATACGAATTCCAGAAAGCTTAAGTGGAAACTTAGTTACACTTAACCTCAGGACATTAAAATATAACTCAGAATAAAACACCAATCCCTGGAGAACTAAACTTGGCGAAGCCCTCAAAATAATGATGTAACGAGGATCATCACGAATATTCATTAAACATAGACCGAATCATAATCACAAAATACTAAGACCGAGGGAACTCATAAGAAATATCAAGAATAAATGTAACACACAGGACCACATAAAGTATTGCATAAATCTCCTCGACCACCTTTGTCTTCCAGCGGGTTGGCACAACACATGCGTACTATGGCGGGGTCTGGCCTCGGGATGACCCACACAGGGAAACCAGGGAGCAGAGAGAGTCAAAGGGTCGCGAGGGGGTGGGGTCTGTGCTGGCATAGCTGGGACATCTGTTTCTCTCGTTTATTTTCTCTCGCAAGAGATGCGCAGAGAGGGGAGTCACGTTTTGAGTTAAGCACAAGCGCACATCATGAATGAGCAGTCTGGTTCGAGTCGTGCTCAGTCTTGCAACTCGGCTTGCGACGCGGCGTTGCAACTCGGCTCGCAAGAGAGCTGGGGCAGATCGTGCCTCGAGGAGAGATGGGACAACGAGGGGTCGTAGAGTGACCGCCTGAGTGCAGTCTGTTCAAGTCGTGCTCAGTCTCGCGACTCGGCTTGCGACGCAGCGTTGCGACGGGACTCGCAAGGGAGCTGGGGCGCGTCGTGCCTCGAGAAGTGATGGAACGAGGAGGGGTCGTTTGAGTCGCAAAAGTCTTAGTTCAACCTGGGTCGAGGCTGGGTTTCAGCCGTGCTCCGGCTGGCGGAGCGTCGTGAGGGAGCAAACACCGATGCCGATAGCAGGTGTCGCTTCTCGCAGAACGAAGTTAAGTACGAGTGAAGCTGGCAGCTGCACGAACAAAGGAAGCACGGAGAAGAGAGAGTGACGAGTGACGACAAGCAATCAACCTGTAAAAGGGCGAAAATCGCCAAGCGTCGACCAAGCGAGCATCGAAAAGGACGAGCAGCAGCGGAAAGCGACGACGATATCATCGCGCACCGCGTAACCGAGCGTCGTGCCGACCCAACAATCATCCAGCAGTGGAGAAGCCTGAAGCTGCCACCAAGAGAGAAAGAGCGCCGTGTGCTTGATACCCATACCGACCAACACCCAGTGAGAACAGACAAGACGTCGCAGCGACGACGAAATCATCGCGCACCACGCCGGCGAGCGTCGTGCCAACTCGTCGTCCAGCAGTGGAGAGTGAGAGCGCACGAGCAGAGACACGCCCGAGCGAGGGAGCAGCACGGTCTCGCTGCGGCCAAACCCAAGCCAGAGAGAACCTGGCTGCTGTTTGTATATTCCCTCCCACACCACACAAGCTAACGACACAACTCCCGGCTCTAAGAAAAATTTAATTAATTTTACAAGGGGACAACGCACACACAACACGCACACGAATAAGACTTTCAAAAAGTTATCTTTGTGTTTCATAAAGGGTTGCCATTTCAAGGTGGTGCGTTCAAATCAACTGATCGTGCAAAGCAGTTGCTGCCGTCGAGTTACATGAATAAGAAGTGTTTTAGTCATTCATTTTCGTTAATTGCATTATCTTGCTCATGAATTTATTGACGTATGCTTTCGCCTTTGCAAAATAGAGTGTCATGTGTTTGTTTAGAATTAAAATTGCTTAACACCAACTGTTCGAGTGCTTCTTTCCAAGTCCATGCAAAACTGTCTTATTCCCAAGAACTGTATCCTGTGATGAGATATGAAACTGGAGACCTAAAATAACATAACACACACTAGGATAATCGGTAAATGTTTAATCAATGATAATCGTGTTATCCTGATTGATACAACTCTGGATAAACGAAACTAAGCCTAATTATCATAACTGCTCACATTAACATAATCGCAAGCATGCACATAAATTACTACGATTATATACGTGATTATCATAATTTATGCATATATAATACAACATTAACATGCGATTTACACATTTTTCGGAAAATTATTAATTTTCATTATTTTTATCAAAATTTCATAATCCAACATATACAACACAGTTATTAATATAAAAATATATAAAGGTTACAATACTTACAATTAAGTTATTGTGCGTCTTGCTTTCATGCCGGCCCCATCGGGAAAGTATGGGTGTGACAATGAAGCTTGGTCCATGGTAGACCACAGGCAATTTTTAACGAACAATTTTTTTAGAAATGTTTTTACTTGTTTATATGTCGATTCGGCCCCCCCCCCCTTGTAGCCAACTGGGCTCCTATGCGTTGCATAATGCTGCACAAACATACCCCCAATCATAGTTGCGCCTAGCCCTCGGCAAGGTAAGGTAAAAGTTAAACGGTAAAAAAAACCTTTTCCCTACCTTTTACCTTACCACAATACAATCGCTCTACCCTACCTTTTACCCTTTAGCAGGTAAGGTAAAAAGCAACGAGCCTACCTTTACCCTACCTTTTACCCTTATCCCATACAAATTACCCTATTACAGGGAAATTACTGGGGTACAACACATGAAAAAGGTTTATAACGATAAATGCTAGGTAGAGCACTTTATTCATATAGAATAACCTCCTCGTCCCAGTCCTCTTGGTCAATGGTGATCTCATCAACAACCTGATCAAGTTCGTAATTGCCATCGTCCTCGGACGAAATACAGGCAATAAGATCCTGCGCCGCTCCGGCCCAGTTAGACAGAACCTTCAGGCAGCTGACGCCGACATCCCGACCTCGCTGCCTGTGGCGAGCACGTTGTGCTTCTTGAGGTGGGCTTTCCACCCCGATGCATTCGTGTGGGTGGAAAACCACTTGCGTGTGCTCCCACAGGAACGCATACCGCTGCCTCTTTCGATTGCTGTTCACAGCAACCCCAAAAATGCCGTTGCTGGCATCCTCGACCTCCTCCTCTAGTATCTCTACCTCAAGAACGTGGACCCTCTCTATCTTGTCCGACATCAATTATCGCAATTAAAAATGGAAGCCACGGACTGCACCACGGAGCTTTTAGCGGTAAACAAGGTACTGTAGTTACCGGGTAATTATTCGCGCTACCTTACCCTACCGGGTAATTCTTCTGAGCTACCTTTACCCTACCCTTTACCTCACCCCTTGGCATGTCGAAACCTTTACCCTTTATCTTTACCCTTTTACCCGGTAAAAAAGGTAATTTACCTTACCTTGCCGAGGCCTAGTTGCGCCCCTGGCCACCACCACCCATTGCCCCACAACCACAGGGCTAGAGGGGTCATGGACACTCTGGGGGGGGGGGGAAGTGATGTTTCCCAATACAGGAGATGGGAGACACAAAGGAGAAGTTGGAGGGACGCCGAGGGCAGCCCCGCTTAGCCCTAGTGCGAGATGTTAACTACCTCGCCTGTTATGCAGGAGTTCGTAGGTTCGATCCCAACCTTGATGCTTGTATGCTTGGAGTTTGCATGTTCTCCCCGTGATCGCATGGATTTTTCTCCGCTTCCTCCGGGTTTCCCTTTCCACATTTAGAATCAACATCGCGCGTTTGTTGTATTTGACTGCGATAGATTCCACACAATAAACCACTTCGTGTTGAGCTATCTTGTGTTATGGCCAGGTCGCTTCTGAAACAAAGCTCTATAGCTCAGTGGAGCCTTACCTGGTAAAATAAAAAAAATAGTTTAGTTTAGGTTCAGCGGCGGGGTAGAGGGCTGCTTGCTGCGTCCACAGCGGAGTCACACTCGGGGCCTTATGACGATGGCGTGTGAGGATCGGGCAAAGGAGATGGGAGCCATTTCCCTACCCTGCTAGCGTAAGGCTTTGCGTTGCGTGACAAAAACCTGGGTATAATATGGAGAAACACAAGAATATGATGATTTATATGAGGGGGTTGTTTCCATCCTGGACCTAAAATAATTCCCCCTTGTAGTCCACACCCCCCCGCTCTAGCAAGCAACAGCCACCCTCCTACACAAACTCACGAGCCCAATGGTGAGGCAGAGATGACGGTTTTCCCCCAAAAATGTCATTAGCTTCCCAAGCGCCAAATAATCGTAAACCGAAATGCACGAATAACAAAATGGTTACGCGTAAACAAATCCAGCGTGTCAAAGTAGACCAGAAATTTCGTCAAAGTTTCAGTTCAGAAGTCTCTCCAATCACGGCTCCACTGTTCAGTCCAGTCCCAAAGAAGTCTATATGCATCACATAGTTTGTACAAAATATCTGGCACTTCTTCTTTCGCATGACCAGATTTTCGAGTTTAGATGGAAGCATATTATATATATTTTACGACGTAGAATTGTAATGTATTACTTACTGTTAGTAACTCAGCTTATTGTAGAGTGTATTTAGTATACTGATGATACTATGTAGTTTATACTTTAGTTGTTTACGTGGTGGTTGTATTTACTGCAGCTACATACTATTAACACTCCTTCCCTTTATTAATGCTACCCATATCCCCTCCCTTTAATGCTGCTAATCCTGCATAATGCACGGGCATAAGTAGTACTATAGACATACCTCCATTTCCCATATCCCCTCCCTTTGATATTGCTATTCCTGCATAATGTACGGGCATAAGTAGTTTAATTACATACCCGCATTTCCCATAAATATGATAAATGCTTCTTGATATGCATATTATTTTGTCAAGGCGCTCTTTTCCCCCCTTCCAGCCCAGCTTATATATATGCTCCAAGCACGTGTGCTGTTTCATTCAGACGCTGTCGCCTCAACAGACCTGGTTTTCACCTGAGGACGGCTGCTTGCGTTGTGGCCGAAACGTCGTGAGAATTGTTTTATGTTTTATTTTTATTATTTTATTACTTCCCTTCTACGTGACTTTACCGAAAGAACCACGAAGATGAATCCCTGCAGTCACGAAAGCTTTAAATCGAAAAAAAGCAAAGGATTGTCACCATTCACTCATAGACAACGAAAATTGTCACTGCGAGAATAATAGTGAATCGATTCTTGTTGCCCTTGCGTGTAGAATCCCGCATGGTATCCAATATTATTGTTTTGTGCTGACGTCGCAGTCGTGGGCACCACAGACAGCTCCGCCAGCCGCCTCTAAGACCGTGCTTTTCATTTTGTGCAGTTGCCGAGCGCAAGCCCAAAGTCATAAAACAACGGCACTATCAATTGCGTAATAGATCGGCGTTAACACGTTTCTTGTATTGTTAAAATATGGGATGGAAGGGATTCCAAATGAGAGCAGTGTGTGTGAGTGGCTGAGTGCGCGCGCGTTGTTGTGAACTGCAGTGCGGTGGTTGAACATGGTGTAGAGACGAGACGGGACGATCAGTCAGGCAGATCGAATCCTCAACATGGGCGGACGAATCGGCGAGCGAAGTTCACGGGAACAGCAGCCTTGGCAGAAGGGATTAGCATTGGAAGAAGGAGGCACCCTAACCACCGGCGAGTGAGCAAGCCGGCTGCCAACGACGGGGCCAATGTGGAATTGATGCTGAAAGCAACGTTGTTTACCAGCAACGAAGGGAGCTGCCGCGGTGAACAAGGTTGACACACTGGACTTGCAAACCAGAGGTCGCCGGTTTGTTTAAATCTCCGGGCGTGGCAATTGAAAATGTGATAAGCTTCCTGAATCTTCCTGTCTCCATCCAACGAGCAGTTGAAATGGGCACATCACAGTTAATCGATAGACAGGTCGCGTATAGGGGAGTTCTTCTTATATATGGCGTTTGAAGAAAAAGTAACAGTGCTACAATTGCATTTTTTATTTTGTAAGCCATTCATGACATCCGGGGTGGTCCTGTTTGTTCCACCAGATAACACGTGTATTTAGTAAAGTGTGGGTATTCCCACCGCTATATAAAAATTCCACTGGAAACGATAACCTTGTTCCCGACTTTCTGAACCAATAATTCTGAAAACGGTTCCCGTTTACCGTTAAACAGCTCAAGTCTTAGCTATGTCTGCTGCCCTTCACGATAGTGAGTGACACTAAACTAAACTACAGTTTTTTTATGTTCTTGTTCATGTTTTTGTTTGTTGCGGTTGCACCCGATTCAAGAGCCGAATGGCTCACAGGACTATACACTGTACCAAATAAATGAAACTGAAAAACTGAAACTGAGCTATCTAGCTTTTTTTTAAGCGACTTGGCCACAAATGATAGCTCAACGAAGTGGCTTATCCCGTGGAAATTGATAGCAGCCAAATAACTATTCACGTATGTTGTGGAGAGAAACAACTGGAGGACACGGAGTAGAAAACCGCACGCGACCATGGGGAGAGAGACACGTTGACTCCAAATATACAGTAGGCGTCAAGGTCCGAATGGAACCCACGACCTCCTCCATACCAGGCAAGGGAGGTAACATATTGCCGAAGGCAGGACAGGACTCATGCCTTCCCACACAGGCATACAGACAGGGATTGTGGAATGAGGAAAAATTCGGAAAGGAAACGGGAGAGAAATCGTCTCTAATAAACGAGGAAAAATGTCCTCACACCTTCGAAAGGGATGGAGAGATACAGATGCAAACAAAAACATGTGGGACTGACAACTTCACAGCTAGAGGGAGGCAAAATATTAAAGTAAAGTCGCCAGGAGATACTTCACTAAGGGCAGAGGCAAAAACTGCAGGGAAATGGCAACACGAGCGACACAGCCCAGAGCGCTCACACAAAAAATGCACGCCGCTAAAACACGCCCGACACAGCACAAATCAAAGTGACAGATTGCCTGATGATAACTTGTTTGATGATGACGCTGACAGCGATCAACTTTCGGAATACTTATTCAACAGTAAAACCCTTAATTTATGGACAAAGCTCTCGTCAGAATTCCCGATTTTGACCCACACAATAAGACCATGGATATACACACACATATCGCAACAGTAGAAGAGGAGGCAATGATTAGAGGGCTGATGAGACTGGATGAGAAAGCGAGTCTATTGAAAAGGAGCTTACATGGAGAATCTATACCATGGGTAAAGTCGCTACCATACGAGGTTAGAAATGATTTCAAACAACTGAGTCTGGCAGTGATTCGGAAGTTTGGAGAATATTCGACACTCACTGAGGGGTTTTATGTGGTAAAATCGATGACCCAGGGCATGGACCAAGACCCACGTGACTACCTTTTACAATTTAAAAGAGCGTATTACGCAGGCGATGTGAATCAATACCACGAAGGGGAACACATGTTCAAAATTATGTTTTTTGAATCCTTGAGCCCAGAGATTACAGAAAGGGTGAGAATGGTTTTGAATCCGGAAACCGCATCCTTACGCCGCATAGAGAGCAAGGCGTACATGGCATGGTTATACAGAGCTAAGAATCATAATTCGGATCCAGAACACAGGGAGAGGGATAAGGAATCCAGCCTCTCAGAGAGAAATAAAAATCACCGAGCAGTCCCACAATGCAGGGAGGAGCAAACACGCACGCACCTATGGCAAAATAACCCAGAGAGAGGTTGGCACGAGAATGAGAGCGGCACAAAGCCGAACATTCAGGAGAATCGCAGAATGTGGAGACCAAGGGCAGAATCATATCAGCACCCCATGCCCCGACATACGCAAGGTCAAAATTACCCACAAAGATGGCGAAGTAACAATCCAGGAAAAATTTGGCACCCAAATGGGAGAAGCACTGGGCCAAAAATGTACGAGAATCGCAGGAGGGGGAGGTTCAGAGCAGAACCATATCAACACCCCATGCCACGATACACGCAAGGTCAAAGTTACACACAAAGATGGCGAGATAACCATCTAGCGGAAAGGTGGTACACAGACTGCGGAGGTATGGAGGCGAACATTCAGGAGAATCGCAGGATGGGAGGTCAAACACAATCGGTCCAATTCCGACCGATTTCCCCACCGGCTATACCAGGAGGGAATAGAGAAACAACACAGGATGCGGTCCAAATACGTGATGAACCACCCACAGTGATGGAGAGCGAGCTGCTCATACGCGCCCCACCCGCTGAGTGGAAACTAAATCCGGGGCTCATTGGGAAATGCAAGCAGGCTGCAAGTGACAGGGCGGACAAATACCACCACAATCGGGAAACGTTAAATGCATACGATGCGGTAAGAAACGCAACAGTGTTCCCGTAAATGACGCGCAGATCGAATACCAGGACAGGGCTGCACTGAAGCGTGATCGGACAGTAGATAACATACAGCAGAGACAAAGAGGACAACCAAAATGCACAGGAAAAACAGTGCCGCACGTCGCAGGAGCGCGCGATAATGGTGCAGGGAGATGTAACACAGAGACACGCCCTTTAGAATACAGGCGTCAGCATTTGAATGAAAAATATCCAAATGAAACAAAAATTAATGTGGATTGGAGTGCTGAAATGGAGACGAATGTCCATGACGTATCGGGAATGGTGTTGAAATCCAACCCACTCGTAAAAACCAAAAGGGCAACATTACGAGGCACGGAATTAAATCGACACACTGACTCGGCAAATGTGCATGTAATCGCAGAGAGAGCGAATGCCATTGATAATGGAGTGCAGAAGTTGGTTGTGTGCGCGAATTCTGATTATGTGCAACAGAATTTTACACCACACACTCCCACGACGCGAGAGAGTGATAGAGGAAATTACAAAAACGAACCTGAAAACCGTGATCGAAATATCAAAGTGATAAGTGGTAAACCAGACACTCGGAGCTTGAAAAAAATATGGCCAGGAGGTAACATGAGGAAGGTAACACAGAAATGCGTCCGAAACCGCTACCTAGCGTTACCCAGGATTTAACAAAAACAAAAATTAATATTTGCCGTAGTTATGATGGATGAGAACCGATGTAACATGTGGTATCGATGTTTAACGTTGTTTTATTTTCTTTGTTTATTTCAAATATAACCATGTTAAGATTGTGATACGTACGCGCGCGTTGTAAGGAATGCGTTATGGATGAGAACCGATGTAACATGTGATATCGATGTTTAACGTTTTGTTTTATTTTCTTTGCTTATTTCAAATGTAACCATGTTAAGATTGTGATACGTACGCGCGCATTGTAAGGAATGCGTTATGGATGAGAACCGATGTAACATGTGATATCGATGTTTAACGTTTTGTTTTATTTTCTTTGCTTATTTCAAATGTAACCATGTTAAGATTGTGATACGTACGCGCGTTGTAAGGAATGCGTTATGGATGAGAACCGATGTAACATGTGATATCGATGTTTAACGTTTTTTTTTTATTTTCTTTGCTTATTTCAAATGTAACCATGTTAAGATTGTGATACGTACGCGCGCGTTGTAAGGAATGCGTTATGGATGAGAACCGATGTAACATGTGATATCGATGTTTAACGTTTTGTTTTATTTTCTTTGCTTATTTCAAATGTAACCATGTTAATATTGTGATACGTACGCGCGCGTGGTAAGGAATAACCGCCGAGAGTGAGGGCGGCTGATGGATTCATAACGGAAAAAAAGGGCATTTACTTTGTTTGAAAATTCGCCAGTGGCCAAATCGACCCCTGATAATTTTCAAAAGGGCGGATTGTTGTATCTATGCCCTGTTTTCCGTTATTAATATTAAGAATAATTAAGAAACAAATGTTTTTTTTAATATATATATTTTTAATTAAATAATGAAAACAATCCATTACACTCACAAGCACACCAGGAATCTATGAAACATGGAGGGCCATTAAAACGATAAGAATTCGGTCACAGAGAGGTCAGAGACATCCAGATGGACAAAAGATCGATGGACTAACCTCCCAAGACATCTGGAGATGCACGGATGGGGTGCAGAGCAGAGAAAAACAACTTTTGCAACTCGCATTTTCCTTAACGTTTTCCTTACCGAAAAGTAGAAACTTAACAAAAAGAATTAACCAGCAAACAATAGGGGCTTTTTATTAGTGATTCCCTTGTATTACTCGTATTCACCGCATATATATTATTTAGAATTATATGTTTTCTATCTACATGACCTTCCTAAAAACTAAAGAATACGAATTCCAGAAAGCTTAAGTGGAAACTTAGTTACACTTAACCTCAGGACATTAAAATATAACTCAGAATAAAACACCAATCCCTGGAGAACTAAACTTGGCGAAGCCCTCAAAATAATGATGTAACGAGGATCATCACGAATATTCATTAAACATAGACCGAATCATAATCACAAAATACTAAGACCGAGGGAACTCATAAGAAATATCAAGAATAAATGTAACACACAGGACCACATAAAGTATTGCATAAATCTCCTCGACCACCTTTGTCTTCCAGCGGGTTGGCACAACACATGCGTACTATGGCGGGGTCTGGCCTCGGGATGACCCACACAGGGAAACCAGGGAGCAGAGAGAGTCAAAGGGTCGCGAGGGGGTGGGGTCTGTGCTGGCATAGCTGGGACATCTGTTTCTCTCGTTTATTTTCTCTCGCAAGAGATGCGCAGAGAGGGGAGTCACGTTTTGAGTTAAGCACAAGCGCACATCATGAATGAGCAGTCTGGTTCGAGTCGTGCTCAGTCTTGCAACTCGGCTTGCGACGCGGCGTTGCAACTCGGCTCGCAAGAGAGCTGGGGCAGATCGTGCCTCGAGGAGAGATGGGACAACGAGGGGTCGTAGAGTGACCGCCTGAGTGCAGTCTGTTCAAGTCGTGCTCAGTCTCGCGACTCGGCTTGCGACGCAGCGTTGCGACGGGACTCGCAAGGGAGCTGGGGCGCGTCGTGCCTCGAGAAGTGATGGAACGAGGAGGGGTCGTTTGAGTCGCAAAAGTCTTAGTTCAACCTGGGTCGAGGCTGGGTTTCAGCCGTGCTCCGGCTGGCGGAGCGTCGTGAGGGAGCAAACACCGATGCCGATAGCAGGTGTCGCTTCTCGCAGAACGAAGTTAAGTACGAGTGAAGCTGGCAGCTGCACGAACAAAGGAAGCACGGAGAAGAGAGAGTGACGAGTGACGACAAGCAATCAACCTGTAAAAGGGCGAAAATCGCCAAGCGTCGACCAAGCGAGCATCGAAAAGGACGAGCAGCAGCGGAAAGCGACGACGATATCATCGCGCACCGCGTAACCGAGCGTCGTGCCGACCCAACAATCATCCAGCAGTGGAGAAGCCTGAAGCTGCCACCAAGAGAGAAAGAGCGCCGTGTGCTTGATACCCATACCGACCAACACCCAGTGAGAACAGACAAGACGTCGCAGCGACGACGAAATCATCGCGCACCACGCCGGCGAGCGTCGTGCCAACTCGTCGTCCAGCAGTGGAGAGTGAGAGCGCACGAGCAGAGACACGCCCGAGCGAGGGAGCAGCACGGTCTCGCTGCGGCCAAACCCAAGCCAGAGAGAACCTGGCTGCTGTTTGTATATTCCCTCCCACACCACACAAGCTAACGACACAACTCCCGGCTCTAAGAAAAATTTAATTAATTTTACAAGGGGACAACGCACACACAACACGCACACGAATAAGACTTTCAAAAAGTTATCTTTGTGTTTCATAAAGGGTTGCCATTTCAAGGTGGTGCGTTCAAATCAACTGATCGTGCAAAGCAGTTGCTGCCGTCGAGTTACATGAATAAGAAGTGTTTTAGTCATTCATTTTCGTTAATTGCATTATCTTGCTCATGAATTTATTGACGTATGCTTTCGCCTTTGCAAAATAGAGTGTCATGTGTTTGTTTAGAATTAAAATTGCTTAACACCAACTGTTCGAGTGCTTCTTTCCAAGTCCATGCAAAACTGTCTTATTCCCAAGAACTGTATCCTGTGATGAGATATGAAACTGGAGACCTAAAATAACATAACACACACTAGGATAATCGGTAAATGTTTAATCAATGATAATCGTGTTATCCTGATTGATACAACTCTGGATAAACGAAACTAAGCCTAATTATCATAACTGCTCACATTAACATAATCGCAAGCATGCACATAAATTACTACGATTATATACGTGATTATCATAATTTATGCATATATAATACAACATTAACATGCGATTTACACATTTTTCGGAAAATTATTAATTTTCATTATTTTTATCAAAATTTCATAATCCAACATATACAACACAGTTATTAATATAAAAATATATAAAGGTTACAATACTTACAATTAAGTTATTGTGCGTCTTGCTTTCATGCCGGCCCCATCGGGAAAGTATGGGTGTGACAATGAAGCTTGGTCCATGGTAGACCACAGGCAATTTTTAACGAACAATTTTTTTAGAAATGTTTTTACTTGTTTATATGTCGATTCGGCCCCCCCCCCCTTGTAGCCAACTGGGCTCCTATGCGTTGCATAATGCTGCACAAACATACCCCCAATCATAGTTGCGCCTAGCCCTCGGCAAGGTAAGGTAAAAGTTAAACGGTAAAAAAAACCTTTTCCCTACCTTTTACCTTACCACAATACAATCGCTCTACCCTACCTTTTACCCTTTAGCAGGTAAGGTAAAAAGCAACGAGCCTACCTTTACCCTACCTTTTACCCTTATCCCATACAAATTACCCTATTACAGGGAAATTACTGGGGTACAACACATGAAAAAGGTTTATAACGATAAATGCTAGGTAGAGCACTTTATTCATATAGAATAACCTCCTCGTCCCAGTCCTCTTGGTCAATGGTGATCTCATCAACAACCTGATCAAGTTCGTAATTGCCATCGTCCTCGGACGAAATACAGGCAATAAGATCCTGCGCCGCTCCGGCCCAGTTAGACAGAACCTTCAGGCAGCTGACGCCGACATCCCGACCTCGCTGCCTGTGGCGAGCACGTTGTGCTTCTTGAGGTGGGCTTTCCACCCCGATGCATTCGTGTGGGTGGAAAACCACTTGCGTGTGCTCCCACAGGAACGCATACCGCTGCCTCTTTCGATTGCTGTTCACAGCAACCCCAAAAATGCCGTTGCTGGCATCCTCGACCTCCTCCTCTAGTATCTCTACCTCAAGAACGTGGACCCTCTCTATCTTGTCCGACATCAATTATCGCAATTAAAAATGGAAGCCACGGACTGCACCACGGAGCTTTTAGCGGTAAACAAGGTACTGTAGTTACCGGGTAATTATTCGCGCTACCTTACCCTACCGGGTAATTCTTCTGAGCTACCTTTACCCTACCCTTTACCTCACCCCTTGGCATGTCGAAACCTTTACCCTTTATCTTTACCCTTTTACCCGGTAAAAAAGGTAATTTACCTTACCTTGCCGAGGCCTAGTTGCGCCCCTGGCCACCACCACCCATTGCCCCACAACCACAGGGCTAGAGGGGTCATGGACACTCTGGGGGGGGGGGGAAGTGATGTTTCCCAATACAGGAGATGGGAGACACAAAGGAGAAGTTGGAGGGACGCCGAGGGCAGCCCCGCTTAGCCCTAGTGCGAGATGTTAACTACCTCGCCTGTTATGCAGGAGTTCGTAGGTTCGATCCCAACCTTGATGCTTGTATGCTTGGAGTTTGCATGTTCTCCCCGTGATCGCATGGATTTTTCTCCGCTTCCTCCGGGTTTCCCTTTCCACATTTAGAATCAACATCGCGCGTTTGTTGTATTTGACTGCGATAGATTCCACACAATAAACCACTTCGTGTTGAGCTATCTTGTGTTATGGCCAGGTCGCTTCTGAAACAAAGCTCTATAGCTCAGTGGAGCCTTACCTGGTAAAATAAAAAAAATAGTTTAGTTTAGGTTCAGCGGCGGGGTAGAGGGCTGCTTGCTGCGTCCACAGCGGAGTCACACTCGGGGCCTTATGACGATGGCGTGTGAGGATCGGGCAAAGGAGATGGGAGCCATTTCCCTACCCTGCTAGCGTAAGGCTTTGCGTTGCGTGACAAAAACCTGGGTATAATATGGAGAAACACAAGAATATGATGATTTATATGAGGGGGTTGTTTCCATCCTGGACCTAAAATAATTCCCCCTTGTAGTCCACACCCCCCCGCTCTAGCAAGCAACAGCCACCCTCCTACACAAACTCACGAGCCCAATGGTGAGGCAGAGATGACGGTTTTCCCCCAAAAATGTCATTAGCTTCCCAAGCGCCAAATAATCGTAAACCGAAATGCACGAATAACAAAATGGTTACGCGTAAACAAATCCAGCGTGTCAAAGTAGACCAGAAATTTCGTCAAAGTTTCAGTTCAGAAGTCTCTCCAATCACGGCTCCACTGTTCAGTCCAGTCCCAAAGAAGTCTATATGCATCACATAGTTTGTACAAAATATCTGGCACTTCTTCTTTCGCATGACCAGATTTTCGAGTTTAGATGGAAGCATATTATATATATTTTACGACGTAGAATTGTAATGTATTACTTACTGTTAGTAACTCAGCTTATTGTAGAGTGTATTTAGTATACTGATGATACTATGTAGTTTATACTTTAGTTGTTTACGTGGTGGTTGTATTTACTGCAGCTACATACTATTAACACTCCTTCCCTTTATTAATGCTACCCATATCCCCTCCCTTTAATGCTGCTAATCCTGCATAATGCACGGGCATAAGTAGTACTATAGACATACCTCCATTTCCCATATCCCCTCCCTTTGATATTGCTATTCCTGCATAATGTACGGGCATAAGTAGTTTAATTACATACCCGCATTTCCCATAAATATGATAAATGCTTCTTGATATGCATATTATTTTGTCAAGGCGCTCTTTTCCCCCCTTCCAGCCCAGCTTATATATATGCTCCAAGCACGTGTGCTGTTTCATTCAGACGCTGTCGCCTCAACAGACCTGGTTTTCACCTGAGGACGGCTGCTTGCGTTGTGGCCGAAACGTCGTGAGAATTGTTTTATGTTTTATTTTTATTATTTTATTACTTCCCTTCTACGTGACTTTACCGAAAGAACCACGAAGATGAATCCCTGCAGTCACGAAAGCTTTAAATCGAAAAAAAGCAAAGGATTGTCACCATTCACTCATAGACAACGAAAATTGTCACTGCGAGAATAATAGTGAATCGATTCTTGTTGCCCTTGCGTGTAGAATCCCGCATGGTATCCAATATTATTGTTTTGTGCTGACGTCGCAGTCGTGGGCACCACAGACAGCTCCGCCAGCCGCCTCTAAGACCGTGCTTTTCATTTTGTGCAGTTGCCGAGCGCAAGCCCAAAGTCATAAAACAACGGCACTATCAATTGCGTAATAGATCGGCGTTAACACGTTTCTTGTATTGTTAAAATATGGGATGGAAGGGATTCCAAATGAGAGCAGTGTGTGTGAGTGGCTGAGTGCGCGCGCGTTGTTGTGAACTGCAGTGCGGTGGTTGAACATGGTGTAGAGACGAGACGGGACGATCAGTCAGGCAGATCGAATCCTCAACATGGGCGGACGAATCGGCGAGCGAAGTTCACGGGAACAGCAGCCTTGGCAGAAGGGATTAGCATTGGAAGAAGGAGGCACCCTAACCACCGGCGAGTGAGCAAGCCGGCTGCCAACGACGGGGCCAATGTGGAATTGATGCTGAAAGCAACGTTGTTTACCAGCAACGAAGGGAGCTGCCGCGGTGAACAAGGTTGACACACTGGACTTGCAAACCAGAGGTCGCCGGTTTGTTTAAATCTCCGGGCGTGGCAATTGAAAATGTGATAAGCTTCCTGAATCTTCCTGTCTCCATCCAACGAGCAGTTGAAATGGGCACATCACAGTTAATCGATAGACAGGTCGCGTATAGGGGAGTTCTTCTTATATATGGCGTTTGAAGAAAAAGTAACAGTGCTACAATTGCATTTTTTATTTTGTAAGCCATTCATGACATCCGGGGTGGTCCTGTTTGTTCCACCAGATAACACGTGTATTTAGTAAAGTGTGGGTATTCCCACCGCTATATAAAAATTCCACTGGAAACGATAACCTTGTTCCCGACTTTCTGAACCAATAATTCTGAAAACGGTTCCCGTTTACCGTTAAACAGCTCAAGTCTTAGCTATGTCTGCTGCCCTTCACGATAGTGAGTGACACTAAACTAAACTACAGTTTTTTTATGTTCTTGTTCATGTTTTTGTTTGTTGCGGTTGCACCCGATTCAAGAGCCGAATGGCTCACAGGACTATACACTGTACCAAATAAATGAAACTGAAAAACTGAAACTGAGCTATCTAGCTTTTTTTTAAGCGACTTGGCCACAAATGATAGCTCAACGAAGTGGCTTATCCCGTGGAAATTGATAGCAGCCAAATAACTATTCACGTATGTTGTGGAGAGAAACAACTGGAGGACACGGAGTAGAAAACCGCACGCGACCATGGGGAGAGAGACACGTTGACTCCAAATATACAGTAGGCGTCAAGGTCCGAATGGAACCCACGACCTCCTCCATACCAGGCAAGGGAGGTAACATATTGCCACCGTGGCACCCTCAACCTTCAGCCCCCGAGACACGGCGGCTGTGAATTCTTTAGTCGTCTTGAGTTCGCGCCAGCTAAAGCTGCGAACGCAACGACGCATAACATCACATTGACTACACTATGTGAATTGTAAGTACTTGCAATTGATGCTTACATTTGTTAATTCGATGCCATGTGTCGCGAGTGTCAAAATTGATTTTAGCCAATCAATTATTGCACTTTTCGCTATGGATTGATACACACCGGTGGTTTCGGCACAGTGCCTCCTCACTTTTGCTTGTCATGACATTCCACCCGTGTTGTTGGCTGGCCCCTTCAATACGTGCGATGCGCCAATCATAGCGGGCAATATTTACTTCAAATCGATTCTCATATTAAGCGGACTCACGCAATCGAACACTGAAGGCATATTCAATCGTTTTGTGTTGTTGTTCCTTTACGCTATTATGTTGTCTTGGTAAAGGCCAGGAATTCCAAGAACAACATAGAGTGTAACCTAAACACAAACGTTGTTTTGGCGGATGCAGGGAGCTCGCAAGTCTTCATCGTGAGAGGGTGCATTTGAACTTGTCAAAAGTGTGGCCGGCAGAAGAGATGTTGAGCCCGTGGGTGCATCTTGCAACTTCGTCAATTTGTGGGGTGCGCGAAATGTCTCGGCGACGCATTCTTGAGGGTGCAATAGAACACGATGATCTGTGAACTCTCTCGTCTGGTTTATGACCCAACAGGAATGGGCAAGTTGCCCCATGGACTAGCGAGCGACGCTGATGTCGGCATATATTGTTCCCTCGCCAAGTTCTGAGACACGTGTAAGAAGTCGTTTTTGTGCTTTTGGCGCCTCCTGCTCAGGCAGAGCCAGTGCAGTACCTCTTGCCGTAACGACCGTGCAGCGTTGAGTGCCCTCTGTTCGCCTCTGCTCATGGCGGTTGGCTGTTTTTATGAAACTCCAGCAGAAGGACATTTGTTTCTGCAGCAACCCAGAACACATCGGGTGATGATCTTACTTGGAGGGGGATGATGGTGGGTGAAGGGACATACAGCAACTCAGAGGAGGTGGCTCGACACAGTCATTGCTAAACTCGAATCGAATGTTGAATGCTACACAAACTAAACTTTCATTACCAGGTGACGCCAACTAAGCTCCGATTAGCACGGTTGGCTACGCAGGGTGCGAAAGAAGTTCAACATACCTAAATACGAGGTATGTAGCTCTTTTTCAGAAGCGACCTTGGCCACAAATGATAGTGCACCGACGTCGCTTATCACGTGGAAATGTATATCAGCTAAATACTACTCTTTGGGTATTTCGGTAAAGTCACGTTGATATACAAATAATAATAATCTACGTGACTTTACCGAAAGGCCCAAAGAGTATGAATTCCTGCAGTCACGAAAGCTTTAAGTCAAGATTCAGCTAAATACTTTAAAAGCGTCAGGGTCCAGATGGAACCCACGACCTCCTGCATTACCAGCCGAGGTAGTTAACATTCGCCACCGCAGCACCCATGATTAACTCGTTTATCGTGTATTCTGCTCTAGCTCCCACCGACTGTGTACATTAGGAAAGGTTTTGATGACCTTCGCTTAATTGTCTCCATTAAGAAAATTAGAAGGGGGCGGCTTAGCCTTCTGGAGGGTGCTCGCCCCCTCCCCCTCACCTCGATGCCACGGGGGCTATGCTGCAGCAATAACAGTAATAGCTGCAGCAGAGGGTTTAGCGACACGTTTATATGTGTAATGCGGGCGTAAATGGGCGGGGCGGATATGACGATCCGAGAGGGAGGAGTCAGGGTGATGTGGGGGAGAAGTTATAGCGGGGAGACAGGAAGCTATCTGGAGCAGTCGGGGGAGTGAAGGGTGGTGAACACGTTGGGTGGTCGCCGTGCCTCAGCCTGGTGGCTGAGGGGCTCATGACGGTGCCAGCCAGCGGGGTGGAAGAGAGAATGGAGGATTGAGGTTGGAGATGGCGAGGTAGCCATAGAGGCCACGAAGGGCTAACTGGGGAGGTGGCGAGATCGCCACGCACGGAGGAACAGGGAGCAGCGATGGAGCTGCTGTGGGGGCAGCCGGAGGGCTGCACCAAGAGCCTGCAGCGGAGCTGCAGGAGCGTGGAAGGCTACGGGAGCGAAGGCAGATGTGGGGCTGCCAGGGAGAGAGTCTCAGAAGGAGTGCCGTGTGGGAAGGAGAACGCGAACCCCAAATAAAGGACACGGAGTCAGTAAGAAGTGTCTAAGTCCTTTTATTACACTGGAGTCAGAAGTGAAACGGCATCTCAAAACAACTGAGAGAAAGAAGAAAAAAAAAATATTCCTGCTACATCATCCGACGACGACGACCTTCCTCAGACAGTGGACCTGCCTGCGATGGAAGAGGAGATCCGTTCTGGAACGAGTACGGGTCCGGGTGAGCAAGGTGTCGCCGCGTCGGTGGACCTGTCTGTGCCGGAGGATGCTAACTTACGATGGAGACAGATGGTGATGCAGATGGGGACCTTGAAAATCGTGCTGGCGCGACTGTGTGAGTTCACCACGCCGAGGACGACGTCGGGGAGGCCCGGTGGTGATCCGCAGGCCTCTGCCTTTCCTGCGCTGCCAGCGCCATTGCCACGTGGCACGAAGACGCCATCTTGGGCGTGGCAGGGGAGAAACGGCGGGAAGCCGCCATCTTGTCTTCACCGCGGCGGGAGGACGCCGCCATCTTCAACATCGCGGCGGAGAGGCAGCCTTGCGCTGCCATCTGGAGGTGCCGCGGGGTGAGCAGCCTGCTGTGAGCTGCTGTTTTTCGAGGGGGTGCTGCGAGGAGAAGACGCCGATGCTGCAGCTGCTGGGGCGGGAGCTTCCCGTCCTGGTTCGGGTGCGTGACAACGGAGCCGTCAAGTCGCCGAACGAGTTCTGCGAGGCGTCTCAAGTTGCCACCCTGCCGTCCTCTTCTTGCTGCAGCCCCGGGCGAGTCATAACGATACGCACCCGGCCTTAACACACACCTCACTCATCTTTCGAGGGCCGGGGGGGGGCTATTTTGGTTTTCTCTTATGACTCGATTGTGCGGAGCGCGGTTCGGACTGTCTGTATGTGTGTGTAATAACGATGAACGCGCTATCTGCTTGTTGCTTGGTGTCAATATAAGTGTGTGCATGTGTTGAGAATGGACGGAGAGTCTGCTGTATTTGCTGAGTGTCAAATTGTGTGTGTGCGCTGCTGCGTGGAGTTGTTATCTTGATGGTGAAGTTAATTATTAACTTGGGAGCGTCGGGTATCTTGCGCTGTATTATTTGTGGGTTACCTTGTGTGATGGGCTTAATTGGAAAAAAATATATATATATTTTTTGGTGTATTGTGCTGCGAGGTGCTGTGTGCGATGCGATTGTTGCAAGAGAGAGAATAATTGTGTTGTTGCTGCAAAGTTACGACAGGATTAATGGTGTGTTGGTTGCCTGCAGATCTGCTTGCTATTGTGCTTAAATGTGCGCGTGTGATCGCGATATGCTGATTGCATGTGCTGTTATACCGTTCTGTATGGTTATGGGGTGCGATGCAGTGGTTGATTATTGGAATTGGGATTGTTATTATATTGTGCGTACCTGTTGGAAATTGGTAACAAATTCGAGGGGGACCCAAATAATTGGTTGTATGGGTGTTGTGCACACGAGATTTCGTGTATATTATGGGTAATTGCGCTTTTTGAGAGAGAGCGCGCTTTGAGGGTGCGTGATGACGCCGTTGTGGGTGTCTCAAAGGTTAATGCTAATGGGACCGTAAATTGGCGCCAAGTGGCGTCGCGTATTCGGTTGATCGCATGCAGCCACGAGTTGCTTGGCGAGTTGGGTTGTGTAACCAATGTGGTTGGTAAAATATTGGTTAAAAATTCCACGATATGACAGCTGTGCGCAGCAAGCTGGGGCTGTGCGTCTATCGTTGGTGGGGTTGTTATAACGTGACAGGGGATGCGTCTTGTGACCCCCAGCTAAGGGAAGCTGGGGTGCACGAATGGAGAAAACTGGCCACGTGTTCGCACGTTGGGCCCCCATTTTGCGCGCACGCGGGGTATGGCGACGATGCGCTTTGCGGAAAGGGCCGCCATTTTGAGTGCGCGCGAGAGATTGCGCGAACGCGCTGGGCGAAGGGGGACGCCATTTTTGAGCGCGCGGGAAAAACCGGGGTGGGGCAAATATTCCATCTGTTATGCCTGCCATTGTTGATTGGGTGATGCACGAGTTGTGGTCACATCGGCCTATGGCTGATGGCTGACCTGACAGCCCGGAGGCGAAACCTCCGTGGTATGTCTTAAACTAATGGGCCATGTGCTCATATGGCTCGGGGAGTCATGGTTCAGTTGTGCGGGGGCAGACTGAACCTGGTGTGCCGGGGGCTCACGGGATCTGGGTTAGGGTGTTATTGTCTCTATAAGAGAACATTGCCCCGTGGGGGGAGTACAGGGGGTCTGGCATTGCTGGGGGATGAACCTTCCCTGGGCTATAAAGCATCGGACTATACGAGGCTGGTGTGTGTCCATCTCTGATGGGATAGTAAGGGAGGAGCATGGCCGAGTTGCTGCTCATCCCCGAAATTGCACTAGCTGAGAGTATGGTCAGTGGATGTTGCTGTGGGTTGACGACCACGGTGGGGGTTAGGGCGAGTTAAACGTTACCGCTGGGGAGCGTGGCTCTCTCCACGCGAGGGTGTGTGATTAGGTGTTTTGTTGGGTTGCTGAGAGTGACCGTGGGTACATGCTGTGTACGTGCGATGTCTGTGCTGGTCCTCAAGGGAGGACTGCTGGTGGGTAAGAGCAGGACATTTTGTTGTTGTTGTTGTCACGTGTAAATAATATTGTTGTTAAAATGTAAATACTGGGGCATTCATTGCGTTATTTTGGGTATTTATGGGGAGTTTTTTAAGCGGGCTGGATTTACATCATCTCCACTACCCTGAGGCCGGGTGGCTGTCGTGTACGACATGCGGATGTGCGTTGTTGTGCTGTGCCTCAGGGGATTGGATTCTCCTTCTCGTCACAGATTCTTCAGCTCCCGTCGCACTGGGTGTTACCTGGTGTGCTAGCTGGATGAGGACTTGAAGGAGCAATTGAGCGCCGTTCGTCATTCTGCTCTACCACTTGCTCTTTGACGTTGGACTTGAGCCGAGCGGATGGAACTGCAACATGGACACGCACTAAAACATCACATTTCTGGGTTGTGCGCGTTGGCCGTTCTTGCGTGTCAGTTGCCGTTTTGTTCATTGTGCCATTCTTATTCTTGTTGATGTTGCGCGGAGGACAGGCCGGTGTTCTGTTCCAGTTCCTGATACCTCCCCTTTCGTTGCTTGTGTTGTTGTTGTTATAATCTCCGTTGTGTCTGGGGGACTCCTGATTGTGATGCCTTCGCCCGCATTATTTTGTTCTGTTTCAGCCGAGGACGGCTGGGATTTTCTCTACGGGGGAGGGTAGTGTAATGCGGGCGTAAATGGGCGGGGCGGATATGACGATCCGAGAGGGAGGAGTCAGGGTGATGTGGGGGAGAAGTTATAGCGGGGAGACAGGAAGCTATCTGGAGCAGTCGGGGGAGTGAAGGGTGGTGAACACGTTGGGTGGTCGCCGTGCCTCAGCCTGGTGGCTGAGGGGCTCATGACGGTGCCAGCCAGCGGGGTGGAAGAGAGAATGGAGGATTGAGGTTGGAGATGGCGAGGTAGCCATAGAGGCCACGAAGGGCTAACTGGGGAGGTGGCGAGATCGCCACGCACGGAGGAACAGGGAGCAGCGATGGAGCTGCTGTGGGGGCAGCCGGAGGGCTGCACCAAGAGCCTGCAGCGGAGCTGCAGGAGCGTGGAAGGCTACGGGAGCGAAGGCAGATGTGGGGCTGCCAGGGAGAGAGTCTCAGGAGGAGTGCCGTGTGGGAAGGAGAACGCGAACCCCAAATAAAGGACACGGAGTCAGTAAGAAGTGTCTAAGTCCTTTTATTACATATGTATGCGATCTCACCCCAAAAATATATTATGAGAAATAGCTGTGTTTGTGGATTAGGTGATACCATTATATATATGGTTGATTACTCATACAGACAATACGGCTGGATTTAGAAGCAATCAAAACGGAGTCGCCTAATCACACGACACTGCGTGAGGTGTGCAAGCATGTTGAACTTCTTTTGCACTATACGTAGCCAACCATGCTAATCGGAGGTACGGGATGCAGTTGCAGTGGCCACTGGGCCGAGCTTTGAGCGGGGCCTGGCATCCGCGTTAACAGGATCTGCCATCCAACAGAGGCTGCAATATATTTGGAGCGGCAACATCTCGGTAATGTGGCGGTGAGTGTGCTGGTGTCGTTATCCTCGCCGTTCCGATGCCAGTTTTGCTGCTCGCTGGCGGCGGTGCCAGTGGTGGGGGGGGGGGGGGGGGGGTCCGGTTCCGCCAGACGACGTGTCAGTGCTGAGCGGCGTGTCGTCTAGTGGAGATGAACATCACGCGCCACAGGGTGTATCGATCGATTTTATATGTTTAGGATGATTTCTGTTTGTATGCCCACAGGTCCCCTATTGCCGGCAAGAAGGCGGCTGGGTTTCTGTTTATGGGATTCTGTGAAAGCGTTTGATCACTGGAATGTTTCTTTTGGCTGATTAGCAAAAGGACACCGATCCCCCACCCCGTATCTTGTCAGTAGGTTTGATGACTCGCCGTTCACTGCGCCTGGCACAAGTAGGGAGGCATTGAAGCCCTCCACCGGGCGCCTAATTGGATGCCACTTCAGCTTAGTTCAATTCCGTGGCTGTGGATCGTGACTGCCGTTCCGGCTGAATGGTTTCACGGGGAAGTTTTCGCTGTATAGGTTCAAAGAGCGACTGTGGATATTTTTTCCTTTCTAGCTGCTATTGGAGCAATCTTGTTGCGGACGTGTGCACACAAGTCAGCTGCGAGCGAGTGAGCCACCGATGTAAATTCTAACACCCTCCCGAAGGGGTGAGATTGCTAATGTGGTTGCCACATTTATAATATATAACTTTTGGAAATGAGTAGTTCTTTGTGGTCAAAAATAGGATTACTAAAAAGTCTAAACTTCCCCATTTTAACTTTTATACATAGGACGTTGCACTTTTTAGTCATTGCATGTGTGAGTAGCTTAAATTATTAAATTAAGACTTGAAATATTACTTAGAATTTTCTGGGTCATATACAGTGTTAACAAAAAAGGTTAAGTCATAAATTTAGAACAATTTAAAAAATCACGAAACATTTCATTACTGGGGTAATGTTTGTAATATAACGTGATATTTACGGTCGGTTAAGCTGATCATGGAAAATGTGTGCACAGAATTTAGAAACCGACAAAGGGCTGCAGGAAGTGAATGACAACACTGTGTAACAATATCTTTTTTAAATCCTTTATATTAAGGGCACTTGTTTGCTTGCTTGCGTGCTTGCTTGCTTGCTTAGTACCGTGCAAATCTTTCGGTCGTTTTTTAAACCACTTCCCGTGATCCAATCGAGCTGACATTTTGCACACAGACTCCTTGTGCGTGACAATTCATTTTAGGGAAATTTTTTTTCGAAAATTTTACACTGTTTAGGGAAATTTTTTTTAAATATTTAATTACCAATTGCTTAATGGTGGCAGACAATCATCTGACCCATAGGTGGCAGCCATCTCAAGCCAGAGGACGAGAGGACTCCAGCCGCCACGCATATAAAGGATTTATAGTGAAAAACTTTGTTTTTACGGGTTATACACTTGTTTTGTTCCTGGGTAGTAAGTGTTATGTCGTAATTGCTTATGCCTAAAAAGTATAGAAAATGGCTATAATTCCGCAAAAACATTTCTTTTGTGACCAGAACAGTGATATTTTGAAATTGACCTATTTTCCAGAACATTCCAGATAGATTCAGTGCTGAGTAAACTTGGAGTAACTTCTAGAACATTCTAGAACTTTCCAGTAATCTAAATAGTAGTATAAATACAGGGGCCTTAAGCCCACCAGTTCAGTTTAGTTCCAGCTGCCTAAGTGGATACATATCTGAATTTTTCTGAGATGGCATCAAGAGGCTGCAAGCATCCGGCAAACGCATTTTGCTATGTCTGCGGCCAATTTATCAAGACAACAGCGAAAGAGTACTCTGTGGAAGCATCCGCTAAGATGGGTGAGGCCTACCAGGCATATTTCGGCATGCCTGTCGGGGATCAAGACAAACCCTGGGCACCCCATTTCACCTGCGAGCAATGCAAAAACAAACTCTGGAAGGTAAGACGGACAATTGTTGCTCGGAATTTGATGTTATAAAATTTGTTAGACTTTTAAAAATTGTAAAAGTTTATAATTTTAAAAAGTTTTAAATTTGGTAATAAAAATATACATATCATATATGAAAAATGTTGACAGAATATCTTACACATTAGCCATGGGTGAAATAAATGTATTTTTGTAGGATGGTACAGAGGGGAAAAGAGAGCCATGAAGTTCGCTATCCCAAGAATTTGGCCGGGAACCCACTGAACACTCAAGCAACTGCTACTTCTGCATGGTGGACCCTAACAAACGTCGGACTGGCAAGAATGCACCTGATATCACGTATTTGGACCTTCCTTCATCCATCGCCCCGGTGCCATACTGCCATGAGCTCCCTGTACCCACTCCTCATGAGAGAGAGCAGCCGTCTTTAGAACAGAGCAGTAAGTGAGAAAACGAGGATGACGTTGTAGATCCAGATGACAATTTCAGAAGTGGAGCTGAGGAGAGAAACCCATACTACCCCAATCAAAAAGACCTCAACGACCTGATCAGAGATCTTGGCCTTACCAAGTCTAATGCCGAGCTTTTGACGTCTAGGCTCAAGCAGTGGAACTTGTTGGATGAAAGTTTGCAAGTCGCAGATCAGAGGAAGCGTCACCAACCTTTCTGCAGCTTTTTCACCCGTCAAGATGGGCTCTGCTTCTGCCACAATATGACCAGTCTGTTCGAGGTAATCGAAATCGCCTGTAACCAGAATGAGTGGCGCCTCTTCATTGACAGCTCATCCAGGAGCCTCAAAGCTGTGCTGCTCCATAATGGTAAGAAGTACCCGTCTCTTCCCATGGCTCACTCGGTGCACCTCAAAGAGAATTGCAACAGCATCAAGACCTTGCTGGATGCCTTGAAGTATGATGAGTATGGCTGAGAGGTCATCGGAGACTTCAAAATGGTGACATTCCTGATAGGTCGCCAAGGCGGTTTTACCAAGTTTCCCTGCTATCTTTGCCTTTGGGACAGCAGGGACATCAAGGCGCACTACCACAGGCGGGACTGGCCACAGCGGACCGAGTTCTGTGTGGGGAGGAACAAGGTCAAATGGGAGTCACTGGTGGACCCCCTGAAGGTGCTGATGCCACCACTGCACATCAAATTGGAGCTTATGAAAGAATTTGTCAAAGCTGTAGATAAGGAGTTGGCAGCCTTTAAGTACCTTCAAGACTTCTTTCCTAAGCTGTCTGAGGAAAAGGTCAAAGTCGGTGTCTTCGTTGGACCACAGATAAAGAAGATCCTGGAATGCAATGAATTTCCCTAAAAGCTCACGAGTAAGGAGAAAGTAGCTTGGAACAGCTTTGTGGCAGTGATTCGTGGCTTCCTGGGCAATCACAAAGTCGAAAACTATGTGGAACTGGTTGAGACTGGTGAAGAACTATGGCACAATGGATGTCCCTCAAAGTCCATATCCTTGATGCTCATCTTGATAAATTAAAGGAGAGCATGCGAGCGTACTTAGAGGAGCAAGGTGAGTGCTTCCACCAGGATATACTGGACTTTGAACGCCGCTACCAAGGACAGTATAACGAGAACATGATGGGAGTGCATTTGGGGCCTGATTCGTGAAAGGGATTTACTGTATAATTATCAATCTCGAAAAACTACTCACTTATAAATCTTTTGTAGTCATTTTTTAATTACTTTAGTATAAATACATGTTCATTTTTATTCATATGTTTTTTTTTCTGACTTTATGTCAACGAACAGACACAAATTCGCCAGTTTTCTAATTGAAAATAGGTAAATTTCAAAGTATCACTGTCCTGATCACAAAAGCAAAGTGTGTGGAGAATAATAGACATTTTTTAGCATAAGCAATTACGAAATAACAATTATTACCAAGGAACAAAAATTGTGTTACATAGTATAATCAGTCGCATTGACCGATATTATCCATAATAGGGATTTTTGGGGCATAAATATAAATGTGTCGTGTAACCCACCACCACCTGACACATCCAATTAGTAAGGTTTATCACGTAAACAAAGCATGGCAACATTTGTATGTGGTTGTGGGTTTACTCTCCAACACACCAGTGTGCGGAACGAGTAATGAATTGGCGTGTTTTGTTTTCGTGACGAACCTTACCAATTGGCTGTGTTGGGTGGTGGCACATTTATATTTACGTGATCTCACCCAAAAAAACCCTCTTATGGGTATTATTATGAAAACTTGACAATCCTTTGTGAACCCTGCAGGGTTGTGTTGTTTATTCCAGTCACATTGTTTATTTGTTTATTCCAGGTGTAATGCGAGCAAGGATTGAGGGGGGCGGAGTCTGGGTCACGTGAGGAGAGGGTGGAGTTAGGGTCACGTGGGGGAGAGGATTTAGGGAGAGAACCGGAAGGGGATCGGAGAGTTGAGACGGAGTGAAACGGGAGGAGGCCACGCTGGGCAGTACGGGGAGGGTGGCGCGATCGCCACGTGTTGGGAGACCTCGGCACCGTCGGCCATCGGTGTCAGGGGGCTAGCGGGCTGTGGAAGCCTGGCTGCAGAGCGGAGCAGCAGGGTGGCTGCAGAGCGGAGCAGCAGGGTGGCTGCAGGGCGGAGCAGCAGTGTAGCTGCAGAACGGAGCAGCAGGGTGGCTGTGGAGTGATCGACAGAGGAGACGCGGGCCTGAGCGAGGACGCCGTGGGAGCAAGATTTACACGAGCCCAAATAAAGGACAACGGAGATTGACACTGTGAAAGAGTCCTTTATTACACAGGCACAGTGATTACAATGAAGTTGAAGAATACTATAAGGCCCAGGGAGGCAGTGACATTTAAACCTAAAATAATGTTCTTATCGCCGCCGTTTAACCTGCTTATTCGGTTATCACAGTGCTGCGTAAAAAAAAGTCAGACCCAAATGCTCTTTCTTAATTTTGTATTCCTTTGCGTTCTTGTGGATTATGTGTAACCTTCTGGGAGAGTGAAAGAGAGTGAGTGAGAGAGAAAAACAATGCTAGAGATATATTCATCTTGGAAATAATGTTCAAGGCGATCCATGGACTTGCACCTGCACGTTTAGCTCATGCATAACCCACTCTTAGGGTTACGACCATAGTGGAATGGGCTCCTACTTCTCGGTTCCCTGCCAAGTCGTCTGGAGGGCGCCTGTCACAAGCAGGGGGCTTTTGTCAAACTCGCTCCAAACATTATGGAAGCATATTACATTGCAACTTGGGTCATGCCCTTCTTGGTTTAAAAATATGGGCTCGTTCAAAAAAGGATTAAGAAGAAAAGAAATCACTTTGCTTATGAACAAAAAGCGCGCGTGCGTGCAATAACTCTTCGGATGCTGTCCGTGAGTAAGTGTTTAGTCCCGTATGGTGTTGTATAAAGAACAGGGTTAATTATACGGAGATTTGGAGTTATTTTTCTAAAAGGCACGATGCATACATGTGATGTTTTTTTTTTGTAAATAAAACAAAATTTACATACGTGTGTGCACCACGTTGGAATGAGTCACTTGTGACAGTGGTTGTTCTATTTTTATTGACAGCCCTTTGGTCAGTGGGTTCTCGCCAAATTATTGGGATAGCGAAATTCATGGCTCTCTTTTCCCCTCTGTACCATCCTACAAAAACACATTTATTCACCCATGACTAATGTGTAAGAGATTCTTGCAGCATTTTTCAAATATCATGTCTTTTTTCAACAACATTGAAAATTGTAAAACATTTTAAAATTAAAAACTTTGACAATTTTACATTTTTTAACAAATGTAATAACATAAAATTCCGAGCAACAATTGTCAATCTTACCTTCCAGAGTTGTTTTGCATTGCTCGCAGGTGAAATTAGGTGCCCAGGGTTTGTCTTGATCCCTGACAGGCATGCCAAAATATGCCTTGTAGGCCTCACACATCTTAGCAGATGCTTACACAGAGTACTTTGTCGCTCTTGTCTTGATGAATTGGCCGCAGACATAGCAAAATGCGTCTGCTGGATGCTTGCAGCCTCTTGATGTCATCTCAGAAAAAATGCAGATATGTATCTACTTAGGCAGCTGGAAGTAAACTGAACCGGTGAGCTTAAGGCTCATGTATTTATACTACTATTTATATTATTGGAAAGTTATAATGTTCTAGAAGTTACTCCAAGTCTATTCAGCACTGAATCTATCTGGAATGTTTTGGAAAATAGGTACACTTCAAAATATCACTGTCTTGGTCACAAAAGCAAAGTTTGTGGGGAATAATATCCATTTTTGTACTTTTAGCACTAGCAGTTAGGAAATAACACTTTCTACCCAGGAACAAAAATAATTGCTACATCAGTGTAATCCACTGCTGAATTAAATGCACCACCATTATTTTCAGTCCCGGGAGCTGTTTGGGCCACACTTCGCAAACGCTCGGAAGTGTAGGTTAGTGAAGGGGAGAGGTGATTGACTGATTAGATATCACTTTCCCCTGATTTTAGCCACGGTTTTCTGAATTGAACTAGCATTAACTGTGTTAATTTCAGTGTGCTAACCATTGTACCCACAGCTCTCCATCCACTTATATACAGGGTGCTTAGAATGTTTTAAACGTATATGAGACTATTGTTTTTAATGGAACATGAACGGATAATACACTGTAACGTGATAAAAAATGTATGTTAATAGCTTCAAAAAGTCAAAGAGTCTCCACTTGCTCACCATCATTGTCAACACGTGCCTGGAATCTGTTCCAGGTGGACTCCAGAGCCCGGAGGCACATTTCTTATGGTATTGTTGCAAATTCTAGGAAGTGTTCACTTTTTTTTAAGCAACCTGTATTATTATTGTTGACTTAAAGCTTTCGTGACTGCAGGAATTCATATTCTTTGGGTCTTTTGATAAAGTCACGTAGATATGTTAAAAGTTTAAATGTTATTTTTTTCCACAAATAGGGTAGAGTGTTCATGTTCACGTGTGTGCGTGTCTGCGACATGGGAGTGTAATTGATAGCACATTGGGGAATAAAGACCGCGGTCGTTGTAACGTAGGTCGTCGGGTGGAGTCGGGACGATGAGTCAGCGAAAGTAAACAAAGTGAATTACCGAGGTCGGGTGAGGAATCGAGGGTTATAAATAGACATTGTTGAAAGGCCGTGGAGAAAGTGAGCTAAGCCAGCCTGAGCCAGCCCGAGCGGAGTCTGTGATGTGGGAGTTGAGAAAGAGTTATCCCCTCGTAGTCAGCACAAACCCTCCCGTGTTGTCTTGTGCTGTGTTGCGTTGTGAACAGACCCAAACGCATTGCCCTTGGCTTGTAAATTGAACTTCGTTTTATCTTTGTCCCAGCTGACAGCGGCGAGCCAAAACGAGTCGTGATCACCCGGAGCCGAGCAACTGAATGTCATTGGAAAGGGAGTGTGCGCGCGCGTGCGCGTCTGTCCGAGCGTACGGACGCGCGCGCCGCAATGCATGGGGAGAGGTGGCGGTAGCTGTGCTACGAACTCGGTAACCCCGGGTTCGATTCCCACTCACAGCCACCAATGCCAGTGATAGCGATTACACTATATAACACATTTTTTGTTACTGGGTAGTAAATGTTATTTCGTAATTGCTTATGAATAAAAAGTATAGAAAATGGCTATTATTCCCCACAAACCTTTCTTTTTGTGACCAGGACAGTGGTATTTTGAAGTGTACATATTTTAAAAGAGAAAACTCCACGTAGTTTTCGACCTTGTGATTGCCCAGGAAGCCACGAACCACTGCGATAAAGCTGTTCCAAGCCGATTTCTCCTTACTAGTGAGCTTCTTGGGGAATTAATTGCATTCTAGGATCTTCTTCATCTGTGGTCCGATGAAGACACCGACTTTGACCCAGACAGCTTAGGGAAGAAGTCTTGAAGGTACTTGAAGGCTGCTGACTCCTTATCTACAGCTCTGACAAATTGTTTCTTAAGGCCCAATTTGATGTGGAGTGGTGGCATTAGCACCTTCTGGGGGTCCACCAGTGGCCTCCCACTTGACGTTGTTCTTCCCCACAGAGAACTCGGTCTGCTCTGGCCAGTCCCGCCTGTGGTAGTTCGCCTTGGTGTCCAAATCTTTCGTAGTCATTTTTGTATTACTATAGTATACAGTGAGAGAAAAAGTATTTGATCCCCTGCTGATTTTGTACGTTTGCCCACTGACAACGAAATGATCAGTCTATAATTTTAATGGTAAGTTTATTTGAACAGTGAGAGACAGAATAACAACAAAATCCAGAAAAACGCATGTCAAAAATGTTATAAATTGATTAGCATTTTAATGAGGGAAATAAGTATTTGACCCCCTCTCAATCAGAAAGATTTCTGGCTCTCAGGTGTCTTTAATACAGGTAACGAGCTGAGATTAGGAGCACACTCTTAAAGGAAGTGCTCCTAATCTCAGCTTGTTACCTGCATAAAAGACACCTGTTCACAGAAGCAATCAATCAGATTCCAAACTCTCCACCATGGCCAAGACCAAAGAGCTCTCCAAGGATGTCAGGGACAAGATTGTAGACCTACAAAAGGCTGGAATGGGCTACAAGACCATCACCAAGCAGCTTGGTGAGAAGGTGACAACAGTTGGTACGATTATTCGCAAATGGAAGAAACACAAAAGAACTTCAATCTCCCTCGGCCTGGTGCTCCATGCAATATCTCACCTCGTGGAGTTGCAATGATCATGAAAACGGTGAGGAATCAGCCCAGAACTACACGGGAGGATTTTGTCAATGATCTCAAGGCAGCTGGGACCATAGTCACCAAGAAAACAGTTGGTAACACACTACGCTGTGAAGGACTGAAATCCTGCAGCGCCCGCAAGGTCCCGCTGCTCAAGAAAGCACATATACATGCCCATCTGAAGTTTGCTAATGAACATCTGAATGATTCAGAGGACAACTGGGTGAAAGTGTTGTGGTCAGATGAGTCCAAAATGGAGCTTTTTGGCATAAACTCAACTCACTGTGTTTGGAGGAGGAGGAATGCTGCCTATGACCCCAAGAACACCATCTCCACCGTCAAACATGGAGGTGGAAACATTATACTTTGGGGGTGTTTTTTCTGCTAAGGGGACAGGACAACTTCACCGCATCAAAGGGACAATGGACGGGGCCATGTACCGTCAAATCTTGGGTGAGAACATCCTTCCCTCAGCCAGGGCATTGAAAATGGGTCGTGGATGGGTATTCCAGCATGACAATGACCCAAAACACACGGCCAAGGCAACAAAGGAGTGGCTCAAGAAGCATCACATGAAGGTCCTGGAGTGGCCTAGCCAGTCTCCAGACCTTAATCCCATAGAAAATATGTGGAGGGAGCTAAAGGATCGAGTTGCCAAACGTCAGCCTCGAAACCTTAATGACTTGGAGAAGATCTGCAAATAGGAGTGGGACAAAATTCCTCCTGAAATGTGTGCAAACCTGGTGGCCAACTACAAGAAACATCTGACCTCTGTGATTGCCAACAAGGGTTTGTCACCAAGTACTAAGTCATGTTTTGCAGAGGGGTCAAATACTTATTTCCCTCATTAAAATGCAAATCAATTTATAACATTTTTGACATGCGTTTTTCTGGATTTTGTTGTTGTTATTCTGTCTCTCACTGTTCAAATAAACCTACCATTAAAATTATAGACTGATCATTTCTTTGTCAGTGGGCAAACGTGCAAAATCAGCAGCGGATCAAATACTTTTTCCTTCACTGTAAATACATGTAAATTTTAATAGTATATTTTTTGTGAACGAAAAGACACAAATTCGCCCGTTTTCTCAGGAAAATAGGTAAATTTCAAAATAGCACTGTCCTGGTCACAAAAGCAAAATTTGTGGGCAATAATAGCCATTTTCTGTACTTTTGAGACATAAGCAATTAGGAAATAACGCTTCCTTAACAGGAATTAAAAAACATGTTTGCTACACAGTGTTATCTGAACCAGTCATGGGCCTCCCCTAGGTTGACTGAGTCTCAAAATGAGTACCTTGTGCAGTGTGTAAAAACATCGTCTCTTGGGGAGGAAAAGGCTGGCGTTGTGCCGGCCACCCACTCCCTCGTGTACCGTTCCGGCCTTCATAGGTGCTACTCGCTAACAGCACTTGGCCCCTACAGTCTGTTAAGGTGATTCGGGGGATCTGGGTCTTTGTACAAGTGTGGGTGTTTTTGGCGTCCCATTTGAGATTTTTTTCGGTTAAAATGAATCCTGACTTTGGAGACGAAACGTCTTTCGTACGGCTGATGTGGATGCAGAGACAACGACTACAATTCCACATTCAGTTGGTCTCCTCCTCTCTCCTCCTTTTTCCTTAAAACTCCACGTTCCTGTAGGAAAAACATTTACTCTTTATAACAGACATAACTTCAACAGCCACTTGACAAATTATAGTGTCCCTGCTTTGGCAGTGGTGCACAAGCGCATGTTAACAAAAACATGCACGACCTATGAAGAAGGCCCATTGCCCTGCCCGAAACGTCGCCGATTAAATATAGGCATTCGTAAAATCCGTGTTATCGAGGAATGTGAGTTTTTGTTCATTACACGAGGCAGCTCCATTCTCTCTTCCGCACGAAAGCTGTCTCCCTCTTAACGCCCAACTCTCCGTGTTTTAATTGCCGAGATCGAATGAATAGTAATTTAATATAACATTGTATATTCCTTCTAGATTTGAAGCTTTCGTGACTTACCTACGTGACTTTACCGAAAAAACCTAAGAACATTGTATATATTATATTTTATCGTGCGCTTGTGGCCGGCGCTAGTGGAGGTACCGGAGTGGGCCATTGCACCACCAGATGCCACTTTTTGTACATTACTCCCATGGTGGCGAAACGTTAACTACCTTGCCTGGTATATAGGAGGTCGTGGGCTCGATCACGACCCTGATGCCTGTTGTATATTTGGAGTTTGATTGTCTCTCTCTCTCTGGATTTTTCTCTGGGTCCTCTGATTTTCCCCTCCACGTTTATAAACATGCGTTTTTGCCGGTATAAATTTCCACACGATAAGCCACATCCTTGAGCTATCATTTGTGATAGCTACAGTGAGGGAAAAACGTATTTGATCCCCTGCTGATTTTGTACGTTTGCCCACTGACTAAGAAATGATCAGTCTATAATTTTAATGGTAGGTTTATTTGAACAGTGAGAGACAGAATAACAACAACAAAATCCAGAAAAACGCATGTAAAAAATGTTATTAAGGCTTCGAGGCTGACGTTTGGCAACTCGAACCTTCAGCTCCCTCCACAGATTTTCTATGGGATTAAGGTCTGGAGATTGGCTAGGCCACTCCAAGACCTTAATGTGTTTCTTCTTGAGCCACTCCTTTGTTGCCTTGACCGTATGTTTTGGGTCATTGTCATGCTGGAATACCCATACACGACTCATTTTCAATGCCCTGGCTGAGGGAAGGAGGTTCTCACCCAAAATTTGACGGTACATGGCCCCGTCCATCGTCCCTTTGATGCGGTGAAGTTGTCTTGTCCCCTTAGCAGAAAAACACCCCCGAACCATAATGTTTCCACCTCCATGTTTGACGGTGTGGATGGTGTTCTTGGGTTCATAGGCAGCATTCCTCCTCCTCCAAACACGGCGAGTTGAGATGATGCCAAAGAGCTCTATTTTGATCTAATCTGACCACAACACTTTCACCCAGTTGTCCTCTGTATCATTCAAATGTTCATTGGCAAACTTCAGACGGGCGTGGTTATGTGCTTTCTTGAGCAGGGGGACCTTGCGGGCACTGCAAGATTTCAGTCCTTCACGGCGTAGTGTGTTACCAACTGTTTTCTTGGTGACTATGGTCCCAGCTGCCTTGAGATCATTGACAAGATCCTCCCGTGTAGTTCTGGGCTGCTTCCTCACCATTCTCATGATTATTGCAACTCCACGAAGTGAGATCTTGCATGGAGCCCCAGGCCGAGGGAGATTGACAGTTCTTTTGTGTTTATTCCATTTGCGAATAATCGCACCAACTGTTGTCACCTTCTCACCAAGCTGCTTGGCGATGGTCTTGTAGCCCATTCCAGCCTTGTTTAGGTCTACAATCTTGTCCCTGACATCCTTGGAGAGCTCTTTGGTCTTGGCCATAGTGACAAGTTTGGAATCAGATTGATTGAATGCTTCTGTGAACAGGTGTCTTATATACAGGTAACAAGCTAAGATTAGGAGCACTCCCTTTAAGAGTGCGCTCCTAATCTCAGCTCGTTACCTGTATAAAAGACACCTGTGAGCCAGAAATCTTTCTGATTGAGATGGGGTCAAATACTTATTTCCCTCATTAAAATGCAAATCAATTTATAACATTTTTGACATGCGTTTTTCTGGATTTTGTTGTTGTTATTCTGTCTCTCACTGTTCAAATAAACCTACCATTAAAATTATAGACTGATCATTTCTTTGGCAGTGGTCAAACGTACAAAATCAGCAGCAGATCAAATACTTTTTTCCCTCACTGTAGGTGGCTTCTCAAAAAGAGCTACAGAGCTCAGTGGGGTCTTACCTGGTAAAATAAAAAATAGTTTTTTGTTCATGTTCACGCTGCTTAGCCATGTGCTTCACTCTCACGGTGTCTCCCCGACACATACAGCCCTCCCGCCACCCTCCCATCCGAGAGGAGCTGGAGCCGCACTCGCTCGCAATCTTGCGCGGTGAAGCGTCCCCCTTGTCTACGGGCAACATGTTCGACCAGAATATGTCGTTTGATCAGCACGTGCAAATATAGTCGGGTTCTACAATTTTCACATTAGGACTCTACGACACATTCTGCCACTATTGAGTCGTGACATAGCCAACAGGGTGGCATGTAGCATGGTATTCATAAGGCTAAATAATTGCAACTCGCTATTCTAAGGGACGTCTGGAAAAAGCATTACTAAGTTGCAGTGTGTAAAGCATTATTTGGCACGTGTCGTGACGGGTACTACAAGATCTGACCATGTCCGTATAACAGGTCGGCTTTTGCGACCAATATCATCCAAAGTATAGGTTTTTTTAGTTAGATCGCGTAAATATAAATGTCTCATTAAACCTGCCACCACCCGACACAGCAAATTAGTGAGGTTTGTCACGTAAGCAGAACATTCCAAATCGTTACTTGTACAGCAAATCCACAACATTTACAATCTGTGTACGACGTTTTGCCAGCAATTACAACTAGCTTCATCAGGCGACAGCCAAATCTGGCAGCCAAATCTTGCTGTCGCCTGATGAAGCTAGTTAACGAAATAGAAAGTATAGGCCCTCTGAGTCACAACCATCAACGCACAGTTGCTGGCTGTCCCGTGGGTTCTCAGCATGAGACATGCATTTAGAAAAATAATATAATAATTATATCGATAAATAGCGCATTTTACCAAGGATCTCAAAGCTCTGTACAAGACACAGCCCCGTCCCGGAGTCTGGGAGAACGTCGTTCCAGAGTCTAGGAGGGCGTCGTTCCAGACTCTGGGGGCTATATGACAAAAAGCTGCTCCGCCCACAGACCGATCGAATTGTCGATCTGGGAATACAAGAGAGAATCCACATTTCGATATCGTAGAGACCTTGAGATCCTCTAATGTCCTGGGGCTCTCGTGCATCCTGGGCATTGTCCTGTTGGATAAGAACTTCCACCATCAGAATGTACGAATGTTTTTGGCTAATTCACGCACACTGAATATCTTCTGCACCAGTGTGTAATTTAAAAAAAAGAAAAAGTCATCAAAAGTTTAGAAGATACAGAAGACATTAATATGTGGGGTGCTTATTACACTCACATTATGAAGGTTACTCAAGCGTCACGCAAAGTGGGTCATGCGATTTGTTCACGTTGCAAAAGGGACACTACCAATGAGCCAAGAGAGAGTGGTGATGACTGCAACAGAGATTTGGAATCAGGATTGTGTGGCGGTGAGATTACTACTCAACCGTAAAGGATACGAGACCCATTAAAAATGCATTCATCGAAGTCATTACGCCGGCAAACGTGCGCATTTGAATATAACAACTGTGCTGGAGTGAATAAGCGAATTCAACCCCGATGAAGCAGGGAGAGCTGAATGGAGTTCAAAAGAACTCACAAACAAACACCTTGTGAAAGACCCAACGCAGAAGATCCCTGGGTTTGATCTTCCACGAAGCTCATGGTCAACCCTAAATCGCATCCACGCAAACCGTGGCAGGTGCGGCTAGCTGATGCACAAATGTAAAATTAAAACTCTCCAGTGTGCGACTGTGGCCATCCAGAACAGACCGTACAACATATAACGACGCAATGCCCAAGTTTGGATTTTATCCCCGTGGTCGTGCGGATTTTTCTTTGTGTCTTCTGTTTTTTTCCTACTGCATTTATTTGTCTGCAACTACAAATTCCACATGATAAGCCAACAAACCGTACAACTTTTAACGACGCAACGCCCAATCCAGAAATACGAAGGAGACTTCGCAGCGGTTGCACTCCGCGCTCATCCTCAAGCGCTTATTTGATCTTGACCACCTGAATGTGAAATTGTAGTTGTTGCTCTGCATCTACATCAGCCGCCGTATGGAAGAAGAAGTGTCGCTATACGTGAAGTGTTAAGGCCGACCACCAAATTCAGGATTTCATTTTAACAACAGCAAAAAAGATCCAAGGTGAGACCAAAAACAAAAACAGCCACACTTGTACAAAGACAAAGATCCCCCGTGTAGCCTTAACATGCTGTTGTGGCAAGTGCTGTTAGTAGCGAGTAGCACCTATGAAACTGGAACGGTACATGAGAGGGTGGGTGCCCAGGACCACGCCAGACCGCCTTTGTCTCCTCAAGTGGCGATGTTTTTACACACCGCACACCAGGTATTAATTTTGAGGCTGAGTCGACATAGGGGAGGCCCATGACCAATTCACATAATCTCCTATCACTGGTGGCCGTGAACGGGAATCGAAGCCGGGTCTCCGAAGAAGAACCGAGCGTGATTCATTCAATCAGCCTCATCGCACCTTCGCTGCTGCTGCTGCATGCGCCGGGAAGTGTCACGGAGAGCCACAATTGATGCCCCGACGCGTTACACACTGCACACACCGTGGACACGCTGTTCAGGCGAAATTAAAATAACGGATCCAATTTCACCATGAATGGTGTTAATATCGCAGATATGAATGGCAAGATTATCACGGGACCTTTTTGGCAGTATCAAAGTATGAAAATAAGATGTTTTACCCTTTCTGGCAATAAAACAGGAGGTGTTAAGATGTTCAAATACCAAATAGATACCTTGTGCAAAGAATCAAGTCTGCATTAACCACACGTACTTGTGGTGAACATGCAAACAAATATGCTCTCATGATATACACATTGTCTTTGAAACTGATTGGCCTACACCAGAGACAGCCTTCTTCATGGCCTAGTCTCACCAGTGTCAGACGAGAGAACGCCAAAAGGCGAACAGCACAAAGACAATGCACTATCAGAGCAGTTTTAGCTCGGTATGAGCAGCTATATCATGGGACCTTTTTGCCAGTATCAAAGTATGAAAAATAAGAATAGGTTTTACCCTTTCTAGCAATAAAACAGGAGGTGTTAATATGTTGAAACACCAAATAGAAACATTTTTCAAGGAATCAAGTCTGCATTAACCACAGACAGTACTTGTGGTGAACATGCAAATGAACAAACATAGCTCTGATAGTTTGCGGTGTGTGAGAACTGCTGTAACTAAGGTGGCCCAGGAAGTGATACAA
The DNA here is from genome assembly GCF_015708825.2 of Lethenteron reissneri. Classification (NCBI taxonomy): domain Eukaryota; kingdom Metazoa; phylum Chordata; class Hyperoartia; order Petromyzontiformes; family Petromyzontidae; genus Lethenteron; species Lethenteron reissneri. The sequence continues at coordinate 1,988,997 of NC_083822.1, forward strand.
CCGGTTTAGTTTGATTTGAAAACGGAGGGAGAACAAGTGTATAACCCGTAAAAACAAAGTTTTTCACTATAAATCCTTTATATGCGTGGCGGCTAGAGTCCTCTCGTCCTCTGGCTTGAGATGGCTGCTACCTATGGGTCAGATGATTGTCTGCCACCATTAAGCAATTGGTAATTAAATATTTAATATTTTTTTCCCTAAACAGTGTAAAATTTTGGAAACAATTTTTCACGAAAATTAATTGTCACGCACAACGAGTCTGTGTGCAAAATGTCAGCTCGATTGGATCACCGGAAGTGTGTTAAAAAACGACCGAAAGATTTGCACGGTGCTAAGCAAGCAAACAAGCACACAAGCACACAAGCAAGCACGCAAGTGAACTTAATATAAAGGATTTAACAAGTAAACCCGTAAAAACAAAGTTTTGCACTATAAATCCTTTATATGCGTGGCATCGGGGCGGCTAGAGTCCTCTCGTCCTCTGGCTTGAGATGGCTGCCACCTATGGGTCAGATGATTGTCTGCCACCATTAAGGAAATTGGTAATTAAATATTTAATATTTTTTCCCTAAACAGTGTAAAATTTTGGAAAACATTTTTCACGAAAATTAATTGTCACGCACAACGAGTCTGTGTGCAAAATGTCAGCTCGATTGGATCACGGGAAGTGGGTTAAAAAACGACCGAAATATTTGCACGGTGCTAAGCAAGCAAGCAAGCACGCAAGCACGCAAGCAAGCAAGCAAGTGAACTTAATATAAAGGATTTAACAAGTAAACCCGTAAAAACAAAGTTTTTCACTATAAATCCTTTCTATGCGTGGCATCGGGGCGGCTAGAGTCCTCTCATCCTCTGGCTTGAGATGGCTGCCACCTATGGGTCAGATGATTGTCTGCCAGTATTAAGCAATTGGTAATTAAATATTTAATTTGTTTTCCCTAAACAGTGTAAAATTTTGGAAAAAATTTTTCACGAAAATTAATTGTCACACACAACGAGTCTGTGTGGAAAATGTCAGCTCGATTGGATCACGGGAAGTGGGTTAAAAAACGAGCGAAAGATTTGCACGGTCCTAAGCAAGCAAGCGAACTTAATATAAAGGATTTAAAAATACATTCGCCTGTGGAGGACGCGGGGATCGATCCCGCAACCTTTGGCATGGGAAGCAAGGGTGCTACCAACTGCGCTACTCCGCCACGGCCTGTGGAGGTTTTACGCTCTGGGCTCCTACACTGTGACGTTCAGCCAAAGCCATGAATGAGTTGTATTTGAATAAATGTAAAATAAATTTTTTTTTGCCTAAAAAGTGTAAAATTTTTGAAATTTTTTTTCACGAACATTAATTGTCTCGCACAACGAGTCTGTGTGGAAAATGTCAGCTCGATTGGATCACGGGAAGTGGGTTAAAAAACGAGCGAAAGATGTGCACGGTCCTAAGCAAGCAAGCACGCAAGCAAGCAAGCACGCAAGCAAGCAGGCAACCGAACTTAATACAAGTAAAGCCGTAAAAACAAAGTTTTTCACTCTAAATCCTTTATATGCGTGGCGGCTAGAGTCCTCTCGTCCTCTGGCTTGAGATGGCTGCAATCTATGGGTCAGATGATTGTCTGCCAGTATTAAGCAATTGGTAATTAAATATTTAATTTGTTTTCCCTAAACAGTGTAAAATTTTGGAAAAAAAAATTCACGAAAATTAATTGTCACACAAAACGAGTATGTGTGGAAAATGTCAGCTCGATTGGATCACGGGAAGTGGGTTAAAAAACGAGCGAAATATTTGCACGGTCCTAAGCAAGCAAGCAAACTTAATATAAAGGATTTAAAATGTATTCGCCTGTGGAGGACGCGGGGATCGATCCCGCGACCTTTGGCATGGGAAGCGAGGGCGCTACCAACTGCGCGACTCCGCCACGGCCTGTGGAGGGGTTACGCTCTGGGTTCCTATACTGTGACGTTCAGCCAAAGCCATGAATGAGTTCTATTTGAATAAATGTAAAAAAAAAAATTTTCGCCTAAAAAGTGTAAAATTTTTGAATTTTTTTCAGGGACATTTATTGTCTGTCACAACGAGTCTGTGTGGAAAATGTCAGCTCGATTGGATCACGGGAAATGGGTTAAAAAACGACCGAAAGATTTGCACGGTCGTAAGCAAGCAAGCAAGCACGCAAGCAAGCAAGCACGCAAGCAAGCAAGCAAGCGAACTTAATATAAAGGATTTAATAAAGGATTTAAAAAGAGGAACGTCGACGATGTGGCTCTGACAAAACTCTGGCAGAAACAACCCCAGCGAAAGGTCACGGGCAGTAGAGAAAATGAATCAGGGCCATATGACTGGGAGAGCGAGGGGTTAGGGAGACATTGCGGATGGTGGAGCACGTTCGGAAACAGGTTGCATTCTGGGTGTGTCCACAGGTGAGAACAACTCAAGGGACCGAGATTAAGAGTTCTTCTCGTGTACGACAGTGACGGCCTGGGTCAACAAAATGCCGAAAGCAATAATACACCGTACGAACGAATTCAAGCGACGGAGCAAAAAAAATGTACGCGAGCAAAAACAAACTGCGTTATAAGAGAATTTAAAACGGGTGCACAGACATAATCAGCCATGCATAAAATGAAAGCGCCATATTCTTATTATTTAGCGAATGCTTTTACACGTGACTTTTACACAGAGCACCAGATACACAATAATAAATACATAAACAATTCCACAGGTTTGGAAATGTTATATATAGGTGTGAGTGGGCTTCAGTCCCACCCCGGCACGCCCTGACGGGACTTCACATTCACAGCCCGAGACGGTGTTTCTGTAAGGCCACGGTCTCCTGCTCCCCACATACTGCGCAGCGGCAATGACATCTATCCGAATTGCAAATGATCGAGATGTGAGCCCGTTCGGTGACTCGCGCTCCACGTTAGGAGTGCGACGGTGGTCGTGGAGGTGCACAACGGAGAGATTCTCCCCACGGGTACCCCCCCTCCTCCGCCCCAGGATGAGTGTCAGCGGAGCGACACTCACGTGGGGATCTCGTACAGTGCCAGCTAGCGAGGTTAAATCGCACGATAGCATATGCCATTCACGTCCTCGTGGCAATGTTGTTGCTTAGAATGCTGTATCACCACCTTAAAAGCAATAATAAGGGGCCGTCCATAAATTACGTCACGCACCTAAGGGGGGTTAGAAATATGACGTCACATCAAAATGCGCAAATTTAAATAAATATAGACAAGTTTAACTTAATTAAATATACTTTTTAATAAGTGTTTTTTCCTACAACATCAGAGTGCAGCGCCACATTAAATACGCATTACAATGACAATAGTTTAACGCGATTTGAAGCATGTTTATTTTTTGGGAGGGGGGGGGGCGAGCTTTGTGACGTCATATTTGAGGGGGGGGTCTGACTTTTTGTGACGCCGTGTGACGAGGGGGGGGGGGTCAAAAATCGTCCAAAATCGCGTGACGTCATTTATGGACGGCCCCTAAGGATGCCGTGGTGGCGAGATGTTATCTCCCTCGCCCGGTATGCAGGAGGTCGTGTGGTTCGATCCCGACCCTCACGCCTGCTGTGTATTTGGACGTACGTACATAGCCAAACGTGCTATTCGGAGGTGCGGGGAACAACAAGAAACCATGGCTCTATGTGTGACTATGGATCTTTGCTGTGTGAGTCCATGGATATCTGCTGTGTGAGTCTATGGGTATCTGCTGTGTGAGTCCATGGGTATCTGCTGTGTGAGTCCATGGGTATCTGCTGTGTGAGTCTATGGGTATCTTCTGTGTGGGTCTATAGGCCTCTGTATGATGCGGGGTGAACGGCAACAATCTCGCGAGTTAATTGATAGCGCAGTGCGACGTGCGAATCCCCTTTTGGCCATTCGAGAGGAAGGGCAGGGCAAGCGCGTGGCCCTGTGTGGGAGGCGATGGTGCCGCGCACCCAGGCGTCCACGCGCCCGAGCCTGAAGCCGTTCAGCTTGTTGCTGGCCACGCGGGGCGAATGTGTGGCTGTCGTTGACGGGCCCTTGAGCGATTTATTTCACCGATGCAAAATAAAATTTTTACGATGGAGAGTGGGAGCAGTTGTATTCGTCGTAACTGTATCTTGCGTCAGACGTTTCTGGTTCGTTTGTCTCTGCATTCTGCATAAATCGGTCAATCCGACCATTGCGTTGTTTCCATGTATTTCTCCATATTAAGACATGCGCTGACTAAAATACAACATGATAATAATGTACAGTTGTAGTGGTTCAACGCGCGCATATTTGAGAACGGCTGCATTTCCGCGCTGGGTAGCCAGAAGAGGTGGTTGGTGAGAATCATCGTGGGGATGTCAAGAACAGCTAAGGTCAGGGAGACCGTTGAGGTAATTCCGTTGGGGTAAACAAGGTGGGAGGTGGACCGGAATTCAATAGACGGGTATCTGCCAATCATAGAGGGATCTTCTGGAGAATGTTCTGGAAGGGGTCGCGAGGGATATATGAGACCGGCAAAATGAGCCCGAGGGTCAGTATGATGAAGACAGAAGACAAGAGAAGCTGAAGCCGGACCCGCCAAGCTAGTTAGAATAGTCTTGGGCGAGAGTAGTCCTGTGTGGACCTGGGTTGGCTAGGATAAGGTCGCTAGGGGTAAGCGCAGTCCATACGTCGGCACGCTTGACCCCCGGGGCTACCGTGGTATCAACCCGCTGAGACAGCGAGACACGGCAGCCGGGAAGGATGAACATGGAGAGTAGAGAATATGATAAGGAAGGAGAGTAGGGAATGGGATAGGGACGCGGCGAGTGAGGGAGCGAACGAGCGACGGGAGGCGGATCCTCGGCTTAACTAAGCAAGTGTTATATAAACAAACTGTAATAAAGTGGCCCGGACAGAAGACACGAAATCGTCCGCCTTTATTTACAACACTACACATTTATAAGGCGCATTTCATCCGTTGATCCCAATGCGTCATTTATGGAAAGCAGGAAATAAACAGAACCTGCAGGGTAAACGGCCAGAGCTATGGGGGGGGGGGGGTCAAAGGCCAGTTTAAAGAGTTGAGTTTTCAAGGCAGACTTAAATTTAAACCTGCAGCTACTTGCTGCAGATGTAGAGACAAACTGGATGGACAAGTCTTACGATTGAGATGGACTCAACATCCTTATCAACTCATCCCGAGCGCTGGGTCTAATGGCGTCTGAGAGTTGCTTCACGGATGACGGATGTTGCACACACGTGGCAGGAGAAGCTGCGAACGTGCACGCCACTCAACAGGGGAATTATGTCTTTGGGCATTCACGGCCCCCACACTGCGAGCGCGATTGCTGTCTCTAAACAGCACCTCGAGTCTCAGAGGAATTACCCACAACAACAACAAAAAACATATGCGCCCCTTACAAACGTGGCTTAGCAACTTGTTCAGTTGTGCAAATGCATTCTTTAACATATATATTTTTTTAAGTTAAAACGTAAAACGACTCTTGCTCTGCTGGTAACATTTTCGTCTGCTAATTTACAAAAAATATCGGTGATTATTTTCTCAACTGCTGTCATGTCTGCAGTAATTTAATGGAAACTATATATCTTTAATAAAACAATCTATTGTCTATGTATGACAATCGATAAGGATATATTGACGAATTCTCATCATCTTTCTCTTAAAATATAAACATACACACGGTTATTTGAATAACGTTAATATGGATCATATGGCGGTACCCCGGGGTCCCATAGTACCCCAGCTCTCGGATAATCTCCGTGATGCAGTCATTAAATCCTTTATATTAAGTTCGCTTGCTTGCTTGCTTGCGTGCTTGCGTGCTTGCTTGCTTGCTTACGACCGTGCAAATCTTTCGGTCGTTTTTTAACCCACTTCCCGTGATCCAATCGAGCTGCCATTTTGCACACAGACTCGTTGTGCGTGACAATTAATGTTCGTGAAAAAATATTTCCAAAATGTTACACTGTTTAGGACAAAAATATTATATTTAATTACCAATTACTTAATGGTGCAATGCAATCATCTGACCCATAGGTGGCAGCCATCTCAAGCCAGAGGACGAGAGGACTCTAGCCGCCACGCATATAAAGGATTTAGAGTGAAAAACTTTGTTTTTACGGGTTATACTTATTTTTAGTCTGTTGATGGTCGGCGATGCGGCAATCGACTTATCTCGACGAGCTGTACACGATGCACCACTACGGTGCATACGAGCGTTCTGGGTTTCAGCGAAATCGTCCTCGCTGCGTTTCGACATCGAGGAGTAGAACGGATTTGGGATTGATTGTTACCCCCGTCGCGGAGTCTCCCCAGTGTGTCCCAGAAATATAATACTTAATTGCCTCCGTCATTTTATATTATTTGGTACCCCGGGGTACTGCCACGAATCAGGTCGTTAAGTGATTTGGTCGTTAAGCAGGTACAGGAAATACACGTTGAAGTCTTAATTCGTTCTGATAGCATCAACAGTTATCCCACCTTTTCACCAAAAAAGTACTTTATAATATTGTAAAATTCATATTATTACATAAAGATACTAACAACATTATGAACACACAATATTAAAACAAACACGATTAATAAATGCATGAATTACTATTTATTGTACCTACAAAAGCCCGTTGTTAACAGGGAAATGGTTGGTAAGCAAACACATTGGAAGCCCGTCGTTAAATGATTAGTCGTTTGCAGGAGTGGTCGTTAATAGGGGTTCTATTAAACACTACTATACGCTACACTATACACTACACTATTATACACTACATTATACACTACACATTGGACTCTATGGAGGCCCGTCGTTAAACGATTCGTCGTTAGCAGGGGTGGTCGTTAAGAGGGGTTCTACTGTATTATGTCACTGTATATTAATAGTGGCCTTTGATCACATCCAATGTTTTGGGCAGCAGGGGGGCACAGCAGCAGAATCAACGGGCACACTGTACTTCCATGCTCACACGTCTGGTGCTCCCCACGTTCACCAACCCGCGCTGATCAGCGTGGTGAGGCGTGGTGAAGTAACCCGCACCCGGCGAGAATTGGGAAGCCCTCGCTTTAAAGGACTTAAATGTGAAACTAATAATTATTTATGTTTCATTATGTTAAAGACTGGTCATTAAATAGCACACGGTGCCCTATTATTTAAAAATATATCCACGAATCGTAGTGAAATGTTTATTAATTTAAATTCAAGAGGAAATTCACTCCTTTGGTTTTGATTTGAGGGTGCCACGGTAGCGAGATGTTAACTACCTCGTCTGGTATGCAGGAGGTCGTGGGTTCGAACCCAACCCTGATGCCTGCTGCAGTATATTTGGAGTTTGCGTGTCTCTCTCCCCGTGGTCGCGTGGATTTTTCTCCAGGTCCTCCAATTTTCCCCTCCACATTTATTTGGCTGCTACTACAAATTTCCACACGATGAGCCACTTCGCTGAGCCATTAGTTGTGATGGCCAGGTCGCTAATGAAAAATAGAGCTACGTAGCTCAGTGAGACTTACTTAGCCAAATAAAACATAGATTAGTTTTAGTTTTAGAGTCCCTTACAACCTTTGTCACGCAGGGCTTCATATAAACAATACAGACATGCCTATGAAACAGAACTCGGGCGAAGCGACGTCCTTATAACGTTCAAAATGGGCACAGGAACACGGACTGTGGACCCTTTAAGAAGGTTTAATACAACTGAGCACGTTTTCTTGTTCGCTGTGCGTTGTCCAATAATGCACTCAAGATAATTGAGAAGCAGCAGCAGCCCATGTTTGGTCTCCGTGCCTACCAAAGTGCCAGATATTTTATTACCTGCAGCTGTGCACCACTTACCTACCCCTGCGGTAAACTGTTGCACTACAATGTGGCACGCTCAACAGATTGAGTGACAGCCCTGTGTCTTGACTCGCTTGGTCCTTTTGCTCTGAATTTTTATACAGCGAGGAGAGAGAGAGACCCAGGCGCTTGGAGACAAACTGGTCTCAGCGATGCCTTTTCCATTGTGTGCATTACGGTCGCGTGTGTGTATTGTCCGGCTCTATCAGTGTCACATCATGGCAACGTGATATAGGGGAGGAGGTGGAGGAAGCAATGGAGCAGCAACAGGACGCTCTTTGAAGATTAAATGGCATGCTGCGACCGGCGCTTTTAGGGATAATAAAACTGATGGAGGCAATTAGAATAAACTGACGGCGTGTGCGTGGGCATGGGAAAGCATAGGCGCGAGCTTCAAGATGAGTGATTAATTGCAAAACATCAGTTAAAAATGTACGAGCGTGATCTTAATCCGTGATCACCTTTAAGCTGAACATTAATGGCACGACAGTGGACTAATAATGTTTTCATCGTATTGCCAAATGTAATCGTTGATTAAAACAGAGTCCTTTGTCTCCCTTCTGTTGGTTAGACACGAAAGCTCAGCGCCAGTCGTCTATGCGCTATGAAAAAGGACCATCGCCCCGAAACGTCGCACCTCATATGTTTTTCCTTTAAGGCCGCAGTGTTAACTGACGAATGTGTTGAGTATTGATTTATTTTGTTATTTGTGATTGTACACCTCTGCCAACGCAGCAGCAGTAGCAGCTTCAAAATCTGAATTTTTATTTATACTGGATGATGAAACCGATGAGCTATGAGGCTCTTTTTTCACAGATGTCCAATAGGGGCGGGTAAGGACGTTACAACAACAAATAATACAAGAACACGATAGTAGTGGAAAGTACAAGAAAGGTAAACAAATCACCCAAACACATACGAATAAAACTAAACCATCCCCATCCTACCAGCCAAAGCCCACTGAGGCATTCATTTATTTTTCAAAAGCGACCTCGCCACAAATGATAGCTCAACACAGTGGCTTATCATTTGGACATTTATAGCAGCAACATAGTTTACATAATCTCAATGCACGTCTCTTTTACATTCCGGATGTAAAATGCTGAGTGCAATAACTATCAAACAACTCGCAAATAACTAGCAGAATTACGAATCGCCTCTCAGTGACACGCACGTTGAATCTTCGTGCAAAAGTTATGCGCGCACTAACGCACGCACAAAGCAGTGCTGCAATCCTGCCGACGTGAGTTGGGTGGCGCATCGAGGCTACTGAGAGTGCAGGAGGCTCGTGGTGCGCTGCGATTTGAACATCGCAGCCTCGCGGTGACTGTACTGGCCAAGGCTGACACACACAAAAACCCCCATCGGTGGTAAAGCGAGCGATGCTCCGAACTCCAGTCTGCGATCCCATTAACGGGGACCACTGCACTGATCGGCGTCATTGAAGCGTTGGCTCAGCAAGGCCCCGAATGAGCGACACGGGCGTGGCAAGACAGCCCCTTATTCAACTGCGGACTGGCAGAGAGAGGCAAAGGGATTGTTGCCGTACATTCCCTTAAGATGTTCCGTTTCCATATTTGCAGTTGCGTGGACACTTTGCGGTTAGCTCCCTAAACACGTGGTGTGCATTTAAATGTGATCTGAACCGGTCCTTGCTCACCCACCCACCAACCAACCCAGATTGGTGAAGTATAGTCACCCCCTCCCCCCCTGAAATGGATTAACAGCAGTGCTTAGATAATTATTCAATCGGTTCAGCGTAAATGAGGTGATATGTATTACCGGCCTAATCTTAGGCATTCCATACGCACAGCATCAACGTGCGTTCCAGTTGAATATATTATAATTATGCCCGTGCGCCAAATTCGGGTTTTTTTCCATTATAGATCTTCTACTAGCAATCACGCAATGTGCGGGGCCGCATTCCCACATGGGTCCCGCATTGATTGAGATTCAGCAGACTCTCTAAAAAGATAACATATTCCAATTTTAGCCGGTTAATAGACTTGCGAGCGCAGCTTATTGTAAGTAAAAAAAATGCTCGTTTCTGTAGTTACCCGCCGCTTGATTGTCAAGCCGTGAAGATGAACCCGCGCTGTGCACGTGCACGCGATGCGCGAGCGACCGGCGATATTTTTGGAACGCGGATTCGCCACTGCCACTGGCTCGCCGTTACCAGCGCGATGGGATTGCGTGCCCGGTACACGCGGGCCGCGCGCAATGCGAAGCAAGCCCCTCACCCCCCGCCGCTCCCCCCCCCCCGTTATTGATTGCGCCGTTTGAAATGTCGGCAGCGAAACACAGTCAAAAAAATGTTGATTTACAGTTTTGAAGCGTACTGGGAGGGGGAGGGGGTAGCGCTGGTGACTAGCGCCGACGCGCCACGAACTAAGGGCACGGCTAACAATCAGTGACGAATTATACCTGGACCAAATGTGTCTCCCCGCCTCTCCACCTCACCCCTCCCCACCCCTTCACTAAGCCGCAATGCCCACCATGGTGAAGTGTGCGTAAAAAAAACACCTTCACTTCATCCAGCTGTGGATTGTACAAAGGGTTACAAATCATATATGTTAAGCGACCGTACATTACGGCGTACTTTGCGCCCGGTACGTGTAACCACCCGAAAGGCAACGTACAATTCTCATGGATAGAAAGAGAGGAGGGGGGGGGGGGAACAATGTCAAATACTCACATCAGGGATTGCCATCTATTCAAATTGACCGATCCCCGTGGGCGCGCGGCAGTTGTAATGCATTCAAACGTAGTCGTCATGAGCGAGACAGCGGGAGGAGGGCTTTGAAACAAACAAACAAAACAATTGTCAGGGTCATCCGGCTGACAGGGCGATTCATTGAGGTTTGCTTTTCGGTTGCTATTCGCGCTTTTCCCCAGTTGGCCGCACCATTCTAAAGTGCGCGTGGCCGGGTCCTCTGCAGCAGGCTCCCCTGCAAGCAGAATACTGATGGCACATTCTCCACCAGGAGGTGTTTCTAAGGCAGACGAGATGCGCAGCGCCGCACGCCGTCGTGTGCACCTGTTCTCCGCTCTCCGTGGTTGAGAAGACAGAGAGCGGTGCCGTTGCTGTGACAGACAGACAGAAGAGAAAAAAAAACCCCGCGTAGGCTGCTTTCACTTCGGAAGCGCGATGCAGCGAGGAGCACAGGGAGCCTGCCGCATTCGCGGTCGCGCGCGTGCGAAATCGTGAGATGAGCGGACGAGGCTCCGTCTATTCATGCGGCACTCCTGAATCCCGTTCGGAATTGTGGAGGCGCCAGAATGCGATCGATGGTCGTTGTCGCTGCCGTGTGGTGAAAACTGGGTTCCTCGGGAGAAGAAGAAAAAACATTACAAAGGCCGATCGCGTTTTTTGGACAAAGAGGCTCGTTTTACTCGCTGTCACGTCCTCTGGGTGGACGTGAAATATTGACCTGCGTTAATAAATCGGAAACACCTTGACCATCATCCAAACAACGCGTTTGGGTATTTTACAACAACAACAATTTCGTAAATTCTCGACGCCAGGGCATATATGTATCTTCAGTCATTAGGGGGAGGGGGCTGATGGTGGGGGGGGGGGGAACAAACTGAAGCCTGGAGAAGAAGAAGAAGCGGCGATCGCACGAGAGGGAGGCGGAGAGGGGGGCGGGAGTCAAGTTCGCCGAGCGCTGTCCGTGGTCCTGAAACTCTAATTACGTCTCGAGTTTGTCAACCCAGCGAGCGAGCGCGCGCGCGTCGTGTGGGCTCGAGATTAGAGGTGCGGGGGGGGGGGCGGCGTTCCATTCCAAGGCGGGGGAGGGGGCAACATTCGCCCCCTCTGGCTGGGGGATGACAACTGAATCGACGGCGGAGTCCGCCGCGTGGAATATAATAGGTTCATGAGAAGAGGAAGAGGGGTTGGGCCGAGAGCAAGCATGGAGCTCAAATTCCCGTACAGGAAGACGGACTCAAAACGCCTGCGCAGATAATTTAGGCCGAAATTTTGCGCATCTTTATCGGTGTCCAGAGGAGGTCTTTCCTTAGCCCATCCTCGCAGGGAAAGCACATCGTCCTGCGCTCCTCCGGCGTGTTGGTAGGTGCACTCCTCTGCAAAGCGACACAATCCGCGCGTCTCTGTTTGTTAAACCGACTGATACGCACATGTACACATTAGTGGCGTGTTTTAATATAAGGCTGCATAATAATAATGAACAAGTGTCACCAAATTGAACTCGGCTTGTCCATTCGTGAAATCGAGGTGGCGTTTGATGGATCCCATTGTTCACCAGCAGCAAATATGTCACGCGCTATCTGCAGGAACGATCAGCCGTGGTCACCATTGACGTGCGTTCGGCGCTGAGGCCGCGGCGGGCGTGCAGGCGCCGTGCAGGCGCCGTGCGAGGCCACTCGGGAAGAGTTCTCGGCGCTCTGCAGGCTGCGCGAGCCCCGCGTGTTAAGCAGTGGCCACGCGCCGCGCTCACCAACATTGCATCTTAGCCTCCGCGATGTTGGCGTTCCGTGCCTTAAATCGGCACCGCGAAGCCAGACCCATTTGAATGTGTCTCTTCATTAGCCGCGCAGCCGTCATTTGTTTGTTGTTGTTGTTGCAAAGAGGCAAAGGCGACTGTGGTCTCCCTTGGGTGCTGGGGGACATGATGCGTAACTTTGAATTCGTGCGGCTATTAATGAGTCGGAATGGCGAATCGTGCCGTTAAGCGCTGCTGTTTCTCTACCTCAAATTGACATACGAATGACGATTGCGTCATGTCCCTTTAATAGATAAGATTGAAACAACTGTAAATATAATTTAAAAAATGCATGATTTAAATGCAAAGCTAAACCGTAACGACCTAAAGAATACGAATAACTTAATACGGATTCATTTTGCGTACATACAAAAACAACCCAATATGAGATTTTATTTACAGCATCTTACATTCCCGTGTATTAAAACCATGCGTTAGCCTCGGGCTATTTATAATTTGTATTTAACCCATAACACACGTTACTTGCTGTCAAACTTGTTTGCCAAATAAGTAATGCACAGTGGCCTGTATTATAACAAGATGCTATCTTCCAGCACAATGCATTTGTAACGCGTATGCAATTTTAATATAACTGCGTCCATGTAGCTGCTGCTGTTATAGCACCACCTTGGATGAAATTCAGTTTTTGCTGGAACAACAGTTGCCCAGACATTAGATCCTAGCTTTTAAACCCCAACTTCGACAGACCTCGCCTATCATCTCTCTGCGCCGATATAAAACAAAACAAAAATAGCAGCACCTCCCGATCACCTCAATTTTCCGAGTGGGACGTGAGCAACGATGAGTGGGGGGCCTTATGCGGATGTTGCGACTCGCGGCCAAAGGCACAGTGGGGAGGGGTGTGTGAGATGTGCGTGCCGAACCCCGGTGCTGGGGAAGCGTTCTTGAGGTGGGCGCTCGGGCTGACGGTCTCCCGGGGCGCGCAGTGCGGCCCGCACGCGCCCTCTGTCGGACCTTCCCCCGCTTCTCTCAATCGAAAACTCACGCCGTGCCCCCCACACCCCACTACACCCCCTCCGCCGCCACAATTGCACCGTTCACTTTAGCGTGTAACATACAGCTCGGTCATCTCTCAGTCTTCGCACACTTTTTGTATTATTTTTCTATTTAAGGCCCTCAACTGAGCTAATAATAGCTCTTTTCAGAAGCGACCTGGCTACACATGATCGCGCTATACGAAGTGGCTTATGGTCGTGTGGAAAATGTATAGCGGCAAATTTGTCTAAACGAACTCATGTTCCTAAATGTGTAAAGGGGAAAAAACCGGAGGACCCGGAGAAAAAACCACGCGACCACGGGGAGAGAGAGAGAGACAGAAGCAAACTCCAAATATACAACAAGGCGTCAGGGTCGGGATCGAACCCACGACGTCCTCCATACCAGGCGATTACTTTAGTTGACAGTGCTGTGCATCCTAATGCAGAGGTTGGTGGCTACCACGCCGCCTTGCCCAATTCCCCGTTGTGTGAAGTGGGGAATCCGGTGGGGAAGATCGGATCCTCCCTCTCCTATGCTCCGTGCGTGCTCCCTTCAGCTCGCATTGTATCGCGCCCACTCCCCGCACTCAGATGCGCATGCTAACTCCTCGTGGTAATCGGTATTTTAGGATACACGTGGGTTCCCAAGTTACGAGCGTGATAAATTATTGCGATTTAAAGGGGAAATTAAAAACGCGTTGCTTACTTTGTCTCGCTCTCTGTTTCACTACGGCATAAACTCAATTGCTATACCAACAATAACATCGAGATGCAATTATTTGGTGGCGTTATTTAGTGGGATGATTATTTTCAAGAATGTATTTTAATGAATCGATTTCCCACCCGCCTATGCGCGCATACAAACCTTGCAGGTGATGACTCATTCCCAACAGGGTTGGTTTAATATTGTAACCTTGTTTTTTACCTACAGGCAGCATGCACGCGACAATATAGCGTTTACAATCGCCCTACACAGCACAGCCGCCTGTAAATAGTATGTACATCCATCGGCCAGCGCAAAAAGACACGTAATAGAACGATTGCATTACATACTTCTCAAAGTTGAATTATGGGCGATACATCAGCGTGTCCGGCGGAGTGACCTGCGATTGCCTAGGGCCAGCGTGAGACCGAGGAAGGGAACCCACTCTCACGCCCGTGAAATGCGTGAGATCGGGAACTGCCACCGTGAGAGGTTGGGTTGTCATGCTGAATGTGCGAGGTTCGAGATGGCTCCGGTGCTTCATCACAGTATTATGATGATGTATCCGGGCAAGCAACGTCGCGGATACAAATAGCCCTGCTACTCCATTCTTATGATTGCAGCAGCAATATATATATATGTATTCTCAGGAGATGAATGCCAATGTCGAGTTCTGATAGCCAAGAAGAGAGGGCTTCGAGAGTCCGTGCAGTTCTTCCCCCCTCCTCACTCTGTTCCCCCTCCTTTTTATCCTCCTCCTTTTTTTACTCCTCCTCTTTCTACTCCTCCTCCGTTGAAGCAGTGTAGACTACTACAGTGGTTTACTCTGTGGTCCATAGTTTTGGTTGCATGGCCATAGTCGCACGAATACCGCCACAGCTTTGCTGTCCTTGGCCAACGGAGAGCTCGCTCTCTCTTTCGCAGATGGCATCGTGCTGCTTTAGCATGGGCACTCGCGACCTCGTCGGATGCCTCCTCCACCTCCTCCTCACCCTGCTGCTGCTACTGCTGCCACCGCCGGTAGCGGAGAGCGCAGCGGGGGACCCCGGCGCCAAAGGGAGCGACCACCCAGTGGTGAATGTCGCGGTGGTGTTCGGGGGTACCTCGTACCTTCTCTTCACCAAGGGCGCCGCCGACAGGAAGGAGCTGCCGAGCCTGCCCATCTCGGTCAACGTCATCACGTCGGTCATCAATGACACGAACCCCGTGAGCATCATGGTGGAGCTGTGCGACCTCATCGCCCGCAAGAAGGTGCACGGGATCCTGTTCGGAGATGACACCCACCAGGAGGCCATCGGCCAAGTCCTGGATGTCTTCTCCTCCCAAACGGCCATCCCCATACTGGGCATCTACGGAGGGTCGTCGGTGGTCATGAGTAAAAAGGTAAGAGGGCGCGACAACGACCCTCTCCTTCGTACGTATACCCCCCACACACAGAGATTCTAAGTAACATACCCACACACACAGATTCTCACTAACATACCCACACACACAGATTCTAACTAACCTACACCCCACACACATATTCTAACTAACATAACCCCACACACACACAGATTCAAACTAACATACTCACACACACAGATTCTAACTAACATATCCCCACACACACACAGATTCTAACTAACATACCCACACACACACAGATTCTAACTAACATATCCCCACACACACACAGATTCTAACTAACATACCCACACACACACAGATTCTAACTAACATACCCACACACGGCTGACCAGTGGTTCTGAACCTTTTTGTGGCTACTGTGACCCCTCCTTTGTTGAGTTTTGTTTCAATTGTCCGTTTTCTGAGGTAAATTCCTAACTCACTCGTAACTTGCAAGCGAATTAAATAAAAAAATAACCCGTAAAAACAAAGTTTTTCACTATAAATCCTTTATATGCGTGGCATCAGTTTCTTACAAAGAGCAAGACAATAAATTACAGTACGTGTTCAATGGGCCACAACCCAGCCCACATTGGTCTTTGAAACGAGCGGCTAGAGTCCTCTCGTCCACTGGCTTGAGATGGCTGCCACCTATGGGTCAGATGATTGCCTGCCACCATTAAGCAATTGGTAATTAAATATAAAAAAAAATTCCAAAAATGTTGAAAATTTTGGAAAAAAAATTTCAGGAAAATAAATTGTCACGCATAACGAGTCTGTGTGCAAAATGTCAGCTCGATTGGATCACGGGAAGTGGGTTAAAAAACGACCGAAAGATTTTCACGGTCGTAAGCGCGCAAGCAAGCAAGCAAGTGAACTTAATATAAAGGATTTAAAAAGTCAACGTTCGCTCTGCAAGCGTGACGTAAGTTGTTCCCGCACGCTGGTTACTCTTGGAAACCAGCATTGTTTACGATCTTATATCGTTCAAGGTTAACCGTATGGATTTGACATTTTTATCGTAGGTATTTTACATTGGCGGATTCGCACACGTTGAATTATTCACCGGTGACTCTCTCGCGTGCAATATAACTTCACACATTTACAAATCGCCTCACATAATCCCCCACCACCTGGGACATTGCCAGGCCAGGTGCACTTGGAGGCCACGTGAAAGTGTCGAAGGCTCGCTGATCGCAGGAGAGTCACAGGGACAGACCCAGGGGGTCTGCGTTAGCCCCAGGGGGTCCGCGTTACCCCCACCCCCCAGGTTGAGAACCACTGATGTAGACACACGCTCGTGATGATGCAAATAACAACAACAATGGGGGGGGGGGGGGTTCCTTTATCTCGCAAAATGCGATAAGAGCGGTGACGGATTCGTGGCGGACCGCCTCGCGCACCCGGCGTGGATAGGAGGAGACAAGATGATGAATACCCCCAGAGAGGGAGGAAGAGTGCGTCCGAACGAGGGCAGGGCGACTACTGACAGCCGTAACCTGTGTGGGAGAGCGTGGGAGTGCGAGCTACTGCGCGCAGTGGTAGGTGGTGTTTGTGGTGTTTGTGGCGTTTGCTCTCCTGAGTTGTTTTCTACAATCGAGCGGGCGGGGGGCAATGCTGTCCAATTGCACGAGCAACAATGTAACTACGAAGGCGACACGCCTCATTCGCACACCTGTAACATTCACATCTGTGAAACTGTGTTTTCTAAGTGCTTTACAGCTCATCGGATTCCTCCAGCAAAAATCGATATTCTGATTCTGATAAAGGATAAATATATAAATAGTCTTTTGCCCGTCCAAGGACGGGTGTATTGCAGTAAATCTGAAACTTGCAAGCGAAAATCAGACCGCGACGTGATATTCATTGCATCAATTCGTGTTCAATTTGTTAGGGCGCGGTGACACAGAACTATTTAATTTTAAGTTTATAATCCCTTGTTCATCATGACGTCCTTTTTACTTCTATGTCTCATTAGCGTTACGGAGATCGCTGGTCGCCGTGTAGTGATGCCACGAGCATTGCACACAGACATTCTTGGCTCATTATAGTAGGTAATGAGTAATAATAATGGGGGGGGGGGGGGTGTCCATGTGGAGGACGTCACCTGCTCATGATTATTAATAAGGGGGGCTGTTCGATCTGGAGGGACGTCACTTGCGCATGATTATTAGTGAGGGGGGGGGGAGTACTCTATATTGAGTGACGTCACCCGCTCATGATTATTAATGAGGAGGGGTGGGGGGTTTCCATTTTGAGGACGTCAGCTGCTCATAAATATTAATGAGGGGGGCTGTTCGATCTGGAGCAACGTCACGAGCGTTAAGGACAGACATTCCTGGGTGAATAAAGTAGGTATTTAGACATCCCATCAATCAGACAGCCTGCTGGTAGTACACTTTTTCAGCAGCAGCGGTTTAACGCAAGCAATGCTCTGGGACTGGTTTATCTTGAGTTAAGTTATACATTACAATTCTGAACAGGTTGTGAAGCCAAGATAGACAGCGAGGAGAGTGTGCGTGTGTGAGATGGAGATTGTAAGAGGAATTCGTGTAGAATGTGGACTAGTGTGAGAAAGGAGGGATACCAATAGGATTGCCATGGCTGACTGACATAACCAGCACGTTAAATATCAAATAGCTCATTCATACAAGTCCAGTTGTAAAAAAACATGTCTCTCCATAAAATCACAGTCGTATCAATATAGCGAGTTAATAACGCCGGTGGCACTTGGCTCTCGTTCTGACAGCTACCGTTGTGATTTAGTTGTCGACACTCTTAACTATATGGCGCTGCATGGACCATAGCAGGTTTATAGGCTCTGATGGTCAATTCAGCTTTTACACTACTCACACGCATCTGATGTAAACATGAATGGCGAATTACGACTGAGTGTGAAGAATTTCGCCGCACCCATTCCAACCTCCCATATGGAACATCTAACTCTTTGAAGAAGAAGAAAAAATAAATTTTATAGATCATAATTGAATTTGACGTTTCCTTCTCAAACACAATTCATTTGTGTGTTGGCACGTGACGACCTGCCTACTTCTAGATGTGGCACATTAGGAATGGACCACTGAATCTTGATTTGAAGCTCGTGACTGCAGGAATCCATACTCTTTGGTTCTTTCGGTAAAGTCACGTAGGTAGAAACATAATAGGTCACGACGTTTCGATCGCAACACAAGCAATCGTCATCAGGTGGGACAACCACAGCAAGAAAAAACTGCCGAAGTAGGCGCTAACGTCATCAGTTTTTTTCTTGCTGTGGCTGCCTACTTCAGCAGTTTTTTATTGTTGTGGTTGTCCCACCTGATGACGATTGCTTGTGTTGCGATCGAAACATCGTCATCTATTATGTTTCTACCTACGTGACTTTGCCGAAAGAACCAAAGAGAATGGACCACTATTTTAATTATTTCCTTGTGCAGCAAGGGAGTGGAGTGTGGATCTGTGAAAGTCCTGATGTGCTGTGTGCATGTGTGTACAGCAGCATGTGATAACTGAGTTGGGCCTGTAGGTGTCTGGCAGTGTTATTGAATAACCGCACTTGTACACCAGTCACATGGTTAATGGCGACTCGTTCAAGAATTGCTGTGTGTGACACACGTGCTGTTGCATCTTACAGATTAACCACAATAAACGTGTTTGCCCTCGATTTGGAGCACCTGCCCACGTCCTTCATTTCGAGTGTGCAACATAAAGCAACACAGCACGATGTTTGCACCGCAGTCCCACTCAAACTAGAGGCTCTATCTCATAACGTCTCTTACAACAACAAAAACAACAAAAGCAGACAGAGGGTGATCGTGCAGAACTCCACCTCAGTCACGCACACAAACGATTGAATCGGACCCTTCGCACCACACGAAAGACAAAGAGCCCCCATGTAGTCTTAACAGATTGTTGGGGCAAGTTCTGTTAGCGAACAGCTATGAAGGTACACGAGGGGGTGGGTGCCCAGCACCACGCCTGGCCGCCTAGTGGCGATGTTAACACACCACACCAGGTATTCATTTCAGGCTGAGTCGAGCTAGGGGAGGGCCAGGACCGGTTCACAATCGTCACTGATGTTGGCCGTAAGCTGGAATCAAACTCGGATCGCCGGGTTCGTAGCGCAGAGCGCTAACCGTTACACTACCGCTCCCCACACACGCGTGTGCTGTTACGATTATCACGGTTTTAAAATCGCAGCACCAGCCAGAACGCGTCACTCGTTCACACGTTGTTCACATAACTTGACAGCGGACACGACGCAGTCAGTCGCTACAACACAAACGTGAACTCTGCATTTTTTTTAAACGATAGCTTGTGTAACCAAACGCAATTTCCTCATGAGAGATTCAGTAAAAAAAAAAAGTTCGTATCAGATTTATAAGTGTTCGCTGTTAGCTGTTAGGATGTTCTCCAAATGCAAGTACTATAACCCTATAAACACGTGCCTCGTCACAGAATATTTACTTATTGTCATCTCTCGAGGTTCTCTCTCAAGGTTCTATTCAATACCACAATCCATCGAGCTGTTCTACCCGAATAGATCTCATCACACGCCACAGTGGCGAGATGTTAACTACCTCGCCTGGTATGCTGGTGGTGAAACATACGCACAGATATACTTTGTTTAACACGTAGGCTTTCGTGACCAAATATATAAATCTGTCGTTAAAACCCACAACCACCCGACACAGCCAACTAGTAAGGGTTGTCACGTAAACAAAACATGCCAATTCGTCACTATTACAGCACACCAGTGTGTTGGAGACCCAAGCCACAACATTTACAAAGTGAGTACGACGTTTCGCCAGTAATTACAACTAGCTTCATCAGGCGACAGCCAGATTTGTGGAGAAGTCTTCCTGTTTCGTTCCTTATATAGAGGCGTAGATATGTTGACCACCCTGCTGCCCTCTTGCACAATGTGGGGGGTGGGGGAGATTACTGAGGCAACGGACATTATACATGTGCATTATGCGAGCCCTTTAAACTTGTCCCTCCTGTCTATTGTGTTTATTAAAATAGCCCTACCATCGGTAATCCCTATTGAAGTACACTGCCCTTTGTAGAAATTCATTTAAATAATGTATTATTTGATGATTCGCTTCCATGCAGCACTAAGACGGTAGCTATCCGAACGGTTAAAGTTATTTTGATTTCTTTCAATTTCGATCGATTATCTAATTAGTCTTGGTCAGTAGTAGCTAGTTTTTCACGAAACTTCAACATTATCAAAATCAGTTGAGTGCCCTTGTTGGCACGCGTGTTCTACTACTGCCCCGCACAGGAATCTGCTTTTATCAAGACGCTCATTCATCGAGCTAAGAAAGTGTCAGCTCTAACCCAAAACCTCTATTATGGAAGATATACTTTGATAATTATGTATGCATTCTCCTTAAAACCTATTGGCCTACACCAGAGGCATCCTCCTTTATGGCCTTGTCTCGCCAGTGTTGTGTAGCAAAGCAAGCCAAAAAGCGAACAGCACAAAGGCGATGCAAACGCCACAGCATTAACAGCTCGGGTTAAGCAGGTTCTATCTACATACCTGTCAATCCTTTATCAGTGCCTACCTTATTACATACCAATGCAGACCTCATTGGTCACCCCGTGCCCTTATAAATCTCAACGTTCATGCTACGAAGTCTAATCACAAGTGAGAAACACAAACAAATAGACAAATTATGGTGGGTTTTGACTATATTGAAATGGCTGTACGCCGTACGGACCTGAAAACTCAATTTCCCTGTACAAGTGTAGTGACGGTATATCTGCCACTACGGGGATAGAGCGCTGAACAGGGTGAAAGAAAGGCAGCGCTGAACAGGGTGAAGGAAAGGCGCGGAAATGATCGAGGGTCGAGTGTAATGACGGTATATCCGCCACTAGGGGGGATAGAGCGCGCAACAGAATAAAAAGGGAGCACGGAGATGATCGAGGGTCCATTGAGTGAGTAACCTTCGGTGGGTCAGGTCACGTCATCGAGTCGTGGAGCTGCAATAGCCTCGTGTATAGGGTGTAGGACGTCTACACCAATTATAGAACCAGCTCCGAAAAGATCCTGATTAAAGGAAGTGTTAATAAACGGATTGCCTCCAACCACGTAGTGTTTATCTTCATTTAAGAGCACTACACAAGTATACGGGGTAAACCGTAGAGTTAACAGCTATGTGTGGTAAATGCAGACTTGATGCCTTGCAATCGGTATCTATTTGGTGTTTGAACTATAAATCTATAAATCCGTTGAGCTATGAAGCTGTTTTTCACAGATGTCCAGTATGGCAGGTCTGAATGTTACAACAATACACGATATGAGTGTGAAGTATAGAAAAGGTAAGCAAATCACTGAGCTATATAGCTATTTTTTTAGAAGCGACCTGGCTATTACAAATGTTAACTGAACGAAGTGGCTGATCATGTGGAAATGTATAACAGCCAAAAGGACCCGGAGAAAAAGCCACGTGATCACGGGGAGATAGAAAGACGCAAACTCCAAATGTACAGCAGGCGTCAGGGTCGGGATCGAACCCGCGAAATCCTGTATACAGGGCGAGGTAGTTAACATCTCTTGCAGAGGCTGAAGGCCACTAGCGAAAATTCCTCATTCCTATGGCACATGGACTTTATTTATAGGACAACTGCGGTTGATTCCCCATGAAGTTGAACTCAATAGTGTATTGAACCCGGAGGAACGATTTGCGGAATTGATTCCCAACTGGGAATTTTGGTGTCACAGCCTTCTTCTGAATGTCAGTCAAGAGCTATTGCTGCCACAGCACCACACAGCCCATTGAATACTCTCTCAACAACAAACATCAAAACATGAACCCCATTGTGTGCGTGTATTGACTTAAACAAAGTAGGAAAATGGGATTCGTGTTCTCACCGCTAGAGTTTATGTTCCGGTCAGCCGGCCTTGTTTTAATGTATTGAGAGTGTGTGAGCGTAAACGATTTTATGAAATACGCCCTGGTGGTGGTTGGCTTGACACGGAATTTATCCACTCCAGGGCCGAAAAGGTCAGCAGTGGGGGGGTTAAGCGAGCGGGGGGAGTCAGATTCAGGACAAGAGAGCGGTGACCGAGTGGAAAGTTCCTGCAAACACTACAGCTGTGGCTTGCATGCATTCTTCAGTCGTTAGTGGGACAAATAATGGGCATTCACACCACCTCTCGTTTCCTGCAAGGCCATGTATCTGTTTTATCTGTGTCATACCGATAACAGGCGCTTACATGGTTCGAGTGTGGCAGCAGAGGTCATAACATTAAATAGATGTAAGTGGTTAGAGGTTTCACTTGAACTATGTATACATGTTTTATAATAATGATAATGTACAGCCCCTTCTTCAATCTTACATTCATAGGTGCGTCCCTGCGGCAACATGAGCCGATTAGTTTTGTAAGCATTTTTGAACGTGAGATATCAATCTATTGCTTCCTGGAGAATCCTTTACAATAAATACAAGGGCATCTCGCTGCCCATAAATTAAGTTTTTCATGCATTCCATTTTGGTTCCATCTATTTAAGCCATCTAACCTGCACCATCCCCCCATCCCCCCATTCACGTGTCTATATTGGAGGTACTTCAACTCCGCACCAAAAACAAAGAAATACAAAGTCGATTTTGTTTTGCAATACCGCTCACCACAACCTCAGAGATCCACCGCTTCGCCACATGGGCAGGCGGATCAACAGCACTTGGCATCGTCAATCCGGCTCCAGTCCTGTTGGGCTCCGGTCCTGGCGGTCTCCTCACCAATCCACCCTCGCTGTCCAGTCACCCGGCTCAGCCCAGGAGATAGACTCGAATCCCTTTATCCCACCCATGTCCACCCTGTGATGTCAAGCAGTATCTCTCTCTCCCTCTCCTAATCTGTCAATTTCCTTCGAGCCACCACCACGTTACGAGTCCTTCAGACCGGCATCGCAACTCGCAGCGACGCCAACACTCCGACGAACGGTGGGAGGTTGCTCGGTCCTACAGGATAGCAGTGAAATAATCGGACAATTTATCTCGCACAGAGACTCAACATTCTGGTGAATATGTGATGCCGCGCTCGGCCAAATATGAGAGGCATGGCGTGAATGGAAACTGACAATACTCCGTCGTGTTTCAGACGCAGCTATTTTGTTGAGAACCCCCCGAAAGATATAATGGAATGATGCAATGTGCACCCCTTTGTCAATCAACTGCTGCATATACTGTACTAGATAAAAACTATTTTTTTACCAGGTAAGGCCCACTGAACTGAATAGCTATTTTTCAGAAGCGACTTGGCGATCACAAATAAAGTGGCTTATCACGTGAAAATGTATGGCAGCTAAATACTCTGAACCCATGTTGTTGATTCTAAATGTGGAGGGAAAACTGGAGGACCCAGAGAAAAATCCACGCGACCATGGAGAGAGAGACATGCAAACTCCAAATATACAGCAGGTATCAGGGTCGGGATCGAACTCACGACCTCCTCCATACCAGTCGAGGTAGTTAATATCTCGGTTGAAGGGGGGCATACAATGTTGCTCATGGGGGGTTAATTGATCATACTTCACCACGTTGGTCAGTGCATTTTTGTGAAATTGGGTAGGAGGAAGGCCAATTTAGACATCACGTGACCGTTGGGTAACCATGGCCAAGGCAATCACACTCGGCCTCCATTCCTACAGAAACGACGGCGCAACCTGACAGATGTGGTTTGTTGATTAACTGCGAATAACCCAACCGATAATAGAGATCCATTGTGCATTGTAATTTACATGAACACAATAACGCCCCCCCCCCCCCCCTCTGGTCTTCGCACCTTATTGGCTCACAAGTGACAACATCATATTTACCCCCACCTCTATTTAAGACCGAAACAGGAGGAGTATTTTTCCACAATTTTGGCTGTCGCCTAATGATGCTGGTTGTTGTTGTAACGTCACGGTTATTGGAATTGTAAATGTTGCAGTGGGTTTACTCTACAACACACCGGTGAGCTGAACTAGTCACTAATTGGCATGTTTTGTTTACGTGACAAACCTTAGTCATTGACTGTATCGGGTGGTGGCAGTTTAACGACACATTTTAATTGACGCGATTTAACCCAACAAAACCTCTATTATAGATGTGGTCTCGTTGGGAGCAGAACGACTGTAAGGTTTTAGAGCAAAAGAATTGCACAAAAAATCGACGTCAAGCAATGGATCGCCACTTCTCCTTAAACTAACGTGCGTGGTTTCAATTAAACCTGGGCGCTTTGCTGTGCCTGCGATGACTTTTCACTGTAATTTTTGTGGCATTTGTTGATGAGACTTGGTTTACTTTGTTTTCCTTCAATATAATTATTAATATTTCGTGAAATCATTTACACCATATATAGTTTAAATGGTCGTTTAAATAATATGCCCTCCACATGTTTTTTTGTGTTTAGTGTTGGTGTCCTTCCCACAATACCACCAATTATCACGTTTGACTATGTACGGTGCGAGACAAGTTCAAGATACGTACACGTGTGTCAAAAAGGTAATTCTATTTTTTTTTAATCGGACGGTATTCAGTGTTGTGTAAAGAGACGCCACGTGCACTAAAGAGCGCGAAAGAAAATCGCGCGCTCACGATTACCAATGCCCCCCCCACCTTCAGCAACAGTAGCAACAGCAGTGGCAGCACCGCCACCGTCACCGCCACCCAAGGGACTGTTCTCCTCACCTTCCGTGACCTTGAACGAGACGTCCCCTTATCCGTGCTGTGCTTCTATCGCGGCCCTGCCCCTCACCTCTAGCGTCACGCTTTCAGCACCCCCCCCCCCTTTTTCCACACACCACTAACATCTCGCCACAGTGGGGGCGCCACCGTGGCTAGGAGGTGTTAACTACCTCGCCTGGTATACAGGAGGTCATGGGTTCGATCCTGACCCCTGAAGACTGGGTTTTTCCCTCCACGTCAACAACATGCGATTAAGACAGCGGTTCTTAACCTGGGGTGCACGCACCCTCTAGGGGGTGCGAGACGCCCTATCTGAGAACCAAAGGGGTGCAGCCTGCAGTAAAGGTCAAGAACCACTGATTTAAGAGTATTTGGCTACTGTTATCAGTTTCCACTTCGTTGCGCCATTATTTTTGATAGCCAGGACGCTTCTGAAAAAGCGCTACGTAGCTCAGTGGGGCTACCTGGTCAAATAAAATAAAAAGTTAAATAGTTTGTAGTACTCTGAGACTGGCAGAAGGCCGTGTGGAGAACCTGCACAGGGCCCCTTCTTCTGCTCGTTTACTCGCTGGTATAATAGTGGCCACGACTATGAATTCATGATTCGGGAACTATGGTCAAGGACAGGGTCAAGAGGTCATCACGGCCAGTGCTGTTGATGTCGCCGCACTTCGCCATCTCTTCCTTCCTCTCACAGCGAGCTATCATCGGGCATTAAGTGGGGGTTATTAAGACGGCCAGTGCGATTGTCATTCGTTCAGAATCACAATCGGTATCTAGACTGCAGGAGGAAGAATCCTATGAGCTATGAAGCTCTTTTTCACAGGTATTCAGTAGGGGCGGGTCACCAAGTTACAACAACAACAACAACCCGATATGAGTGCAAAGTAGAGAAGATTTAAGCAAGTCACGAAAATTTTGTGAATAAATAAAAATAAACATATAAGTACCGTACAAATTTCATAATTATATAAAATCCTGCCGATTTTTCAACACTATATGCAAGCTTGGGCAAGGCATCAAAACAACAACAGTCCCATACCCCACGAAGACAACAATAAATAAGGATCAGAGCGCGCTGGACGTGCCCAGGTGCATGAGAGGCTTTCCACACGGGATGTTGTCGCTCCAGAGCACGCGGTGTGTACGTTGAACTTCTTTTGCACCATACGTAGCCAACCGTGCTGATCGGAGGTGCGTTGGAAATGGCAACAAACGAAACACGAAAAGCATTTCTCAAGAAATTAGATTTCATTCTATATGATGATTTAAAAGGGCATAGCTCCAGTGGCTTCCTAATATCGGAAGGAAGAGCGTTCCAGACGGCCGCAAAAGAGCATCTGAAAGTGCAGCAATGCGGTGACCATCTTTGTTCGATGGCCAGCCAAAAGCCGCTGTTGCGAGGATGACCGGAGTCTGCCTAATGCTGGTTGATACTCCTTCACGAAATAAGCAAGGCATTGTGGCTCATTTGTGGCAAGCACTTTGTGTACAACGAGTGCGACCTGATCACGTATTTGTTTGGCAACCGGAAGCCAATGCGGCTCGGCAAACACTGGACGGACATGGTCGTGGTAGGATCTTGTGGTACCCATCACGACACTTGAGCGATGAGCGGTGGCTGCCAAATAGCAGGAGATGAGCAACTGCATGGAGGCACTGTAGCGGAGGGGATATGCCACGAAACAGCTTCCTAAAGGGTCCAGGTGATCTTTTCGGATTACACCACACGGTTTTTTTTTGTGTGAATCCTTTGGCTACAGCGTTCTCGACCGAGTGACGCTGTTTTTTTGTATCGATATGCAGATAATATCTACCATTCCAATTTCTGTATTTCTACGTAAAAAATGTTTTTTACACAACCCGTCGGCCCCACGGTCTTCTAGGAGTGGATAATCTCATCATCTCAGTCATGTTGTCTGCTTTGCTATTTTGTTATTAACGACACTAATGACTATTTTGGGTTACTTTCTCGCACTAAAGCTTATTTACCAATACATGACATGACTAGTGCACTTTGTGTTTTAATTTAACATATTACAGATTTTTCATGCTCTTTACGGTTAAAGCTAACTCAACCTAAGAAGTCCGTGTAATTGCCTTTTAACTATCCCTAGGACAAGAATTGGAAAAGGTGATAAAACTTGTTGCCGTAAACAGCACCAACTTTTTGTATCAGCCTTGTTTTCTAATCTTTAACCTCGTAAATCTATTCCTTCGAATAATATCCAACATCGGATATTGATGCCAGATAAAGCCATATTTGCAACTGTGACTTGAAACTGTGAACCTTTACTCATGGTATCGATGGTTCAATTGTAAAATGCAATGTTATCGAGGGGCCGAGTGTTGTTGTCTTGGTGTCGTCTTGGATAGTAGTTGTTGTTGTTGATGTTTTTCTGCCTTGCCCAAGCTTGCACTCGGAATGTATGTACGAGTGCAATGTGTGCTTCCACGCTCTATTCACAACCCACACACTCTAACTAAGATACACACACAGCATATAACTAACATATCCACACACACAGATTCTAACTAACATATCCCCACACACACACAGATTCTAACTAACATACCCAAACACACAGATTCTAACTAATATTCACACATACACATTCTAACTAACATACCCACACACACAGATTATAACTAAAATACCCACATACTCTAACTAAGATACACACACAGCATATAACTAACATACCCACACACACAGATTCTAACGAACATACCCACACACACACAGATTCTAACGAACATACCCACAAACACACAGATTCTAACTAACATAGCCACATACACACACATATTCTAACTAACATACCCACACACACACATAGATTATGTTGAACTTCTTTCGCACCATACGTAACCAACCGTGCTGCTACAGGCGCTCTGGCGCATACGCGCAGGGGGGCAGTATGGGCTGTCACCCACCCATTTGGCAGATTGAGGCTTCTATTCCAAGTGTGGTGTAGGGTGGTATATTGGGAAAAAAATATATAATACTATATAACGTATTGCCGTGCATTAAAATACACTATATACTGCATAATGGTATTCTGCAGCATTCAATGCGCATTGTATGCTACGTAAAAAGTAATGTCATGCATTTAAACTGTACATTGAAACGTTGCGCTCGAATCGCTGATAGCATGGCGCTAATCGTCGTCAGTTCGACAGGAAAGTTATGCCACGTGGCGCGTCGACATGGATGCATTGAGCACGGGGCGCACTGATTGGTTCTCAAGACCACGTGCTCTCACCGTACATGTACAATGGAGTGGTGTCCATCAAAATAACAAACACAGGGCTCTTATTCTGCCCCTCGCTTTTGTGTAATTTGGCCCGGGATGTTATGTTTTCTAACCGGTATAAATACCGGCCTATACTGCCCAGATGAAACATTGCTTTAAGTCCTTCGATACGAGTCACCATGGATTGAGGCCAATTTAGAATCAGACTCTATATTTTAGATTGGAGGAAGAATCTGATGAGCTATGAAGCTCTTTTGTCCCCCACAAATGTCCAGTATAAGGGGCGTATTTTAGTTATAATCTGTGTGTGTGGGTATGTTAGTTAGAATGTGTATGTGTGTATATTAGTTAAAATCTGTGTGTTTGGGTATGTTAGGTAGAATCTGTGTGTGTGTGTGTGTGGGTATGTTAGTTAGAATATGTGTGTGTGAGTATGTTAGTTAGAATCTGTGTGTGTGTGTGTGGGGTTATGTTAGTTAGAATCTGTGTGTGTGTGTGGGGTTATGTTAGTTAGAATCTGTGTGTGTGGGGGGTATGTTAGATATAATCTCTGTGTGGGGCTATGTAGTTAGAATCTCTGTGTGTGTGCGGGTATGTTAGTGAGACTCTACGTGTGTGTATATTATAATCTGTGTGTATATGGGTATGTTAGTTATAATGTGTTTGGTTATCTTAGTTAGAATCTGTGTTTTGATATGTTAGTTAAAATATGTGTGTTTGTGGGTATGTTCGTTAGAATATGTGTGTGTGTGGGTATGTTAGTTAGAATCTGTGTTTGGGTATGCTAGTTAGAATCTGTGTGTGTGTGGGTATATTAGTTAGAATCTTCTGCTTGGTTCTTTCGGTAAAGTCACGTAGAAGGGAAGTAATAAAATAATAAATATAAAACATAATAAAATAATTCTCACGACGTTTCGGCCACAACACAAGCAGCCGTCCTCAGGTGGAAGACCAGGTCTGTCGAGGCGACAGCGTCTAAATGAAACACCACCACGCTTGGAGCGTCTATTTCAGCTGGGTTGGAAGGGGGGGAAAATGCGCCTTGACAAAAGAATCTGCATATCAAATAATAAGTATAACCCGTAAAAACAAAGTTTTTCACTATAAATCTTTTATATGCGTGGCGGCTAGAGTCCTCTCGTCCTCTGGCTTGAGATGGCTGCCACATATGGGTCAGATGATTGTCTGCAGTATTAAACAATTGGTAATTAAATATTTAATTTGTTTTCCCTAAACAGTGTAAAATTTTGGAATTTTTTTTCACGAACATTAATTGTCTCGCAAAACGAGTCTGTGTGGAAAATGTCAGCTCGATTGGATCACGGGAAGTGGGTTAAAAAACGACCGAAAGGTTTGCACGGTCGTAAGCAAGCAAGCAAGCACGCAAGCAAGCAAGCACGCAAGCACGCAAGCAAGCAAGCAAGCGAACTTAATATAAAGGATTTAAAAAAGAGACCCCACCAACAGCCTCGTCTCTAAAACCAATCAAATCATTTCTGATTCAACCGCATTAATTGATCAGACCAAACAGTTCTCGTTGAAACCTTCTGCAGCCAGGCCACCAAGATTATACGGCTTGCCAAAGATACATAAAGAAGATACACCTCTTCGTCCCATTGTCTCTACGATCAACTCCCCCACATACAAACTGGCTCGTTTTTAGTCTGAAATCCTACTGCCTTTCACTGTAAAAACCACCTCTGTGGTACTAAACTCTACTGACCTGGTATCGACAATCAAGGGGATTTCCCTGTCCCCAGACGACCTGCTTGTCAGTTTTGATGTGGTTTCCTTGTTCACCAAAGTTCCTGTACCTGACACCATCGCAATCATTGAAGACTTGGTTCATCAAGGACTGAATGCTGGGGTACCCCCCCTGGTGAGAGACTGCTTAACCAATACATACTTCACCTGGAATGGAACTTTCTACAAGCAAACTGAGGGCACCCCAATGGGTTCCCCTCTATCTCCGGTTGTAGCCAACGTCTTCATGGAGAAATTTGAGACTGACGCCATCCAGACTGCCACTCTACGCCCGACCTTATGGAAGAGGTACGTAGATGACACGTTTGTCATCTGGCCACATGGCCGGCCTGCTCTAGACCAATTTCTCGACCACATCAATTCCATACACCCAGCCATCAGATTCACCATGGAAGTCGAAAAAGATGGCAAGCTACCCTTTTTGGATCTCCTAATTAAAAGGAGACCTGATGGTTCAATGAGCCACTCTGTCTACAGGAAAGCCACCCATACGGATGCTTACATAAACCGGATTCCCACCACCATCCATCCCAGAAGAATTCCCTCATCAAGACTCTATACCACAGAGCCCAATGCATTTCCGACCAGGAACACATTGCCAGTGAACTTAAACACGTACGCCAAGCTCTTAAGGCTAATGGTTACTCCGACTACACAATCCGCAAAGCCATCACTCCAACCATCAAAAAGGATCCTGTTGAGGAGCCTCTCAAGACCATCACCTTACCCTACATTTCTGGGGTCACAAAAAAGATCTCCAAAATCCTGATTAAACACAAGATCCAGGTCAGATTCAACACAGTACATAAAATCCGTGATCTGGTCCCGTCTGTAAAAGATGTGGTTCCAGACATACAGTACCCTGGCGTCTACAAACTAAGTTGCCTCTGTGGTAGCAGTTACATTGGAGAAACCAAACGACATGTCTCGGACCACATCCGTGAACATAAAGCAGACTTGAAACACGGTAGGACAAACACCTCAGCCGTCGCAGATCACTGTTACAATTCAGTGGGCTCACATGATATTGACTTCTCCAAGACAGAGGTGCTCTGCAAGCCATCTGGCTACCATGAGAGATTCGTTCATGAGGCGATCCACATATACAAACACAGAGACAATTTCAACCGAGAAGATGGATTCCGGCTTAGCAATCATTGGAAGGACGTAATGAACCATTTCAGATCTTAACTGATTGTGTCCACGTTTACGGTGACTTTCAGACCGCGTTCCGGAATCGAGAAGATGGATTCCAGCTTAGCAATCATTGGAAGGAAGTAATAAACCATTTTGGATCTTAACTGATTGTGTCCACGTTTACGGTGACTTTCAGACCGCGTTCCACTCACTGACATGGACTATATATCTTGTATTCTCTGCAGGGAATGGATCCTTTGCTCCGCTGCAAGCTTCCTATCACCACTCTCCCATTGACACATTTCGTTGCTTCCTCTTAGTACCTTTCACGCGACGGTCAATGGTATAGTGTATAGCATATTGTATAACAATAAATAGTATTAAACTGTAATGTTTAATACAATATATAAGGTAATATATAGTATCGTAATTGTATAGTGAATATACAGCAGTGTGGTATACAGTTGGTGGGTAGAATAATACATAGTGTAATATTACACTATGTATTATTCTAAGTGTATAGTAATACAGTATACAATTTAATGTTGGGTTTGTCTATGGTAGCATATAGTACGGGATAAACCCGTGTGATGTAAGGAAAAAGTTAAAAAAGTTTAGCTGGAAGCTTATTATATTTTTTGCGACCTAGAATTGTAATGTATTACTTACAGTTAGTAGCTCAGCTTATTGAGAGTATATTTAGCATACTGATGATACTATGTAGTTTATACTTAGCTTTTTACGTGGTTGTTTTGTTACTGCAGCTGCATACTATTAACATTCCTTCCCTTTATTGATGCTGCCCCTGCCCCCTCCCTTTGATGCTGCTAATCCTGCATAATGCATGGGCATAATATGACTTTGAAAACCCCCCGCCCACCTCCTACGCATTTCACAATTAGCACTCGTCGCATTCCTGCATTTCCCATGAATATGCTAAATTCCTCTTGATATGCAGATTCTTTTGTCAAGACGCATTTTCCCCCCCTTCCAACCCAGCTGAAATAGACGCTCCAAGCGTGGTGGTGTTTCATTTAGACGCTGTCGCCTCGACAGACCTGGTCTTCACCTGAGGACGGCTGCTTGTGTTGTGGCCGAAACGTCGTGAGAATTATTTTATTTTGTTTTATTTGTATTATTTTATTACTTCCCTTCTACGTGACTTTACTGAAAGAACCAAGAAGATGAATCCCTGCAGTCACGATAGCTTTAAATCGAAATTTAGTTAGAATCTGTGTGTGCGTGTGTGGGTATGTTCGTTAGAATATTTGTGTGTATGGGCATGTTAGTTTGTATCTCTGTGTGTGGGGCGTATGCTAGTTAGAATCTGTGTGGGGGGTATGCTAGTTAGAATATGTGTGTGTGGGTATGTTGGTTACAATCTGTGTATGCGTGGGTATGATATACCTACGTGAGTATGGGTATGTTAGTTAGAATCTGTGTGTGTGAGTGTTAGAATCTGTGTGGGGGTAGTTTATGTTACTTATGGCGTGGCGGACCTGCTTCTCTCTCTCTCTCTCGCACGCGTCAGAGGCTGCTGACAGTGACAGCAGCGGCGGTTAATAGCACCGCCGAATAATCACGACCTCGTGCGTGCCTTTCGTGCACCGCGCACAGCAGCCCACTTAAGAACGCGTGCACGTAACTTGGCAGCAGCCGCAGTGGCGGCAGCAGCCGCAGTGGCAGTAGCAGCATTGGCAGCAGCAGTAGCAGCAGCGGTAGCCTTGCATGTGCTCCGCTGGGGTTAATTGCTCCTTGCAATAAAATAAAGGCTCGAGTATTCAAGATATTTTTTTAGCATTTAAAAAAGCAAACAATCTAAGCATTAAATGCTACTCTTTTTTTTAAAAGACACTTCGTCTCCTCGTTGCTGATGATCATTGGCAATACACCCAGGGGAGAAAGCGGTGTGCCGCATTACCAAAGGGTACCCGGGCGCTGCTGGGATACGTGCGCTGCATGCAGAGCGCCCGCCGGCTGCTCTGACAAATGAGAGAGCAGCAGAAACAGCAGCAGCAGGAGGTAGCAGCGAAGTGGCTCTGCCTGGCACGGGACTAACGTGGAATTGTCGCGCAGCAGCGG
Organism: Lethenteron reissneri; assembly: GCF_015708825.2. Classification (NCBI taxonomy): domain Eukaryota; kingdom Metazoa; phylum Chordata; class Hyperoartia; order Petromyzontiformes; family Petromyzontidae; genus Lethenteron; species Lethenteron reissneri. The sequence continues at coordinate 2,022,318 of NC_083822.1, forward strand.
GGCCGGTGGGGAGGCCGAAGGGCATGCGCGTGGAAGGGAGACCTACACTCAAAGTAATTTTCAATTCATATAATGAGGTTGCGTACGCAGGTCTCCTGTTGCGTGCGATAGGTCGCCCGTGCCATCCAAGGAGGGTGACAGCATCGACAACAATGATAACGTGCAGCCCGTTGTCAATCCACGATCGTTGGTCAGAGAGGTTGCTTGACCATACTTCAGAATCAATATTAGAATACGTATTTATACTGGAGGAAAAAGCAAGCAAAAAGTTAGCCTGATTTAAATAGGCTTGCAAAGCTCGAAGGTTATTATTAAAAGACCCTGGGAGCAGGTGGAAGTGGCCACGAAAGACCGACCCGGGAGGGAGAGCGCTTCTAGAACCAGAATCAGCATCGTTATTTACACTGCAGGTGGAATCTGATGAGCTATGAAGCTCTTTTTCACATGTCCAGTAGGGGCACTGGATCAGAGCGTTCCAACAACAAACACAATACAAAAACACGTCAGTAGTACAACGTACAGGATAGGCAACACAAATCGCCCAAAAATAAATAAACCATCCCCGTCCTAGCAGGCAAAGTCCACTGAGCTATTAACTTATTTTTCAGAAGCAACCTGACCACACATGGCAGCTCAACAAAGTGGCTTATTACGTGGACATTTATAGCAGCAACATTATCTAACTAACCTTAATGCACGTTTCTAAATGTAGAGGGGAAACCCGGAAGAGGACAATGATGGTCAGTGCCGGTTTGGAGGAGGAAGGAGGGGGGGATGATGATACCCCTCCTGCCACCCTCTGGGTGTTATTTAAATAGAAAAGTAGTTTATAACTCTCGTGAAATTTGACACGGTTGTTAATCATCATAAATCTCGAGTAAATAATTAATACGTAACGCGGACGCAAGGTGCAAATGGTCCCGATCATGCCGGTAGAGCATTGCACGCAACACCGAGCTGTCGCGACGAGCTACGCGGAGGTGGTGCTCTGGCTTAAATCACGGGGCCGGCACATCTTTGTTAAACTATTATATCGATTAAAAAAAAAATCTATATTTTACCACGTAAGGCCCGCTGAGCTACGTAGCTTTTTTCAGACAGTGACCTGGCCACAAATTATATCTCAACGAAGTGGCGTGTAATCATGTGAACATCAACAGCAGCCAAATGCTCTAAACGCGCGACGCTGATTCTACATGTGGAGGCTGATGCCCACCACGCCCCCTCTGCAGTTTGTTGAGTGGTCATTGTTCTTCTACTCACGGCACCAATTATCTCCTCCCCGACCTGACACTTCACTCTCCTCCTTCCCCACTGCCGCTCCCCATGGCCTGGGGACATTCTCGCCCCTCCGCATGCGCTCACAGACGCATCACACTCGGCTCCCCACGGGGCATCACTTGCCAAGATCCCCCGTGGCGACCTTAAAAGACTGTTGGGGCAAGTGCTGTTAGCGAGTAGCACCTATGAAGGACCACGCTCGACCGCCTTTGTCTCCCTAAGTGGCGATGCTTACACAACGCACCGGATACTCGAGGCTGATTCGACATAGGGGAGGCCCAGGGCCGGTTCGGATAATCGTCACCGGCGTTGGCCGTGAGCGGGAATCGAACTCGGGTCATAGCCGGGTTCGTATAGCGCAGCGTGCTAACTGCTGTGCCACCGCTCGCCACTAGCCAGCACACACTCCCTCGCTTTGTCGGCCTGCTGCTATTCATTCGAGAACGTACATACAACTGCTGTATATTCGCTAACATCTATAATCAGTGGCCAGTGCGGAGGAGCAGTTTCTGTGGAGCGCTTCCAACGCTGCACTGTTAAGCACCGTCAGTGGCGAGTGACGATAACTGAAGCGGATCCTGCTGCACCCCCATGCACCAACCCGCACTGTGAATATATATCACAGAAATGCTCGCCCATGCTTTTACCTTGATACACCGTATGCCAATTAACCTCGATATATATTTAGTTTTAACCGGTGAGCAGCTCTTCCTGTTCTGGGCGAGCACGTCCATTGAGAGATAGTAAAACAAAACATTTGGTTGCGTCCAGTGAAGAGAAGGAATTTATTTTTACTTCTACCCTAACGATGACGGAGTAGCCCGTCGAGATGTGGAGCCTCGTCAGGGAGGGCGATGGGAGGAGGGAGACAGTTGGGAGCACTCATGCGCATATGCTTCTCAAATAATAAATACCCTCGATCCTTAGTGGCTGCAGTTAGACATACAACTGAGATTTAGACTCATTTAATGTGAACCCATTTGCATTTCATGTACTCTTCAGAATATTATCGTTGGATATAACATCATCTCCGTTAATGATAATTTCAACGACAACAAAACAATAAAAACACGATAGTTTCACTTCACCGTGATTTCTTTCTACAAACGTCATGAACAAAACGGGCCTCACAAGCAGCCTCCAAACGCTCGGACGAGGCGGCGGGGATGTTTTCTGCTTCTCATCGGCGGGCCAAAGATCTGGCCGGGCAGCAGCAGCAAAAACATTCACACATCACGAGCGGGAAGCGGGGGAAAGGGGGGGGGTAAAATAAAAGACGGCGTCACGCAGTCTTGGGCAAAGAAATCCCTCGTGGCTCGGACGAGGGTTTTGCGACTTTCCTCTGAAAATATTTTTTTTCCAACACGGAACTTTTTCCACCCCCCCCCCCGTTAGTGAGGGAGTCGACGTGCGTCTTGTGGAACAAGCACATCCCTTATCTTAAAAAGGCAAACCGCGTACGTGTAATTATTCACTTCGCCTATTGTGCAGAATTGACGCAGGGGGCAGGAGGGCACAATATTGCACAATTGATAATCCTTTTCTCGTGCGTAAAGGATTATCATTTGTGCAATGGGCAATGCAATGAGACCGACGCTCTCTAGCGCTGTCATCTGCAGCTGACGATGCACAGTGGCAACGCGTGCGGCGCCATGAGCCTGTGTACAGTTGCGCAAGTTATTGCACGCGTTGCTCGATACACACACACACGCGTGCGCGCTGCAGAAATCGGCATTGATGCACGCTCGGGCCGGTTTTTTTCCCCGCAGCGTCCAATTAAAAGTATGCCCCACTAAGTTCGCGTAATTACATAATTCTCTTATGCGCAGCAGCATTCTTTTTTTCTCTCTGAAGCTGCAGGATCTGCGGAACGCCAAGAGTCACAGCGTCACGAGCTCCCCTTTCTACGCGCGTGACGCAGTGCACGTCACACCCGTAGATCCGGAATTCCCTCCCGTGCCAGAAATCGGGGATCGGAGAGGAGAAGAGTTTGAGCCACGTGCACTCGTAAGGTGTGGAGCAGGGCTGTAACACGTTCCTGCGGAGGGAGCTGGTAGGAACGTTGGGTTGCTCGGTCAATGGCCAGGGTCAACGGCGGCGTGGTGTATTCCGCAAATATGGCCGACTTTGAGGGCGGGCACAAGCCGGCATGAGTAGGTTAAACGTTGAGTTGTATAAGGGCACCACGGGGTGACCGGCCCCTCCTCACCCCCCCACCCCCACCCAGCCCCACCTTCCCCACCCAGCCCCTTCCCACCTTCCCCTTCTCACCCAGCCCCCCCACCCTCCCCACCCAGCCCCTCCCCACCCTCCCCTCTCCACCCAGCCCGACCCCTCCCATTTTTGGATGCACGTCGGACGGACGAACACAATAATCCCCTGTGGGCTGGTGGAACCAGGTGGTTCCTACCAGTATTATTCAATAGGCAGAGTGGGCATTGTGCCTAGGGCCTACGAAAACTTATGGTCTTATGTTTTTTTTGTTTGCATGCAGGATAAAATATGTAACCAAGATATCTTGAATAAATATATTTACATAGCAAGGATAGTCACAGTATATATACAAAGAGGCAGAGGCATGTCAATGTCAATAGTTTTTGTTCATAAGGTGAGAGAAATTCACACCGAAGATGAACTAACTTTTCGAGATATTTTATTGCAAAATTAGCAATAACATCATCATGGGACCTGCTTTGCCAGTAACAAAATATGAGAATATGGTTTCCCCTTTTTTCTGGCATCAAAACAGGTGTTAAGATGTTAAAACACCAAACTAAACCTTTTACAAAGAATCATGTCTGCATTAACCACAATACTTGTGGTCAGAATGCAAACAAAAAACATACTCTGATAATATATGCATTAAATTTGTAAAGCTTTCGTTACTGCAAGGATTCATATTATTGGTTCTTTCGGTAAAGTCACGTAAAAGGAGAGTAACAAAAGTATGTTATTGCTTTAAAATGTTATTATTTTCCTTCTACGTGACTTTACCGAAAGAACCAAGAATATATAATATATGCATTGTCTTTGAAACGTATTGGTCCACACCAGAGACAGGTTTCTTTTGAGCCTAGTCTAAAACGGTGTTAACGCCTTTTAACGCCTTTTGGCTTATTCTTGGTATACAAAAATTACACTGAAAGAAATACAAATTTTAACTGAAAGAAATGCGAATAAAATTAGGAGTTGTTGAAATATCAAAATAAAGACGTAACCGGGGGTGTTTTTAGTATTGTTGAAGGGTAACCACAATTTATTTTAAGACCCCAACAAATGAAGCTGAACTCATTCTTTCAATGCAAACCCTGTGAGAGTTCACATTTATAAGCCGTGGCAGCGCACAACTGTGATCCATCACTGTGGGAGGGGGGGGGTGACGGTTTGTGGATCACACTGATTTTTCGGAACGCATTAAACCCTCCTAGCTGCGAGGTGGCCGGGGGATGGCAGTATATTACATTGATTTCTGAATCCACCCGTAAGTAAGCTTGGAGTGTTATCCTCCTGTACTCGTGGGCTTTCGTCTAACAGTTTTGTTTTTCTTCCAGATGCAAAAATAACACTGGAAGAAATTGTCCACATTTCCTAATGCAGGACGCTCCTGAAAAATAGTCTTGGGATCCAGAGTGGCCTTCCTCGATAAAATATAAGCATTTTTGATGTAGTGTATTCACCATGAGATCTCGATTGAAACCTCATTTTTTTACTGCTTTTTGCGTGTAGTTTGTTGTCCTTCCCCCGCACCTCTGATGAGCACGGTTGGCTATGTACGGTGTGAAACAAGATAAACATGCTTACATATAACTGGGTAGCGATCCTTACAAATAACACAATTCGTGATTACAGTAAATAATTTAACCTTCTTACTGATAAAACAAATACATTTTCCAAAGTAATTTTCAGATCAGCTGGTACACATTTTGACTCGGGCAATATAATCACGTCACCCACTCGGATTTAAATCAGGTAGAGAAGACGGTCAAGTGGAAGGTCCAGGTGGTGGCTATCGACCTGCCACCAATATTTCGGAGCCTGAGTTGAGGGTGCATGCTCGTAGATGCTGTCTCACGTCTTCGTCCGACGCTGTGAAATCTCTGGCTCGATACTTTGCATGCTAACGAATGTTGGGAGTCAAAGCTGAGGTCATCCAATGATTGATCGGTAGCATTCCCAAGGGGGCTTCAAAGCAAGCCACGTCCACGCAGCATCGTTCGTGTGATCCATATTTATTTAAAAGTTTATCACAGGCAGGGCTGAAAGCTCGCGTGCTGCCTTGTGTAAATTAAAACCGGAACGAATTATATCACACGGGACTTCCACATTTCCATTTCACAAGCTGAGTGCATACACACACACATATATATGGTACAGATAACTGAACTTTAAGGTAGGTAGCACACACACACACGTATGCACCAAATGTAGCGTTTGTAGCTTTGGTTCCAAAACGAACAATGGGGGTAAAAAGCGTGGCACTCACAGTGATGGACCACATTTCGTACTCGAATAGCAACACATAAATTGCACTGTCGGTCAAGAGTACACCAATAGTACAAGCTAATGCAAAGTAGCCGTTACCAAAATAATGCCCGTATTTATTTCCCGAACTACCATTATTAAGTGCAGCACAATTATGCGCATGACTGACGCAAGTTTACCACGGATGAGTTTTTCATCAAGTTTCCAGCATCTCCGATTAGCATAGTTGGCTACCGTACGGTGTGGAAGAAGTTCAACAGACATAAATAGACTCACACAGTACCCATAGACTCACACAGCAGAGATACATAGTTTGTTGACCTTCACTGCACCTTCCATTAGCTCGGTTGGCTAGGTACGGTGCGAAAGAAGTTCAACATATTTGTACATCCAGTCATTCCCGTTGACAGCGAGCCTCTTGCCCTCTGGCGAGTGGCAGACTGGATGTTTCCTCGTGGGGGTGCCTCTAGCTGCAAGGCACCATCCCGCACAACGCGCCGACATTGTCACGGTTCTGTATGTATGTGTAGTGGCATAGCGCTGGCTGTTGGCGAAAAAGGGCATCTGCGGTGTACGTAATTACTGACGTCGGCAGGCCACGATAGACACGAGAGGGGGACATCTCGGGGGGGAAAGGTCACAGAAGGGGCCCATCGGGAAGCCTCGGGAACCCACTAGTAGGTTCCAGAAAGGGGGCGTGGCCGGGGCGGAGTGAGGCCACGCTGGGAGTGTAAGAGGGGCCCCTGTGGGGGACGTCGGAGCTGCTGCTGGAAGGGGGATGATCCCCGTCGTGCTGCTCAAGTCCATCGTCGTCATCATCTCGTCGTCGTCACCATTCTTCTTCTCGTCGTCGTCTCCGTCTTCACCATCCCAGTGCGCCGCGAGTCAGACAGCCTACCAACTGTTCCAACTAAGTAGTGCCGCTGACAATAGACGGTCTTAATAATAATAATAGTGTGCACCCACGTAGGGTGTTGTCTGTTATCCCAATGGTGCTTGCTAAAGAAGTACCTCCAAGTTTTACCGTCTCCGAGTTGAGTTACTACATATGTATGCTGCACTTCCTTCTCACCGTACGTAGCCAACTGTGCTAATCGGAGGTGAGGGGGAAGGACAACAAACTATGGTTCTCTGTGTATGTGTCTCTGTGTGAGTTTATGGGTCTCTGTGTGAGTCTGTGTCTTTGTGTGAGTCTATGTGTGTCTGTATGAGTATATGTGTCTCTGTGTGAGTCTATGGGTCTGTGCGAGTCTATGGGTCTCTGTGCGAGTCTATGGATCTCGGTGTGAGTCTATGGGGCTCGGCGTGAGTATATGTGTGTATGTAGAACTTCCTTCGCCCTGTCTGTGATAAACTGCTTCGTGATTCCATTCAGGAATTTATTCTCCTCGGTTTGAGTGTTGGCGTCTCCTCTCCGGAGTAGCTCGTTTAATCCGCATAATTTATTTTCACAGACTCGAGCATTGTACGACTTCATTATTTTGTTGTATATTAACATACCGTTTGCATTAATTCTCGCACGGCCGTATTGTGCGTGTACTATAAGGTTAAACGAGTTAATCAAATGCATTGTTATACAGCACTGTATTTCTAATTTCCCACCGCAACGGAATATAATCGCAAGGAAGCCCACCATGGAATCTTACATACGGTACTGAAATACCGTAATTAAATTACGACACCGTTTGAAATGGGAACGTTTTATTTGTTCATCATAAATTAATCGCTGATGACTTTTCATCTTGGTCCGCAGTGGCTATATTAGCGCGGCGCAAGAAGCATGTCTGCGAGTGGGGGGGAGGAGAGGGATCCCAAGCGCTGTCCGATTTTGTTGATATCGTTGTCAGGTCTGGGGGTGCTGTTGTGGGCACATGCGAGTGACGACTCACTTAGCGAAGTGGCACATCCTTGCCTCCCCCTACCCCCAAAGTCGTGCACAGAATCGCACTACTTTTGTCCCCTTGCAAATTGAAAAAAGAACAAAACCTACTCACTCATCCCCCCCCTGCGACTGCAACGAGCTTTATTGAACCCTGGTGCTTTGAAAGCGCCCTTACCCAACACTACAACGGCTGTTTCGTGCACATGCGTAGCGGGTGTGAGCTCGCCCGTGATTAATCACGTATTTATTGTGCACGCTGTAGTTTATGGGAACCTAAGATACTATTTTGCATAGCTACGGGAAAGGCAGGTGTTTTTAAATTATTAACCAGTTAATGAAGCCTGTCTTCGCCAGACAATAGTTTTCAATAAATATAATTCACCTGATATGATTTACGATTTTTATCTACGATCAGACACTACAAAAATTTGTATTTTTCCGCAAAAAAAGACAATAAATTGTTGACGACTTGATTCAACTTATTATATTTCAAGACGTACCCATGGGAAACCGTTCTTTTTTATTATAAAGAACAAAAATAATGAACTTAATACTCGATTAGGGGACGTTCTCCTATCTTTGACCGTTTTCGCTTGAATACGAAATATTTCTAAAACAACACAAGATAGAAAAGTGGTTATCGCTTTAGTTGTATTTGATGTTTAACGCTCTATCCAACGAAAAAAAACCACAATGTTATATTTTGAAATGTTTCTGAATGACACGCACAAACATGTGTATGGGGCACTTAAAATCGAGAATGGGGGCCTTAAAATGAAACATCTCGGATTTTCAGATTGTTCCTGTTGTTTGTGTCAGCTTTCTACCTTGTCGGAAAGTGCCCTAGAGGTTTTTGAGACGTACAGATTAAGGTCTTTATGTATACACATGTTTAAGTGAAGGCGATTGTGATGGAACGGGCGCGATATAAATCTGAAATAGAATAGAATCTGGGATTGGCCCCTGAGTCCCCACGTGCACAGGAGGGTACAAAGCACCCCCCCCCAATTCAGATTTGGGGCGGCCTTGGTGCTGGTTAGCTGCACGTTACATGAGCTCGAATAATATATATAACTGTTACTTTGATACGTAGGCAATTCGCCAGAATGCCCGATGATGCTGGATGCAATTACCAGCGAAACGTCGTACTCAAATTGTAAATGTTGTGGTTTCACGCTTCAACACACCGGTGGGCTAAAGCAGTGAACTATTTGTCTTTTGTCAACGTGACACTTTTTTACTGATTGGCCGTGTCGGGTGGTGGAGGATTACGACACATTTATAAATAACGCGATCTAAACCCAAAAACGTTGATTATGTTAAATTGATATTATTTGAATGTCAATCGACTGACATGAACACGGTAATGTTAATTGGCTGCAGATTAAGTTATTGGTAGCGATGAAGATATGCACAAGGTAGACTTCGATATTAAAGTTGATTTCAATATATAAAATATTCATAATTGGGTCTAAAATATTAACACTGGCGCTCAATCCCATAACAGAGGAATTCAGCTGCGGTGTAGTTACGTGGAGGGTATGGTATCTGATCGCTATTGCAGCAGATACGACCACTGCCCTTCTGAAGAATCCTTTTGAAATGAAGTTTTTCCCTTTCACAAGCCCCTCTTGGTCCTCAGCTGTTGTGGAGTCGCCCCCCCCCCCCCCCCCCCACTTCTCCGGAGGACATAACGCAGAGTTTCTACTCATAATCGTTTCCGAAATGTATATTTTTTATGGTTGTTTATTTAGCTGGCCTGTCCCCCCTCCCCTCTACCCTCGCAAAGGATGCACGATGGGATGAGATGGGACAGGGTGAACCGACGACCCGTGCCGACCTTCTGGCCCTGATAGCTGCTTTTATTCATTCCCCTTTGCACTGTTATTCATATTTATGGGGGGAACCTTTTTTACCAGTATCAAAATAATGGGGGGTAAAATATATCATGGGTTTTACCATTTCTGGCAATTAAAACATGAGGTGTTAAGATGTTCAAACGCCAAATACTACATATACCTATTCCAAGGCATCAAGTCTGCATTAACCACATGTACTTGTGGCAAAACATACAAACACGCTCTGATAATATATGCATTGTATTTGAAACTGATTGGCCTACACCCGACAGCCTTCTTTATGGCCTTGTCTCACCAGTGTTAGACCAGAGAACGCCAAAATGCGAACAGTACAAAGACAACATGGGACCTTTTTTCCAGAATCAAAGTATGAAAAAAAAGAATAGGGTTTACCCTTTCTTGCAATAAAACAGGTGTGAAGATGTTTAAACACCAAATATAAACCTTTTGCAAGGAATCATGTCTGCATTAACGCGTACTTGTGGGGAATATGCAAACAAACACGCTCTGATAATAATGTGTTTATTGTTTTTGAAACGGATTGGCCTACACCAGAGACAGCATGCTTTTGTAATGCTCAAACTTTAATAAAGAAACACCGAGTTGAAAGTCTACCGCTGTTCATATTTCTCATTGTCAAGGTGAAATCGCGCGGTGGTCTTCAGGCAGTGGTAGCGGAAGCCCATTTGTATTCATCAGTAAAATAAATCGTTAGACACTCAATTGTGACAATCCATCGAACTTGTATAGGAACGAATCGTTACAGGCTTACTAACCAATATACGTAACCAATGTACAGCCAGTTGTCGATTCACTGCTGGATGAAGGCCTCCCCCACCCCCAATACTCTGTCGTTGGTCACGGACGATTGTTCCACCATACTTCACCACGTTGGTCAATGCGAGTTGGATGGAGGAATATTTGGCCCAGGGCCGAATGAGAAAACACTCGCCACTGATGTTTAGCCGTGGCCTCGAATGAAACTTAAGGGACCCGCTTTATAGTGTAGAGCACAAACCGAGCAACACTTTAGCCCAATAACCGACACAATAAAGCAATATAACGGTCTGGAATTGCTGCCAGTTTGGCGTGCCACGTCTGACAGTATAGGCGTGCCACGTCTGGTTCCAAAGACATTAACTTTTCACGTGGTGTAAAACACCGAATACGACGGCCCTTAAACATGGGCCGAGAATAAATACATTATTACAGTTTAACTAATTCAATATATTGACAACTTAAAGTAAGTAAATCAATGATAATTAACCTGCAGACAATGTAAATTGAAGTGCTGAGTGTTATGTAGAATGCAGTTTTTACGAGTGTGTTAGATATTGGGCCAAACGTTAACGTTTCATCCAATCTCTATCCACTGCTGCATCAAAGATTCCACTGTGCACTCGGATACTTGGCAGGACTACGATGCATTGGCGTATCGATTGCAATCAGTTTTCAATCTCATGATTATCATGCGTCGATTGAATCCCGTGTAGGAAACTATTAATCGGTTGTGGAGAATATTAACTAAAACAATGATCAGATAAACACCTGCCAATTAAAAGTACAGGAAGACCTCACAATGTAGAACGCTGATTCGTGATAGCGCTCTTTGTCCTGGATAAATAGTTGACTACATTTTTTTGTAACAAAAATGTCACATTTTTTGTTTTACCAAGTGCTTACGAGTAAAAACACTCAACAGCGCAGGCTGAGGATACGAAACTGTTTACTTTTATTTTACCAGATAAGGACCACAGAGCTATATACTGTAGCTCTTTTTCAGAAACGGCCTGGCTATCACAATTGATAGCTTCAACGAAGTGGCTTATCATGTGTACATTTATATCTGCCAAAAGATACTCTAAACGCGTGCTCTTGATTCTAAATGTGGAGGGGAAAACTGGAGGGTGTGGAGAAAAATCCACGCGACCACGGGGAGAACATGCAAATCCAAATGTACAGCAGGCGTCAAGGTCGAGATCGGATACCTGTCAGCCAAATACGGTTCACCCCGTATTCTTGCACAGGAAAATTGAGTTTTCAGGTCCATTCGGCGTACAGCCGTTTCAATACGGGCAAAAAAAGAATGTGTCTATTTGTGTTTCTCCCTTGTGATGGGACTTTGTAGGATGAACGTTGATATTTATAACGGGCATGAGGTAACCAATAAAGTCTGAATTGGTCTTTAATAAGCTCGGCACTGATAAGGGGTTGACAGGTATGGGATCGAACCCAGGACCTCCTTGTATACGAGGCGAGGGAGTCAACATCTCCGAGCCACCGCGTCGCCCCCATCATTCGCTCAGCCAATGGGAGCGACGTAGGATGAGCCAACCAGACCCCGAGATTCGATTATCACGATTCGTGGTCACGATTACCCTTTTATGGAGAAAAAAATCGATATATTTAAAAAAGAAACTTTACAGTGCGTGTTTAGCTAAGCGTGAACTGCGGAGAAAAGCCCAAATCAGCGAGTGTTTTGATCTACAGTATGGGAACGTAACAGTCACTGCTGGACCGAGTCTGCGACAATGGTTGGTGGAATCAATGAGGGTTCGTGTGAGCAGCAACTATGGCAGTTGCGATAGACGAGTGATACGGAGAGTAATGCGAGCTTGGCGTGAGCAGCTACATCATTGTTTGCATTCTGACCACAAGTATTGTGGTTAATGCAGACATGATTCTTTATAAAAGGTTTCAGTTTGGTGTTTTAACATCTCAACACCTGTTTTGTTTCCAGAAAAAGGGGAAAACTGATTCTCATATTTTGGTACTGACAAAGGAGGTCCAATGATGTAGATGCTCGCCCCGAGCTCTCATTACTCTGATAGTGCATTGTCTTTGTGCTGTACGCCTTTTGGTGCCCTCTTGTCTAACATCGTTTTGAGACTAGGCTCAAAGAAAGCTGTCTCTGGTGTGAACCAATCAGTTTCAAAGACAATGCATATATTATCAGAGTATGTTTTTTGTTTGCATTCTGACTACAAGTATTGCGGTTAATGCAGACATGATTCCTTGTAAAAGGTTTCAGTTTGGCGTTTTAACATCTCAACACCTGTTTTGTTGCCAGAAAAAAGGGGAAAACCGATTATCATATTTTGGTACTGGCAAAGGAGGTCCCATGATACTTGAATTATAGATTTGCGTGCCTCACTGTTGTTTCACCAACGCTTGTCGCAATGCGCTCTCACCCACGCACACGGATCCTCTAATGAATGCATTTACAGACATACAGATGGACCCGTTGTGTGTTAACACAAATGGCATGTTTCAGCTGACATTCCATTGTATCGAAAACAGCACACTGGCACCGTGACACACTATCCGATGTAATATATCACACTGATAATAATCAATGATAGATATAAATGACCATACAAAATCATCCACTGACTCATGAACACGCTAACACAACGAGGTACTAAGCATAGTTACAAATGTAACGAGATTAGGACGTTTAATAATACAATGAATACTCGTTCATGCAAATACGGCTAAAGTTTTGCAAACACATGATATTTTTAACCCAAGCAGCAATGCAATGACACTGATACATCATCACACCGTCGTTAACTTGCTAACGTGACAACAGGATGGATACACGCGTTCACACACGTGCACACACACAGGTACCCTGACAAAGACAAATGAAGGCCCAGATGGACTAACACAATGATATGCCAATACGGGCACACAAATGGGATAATGCATCGCTGCAGTGAAAGGCAACACTGATACACTGACACACGGGCAGTTGTAAGAGGTGTCCGGGTTGTACAGCACCGTCCATATTGAATGCCTGTTGTATATGGAGGGATAGACTTTTACGGAGGAATTGGGATTCAACATAAACATGTTTTTGGCCTCGGACATAAAGTAGTATATCTCGAAACGTCCTATTGTTTTAGCCCACTGTGGCTTTACATCAGCTCTGAGGCCCATTGCAAACCCACAGAGTTGTGTTAGCAGGATGATGACCCCCACCCGGCAACTTGATGAAGGCTGTAAAGCTGCTACTGCTTTTATCTAATATGCCGAAATGTGTCGTGTACAAGGAAGCGTGCAATAAAACGCATTGCCAGCGTAGATGGCGTTCTAACTCGTGACCTCTGCGCACCTCCGATTAGCACGGTTGGCTACGTACGGTGCTAAAGAAGTTCAGCGTACGTGACGCTTCACAATTCTAGAAAAAAAGTCTGCAATAATGATTCAACCTACAACATAAATCCGTGTCATTCAGTTGATAGAAATAACTGTAACCAATGTACAGTAATAGTAAAGTCAGCAGCATAAAATTGAACAATTTCTAACTTACTAAAACTATTTTTTTTATTTTACAAGGTAAGGCTCACTATTGATCTATATAACTTTTTTAGAAGCAACCTGGCCACAAACCATAGCTCAACAAAGTGGTTTATCATGAGAACATTTATAGCAGCCAAATACTCTTGAATGCATGTTGATTCTAAATGTGAAGGGAAAAAAACCGGAGGACCTGGAGAAAAATCCATGCGACCACGGAGAGGACATTTAAACTCAAAATTTACAGATGGCAGGGTCGGGTTCCAACCCACGACCTCCTTCATACCAGGCAAGGTAGTTAATATCTTGCCATCGGAAGGAATGGGGACTAAAACGCATGGGATACAAGTGACAAGAATAAGTCTTCAGACCAGACTCAAACGTGGCCAAGGAATCAATATTCGGACTGTCATAAGGAGTGGGATGGTAACTCTTGTACTTCACAGCAAAAAAAGACCCCGGTTTTAATTCTCGATCTTGGGCTCCTCTTTGTGTGGCGTTTGTATGTTCTCACTTTCTCTCTCTCCACGCTGCTCAGCATGGGTTTCCTCAGGGTTCTCCGGTTTGCTCCCATCGCTAAAAACACAACTCGGTGTAAATTGGTATCGGCCAAAGCATCCCATTGCTGAATAATGTCTTGCAAGTTAATCAATTTGGGATGACACACAGCAGCAGCAACAATATCATCAGCTCCTACTGCGAAAAACTCGACAGGACCCTCCGAAACAAAGCATCTTGCAACTCAGTGAAGCTTTCCTGTGGAAATGAGTGTAATAACAATGAATAATGATAATAATGACCCATCCCATGTCTATGCTATTCACGAACATTGTTACCCTTGCAGGAAAGCTGGTCTCATTTCCCCCATTATCTGCTGATCAGTTATTTATATTATTTATATTTCCTATAATAATGCAAACGGTTGCTTTTAATGATTGAATATATATATATCACTGTAGTGCCCCGCAGGGTTCAATTATTGATCCGGTAACATTTTCATTTTACGTAATTGCGATCAGCTCTAATTTTTTTTATTACATTTCATGAACATACCAAGTGGTTGCAATGAAATTAATTGGATTTAATAAAAATGCTAAATAAATTCAGATTCCTGTGTTGTTACTTAATACAGGAACACGAAATGCTTATCTTTTCTCAATCCTAAGGTTTCTCCAAAAAAAATCAATCTACACAGTTCAACTAGAAACGTGTGTATTGACCCATCCTGGGGTAATATGCATCTCCTCATCATCTGAGAATTTGAATGAATTCTTGGGTAAATACAAGCCTAATCTTAATTTTGAAGCTTTCGTGACTGCAGGAATTACTCTTTGTTTTTTGCGGTAAAGTCACGTATAAAGATAAAATAATAAATTAAATAATAGCATACGACGTTTCGATTGCAACACAAGCAATCATCATCAGGTATAAATGAAATAGCAACAACAATCTAACCAGAAAACTATAGACAGACATAAGCAGACAGATATCACCAAGATACATAGAGAGCAACACATAGGCACACAGAGAGAGAAAGTCTCTCTTTGGAATTTTCACACTTAAATTCTAACTTAGCAATCTTTGAAATACGTAATCGACCAGGATATGCGTTAATTGTGTGTTAATCGGCTCTCTGTGTTGCATTACATTACATTTTGATATTTTGCTGGGTTTTTTAATTTGATGTGTCTCTCTCCCGTTCTCCTGATTTTCAGGCTTGCTTGCTTTGCCGCCCGTCGTCCTACCCATTGACATGCTAATTTTTTCTCTAACCCCCTCCCTCTCTCCGCCCCCGCCCCCTCTCTCTATTTAAGGCCTCGTCACAGAGACTTTCTCTCTCTGTGTGCCTATGTGTTGCTCTCTCTCTATGTATCTTGGTGATATCTGTCTGCTTATATGTCTGTCTATAGTTTTCTGGTTAGATTTTTGTTGCTATTTCATTTATACCTGATGATGATTGCTTGTGTTGCAATCGAAACGTCGTATGCTATTATTTAATTTATTATTTTATCTTTATACGTGACTTCACTGAAATAACCAAAGAGTAAATACAAGCCTGTCTCGCTTAACGAACTAGATGCATATCTGCAAAAATTGCTCGTTTTAGCGAAGACTCGTTCAATGATCATCGTTTTTCCCATTGGCTCCCTCCCATGTTAAAATCTGAGCTACGTTTCAGCCCCAAAATGTTCCACTCTTGAACGACTTTTTTACATAGGAATTTAACACTTACCACACATGAAGACCCATAGTGAAAGAAATATCCCCCATGTAGCATTAACATACTGTTCGGGCAAGTGCTGTTCGCGAGCACCTATGAAAGCCGCGTTCGTCTCATGGCGATGTTTCCACACCGCACCGCATACTAATTTGAGGCTGAGTTAACCTAGGGGAGGCCCAGGACTGGTTCAGATAATCATCCCTGGTGATGGTGCTGGCCGTGAGTGGGAATCGAACTCGGGTTGCCGAGTTCATAGCGCTGCGCGTTAACCGCTACACAACCGCTACACTACCACTTCTCTCCCGCCAGCCACCTGAAACATGCAGCACAATACAGCTGGTAAACAAACAGCTGCGGACCGCAGTGCGCCCCCTGCCGCCACGGGACGCATAGTTATCGATCGTTCTCCACTTGATAAGCGAACATTTTTACTCGTTTTGTGAACAAATGGGTCTAAACTCAAATTACCCCTTATAGCGAATTCTCCTAGAAAGAACGCTCGTAAGGCAAGCATAGTCAATACAACACGTGATGCAGGATATATGGTTCATTTCAGAATCTTCAACGAACCACAAGGAGCAATTCATAACGTCCTGGCTATATCAGCTCACTCGCATTCTCTCCTGTTGTGTAAATCCATGGGACTGGCAGCGCGAGCGTTGACAAATGTCTCTGAGCTGAGCAGCGCTGCATGCCAATGGGAAGTGGCCAGCTCCTCCCGATGGTGACATATATGCCTCGTTATTTGTGACTTACAGATCTCCGGCGCCTGTGAGTGCGACACCGCGGACAACATACAGAATACTGCGGATAACAATATTTTCGTGTTCACTTAATCCCTATCCCTGGAGACACGCCTAGCAAGTCGGACAAATATCTATCCCCCACCATTATTTAATAATTTTAATTGCGTTCGCACAATCCACACGTTATAAAAACATAACGTTCGCACGGCTCTGCCGTGTGACACACGATGCTTGCGCATGCGCGAGATATACATAACGTATGGTTGCGCGCAGCGGCGCAGAAAACTCTCTCCGCTCCACGATGTTGCGGAACGTGATGAATTTGTAATGTTTATCTTTACACCTGCGTCATTCGGGAGATGCAAGACAAATGAGCCGCCGAGTCTGGCCCGATATTGCCAGATTTTAGGGCGCCTGTGCTAATTTACTTCTGGTGTCAATCACAAATCCAATGTGGCATGAACACACCGACCAGAAGCGCGTGAACCTTGCCCAGGAATGTGAACACGTCGCCTAATATTGTTGCTGCAATTAAATGTCTAATTCATTATCTGGTTCGCTGAGAATTGTAGCTGGTCTGCGGCTGTGAATAATAGTTAAATTATTCCAAAATCTGTTGATGGCACCTAAGTGGCAATACACTGAAGCGTGATGCTTAAAAAAGCCTTGGCCAGATCAGTAGGGTGGAGGAATAGGATACTAATGATATGCGTTCGATACAAATGTTGTATTTCCAAATCTAAATATTTATTTTTTGGTAATTGATGCAAATAATATTTAGATTAATGCATGCTAATTCCCAATTAATGGTCATTTTCAGCTCAATACAAAAGTTACTTTGTGCTGCTCACAGTATTTACCAGCAGTGCATCACATTATTAATAATTAGTTTAGGAATGTAAAGCCAGGTTGATAAGATGAGATATAAGTTTACAAAAAATATTGGTATTTTTACTTGGTGTGCAGGCTGCTGGGAAGTGAGTTCCAAGCTTTAGGCCTAGGGCGTACGAGAAGTCGAATTCCCCAAACTTGTTCTGTACATGCGGGACGAAGACCAGCCCGTGATATGAGATATGTAGGCCAGACATTTGTTTATATAATCGGCTGTGTGAAACTATTGCAATCATTGAAGATTTGGTCCAACAAGGGTTGAATGCTGATGTACCGGCCTTCATGAGATACTACCTCAACAACACATACTTCACCTGATGGAACATTCTACAAACAAGTTGAAGGCACCCCAATGGCTTCTCCCTTCTCTCTGGTGGTAGTCAATGCTTTAATGTAAAAAAATTGAGACAGACACCATCCAGGCATCCACTCTACGTCCGTCCTTGTGGAAGAGGTACGTAGATGACATGTTTGTCATCTGGCCACATGGCCTACCAGCTCTGAACCAATTCCTCAACCACAGCTCCATAAACCCAGCCATCAGATTCACCATGGAGGTGGAAAAGGATGGCAAGCTACCATCTTGGATGTTCTAATCGAAAAGAGACCAGATGACTCAATTGGCCACTCTGTCTACAGGAAAGCAACCCATACTGATGTTTACCTAAAACCTGACTCCCACGACCATCCATCCCAGAAGAATTCCCTCATCACAACTCTACACCATAGAGCTCGATGTATCTCCGACCATCATCACCTAGCCAGTGAACTGAAAGACGTGCACCAAGCTCTCAAGACGAATGGATATTCGGACTACACAATCCGTAAAGCTAGCACCCAAACTGTTGGGAAGGAGCCATCTGAGTACCCAATCAAAATCCATCATCTTGCCATACATTGCAGGGGTTACCAAAATATTTCCAAAATCATGAGCAAACACAAGATCCAGGTTCGATTTAACACAGTGTATAAAATTTGTGAACTGATCCTATCTGTGAAGGATAAGATCCCTTACATGCAATACCCCGGCGTCTACAAACTAAGCTGTGCCTGCGGCAGTAGTTACATTGGGGAAACTAAGCGACATGTCTCAGACTGTGTTCGTGAGCATAAGGCAGATTTGAAACACGGGAGGACCAACACTTCAGCCGTGGCTGGTCATTGTTTTAATGCGGTTGGCACACACACAATTGATTTCTCTAAGATGAAGGTATTTTGCAAGCCCACTGGCTATTAACAAAGATTCGTTCATGAAGCCATCCATATATACAGACACAGGCACAATTTAAACCGAGAGGATGGGTACAAACTTGGCAATCATTGGAAGGACGTCATTAACCAGTTTAAGTCATAACTAGCTGTGATGTTTCTATCTTGTCATCTTCCGATGTTAGTTTTATTTGACTAAAGATGGGACGAGCAATTCCAGTTCTTGCGGTGTCGCCCCTGCATTGGGCGTACCACAAGTTGTTTGCATCTACCTTTTTCTTGATTCTCCGATTTCACATTAACATAACCATCTCTGATTGTGCTGGCCCCAGGGCACTTGTGCCCTGCCCACTTTGTTCTGATACCAGGACGCTTGGGCTACGCCCATTTTCAACCTTTAAAACAGCTTGCCTATTGTGGCTTCCCCCCCTTTTTCCACCGTCGTTTTTTATTTTATTATTGTTTAACATATCTACATGACTTTACCGAAAGACCCAAAGAAAAAAAGTGTGTTGTTTTTCACAGCACCTCTGATTAACACAGTTAGCTACATCATAAAAGGCAAGGCCCCTTACTCGCCTGTACGCGTTATAAGGGAACGATTGTGGATTTGGGTAAACTGGTGAGTGCAGAGCTGCAATAGTCTAAACGACGGAACAAAATCAGATACCAGCTTAGCCATGGTTTCGTGACCAAGGAAACGTCTAACCTGTTGCATTTGCTAAATAATTTTAGTTTGTTGTCCTTACTCCGCACTTCTGATTAGCACGGTTGGCTACGTACGGTGTGAAAGAAGTTCAACATACATATACACATACAGAATCATAAACACCACAGTCTGCTGACACGCCGTTTCATCACGAGTTCACTGTTCAGCCACACTGAATGACACGTACTGGCTCAGCTTTCGTAACAACGATTGAAATTCTTAAGTTATGGGCCGAACCAGATTATATCAATGTTGTTGTTATAGTCATACACTTGCTATGCTGTATGAGGAGGCCATGCAGGATTTTTAGTTTCCTGGCTACATCCTGATTTTTATAATTTCAATTGGGATTATACACAGCAGGAACAATCTTTACCCCCCCCCCCCCCTACTGCCAGACTAATGCCCCAGGTCAGTCTGGAAAATGAGAGTCTATCCTGGTCTCTCTGGAGTTCTCACCTGGTTAAACAATATGGACTTGAAACTTGCAAACCTCGGTTAGAGGCACGCCGATTTGTAATGCACTTAAGAAAAGTAAAAATTATTTTAACTGCTGCGATAGCCAGTGCTGCTTGGGAGCGTATTATACAAGTGAAGAGGAGTCGGAGAATGCTTAAAGTACTATTTATTTCTCTTACGCACAGCAACACTCGCTCCAAAACCAACCTCGAACACACGTCCCACAGCCCCTTTTAACCCCTCCATCTCCGCCCTAGCTCCCAATACACATCCATGTCGGGCATGCCTGGTCCGGGTGACGTCACTGCCCTTTAACCCCTGACCCCCATCCAGCGCATTCCCGCGTGTGTGATTGGTGCGTGTTATAGTGAAAACGGAGATGTCGTGTCTGCGTGGTGCATGTACGTGAGGGTGGCTCGCAGATCTCTTACATCGCCCCCCCCCCCCCCTTCCTTGAAACCAAGCCGTCTTCAGCTCAACAAATGTATGCCTCGGCCGTTCAAAGCCAACTGCATCCGGGCGCATGTAATTTACACAACAAAAAAGTGCAATAACGCAAAAGTAACACCACACAATTCCCCCTCCGTCTCCTTGTTAACAAGAGCGCCGCCTCTGTCGCCGACTTCCGCCACGATCCGATCCCTCGACCGAACACAACAGGGTTGCAGGGATGTTTGTGTACACAGCTGCGACTAGGCGGCGTGAGTGTGAACGGGTTAAGGGGCCCCGTCTTGTGTCCAAGTCCTCTGCTGCGGCTGTGTCTTCAGCCACGGACAGCGACGGGTCCGGTGCTGGCGTTCCAGTCACCTGTAGTCCTGCAGGATGGACAGTGTCTGCATTGTCAGTCGGTCGCGTAGTAGGCCGTGAGTGTGACAACCTCTTCCCACCTGGCCGAACTGACGATGAAGGTGGTGAAGGTGACGATGCTCGTAGGGGCAGCTCGGCCGCGACATAACCTTTTAGCCTTGAAGGGTTTCCGCTACACGTCGTGTGGGCACAACACAGGGCAACACTTTTTCTTCCTCACACCGAGTATAACTCTAGGTACTAACACCTCTACTGGCTACACACACAGCCTATCACTCGGCATGGTCCCATCACCCTCACTCAGCCGCGCCACTGGCTGGCGGCGTTACGATGACCGCGATGGAAACCACGCAGGAGATCTTCTCCACGTGACCGGACGACGGAGAGAGATGTCGGCGAGCAGCGACGCAGCCAGGACCCAGGACCCCACACATGAGCCCCGAGTCTGCTCCCCCTTATATCCCCCCAGGCGTGGCTAGGCCCCGCCTCCGGCCACGCCCTCTCGTGGAACCTTCGAGCAGGTTCCCAAGATACACCTCCTTTTCTGATTGGTTGATGCTTAACTGTGCCCGTACCCGTGATTCCCTTTTCATCCAGCAGGTGTCACCCTGTCATTACACAAGCAATGCAATGTTTAATTGCATGTCTATACAGGTGATTAACTGTGAGCAGCCAATAATAGGTACTGCATATCCTCTGCATACTGTTAGATTAGCATAATCTACATGCATAATGTACTGTGAATAGCCCAATTAATGCTAGAGATCCACTTAAATTTATATGAATACATGAACCCCACCCCTCCCCTCACAGTGATGACATCACATTTACCCCTCTATTTAAGACTGAAACAGGAGGAGGTTTCTCCACAACTCTGGCTGCCACCTGATGAAGCTGGTTGTAATTACCGGTGAAACATCACAGTACTCAAATTGTAAATGTTGTGGGTCTACTCTCGAACACAAACAATGTTTTTGAACTATTAACTAATTGGCATATTTTGGTTACGTGACAAATCTTACTTATTGGCTGTGTCAGGTGGGGACGGTTTAACGACATTTATATTTACATAATTGAACCCAAAAATACCTCTATTATGGATTATACACTTCAGGGTTTAAAAGAAATATGTTTATCACCAAGTGCGATGTTAATGTGTACAAAAGTAGATGAACACCGTTTTGTTGTAGTTAAAGTGCAGCGATACAGGGTCGTGTTATTACGGAATAGCAGCTGCTCAGGATTGCATTCACAATATCAGCCAATCAGCGATCAGCCAGTTAGCATGGGCAATATAACAGCCAGTCAGGACTGGCCGATTAGATCAAATTTCATAACAATCTGATCGGACCCAACATGATCCAGTCTTACTTAAACCTGTTGTATAGCATTGTCCAGTTTGTACCCATAATTGTAATAGTTACATTATTATATTTTTTATTGTTTTGATGATTTTTTAATGGAGAAGCAATCTTTTTTTGCAAAAAGAATGAACTAAACGTACATAGCACAGCAATAAAAACCACCACGGGCTGACCACTCAGTGCCTCCCCTTTCTCAAATCCATTGGCATTTGATTCATGTGGCAGCTTCACATCAGTTGACATTATTACTGCGCTGTAACCTGCTCTTGATGGCGCGCAATTGTCACATTTACACCAGTGATTTACAGAGCGGCCACACTTTTCAATTTTTGCCTGCAGCATACATCAACTGGTATTGATTAATGTTTTGGGCGGTGTTATTAGTGGCAAGGGTTAAACAAAAAAAATATAATTGAACTGTCCGAGCTGTTCTTTCCCAGCCAGGCTTGCAGAGAAATTAGGCCACTAAATATTCTTACGCACTGCGCTATGAACCCACGCACACTAACTGGTCGCGGGGAGACTTCCGTCCATGAGTGGACCGACAAAGGGCTCCAAGGTTACACGTCACTCGAACGTTACGCTGACATGATTTTGGTGAGCAGTTTGCAGTGGCAGTGCAATGACCCGTCGAGGCGAACGGAGAATCGGTTCAAGGGGCCGCTTCAGGTGAGAGAAGCCCCTACACGTATAGGCTTTTGCGACAAATATTTATAATATAAATATGTCGTTCCACCTGTAAATGCTGAGGGGTTTAGTCTCCAACACACCGGTGTGCTGAACTAGTAACTAATTTGCACGTTTAATTTAGTGACAAACCTTAGTGATTGGCTGTGTCGGGTGGTGACGGGTTTAATGACACATTTACCTGATCTAACTCAACAAAAACCTTTATTACATTTCCCAAAAAGAATCGATTCGTGGTTCAAATTGTAACTGGTCAGGATTGGATTTTTTTTTATTCTAATACTTTTCCTGGTGCGGTGCATCCTTGACACCTCTCATTTGTCGACTTAACGCGATTTTGTTGTTACCGCATGGCGCGGACACACTGGCACAAAACATCCTTCCAGACAGCGTAAAAAAAAAGTTTGGCACCCATTTGGAGTGTAGCCTTATACCGTGTGCTCTCTGCTTTATGTGCATGCAGCAGCGAAGATAGGAGGCAGCTTGCACCTCATGCAAGTTCATGGTGAAATCGTAACCCTGCAGACACCGGAATGTACACTTTGCAAGCTGGCCACTGGTCCTTGCAGATACACACTGCACAGTACAGTGCAACTCTGGGAATGCAATGTCCCCCCTTTGCAGCAATGAATTCAGCAAGGCTGCGCTATTACACGGGGCTCGATACAGCACTGTGGAGCACTGGGCACCATGACAACATAAAATGAACGCTTGCCTGAAATGTTGCTATGATTTTCTGCAGATAGGTGGTGGGATGTCATGTTTAGGCAACACTAAACTATTGGCCGTTTTAATATCGTGCATGCGAAATCAGGGACCTGTTGTCTACTTTTTAGATAGCTTTGCTTCTGACGAGTTCTGGTAGAGTCAGCACAATGTTTGGGAATTCGCTTGGCATTGAAATACATTTTTTGCGATGGACAAATTTCTGGGGTACCGCAATGGTGAGATATTAACTTCTTCACCTGGTATGCAGGAGTTCGTGGGTTCGATCCTGAACCTGACGCCTGTGTATTTGGAGTTTGCATGTTCTCCCTGTGGTCCAGTGGATTTTTTCCGGGTCCTCTGGTTTTCCCCTCCACATTTAGAATCACCATGCGTTTAGAATATTTGGCTGCTATAAATTTGCATGTGATAAGTCACTTCGTTGAGCTATAAATTTGGCCAGGTCGCTTCTAAAAAAAGCTACATATCTCAGGTAAAAAAAAAATAGTTTAATAGTTAATAGTAAAAGAAAGCACATGCATTACCTATAGATCTTTTAAAGAATTGCACAAAATGATTTCTGCCGCAAATAATTTGGCGTAAACAAAGCAGTGGTGAGCGAGTGAGCGTCTTGCAACCGGAAAGGTTTGCTAGTTACAATTCCGGGTGAGGATTGACTCAGGCCATCATCTCTCCAGGGTCAATCAAATTAGTGCCACTTTGTGGGGAAGTCAACAATGGTTGCCCTATGGTTATACTTCGCCCCTGCTGGAGTAATGTGGAATTTCCACTACTGGTAACAGAAGACGAACACCGTCACAGTGTTTATTTGAGCAAGGATATCAACTTGGATTTTTATCAATGACATCGGACTTCAAAGCATTTTAATAAATAGATGTAGTTTTTTTTTGTTCCTCAAATTGTCTTCTAAACATGTGCTAATCCACACCATTGGCTTCCCGAATTTGTATAAGACGTGGTCTGCAGTTGCAAATGCTGGATTGGTGCGACAGCTAATTATTATGGACAGGCTGTAGCTGTCATGGCAATGAATTCACCGTTGGAGATGGCAGCCCGAAGGACATTTCTGTACGATTACTTTCCCCAATCTTGATTCAGTGGAGTTGACCCTCGGTTGAGTCCCTCCGCGTCTGATCTGACCCTGCTATTGGTGCCCACTTCCTGCGTTTGAGATTGTTTAGAGACCCGGTCAAGGCAGCAGCAGGCACACAATTCACTCCGGGGCCTGATCTTTATATCGGTGTGCAAAGTGTGCACAGCTGAAGCAATTATCTTCGGGTTGGTGCGGTGCCAATTGTCTGGGCACCTCTTTGCACATGATTGCCTATTGGTGCGCTCGACTATGCTAATGAGGCCAGACACAGCTGTGTGGCTCCAAACGTGGCTGCAGTGAGTGACATAAACATACAATAAATCACAATTGTAACTTTTTAGGTCACTTATAACACAGTAAAAATAAATGTTTTTTTTAAAGAAGTGCATTAATTATATATCCACATTTACTACATTTACATTGGATGGTTTTTTTTTCTTCTCCAGATTGCCAGTGGATGCAGTCATTATAGCCGTGACTTCTGCACAACTGTAGAAGCAGGTATTGCACAGCACCAGTGGTCCAAATTAGCCAAATACGAACGCTTACCAGCAAATTATTTTAGTTGGAATGAGACATTGCAGTTGTTTTCCTCCGACTGAATACTTGACGGGACCAATGACGGATCCAGGATTTTCAGGTAGGTGGGCAACCCCTCCAGCAATGAAAAATGATTGAGGAGTTGTTAGTAAGTAAGGACTTGTCCCTTGCTTTTTATTCGACGCGTGTGCGGCGATGGCACAGCCATCGATTGAGGGTCGAATTCGAACCGTGTGTGATCGGCATCGTGCTCGCTGAAGGTGTTTGCCTTCAGAGAAGTCGTGTACTGTATACGCAACTGTGCACAATTCTGAGTCACTTATAACTGCTTTGCCGTTACTTATTGCCAATTATGGACTCAGACTACTGTCCTATCTTCTCATAGAGTCCCTGGCACGTAATAATATGCTACACAGTAGCAGTGGGGTCGCAAAATGCTGATTTATTACTAATAAACCCAAATGATCCGATCGAAATAGGGATTTCGATCGGGTCATTTGGGGGGGGGGGCACGTGCCAGTGGACAGGACCCTTTTGAAAATGAGTCATGAGACTCAGTGAAGCTTTTGCTTGATAAACAAGCGTAGTAGTAATCATATGTATCACGTGTGAACAGTGGACTTTTACACATTCAAACTGATTAGACCCCGTATGAAAAATAAGAATAGGCTTCACCCTTTCCGGCAATAAAACAGGAGGTGTCAAGATGTTCAAACACCAAATAGATACCTTTTTGCAAGGCATTAAGTCTGCATTAACCACACATACTTGTGACAAAACATGCAAACAAACATGCTCTGATAATAATATATGCATTGTCTTAGAAATGGATTGACCTACACCAGAGACAGCCTTCTTTATGGCCTAGTCTATTCTTATGTTATTGTTTTTCATACTTTGATACTGGCAAAAAGGTCCCATTATTAGACCTTGTTTTAATTTTTTCAACAATATTTACCAATACAGTAAAATGAGGTTGTTTTTTTGAGTGAATTACTTTAATGCTGAAAAATTCAACTTGACTCAAAAGGACAGTATTTTAACAAATGCGTTTGACATTATCGGCCAAGGTCAAGACGTCATTCTCGCTAAAGTTTTGGTTTTAGGGTACCAAAACAGGGCCATCACCTCCTGATAGATCCTAGAGCAGTTGCAAAGTTTGTGCCTGATCGCCGCTCTTACAGCACGCCATCTTGCTGGAGATCATTCTGGTCGCTGACCCTGTGAGCGTCGCCACAATAAATCCACAGGCGTCCGTCGTTAAAAAGGCCATAAGTGTCTTTTCCAGTCGCTTTACTCTAGCCCGGCTCTCTGACCCGTGCAGTAACACAGAAAGAAAAAAACACACTTGGTTCAATCACCCATTTTACTTTTTAAGCACTAAAGTTAACTGGTACACTCATAAAGCAGTTAACTTAGTCTATTAAAAACCCACCCTGATGCCACAATACGTCTCTTTGCCCCGTTCTCATAACCCAGCAGTGTTACACAAATTACTATGTGTAAACCAAGACAAAGACCCCCGCGTATATCGCCTGAACAGACTGTTGGGGCAAGTGCTAGTCGCGAGCACCTATGAAAGCCGGGACAGCACACGAGGTGGGTGGCCAGCCCCACGCACGACCACCTTTGTCTCCCCAGTGGCGATGATTACTACACACCTCAACCAGGTACTCATTTGAGGTTAAGTCAGTCTAAGGGAGGCCCTGTATACGACAAGCCCTCTACCACCTACACGTGTTCACTTTATACTGCCGTCAGCGATAGAGGAATAACGACCCTGTCAGTAGCCCTTGCCTACAATCTACAATTCCTCAAAGGTAGCTTAATTCTGCTTCAGTGAAAAGATTAAATTGAACATGCGTGAGGCGGGTGTGAGAAATGCCAAGGGAGTACTGAGGAACGCGGAAGGCTTGAGAGGTTGACAAAGAAGGCTTAGAGAAAAACCCAAATGGAAATTCACTGCACGCTTCTGAAATAAAATTGCTCAATCTAAACTAAGTTGTGTGTACCTAATTTTTCTATACCGTATATTTTTCTCCCTTGTATTCTGTATGCCGTATATGCAGTGTGGCATCCATAATGAGCAAGGTTGCAGCAAGTGTGTATAATATTTTGAGAGGGGAAACAAAGAAACACGTAGAAATGTGAACCTTTGTCAAAGCAAACTGTGGGCTGTTTGTATTTTTCATATTGGTAACGCAACAAAAGTAGACATTTTTATATATAAAAAGACTGTTTACTAACATTTTCATTGAGATCAAGGTCTCTCTGTGTCTCCATCTCTTGTTTGCTTTGGGATGAAAAATATTTGGGGGTACACAAACCCTGTAAAAAATAACAATCACGCAAGCACAGGGAGAGGGATGTCGGCATGTGTCCAAAGCCTCGAAGCTGAGCCATTCTCTCTGATATGGGGGACCTTATAACACCCCGTGGAGTCCGCACAATAATCCCGCTCAACGTCTGTGGC
Source organism: Lethenteron reissneri (assembly GCF_015708825.2). NCBI lineage: Eukaryota > Metazoa > Chordata > Hyperoartia > Petromyzontiformes > Petromyzontidae > Lethenteron > Lethenteron reissneri. Next base: position 2,050,049 of record NC_083822.1, read on the forward strand.
AGTAATATACTAGTGATCCACGATAACATTTCAACCCTCCATTATAGTTAAACACATGGGTTTGAGTCATAATTGTGTCGTGTGACAAATATCACACGATAGCTCATGATAAGTTGAAGAATCATTCTCACAACCAGATACAGTTTAGTTATATTATTGTAATTCTTTACTCTCACAAATGTATAATTTGTATGTGTTATTATATATTGACGGCACTCCACTGTTTAAGGCTGTGGCTAATTAGGATGTATTGACAGGTAATGTTTCGTTATATGCCTATATCCTGATAAACAACGAGGAATTAATTAAGTGCTTAATTGTTATGTGTCAACGTGTGCTACATCGACCTGTGCTCAGTGGAGTTTGCACTTTTGAATTTAACAAAATGTGGACAAATGACGAACAAAAGTGTCATGCTTCAGAGTCTTATATCCCGGCAAAATCAGAGTTCGGGACAATGCCGCCAAATCTGTTGGACATTAAAAACGACTGACGGAGATAAGATATTGACACTCTAAATGCATTGCGACAGAAGCAAATACTGCATCTAAGCTGGACCCAAAGAGTGACCAACGTAGAAGAAAAAGGGTGCATATTTAATAAAGGACTCTTTCTCAGTGTCGATCTCCGTAGTCCTTTATTTGGGTTCGTAGAATCTCACTCACACGGCGTCCTCGCTCAGGCCCGCTTCTCCTCCGACGATCACTCCACAGCCACTCTGCTGCTCCGTTCTGCAGCCTCACTGCTGTCCCGCCCTGCAGCCCCACTGCTGCTCCGCTCTGCAGCCTCACTACTGCTCCGCTCTGCAGCTAGCCTTCCACAGCCCGCTAGCCCTTTGCGTCCTGACACCGATGGCTGACGGTGCCGACGTCTCCCGATGCGTGGCGATCACGCCACTCTCCCCGTACTGCCCAGCGTCGCCTCCTCCCGTTTCACTCCGTCTCAACTCCCTGAACCCCTTCCGGTTCTCCCCCTAAATCCTCTCCCCCACGTGACCCTAACTCCTCCCTCTCCTCACGTGACCCAGACTCCGCCCCCCCTCAATCCTTGCTCGCATTACACGACCCCCCCCCCCTGATGAAAACCCAGCCGTCCCCGGCTGCAATAAATATGATAAAATAATGCGAGCAACATTTTAACCATCTGGCATCACTGGACAACGGAGAATATAACAACGATAACAAGAACAACAAGAACAAGAACACAATCAACGAAAGGAAAGGGATTTGGAACGCGTGCGGGTCGCCGGCCCATCCTGAACGGGCGGCGGCCCCCCCACAGACCGAGAACGCGATGGGGTTTTAAGAGCGACGGGATTAGAACCGCCCGCCGCTGTTGGAGGCCCGTCAACGCAAAGGTCCCGTTCCCCAGAGAGACCCAAGTCCGGGGTCTCCCACAACCGTGTCTGTGGTGGGGTTGGAGGGGCAGCGGGGTCAAGTGTCCCCGTCGCTGTGGTAGGCCACCCAGAGCAGGATTCACCGCATCCGCCTGCGTCACGGCTGGTTCGTCTGTAGAAGGCACGACAGGCGCGCTTGCAGGGTCAACAGGCAAGGCAACATCAGAAGATGACGCATCCGTCCGCGGGGCCACGTAGGGCTTCAACCGAGACTTATGGACGTACCAGCGCCGCGATCCGAACCGAACCCACGCGGACTGCGGGTTAGGGACCTCAATAAGCTTAACCGGCCCTTGCCATGGTTTATGAAGCTTAGGGGTGGTCCCCGGCCGCACCTGTGGGCAGTGCAGCCAGGCCATGTCCCCCACTCGCCAGGGGCATTTACCTGTCGAGCAACGTTCGTTTCGCGCCTGAGTCTTGGCAGTAGCCAATCGGGCCCCCTCCCGTGCCTCGGTGACGCGTCGAACAGTGTCTTGAATGTGTTCAGGGAGAGGCTTAACAGGACCCTTCACCCCCGTACCCAGCTGTACGTCCACCGGCGGCACATTCTCGCGGCTGTACATTAGAAAAAATGGAAAATACTGTGTGGACGCATGAGGCTTCATCCGATACGCGGAGAGTACCCCAGGTATGTGCAAATCCCAATCAGCTTGTTTCTCGTTAACCGTGTGACATAGCATGGCCGACAGCGTCCAGTTAAGTCGTTCCACCATGCCATCCGTCTGCGGGTGGTAGGGAGACGTACGAACCTTCTTGGTTCCCAGAGCAGCGCACACTTCCGCCAACAATTTAGAAGAAAAATTTCGCACCTGATCCGTGAGTAGCCTTTCCGGCGCCCCTTTATCCAGTACATATCCAAACAGGAAGGCGTCCGTGATAGACGCCGCCGACTGGTCGGGTAAGGGCCAAGCCATCGGCCAGCGGGAAAGATATTCCACCCCGACCAGCAAAAATGTATTGCCCCTAGCGGATGGCGGGAAGGGTCCCAAAATATCCAACGCCACCAACTCGTTGATCCGAGACACCTGTATAGACTGCACCGGCGGCACATATGGGTTTTTAGGCGGCTTCCGCCGGGCACACTCGGGACACGCCCGAATGTGTCCGACGACATCCGTCGTCATGCCATGCTAGAAGTAGTCTCGCTGCAATGTTAACAAAGTTTTCTGCACCCCGAGATGTAATAAAGTGTCGCAGTGCAGAGTCCGAATCAATTCGTACCGTAACGACAATGGTACCACTAGACGCCAGCGGTCATGCAACCCCTGCCTCCACATGAGCAACCCATCCCGGAGAACGGCCCCCGACGTCCCACCGGACAGCAGTCCCCCCGCTCCCTTCGCAGCCCAACTCCGTAAAGCCCCCAACGAGTCATCAAGCAATTGCTCGCGAATCCATACCGAGCGCGGCAAGTTCAGGACCCCATTGGCCGGTCCTGGGCACACCGGAGCCTCAGGCACCTCGACAGCTGACACGACAGGCCGAGGGGGTAGCTGAACCGGTGTACACCTATTTGTATCCAACGCGCAAGGGGACCCCTGCGGTAATCTGGAGAGCGCGTCCGCGTTCGCGTGACGCGACCCCTTCCGATATTGAATGTCGAAGGAAAATTCCTGCAGGGTCTCCAACCATCGTGCCAGTTGGCCAGATGGTTGGTCAACTCTCAGGTCATTTTGCAGAGCCGCATGGTCCGTGCGCACAATAAACGAACGGCCGTATAGATACGGCCGATATTGGCAGAGAAAATAGACAATAGCCAATAGTTCGCGGCGAGTAACGCAGTAGCGGGTTTCCGCCAGGGACAGCACGCGGCTACCGTAGGCTACCCCGCGTTCCACGCCGCCCTTGAACTATGACAGAATGGCCCCGATCCTGGTGTCACTAGCGTCCGTATCTAGAATAAAAGGTCGATCAAAATCCGGATAGTCCAATGTCGGCGCCGTCGCCAACCGATTGCGTAGGCCCTCAAACGCCGCTTCCTCCGGCGGTCCCCAACTGAACCTCCGACCCTTCCCTGTAAGGAGGTGCAAGGGCCTAGTGATCATAGCAAAGTTCGGAACAAACCTGCGATAATATGAGGTGAACCCGAGGAAGTGACGTACGTCCTCTACTGAGGCCGGGGTTGGCCAGTTGCGAACGCACGCCGTCTTGTCTGGGTCCGTGGCCACCCCGTCCACACTATGTGTCCCAAATAACGCACGGATCGTTGCAGTAGGTGACACTTTTTGGGTTTAAATTTTAGATTGGCGGAGCGCATCCTAGCAAACACCGTCTCCAATCACTGTAAATGTTCGTCAAATGTGCGGCTAAAGACGATGACATCGTCTAAATAAATCAAACATGTCTCCCACTGCAGACCCGTTAACACCAGCTCCATCAACCGCTGAAAAGTGGTGGGGCCGCATTCAAGCCCATTCGAAGGCAATTAAACTGAAATAAGCCCTGCGGCGTACGGAAAACTGTCTTTTCCCTCGAGGAATCATCCAGGGGAAGCTGCCAGAATCCCGAGGAGAGATCAAGCGTTGAAAAAAACTTCGCTCCGGACAAGGCATCGAGGGAATCATCCATACGCGGCAGGGGGTACGCGTCTGCCACGGACACCTTGTTTAATTTTCGAAAATCGACGCAAAATCGCAGTTTCCCATCCTTCTTCTTCACAAAGACTACCGGCGCGCCCCATGGACTGTTAGACGGGGATATTATGTCAGTGGCCAGCATGTCCTCCACTGCACCGCGAACCTGATCCCGCTTCGTTGGGCTCAACCGATGCGAGTTCAACCAAATCGGAGCGGCGTCCCACATATCAATGTGGTGGGAAAGCAAGGATGTGCGATCCAAGTCAAAATCATCCGAGCTGAACACGTCGGAATAGCTTAGCAACAGCGCGCGAAGTGCGGACCGTTGTTCTCCGGTCAGGGATGAATTCTCCCCGCACAACTCGGCAACCCATCGATCATCCTGCCCCGTTGGCCCCGAAACCCCCCCTACCATGTCCCGGCGGCCCCGGTCGTCATGGGCCGTGAACGCGGTCGTGGCGTGAGCCAAAACCGTTCCGGAGGCTGGCCCGGCCGGACAATCGTTTGTGCCCCAACTAGCGCCGAACCGCCCGTTATAGCCGTGGACGGTGATAACAAAACCCCCGCCGCTCCCTCAATGCCAGGCACTGGTTTCCGATATCTCAACAGGATAAGCATCTGTGAACCAGGTGGAATGTCAACAGATACCTCGGACAGCGCCTGCACCTGGCAAACAGGGGCAGACCGGCCCCAGGGCGACGGCAAGAACGAAATTTTCCGAACCCCCAGTAATTCACCCCCTCTGTCCCGACGCTCCCGTGTCGGCGGCCCGGACCTCAGCCCCGTTCCCCCCCGAGCAGGCCACTGGGCGGAGGCGGCCGTCAACTCCTGCGGACCCTTGTCATCAGGAACGTAGACCGCCTTCTTAGGATCCCACCCCATAGCACCGCCTTCAACGATGGGGCCCTCCGTCCAAGCTGACATCTGTTTCCAGCGTCGGAGGTTAAATTGAGCATCCAAGCACTTAGCTGCAGCCCGGGACGTCAACTTATTGTAATAACAGCCATAGAGGGTTCACGTGGGGATTGGCTTGCCGGTCCTGCTTTGTAGCCAATAAGGGTTGAGATAGGGAGCGTGGGCCCGGCGTGATCACGGCATGTCATCAGGAGTGATTGGCCTAGCCATTCGGGGCCCCAGCTAAAGGGGATCCGGATGAGAGACGTGGTCCCGGGAGTGACAGGGAACCATCGAGAATGGTCGAGGCTGTCCATGGAGGATTGGCTGGGGGGACCATGTGACGAAGGGATTAAGAGAGAGTGAGAGAGAACGATCGAGAGCAGACTGGGAAACAAACAGAGCGAGAGCCACGCGCGTACAGGGGCTCTGGGTGCCACGTGCGCGGTGGGAACTGGTGTGAAGTCTGCCTGCTCTCTGTTGTCTGCCAGCAACGAAGCGTGTGTGAGTAAAGTGTATCGTGGAGGTGAAAATAAAGAGGACCGATTCCGAAGCCGTCTCCGAGGGATTATTACATTATCATGGCTGCACACCGGCATGGGGATCCCCAAGTCTCTAGACAATTCCAGCATCTTGCCCAACACGAGAGGTTCCAACAAATCCGGCTCCGTCTCGGGATATGTGGCCATCGCCAGTTCTAAAACGGCGCCCCGGAATGCCACCGGCGATTTTTCGGGCGCCCGTTGCCACTGTACAAATCTACGATGGGCATCATCTGGAGGCTCATACGCATCCGCCATTTCCTCGAAGACACCCTGCAGCGTCTTCTTCTTGTCGGCCTTGATGAAGCGGAAGAACTTGACGGACTCGTCGTCGAGAAGTGTTGGTAGGGCCTCCGCGCCCGTCCATTTGGCGGATCGTATAGCCGCTTGAAATCGGCAGGCGAACGAGCTCCAATCGCCTCCGATGGAGAACTCTTTAACAGTTATTAAATGATGGCTGCGGGTCCTTGCTCCGCCGTCCTCCGTTGATGGTGGCTCGTGCGGCAGCGACAAGATGGCGTCACTCCGCAACGTGTTCAAGATGGCGGCTCCCCGCAGTGGAGAGTGCAAGATGGCGGCTTCCCGCCGTTCCTCCGCGGCCACGCCCAAGATGGCGTCCTCGTGCCGCGTGGTGGAGAGGGCTGACGGCAACGGCAAGACCCGGCCCGCTGTTCCCCGCTGGACCTCCCCGAAGTCGTCGCCGGCGTCACAAGGTCGCACAACTGCGCCAACACCGTCTTCAGTGCCTCCAGTTGGGCCGCCACCTGTCGCCATCCTTCATCAGCGTCCACTCGCGCGGATGGACCCACCGAAGCGGCAACGTCCTGCACGCCCGGACCGTCGCTCGTACCAGCGTCGCTTCCCCCCTTCATCGTCGGTGGCTCCACCGCTGGAGGGAGGTCGTCGTCAGAAGATGCTGCAGAAGATGGTGCAGGGACGTTCTTTCTTCTGAGCTGTTTTGACATGCCGTTTCACTTCTGACACCATTGTAATAAAGGACTCTTTCTCAGTGTCGATCTCCGTTGTCCTTTATTTGGGTTCGTAGAATCTCACTCACACAGCGTCCTCGCTCAGGCCCGCGTCTCCTCCGACGATCACTCCACAGCCACTCTGCTGCTCCGTTCTGCAGCCTCACTGCTGCCCCGCCCTGCAGCCCCACTGCTGCTCCACTCTGCAGCCTCACTACTGCTCCGCTCTGCAGCTAGCCTTCCACAGCCCGCTAGCCCTCTGCGTCCTGACACCGATAGCTGACGGTGCCGACGTCTCCCGATGCGTGGCGATCGCGCCACTCTCCCCGTACTGCCCAGCGTCGCCTCCTCCCGTTTCACTCCGTCTCAACTCCCTGAACCCCTTCCGGTTCTCCCCCTAAATCCTCTCCCCCACGTGACCCTAACTCCTCCCTCTCCTCATGTGACCCAGACTCCGCCCCCCCTCAATCCTTGCTCGCATTACACATATAGAAGACAACCTGATTATGCAGTCTGTGATGAGAAGGAAACTAGCACTGTTTGGACTCATTATGTAGGATGGACGACAACAGGAAAATTGTAAGTGTGCTGTTGTTCGGAAAAATGGAAGGAACCTGAAAGAGAGGAACACCTAATGGAGAATGGCTTAACGACATAAAAGATTGGTGCCAGAAAGATGTGCACTACTTGAGCATATTTGCACAAGACAGAGAGGTAAGTTAAAATAAATGACGAAATGTGCAGTGGATACCTATGGGGCTATCTGCCCATGGATCGTAATGATAATGATGATTATTTGAAGAGCCAGAATATTTCTGAGGAGACCCATCCAAAATATGTACCGTGCATACTAATTATATCCGTAACAAAATAAACAAGCAGACAGTACGTCTCCTTCCCATATCTGTCCATCCATGATAAAACAAATACGAATATTTTATTTTAAGCACATCAAATCAACCACACGGCCTTCTGGGAGTGTGATTATTTTAACACTCTACGAAGTGGAAACAGGTTGATTGGGTGTGGCTCATCGGTCGTACAAGAAACTGCAGCAATTGGATTGCAACTGCTTGTCTTTGTCAAATTCACTGGCGGGGCAGAACCGCCAATTTTAATGTTCCGACCCCTGCCATTTTTATTGGCGAGATGGGGTGCCACGTTGGTGAGATGTTATCTACCTCGCCTGGTATACAGGGAGGTCGTGGGTTCGATCCCGACCCTGATGCCTGTTGTATATTTGGAGTTTGCATGTTCTCCTTGTGGTCGCGTGTATTTTTCTCCGGGTCCTTCAGATTTTCCTTCATGCGTTTAGAGTATTTGGCTGCTATAAATTTCTACATGATAAGAAGCCACTTCGTTGAGCAATCATTTGTGGCCAGGTCACTCATGAAAAAGAGCTATATAGCTCAATGGGCCTTTAGGCCGTAAGGTGAACAAGGAAAAAGTGGCTAGAAAATGATTTTCGTTCCCACACCTGGGAACTACTTTTTAAATGATTTTTTTCATAGACAAAACCATTTTCGACTTTATGTTAAAAGTTCTCCGCAAAATACCTTGCAGTTTTTTTTCAAAATCCATAAATGTATATAATTGTGAATTGGAAAAAACTAAAATCTTATGCTGCTGGTTTTGTTTGTAACTTTATTTATATACATTTTAGCAACACCAAATATCTCTCAAACTGACACTTATACATGTACCTATACACTTGAGACAGGTTTTGGTGCATTATATACTCAAGTGTGAATGTAGACCATGAAATATGGCAAATTTGTAGAAAATATGCTTCAACTTTACGGATTGGCACTAAGCAAAATTAAACATAAACATTTTAAATTTAGCAAAACTGATGTTTTGTACATCAAAATTTTCAGTAGGTACTTTGTAATCACATAAAGATACAAATATAAGCACACTTTGGCCCAATTTGGCTGAAATGACTCGAAATGCTACACTGTCCCCTTGTTTTGGAATGCTGCCAAAAAAATTACAATTCTACCACAGATTCTTTACAGCTCAAAATCACCCTAAATTATAACACAGCGCATATTTACTCATCAGTATCATCCCTATCACTGTCAGAGCCATCATCCCATGTAGGGCTTCTGTTTCCTGTGAAACATTTGCACAATTTTGGCACCGACATAAATCAGTACAAGACAGTCTTGCAGATATACAGGAACATCTTCCAGTCTCACATTTGCTATGCTTGCAACTGCAGTGGACTGCCTGCAACACACTTTCAGGGGCAGGATTTCTAGTCATCCAGGTCACTGTTAACTCACCATCCTCGAGGTGCCATCCATTGCCAACGGGTAAAGGGGCACACATTATACCTTTTCAGAGAATGTCTCATTATGGCTGCTTGGTAGTTTGCCCTTTTGCAGTGTTGGTACAGGGCATCACTTGTAAGGGGCATGGATAGTTCTGGAAAAGCTGACGATGCCATACAGAATGCTTTGATTCTTGCATCGTTCACATTTTCGGCAGATGACTGGCCATACAGGTGGCACACATGTGCAAAGTAGCTCAAAGGTAGACTGGTCTAGGTTAAAACTGCTACCCAGATTTGTAAAAGCTGTCAGATATTCCTCTTTCTCACAAGCAACAGAAAATGCCTTTATTTTGCCTTTGCCATAAAAGGCACTTGTAGAGTCACAACCTGAGAAGGTATGGATCCCAATAAGTGCCAAACAGACACTTGTGCCAAGAGCTGACGACACCTTAGCTAAGTCAATGAGCCTTGTTTTGTTGCCAACCCCCGTGAAAAAATACAACCTACATGGTAAATCTGGCTGCAGACTTAAAGCAATCACTGCCACATCAGTATCAGGGCTCTTGATGACTACAGTTTGATGTTCCTGTGCAGCATGTTGTGCATGTAAAAACACCCTGGTGTCACATTCCTCATGGTCAGATGTCAGATCTTCAACAGCACTGAGAGTATGTAAATCCTCCATTACAGTCACGCAGTGACACAGGTCTCCATGTGCTATGTACAAACTTAAGTCCTTTCCCACAGTGGTAAGATCAGCCTCTTGCCACACAACATAGAGGAATTCTGCCAGTGCGTCTTTGTTTGTTCCATCTGATATACACTTTTTCCATTGTGTTGATGTCTTATGATCCCGTCCATAACTTTTCACTAGTTGTGTACCACCACCAGCTCTACGAGACCGTTCTAGATTTTTAATAATCATTTTTGGATACTGGTTAATCACAGAGTCTATCCGTGTACAGTTTGTTTCAGAGCAAGTTTGACTATGTACTGCAATATGATCTCTGCAAGTTCTCCAAAGGCACTTGGTATTGACCGAATGGCTTGAATGACTGCCATGCCATCAAAGAGAATAGCTCCACTGATCACTCCATTGATGGATCCTGGGGCAACAACTTTGGACTCAATGAGTATGTCTTGCAGTCCTGTATCTCCAAACCTTTTTCCTAGAATGCTCAGGTAGGATATGCATGTGTGAAACTCACCGAGTCTAATCGCTTTACGCTGAGTAAAGTCATCATCTTTCCAGCAGATTTGCTGAGCTTTGGCATATATAGCTTTGTCAAAAACTAACACTATATGGTCCAGTTCTAGCTGATTATGAATTTGGACTTCGCTTCAGAATTGTGTTTACTGTTGACATCTCTGTCGGTGAAGCCTTAATGACTGGAAGATAATACAGTGCTGACTTTTGCAGAGTGCCATCACCTTGAATTAATGTATGTAAACCTGTCCAGCTTGGTATTGTGCATCTTTCAGCATCTATGGACTTTACAAAAACATATGCCAGTTCAGTTTGTACAGCAGACACCGTGTTCAATTTGTATGTGTCCGCCTGTAATGGAACACTTTCCTGATGAAACAAGTTCTGTGGTCCTTGTCTATTAGACTGATGGTACTGTTCGACAGGGATGCTAGGGGGTACTTTCAATGAGGTTTTTCCCTTCTGTAGTGGTTGTCTGTTGTTGACACAGGTTCAACTACAGAACTTTGCAGCATAATCCCATTTGTGTGGTGGGTAGTTCTACGACCTGACAGTGTCTCCTCCCCAAAGTCAATATTGTCCCACAAAAGTACTGTAGGAACCTTCTTTGAGAATCTCTTCTTTGGTATTTTGTCTCTGCCCTCTGCTAGTTGAAGTTGGGCAAGGCTAGTATCTAGACTGACAACTGTGTCCCATGCTGCACAATGTCCTAGTCTATTTAGAAGTGACACAATTTGTGATGAACCTGTTAAATGGCGAACCATTAGACCAAGACACAATGATTTAGGGGTCTGCCTCCGACCCTTAGATGCAAGATACACAATGTCTTGACAGATACATATCACTTTTAGGTTCAAATCATCTGGAATATCAACATAATGGGCCAGTGTTGGTTCCTCAGTTGCACCAATAATCCAGGAAATCAGATTGTACAATTCAATTGGAACGACAGATTTTGCCTCGCTCACATTTAGATCTGATGTGGGTGGCCACGGGCATTCCATACCGGGAGAGTCACATAGAAGCATCTTTAATATTAATGCCGCACTGTAAAGTGTCCTCATGTCCTCTGCAGTATTGATGGAGGCCATTGAACTTGGTCTTTGTGGACCAGCTTTTACACTAGCCCTGTTTTCACAGTCACTTTCGCTAGTTACCTCAGTTGACTGTTGTTTCTGTACCTGATGGATGAGGTAGCCTGTCTATCAGCTTATCTGCAGACAATGTCTCAACGAAAACCATCTCACTTATGTTGCACTTCTTGGGGTAGTGAAACACCAGCTGGAGGAAATCACGGGCCAACCTCCTACTTTTAAAATGTGAAAATGTGAGGGAATGATTAATTAATATTTATTAATATAAAATATTGCTAACTCACTGTTCTTCTGAGGTCACAATAACTGATGCACTAGACTTTGTCAAGAACCTGGTGTACTGTCTATAACAGGCCTTGTGGTGTCCCACCTCCAGAGACACACACTCTTTGTCTCGAATATGCACAAGAATGCCAGTGTCTTCCTTCATCTCAGCAGCTTTCAGCAAATTTCCTGTAAATAAATAAATACTAATTAAACTAATAAAAACTGTGTTAAGATCTTCTTGGTTCTTTCGGTAAAGTCACGTAGAAGGGAAGTAATAAAATAATAAAAATAAAACAATAAAATAATTCTCACGACGTTTCGGCCACAACGCAAGCAGCCGTCCTCAGGTGAAAACCAGGTCTGTCGAGGCGACAGAGTCTGAATGAAACAGCACACGAGCTTGGAGCATTCAGACTCTGTCGCCTCGACAGACCTGGTTTTCACCTGAGGACGGCTGCTTGCGTTGTGGCTGAAACGTCGTGAGAATTATTGTGTTTTATTTTTATTATTTTATTACTTCCCTTCTACGTGATGACTTTACCGAAAGAACCAAGAAGATGAATCCCTGCAGTCACGAAAGCTTTAAATCGAAATTTAACTGTGTTAAGAGTTAAACAATATTGAGTGTTCTGGCTGTAGCTGTATGCAAAACAATGCAAATCTGTCTCTGACTGTAAAATAAATATTACATAAATTATGTAATTGTAATTGAAAGTTAGCCATGGTACCCAGCATAAGGGAATACAAGTTCAAACGTGTGTATGTGTGTGTTTTGTTTTTACCTACGTGCTGACGTTTCTGCCTGTGAAAGATGGTCCTTCTGGCGTTTGCCTCCCACAGTAATGTACTTGTCCGTTTTCTTACAAATTATGCACAAGGCAGAAAGCACAGGACCAGCACAAGCTACTGGCAGGCCGGTCTGGACCTAAGTTTTTTTGCGGGACAATCAACTGCAGTGATACTACCGTTACTACCCGATGGCACAGACTGGCCTTGATCTTGAGCTTCAGGACGCTGTGTGGCCCGTTTCTCGGCCGCATCCAAGCGCTTTTTGTCAATGAAACGCCTGTAGCAAGTGGAGTGAAACCCAGCGTCTTTGGGAACATTGTCAAACTCGATTTCTAGACAATTTGTATGTTTCTGCTATTCTCCGATTCTCACCTTGCAAAAAAAGCCACCGTTTGACGCAGTTTCTGAATATATCCCACCGTGTCCATGTAAAATACTTTGTTTCTTCTTTCTTTATGGATGTGAAATGCATGAAGCATTGTTTAAAATACTTTTACGGACTTTTGAAGGAGGTCTGGCCGTAATTTCCTCCTCTTCACTACTCGATATTGACAACAAGGGCGCAGACATCTTGGACTGTTTACCTCTCGTCCCAAAAAAGCAGCCACCTTATTGGTCTAGCGGGAAGCACGTGACGCAAAGCCTCATCACTGATGATCAAAATATTATTACGCGAGGAATGAAATATTGCCGACTTTAAACAATAATAAAAAATAAACTGCAGGATTAGACATGGAGAACTTTTATTTTCACGGCCAACAGCAATAGATCTTTTTATTAGAATGAAAAGAATTTAGTGCCCCATATATGGGAACGGGATTAAACGTAAAACGTCTTCACCTTACGGCCTATACCTAGTGAAACAAAATAGTTAAAAGTTTTCTGCATCGAAGGCACTGCCTGATGACTACTAAGTGTACTGAAATACACGTGAATGCCGATTATTAAAACCATTTGTCACTTGAACTTAAAGTTGGCACTTTTGGAAAATCTGTCGATTAAAAATAGAAAATGCTATTTGAATCATTGATGTTATAAACGCTCTGTTTAATGCTACACTTGAGTTTCTCTCACCAATGTATGTACGCTGAACTTCTTCCACACCGTACATAGCCAACCGTGTTAATCGGAGGTGCAATCCAAATTAGCATGCATATTGCTATTTTGGATTGTTCACTATATTTCCATTGTCCATAGTTTTGGTTGTTAAATTTTTATACTTATCTATTTATTTATGAAAAGGATTCCTAATATCAAATTGGCCTCGCCCAAAAGAAGACTGATCGACTAAACCGGGAACCTGCTGAGCAACACTGAAAAAAAAATATCCCACAGCCTTCCACAAGGTTGCGTGACAATGGCAGGATTTATTTCAGTGTATTCAGAATTCCTCTTCGGGATTATTATTATTCCACCTCTTAACCATGGCTATCACTCCAGGCAATATTTAAAAATAAAATACAACTCTCAACTTTCTTTTGAAGAAAGAGACTTCTTTCTGGGCGCGCAATTCACGTTGGAGCTCCACGTTGGCTCCTGCCACCCCGTTGCAGTGGGGCATTCACAGTCCGTAATAGAGGTTTTTAGGTTAGATCACATAAATATAAATGTGTCGTTAAACCTGCCACCACCCGACGCAGCCAATTAACATGGCGGGTTTAACGACATATATTTACGTGATCGAACCCAAAAACCGTTTATGGATAATATTGGTCGCGAAAACCTACTGCTACGTGTTAAACTGATTCACAGTCTGCATTGGACCGTGTTCCACCATTTGCAATTCATGAGTTGTGAGGCTTCAGCGCCAGCAGTGGGGACCCGTTCTACTGCTGCCACAATAGGCAACAACGGAGGCGATGAGGCTAAGGTGCTTTAGCCACTTTAATTTGAATACTGTACACAATAGTTTTCCCATTATCACCGTAACAAGCAAGCGCTTACAGCGACTGGTGGTTATTGTTTTTTTTCAATTATTATTTCCACTTTCAGCATTGGAAATTCAAGCGAGCTCCGATGGGAGTTGTGCTGCCGATATGGTGAATCCTTGTATGTGCGTGGGTGGCCCAAATGTCTCCTGTCAGTGCACCCTCTGTGAAGCAGCTGCAGTCGATAGTTTTTAAAAATGGATAACAGAGGCCCTGCTGGCTCATTTCATGCTTCCCATTGATAGACACACAAAAACTGATATATTTCTTCGCGGTAATGTACGGATTTTTATTTTTCAATCAGCATAACATTAGCCTGCGTCTGGCCCGTGCACAGTGCAGCAATTTTGTTGTGAAACGGTGTAGCTTGTTTGCGAAATGAAATTCCACAAAATAAAATATAACGGCCACTCGTGTTTACTGTCAAGTAGAGATAGGCGTGAGCACCGTCCGTGTGCGGCTCAGTGCCGTTTTAACGCATTCCAATGAACCATGAAAGCGTTTACACATTATCTCTGTCCATCTGTCTAAGGCAAGTGGGTCACTAGACATCTTGTGAATGTGATTTTCTATGCATTAACGGTTATTTGAAAATGATATTGCTGTTGAGGAATTACTCTGCAGACGACTAGCAAATTTATCAAAGGGTTTGGCAAAATGACTCGTCGTTAAAACGTGGGCCTCTTCGACCGTGACGTGACGTCACTGGCTAATGATGATCAGTGACTTGGGTCTATACCATGGTATCAACGTTTCGTTTGCTCATGGAGGCAGGGACACCCGGGTAGGAAAACCAGGCTTTGTTCATGTGTGTAATTAAGACATTATTTATTAATAAAACAATTTAACCAAACCTTTTCTATACACTTGCCTTAGCCAAATTAAGATATAATGTTGAAGCTCTGTGCAAAACAGGTTAGTACTGGCCAAAACTAATTAGAGAATATGTAGAAATTGAGAGATGAAAATAAGTTTAACCGTTCGGATAGCTACAGGCTTAGTGCTGCTTGGAAGCAAATTATCAAGTAATACACTTTAACTGCATGCCTATACAGGTCACCATACGTCGATGATGATTAAATTGAGCAGACAATAACAGGTATTGCGATTTCTTAGATCCAAAAACGGCAGGATGTTAATGAATGGCGTGCATTCATAGTGTGCATGCATAATGTTTGTCGATTACTCAATGAATAACCCAACCCTTATTGGATATTCATTGTAATTTATATGTATTCATTAAACCCCCCTTTGCCCTGTGCACCTGATTGGCTCACAAGTTACATCACATTTACCCCCTCGATACTGAAACAGGAGGATTTCTCCACAACTCTGGCTTTTGCCTGATGATGCTGGTAATTACTGGTGAAACGTCACAGTACTCGAATTGTAAATGTTGTGGGTTTACTCTCCAACACACCGGTGTGTTATACTAGTAACGGATTGGCGCGTTAGTTTATGTGACAAACCTCATGTATATTTATGCAATCTAACCTAAAAACTTATATTATGGATAATATTGGTTGCAAAAGCCTAAATTGATTTCAGATTGTGATTTTAAGGACAATTTCAGATCTTTTTCAGATTTTTCGGATTTTGCCATGATGTGATAATTTAACATGGCTAAGTTCGAATTAAATGAAACATTATTTGCTGCTGCTGCTTTTGTGTTGGCAGTGGTACAAAGCACATTAGCATAGACATCTCAACACGTGTGTTAATTGCAATGGCCCTTCTTCGTAACACATTTTGATGTGCTTCCCATCACACGTTTTTACGATGCATATCTCACATGGTCATTCTAATCGTGCACGAGTGAAGGGAATACTGTTAGGTGTCATTTTGGTTTAACGTAAGCTTCACGACCAATATCCATAATAAAGGTTTTTGGGTGAGATTGTGTAAATATAAATGTGTCGTTAAACCCACCACCACCCGACGCAGTCAATTAGCAAGGTTTGCCACTGAAAAAAAACATGCCAATTCGTTGCTAGTTCAGCACACCGGTGTGGTGGAGAGTAAACCCACATTTACAATTCGATTATAGTGACGTTTCGCTCGTAGATACAACCAGCATCATAGGTGTAATCTTTTTTCTGCGCTTAGATTCATAGCTTAATGTAAAAGAGGAGCCGTCAAGATTTGCTTCTTACTCGGAACAATAAATCACAGAAACATCTCTGCATTATAGGTGGGGAATTTGCATTGCAGACGTTGCTAAAGATAGCCTTGGCAAGCAACCAGCAAGGGAAAGCATCGACTGGACTCGATGCTGATCTCTCACATTTGTGATTTATTAAATAACCCTCCGCCTGGTCGATAAGCCAATTGGTTCCAAGCAGCCTTAGTTGGTGTGAGATGCCAGAGGCCGTTACTGATATTTCTGCATGGGGGGGGGGGGGGGGGGATTCTCTTTGAAAGAGACAGCTACTTGACAACGGCAAGTAAACCAAGGATGAGGGTTAAGCCTTGCCAAAAAACAAAGGTGAGGAGCAAACTTATCTGGCACGTGTCGTGAAGGGTATTGCAAGATCCGACCATGTCTGTCCAGTCCTTGCTGACCTGCATTGTCTTCCGGTTGCTGAACTAATACATTATAGGGTCCGGCTCATGACACACAAAGTACTTGCCACAAATGAACCACAATACCTCTCTGGCCATCCACGCAATGGCTTTTGGCGAGCCATCGAACAAAGACGGTCACTGCATCATGCGCGTTCACTTTCAATCAAGATTTAAAACTAATTTCTTTAAAACTGTTTTTTGTGTTTAGTTTGTTGTCCTTCCCCCGCACCTCCGATTAGTACGGTTGGCTACGTACGGTGCGAAACAAGTTTAACATGCAAACAGGTGTTAAAGACGCACGCTGCCTAGCAATGTGGATTGCGCCACACTCACTCAGTCAAGGAAAGAGCAAAAGGAACCCACAAAGTACACCCGGGTTACGTTCACTTCAGTGGCAGCTGGTACATTTAGTTGTCGTATTGGTGCAATTACGGAAGAGATGAGTGTTCAGCTGCGATCAGATGGTTGGTAGAGGTGCCCATTTGGGTCAATTTACACTCGTTCACGGTTATCCACTGAAGAAAAAAATGTGATAAATGGGGTGTGCTCCATTCCCTCAGCCCTTCCAAATAAATGTTCAGTACATTCTGGGAGCCAGAGGTTAGATCGCTTGACTCTCAATGATGTCAGCTGCTCTGGTGCTCTAACTGTCTTTTCGTGGCTCGAACGAGTGCTTTGTTATCACCAGCTGCCAATGGATTTTTCATGCCATCGTTTCATCCTTGTTAAAATTATAGACCAGAGATACATGAGCCCTAAACACACACACATACAAATATATTTGTTTGCTTTTCTACTGTCGGCATTGAAGGCAATGTCCCATTTACCCTGCCATGTATTCATGTAATTTATATAATTTAGCGTAATGGTGCATACATTAACTAATGCTCCACGTAATGTTTTCACAGTGAGTGGAATTATGGGTATAACGAGTGCTCTACCCCGACTTTTATTTAACAACCGATTTTTTTTCAAGTTCATTTTTATTCTACCATCTTGCTCATATTGTTTCTCATTCTTGGTCTAATTTGTGTAGTTGACTGCCGTTGGCATATATGTGTGTCAGATAATTTGCATACACAGTGCGTACAGTAGTGTAAGGAGGTTGGCTGTCTTTTGCAGTTCGTGTGCCGTGTATTTCATGCTAACATTCAAAACACCAACGAGTCTGGCCAAACACAGTAACAGCGGATAGCCTAGATATACATGAATGTGTTAAGTGGCAATATTTTTAGCCAAAAGCTCCAGTGTTAATTCAGCAATTAGTATCTCGGCCTCGCTGTGCGCTGCGTTGTACCGCTAGTCGAGTAGATAACCATGTGTTCAATAAACCCTTGGAGCCAGGATGACCGTCCAACTCCGATCGTCATTTATTGATTGTAACAGGTAAAACTGGTGAGAAAACACAGATACAGCATCTGTTATAATTCGGAAACACCCACACAATGAACACCACAGCATCAGAACATTGTCTCAGATAACAATAGATCCTGGAAGGACCAGGCCCCCACATTACCCCTGAACAACTAGACAAAGGCACAAGCTGATGCGTTGCATACAGGCTATTAGTGTATTCATCCCACTGCACCCCAAATGTACAGCATTACACTTAACACTAAACTGTGGATGAGATACTTCGTCATCACTCTCAGGATCGCAACATAGGCACAAGTCTGACTCGACCTACTAAATCACAAGTAACATCCACAATAAGGAAAGTCACAGGCTTCGTTACTAACTAGGCCTCGTATTTACTACAACAACTTAACGGCACCATAAAGGCATTTACATTGCTATAACGGTCATTTCAACATTACAACAGCATTTCCAATATTAGAGGAATATAAACAACTTACAGATAATGCTTCTTAAGCTCCCACAATGGACAAGTGCGGCTGTGATCACACTGAGATGCGATGCGTGCCGCCATCTTGACTTATCTGAGTAATGGCTGACGCCCACGTAGTACAGTGGAAATCTAACATCGTCACTTCCTGGTCACGTGACCAACATTAGCATAAAAAAACAGGAACCTCCTGTTAACGCACGCTCCCCATCTGCCGTGAGGCAAGACACTCCCCGTCTGGTATCTAGGAGATACCACCATTTAATTCCTATCTCATAAACAAGTGTATAACAACTTCAACGGGTCGACTTATTTGTCCATATCTTTGCGAGAGAGAAGTAGTACTATCTCGACTATGGGCCTGATGAAAGTTCTTGCGACACCTTGCTTCGCAATCATAACCTCGACCTTTCGAACTTTTCCATCGGCACTTGGAATTGACTTGAGGATGCGGCCCATTGGCCACTCATTCCGTTTGGCTTGGTTGTCCTTCGGTAGGACGAGGTCGCCTTCTTGGATGTCTGGTCTATTAGACTGCCACTTGTTGCGCACTTGGAGTGTCGTAAGGTACTCGTTTTTCCAGCGACGCCAGAACGTGTTCGCGAAGCTCTGCACTTGTCTCCATTGACGTCTGTAGAGGTCTGCAGTGCTGGCCTCCTCGGTAGGTGCTGTGAGCACATCTGTCTTCTGGGTAAGAAGTGTAGCAGGAGTCAAAATGAATGGTGACTCCGGGTCGGTTGAGACGGGGATCAGGGGTCTTGAGTTAATTATGGCTGAGACCTCGGCCATGAGAGTGGTCAAGACCTCGTGAGAGAGCCGTGTGGACCCCACATCACATAGCATGGAGTCGAGAATGCGTCGAGCAATCCCGATCATGCGTTCCCAGGCTCCACCCATGTGCGAAGAGTGGGGAGGATTGAAGATCCATGTGCAGCCTTGGTCACTAAGGTATTTCCTGACAGAATAATCTTCGACATTCTCCGTATTGATCTTAAGCTCTTTACATGCTCCTATGAAATTGGTTCCACAATCAGAACGGAGTTGCTTGGCTGGCCCTCTGATGGCGAAGAATCTCCGGAGTGCATTTATAAAGCTCGAAGAGTCCATGGACTCGATGACTTCGATGTGCACTGCTCGTGTACTCATACAGGTGAACAGCACTGCCCAACGTTTGCTGTTCGCGAGCCCTCCTCTGGTGCGGCGGGAGATGACTGTCCACGGTCCGAACACGTCAATCCCTACAGAGGTGAAGGGAGGTTCCACACTGAGTCGATCGGCTGGGAGGTCTGCCATTTTCTGTTCTTCCTGTTTTCCACGTAGCTTGCGACACCGGATACACTTGTGGATTGTGCTGGCGATGCACCTCTTTGCTCCAACGATCCACAGCCCTGCAGATCGGATTGCTCCTTCTGTAAAGTGCCGACCTTGGTGCTTGACCTTCTCGTGGTAGTGGCGCACGAGTAAGATTGCGATGTGGCTCTGGCTTGGGATTATGAGGGGGTTTCGTTCATTCTCATCTAATTTTGCATTCCCTAGCCGACCACCGATCCTGAGCAAGTCGTCTTTGTCCATCCCGGGGTTTAGCTTCCTGAGGGTGCTGACCCTAGGAATGTCTTCTCCCTTGTTGATGGCCTTGATCTCACTTGCATAAGCTGCCTGTTGCACACAGCGAAAGATTGATTTCCTTGCTCTGGAAAGCTCGTCTTCAGTTCGTGGCACTGTGCAGTAATGCCATCCATTGCAGCTACCAGTGGTGCCTCTCATCGGGCGATGGAAGCAGTCTGCAATATGCGTTAAATGTGCTATCGCTCGCACGAGCGTCGTCCATTTCGAGAAATGTTCAAAATGGTGTGGACTCAGTGGACTTCTTGGTCGCACATTTGTTACGAAAGTTGTCACTTGAGGACGAATCTCCTTGTCGGACTCGGGCTCTATGAGTCCAAAGGTCTCCTTGGTAGTACATGGGCCACCGTCACGTCGTAACAGGAACGCTGGACCCGTCAGCCAGATGGTTTGATTCAGCAGAGATGCAGGGACGGACCTAGTTGCGAGATCTGCTGGATTCTGGTCAGTTGGAACGTAATTCCATTGCTCCGGCTGCGTCGATCTCCTGATGCGCTCCACCCGGTTGCTGATGTAGGTGTAGAACCTTCTGGTTTGGTTGTTTATGTAGCCTAGTACGACCTTACTGTCCGTGTAGAACTTGACCGCGTCCAGTTTGACGTCAAATTCGTCTAAGATCAGTTCCGCCACCTCTGTAGCAAGAACCGCTCCACACAGCTCAAGCCTTGGGATGGTATGGTCCGGTTGTGGGGCCTTGCCGTGGAACTCCTTCCAGGATTCCCACTCGGATGACTGCTCCGGGTCTAGGAACGAAGAGGCTACGGCCGCAGCAACCACCGCCACGACCACCAGCAGAGCTACGAGCAGCGGCTTCACCTTAGTCTTCTTCCCGTCAGTCAGAACTGGCTTGGAGAAACGTGGAGGAACAAACTCCAGCGAAGACGGTGGATGTACAAGCGAAGTCGTGGTGGTTTCTTCGTAAGTCTGCACGGTACAGCCTTGACTTCTCTCGCCGAGTTTCTCTTTCAGCGTGAAGTGGTTGGGGCACGGTTTGAAGAGCGACATGCGTCCATTCATGAGCACACTCGTTCTGAATGTGCTAATGTGGTCTGGTTTGTGTGTTCCATCGAGACAAACGTCACCCACGATGACCCATCCCAGATCGAGTCTCTGGGCGTAGGGAGCGTCGTGAGGTCCATTACGTTGGTTACGAACCTTGTGGACTCTCAGCATGTCCCTGCCGAGCA
This sequence comes from Lethenteron reissneri, assembly GCF_015708825.2. Taxonomy (NCBI): domain Eukaryota; kingdom Metazoa; phylum Chordata; class Hyperoartia; order Petromyzontiformes; family Petromyzontidae; genus Lethenteron; species Lethenteron reissneri. The sequence continues at coordinate 2,071,209 of NC_083822.1, forward strand.
GAAGTAAAATCTGTGCCGCGTGATCCAATGGCGGGATGAACTCTGCTATGGGTTTCAGGTGTGGGTGGTGACGTGCAACTTCGGGCGTGGGAATCTCACTCCTGTCGTCCGGTATCTCGTTGCACTCTGTCACCGTAGGAAGGGCTAGCTTCATGGTGCTATCTATGGTTTCCACCATGAGGCCGCTCGCTCTTCTTCCCGCTGTCTCCATCAGACCTGAGCATGTTCTGAGCGTGTATGGAAAAGAATTCCCACCTACACTTAGCTGATCAAAGAACTCTGACCTTGCCAAAGACCTGTTGCTCTGGTCGTCCATTATGGCGTACATCCTTACTGCCCTTTCAGGATGTCCTTTGGGATAGACTCGGACGAGGCATATCTTTGAGCAAGATCTTCCTTTGAAGCCTTCTCCACAGACTTCTGTGCATTTGGTTGTGATTGACGAAGTGAGTGCGACGGTCTCGCCTTGCTCCCCGCCGTGCTTCTGCTTCGGGATCGGAAGCCTTAGTGCTACTGGGTTTCGAGTAAAATGTGTGCAGAGCAGTTGCGTGTTTTTCGCTGCCACATTCCTCGCACTTGATATCTGCCTTGCAATTCCTTGCAAGGTGGTTAGTAGAAGCACAGCATTTGAAGCACACTCCAAATTCTTTCAGCATGTTCTTCCGCTCTTCCAATGGCTTCCTCCCGAACTCACAGCATTTCTGGAGGGAGTGAGGTTTATCATGCAATGGGCATTGCTTCTCTGGATCCTCTATCTTTTTCTTTGTGGTGGTTGCCTGGACAGAGTTTGCGAATGTCGTAGGAGAGACCTCAGTCTTGTGTACGGAAATTGGCACTCTCGCTTTTCCTCGTTTCGCCATTGCTCTTTCCATTTTTGGGAGATCTGGACTGGAAATCCCCGTGGTGCCAAACATGAAACTCGGGTCATTTCTAGTCTTAGCCAGGTTGCGGATAAACTTTGAGAAAAAAGAGAATGGGGGGAATGCAACCTGATGCTCTGACTTGTATCTTGAACCCGCTGTTCTCCATTTTTCCTGCATGTCAAATGGCAATTTCTCTACGATGGGGTTCACGCCATGGTAGGTATTCAAGAAAATGAGACCTGGTAAGTAGGGATCAGCCTGGGCTGATTCAAGCTCCATCTAAAGATCTCCAAGCTCCCGTAACCTTTTATTGTCTCGACCAGAGATTTTTGGAAAGTTCTGCAACTTCTTGAAGAGAGCCTTCTCAATGGTTTCTGGGCTACCATAGCACTCCTCGAGCCTCTCCCACACCGCATGCAGGCTTGAGGCGGGGTCGTCAATGTTTGCTGACCGGATCCTCTTTGCGTACTCTGCAGATTCATTTCCTAACCATTTCACCAACAGGTCGAGTTCTTCACTTGCAGAGATGTCTGCATTTCGTATTGCATTCCTGAAGGTAGATCTCCAGACTCGATAGTTCTCAGAGTGGTCATCAAACTTAACGAGTCCTGTGTTGATTAGTTCGCGGTGAGCCAGGTACCTAGCAAAGTCTCCTAGTCCTGCTGATCCAGGGTGTGTCCATATTGGCGCTTGTGAGGCGGCATTATTGGCTGTATTGCCTAGTATGCCGTCATTTGCAATGGCGTTGGACTGTGGGCCCAAAGGGTTTCGATCACGTTGGTTGGATCCCCTTATGTGACTGTCTGGAATGTGGGTCTGACTTGGTGCATCCACGTCTGACCCCACGTGCGCGACGCTGAGTTGGCGACTAACTGCCAGGGCAGGATATGCATTTCCACCATTCCTGTAGACAGCATTCATGTTCATTCGGTGTGGAGATGGCGATGCCTGAACGTCCACCCTTTGTTCAGTATGGTTTGGTGGAGGAGCATTGATGGATTGTTCAGACCAGTCCAAAATTTTTTTTCTGGTTAGTTGATCACGGTCCTTGACAGGTATCTGCGTGCCAAACTCACTCCAATTCTCTTCCTTATCCAGGTTGGCTGCTGCTTCGAGCACCTCTGCCTGGGCCCTTGCAGCAGCTGCTTCCCTTTTGAGTTGTAGGGTGCTTAACTTAGCATCCAGCTCAATTTTCTTCCGTGTGGCAGTAGCTGCTAATGTACTCTCTTCTTCTTGTATGCGAGCCTTTTCAATTAGCATGGCTTCCTCTTCAGCCATGTAGGCAATACGGGCGTTTGCTGCTTCTGCTGCGGCGCGTGCCTGAGCTGCTGCCATACCAGTAGATGATATATGTGAGCGTGCTGAGGCTTTAGATCTTGTGGTGGACCTGTGGCTTTCCATGCTGCGATGCTTGCAGCACGATTTTAATGTAGACTCGTTGCAGAGCTCCTTGCTTGCTGCAGGCTGACTGCTTGAGAGCTGGTTGCTTGCTGCAGGCTGACTGCTTGAGAGCTGGTTGCTTGCTGCAGGCTGACTGCTTGAGAGCTGGTTGCTTGCTGCAGGCTGACTGCTTGAGAGCTGGTTGCAGGGCTGGTTGGAAGCTTCAAGAAGACTATCTTTTTACTTGGATGCAGAGAGCTGGCTGCAGCACTGGTTGGGAGCTTCAGGAAGAATATCTTTTTACTTGGCTGCAGAGAGCTGGCTTGCAGCACTGGTTGGGAGCTTCAGGAAGAATATCTTTTTACTTGGCTGCAGAGAGCTGGCTGCAGCACTGGTTGGGAGCTTCAGGAAGAATATCTTTTTACTATCTCGGCCTCGCTGTGCGCTGCGTTGCACCGCTAGTCGAGTAGATAACCATGTGTTCAATAAACCCTTGGAGCCAGGATGACCGTCCAACTCCGATCGTCATTTATTGATTGTAACAGGTAAAACTGGTGAGAAAACACAGATACAGCATCTGTTATAATTCGGAAACACCCACACAATGAACACCACAGCATCAGAACATTGTCTCAGATAACAATAGATCCTGGAAGGACCAGGCCCCCACATTACCCCTGAACAACTAGACAAAGGCACAAGCTGATGCGTTGCATACAGGCTATTAGTGTATTCATCCCACTGCACCCCAAATGTACAGCATTACACTTAACACTAAACTGTGGATGAGATACTTCGTCATCACTCTCAGGATCGCAACATAGGCACAAGTCTGACTCGACCTACTAAATCACAAGTAACATCCACAATAAGGAAAGTCACAGGCTTCGTTACTAACTAGGCCTCGTATTTACTACAACAACTTAACGGCACCATAAAGGCATTTACATTGCTATAACGGTCATTCCAACATTACAACAGCATTTCCAATATTAGAGGAATATAAACAACTTACAGATAATGCTTCTTAAGCTCCCACAATGGACAAGTGCGGCTGTGATCTCACTGAGATGCGATGCGTGCCGCCATCTTGACTTATCTGAGTAATGGCTGACGCCCACGTAGTACAGTGGAAATCTAACATCGTCACTTCCTGGTCACGTGACCAACATTAGCATAAAAAAACAGGAACCTCCTGTTAACGCACGCTCCCCATCTGCCGTGAGGCAAGACACTCCCCGTCTGGTATCTAGGAGATACCACCATTTAATTCCTATCTCATAAACAAGTGTATAACAACTTCAACGGGTCGACTTATTTGTCCATATTAGGGTTAGGGTGAGAGATACATAATTTCCACGTATTTAATAGATTACTAGCTGTACTACCCGGCTTCGCCCGGGACTTGTATCCACCACGCCCGGCCGCCTTTGTCTCCCCAGTGGCGATGTTAATACGCCACACCAGTTACTCGTTTTGCGGCTGAGTCCCTCCCTCACCACTCTCCCTCCCTTACCACTCTCCCTCCCTCAGCACTCTCCCTCCCTCACGACTCTCCCTCCCTCACCACTCACGCACGGCCGCCTTTGTCTCCCCAGTGGCGATGTTAATACGCCACACCAGTTACTCGTTTGAGGCTGAGTCGACCTAGGGGAGGTTCAAATAATCGTCACCGGTGGTGGCCGTGAGCGGGAATGGAAATCGGTTCGCCGGGTTTGTAGCGCAGCGTAGCGTTAACCACTACACCTACCGCTCCTCACACACCACACACGCACAGACACACACACAGACACACGCAGACACACACAGACAGACACACACACACAGACACACAGACAGCACGCTAACCACTACACTACCGCTCCCCACACACCACACACGCACACACACAGACACACACACAGACACACACACACAGACACACACACACAGACACAGACAGCACGCTAACCACTACATTACCGTTCCCCCTACACAACACACGCGCGCGCGTCCATAGGTACACATACACGCGCTTGCTGCAGACACACACGACTTTCAGGGTGCGTACGGCAGTAAACGACTGAAAAAAGAAAGCGGCAATGCTGGGCGAGGAACGCCTTAGACCTGCAACACATTTGTGTAATGCGAGCGTAAACATACAAACACATATAAACACATACACACACATACATACACACACATACACACAAACACATACACACACATACATACACACAGACATACACATACATACAAACACACACATACATACACACAAAAACATAGACAATACACACACACATACATGCAGACACACAGACAGACACATAACACACATACATACACGCAGATACATACACAGAAACACATACACACAATACATAGACACACACATACATACACACAAACACATCCACAGACATACATACAGACACGCAGACATACACATAAACACATACAAAAAAACGCACATACATACACACACACATACATACACACAAACACATACACACACATACATACACACATGCATACAGACACACAGACATACACATAAACACATACACACATACACATGACCCGGCCTCGCCCGGGACTTGGATCCACCACGCCCGGCCGCCTTTGTCTCCCCAGTGCCGATGTTAATACGCCACACCAGTTACTCGTTTGAGGCTGAGTCGACCTAGGGGAGGTTCAAATAATCTTGACCGGGGGTGGCCATGAGCAGGAATCGAACTCGGTTCGCCGGGTTGGTAGCGCAGCGTAGCGTTAACCACTACACCCACCGCTCCTCACACACGACACACGCACAGATACACACACAGACACACACACACAGACACACACACGCAGACACACACAGACAGACACAGACAGACACACACACACACAGACACACAGACAGCACGCTAAGCACTACACTACCGCTCCCCACACACCACACACGCACACACACAGACACACACACAGACACACACACAGACACACACACACAGACACAGGCAGCACGCTAAGCACTACACTACCGTTCCCCCTACACAACACACGCGCGCGCGTCCATAGGTACACATACACGCGCTTGCTGCAGACACACACGACTTTCAGGGTGCATACGGCAGTAAACGACTGAAATAATAAAGCGGCAATGCTGTGTAAGGAACGCCTTAGACCCGCATTATACATTTGTGTAATGCGAGCGTAAACACACAAACACACACAAACACATACACAATACACACACACATACATGCAGACACACAGACAGACACATAACACACATACATACACACACATACAAACACAGAAACACATACATAGACACACACATACATACACACAAACACATCCACAGACGTACATACACACATACATACAGGCACGCAGACATACACATAAACACATACAAAAAAACCCACATACATACACACACATACATACACACAAACACATGCACACACATACATACACACATGCATACAGACACACAGACATACACATAAACACATACACATGACCCGGCTTCGCCCGGGACTTGGATCCACCACGGCGGCAAAACCGACATACATACACACACAGACATACACAAAAACACATACACACACATACATACACACATGCATACAGACACACAGACATACACATAAACACATACACATGGCCCGGCTTCGCCCAGGACTTGGATCTACCACGCCCGGCCGCCTTTGTCTCCCAAGTGCCGATGTTAATACGCCACACCAGTTACTCGTTTGAGGCTGAGTGGACCTAGGGGAGGTTCAAATAATCGTCACCGGTGGTGGCCGTGAGCGGGAATGGAACTGGGTTCGCCGGGTTGGTAGCGCAGCGTAGCGTTAAGCACTACACCCACCGCTCCTCACACACCACACACGCACAGACACACACACAGACACACGCAGACACACACAGACAGACACAGACAGACACACACACACACAGACACACAGACAGCACGCTAAGCACTACACTACCGCTCCCCACACACCACACACGCACACACACAGACACACACACAGACACACACACAGACACACACACACAGACACACACACACAGACACAGGCAGCACGCTAAGCACTACACTACCGTTCCCCCTACACAACACACGCGCGCGCGTCCATAGGTACACATACACGCGCTTGCTGCAGACACACACGACTTTCAGGGTGCATACGGCAGTAAACGACTGAAATAATAAAGCGGCAATGCTGTGTAAGGAACGCCTTAGACCCGCATTATACATTTGTGTAATGCGAGCGTAAACACACAAACACACACAAACACATACACAATACACACACACATACATGCAGACACACAGACAGACACATAACACACATACATACACACACATACAAACACAGAAACACATACATAGACACACACATACATACACACAAACACATCCACAGACGTACATACACACATACATACAGGCACGCAGACATACACATAAACACATACAAAAAAACCCACATACATACACACACACATACATACACACAAACACATGCACACACATACATACACACATGCATACAGACACACAGACATACACATAAACACATACACATGACCCGGCTTCGCCCGGGACTTGGATCCACCACGGCGGCAAAACCGACATACATACACACACAGACATACACAAAAACACATACACACACATACATACACACATGCATACAGACACACAGACATACACATAAACACATACACATGGCCCGGCTTCGCCCGGGACTTGGATCTACCACGCCCGGCCGCCTTTGTCTCCCAAGTGCCGATGTTAATACGCCACACCAGTTACTCGTTTGAGGCTGAGTGGACCTAGGGGAGGTTCAAATAATCGTCACCGGTGGTGGCCGTGAGCGGGAATGGAACTGGGTTCGCCGGGTTGGTAGCGCAGCGTAGCGTTAAGCACTACACCCACCGCTCCTCACACACCACACACGCACAGACACACACACAGACACACGCAGACACACACAGACAGACACAGACAGACACACACACACACAGACACACAGACAGCACGCTAAGCACTACACTACCGCTCCCCACACACCACACACGCACACACACAGACACACACACAGACACATGCAGACAGACACAGACAGACACACACACACACAGACACAGACAGCACGCTAAGCACTACACTACCGTTCCCCCTACACAACACACGCGCGCGCGTCCATAGGTACACATACACGCGCTTGCTGCAGACACACACGACTTTCAGGGTGCGTAAGGCAGTAAACGACTGAAATAATAAAGCGGCAATGCTGTGCGAGGAACGCCTTAGACCAGCAACACATTTGTGTAATGCGAGCGTAAACACACAAACACATACAAACACATACACACACATACAGACAACAACAACAACCGCCATTCGCCACTAAGTGGCGGTGACGTCACCACGATGCTTGTGCCAGGCCAAGTGCACCTTGAGGCCACGTGAAGTGTCGAAAGCCCGCTGGCAGGAGGTCACGGGGCAGACCCAGGTGCCACTGGTCGACTGACCGAGATGACCGAGATGACTGGCTGATGCACCACCTGTGCCCCCTACTGTGCCAACTTGCTGTGCTTTAGCCACCCGGCGCTCCGCTCGTTGTTGTGAGCGTCGCTCCTCCGCCCTCCGTTGTTGTTGGAGGGCGACTGCCTCCAACTGCCCAGTAGCGTCCTTCACGAGCCTCCTCCACTGAGGCCGATCTTGACACCGCTGGTACCAGTCATCGGCAAGTCCACTCAGCTCCACGTCCTCCTGTACCACATCACTCCATCTCTTCTCCAGCCCGTGCCGCGCCCGTCTAGCCCCCTCGATCCGGCCGAACAAAAGCTGTTTAGGCATGCGGTGGCTGGGCATGCGGGCTACATGACCCAGCCAACGCAGCCTTGCCTGCCGGAGGAGCTCACTGATGGGACTTTGCCCAGATCTTTCAAGGATTTGTGAGCTCCTCACACAATCCAGCCTGGTTAAACCCAGGATGGATCGTAGGCAGGCCAGCCTAAATGTTTCCAACCGGCGAAGATGCTCCACCAGGGGGTCCACGTCTCGCAAGCGTAGAGAAGGGAGGGAATGACCGTGGCCGAGAAGACCTGAAGCTTCGTGCGGAGCGACAGACCAGGTAGCTTCCACACAGCGTTACGCAACCGATGAAAAGATATTGCCGCTTGACTGATTCGGAGTGAGACCTCTGCTGATAGACTGGAGCCGGTCATAAGCATACTGCCCAGGTATGGGAAACTCTCCACTCTCTCCACAACTGCCCCATCACCAATTGGGAGTTGTGGGGGTGGAGTGTCCGATGGTACAAAATACCCAGGCAGGTGCTTGGTTTTGGTGGGGCTGATGGTAAGGCCCCACCTCTTAGTGGCACGCTCCAGTCTCAGCAGCAGCGCCTCCAACTCCTCTTCTGAATGAGCAGCTATTACCAAATCATCGGCATACATAACGTGGTTGACCAATAGGGAGCCATCCCTTGATCGCACCCGGGCGTCGATCAGCCTCCCATTATATCTGTACCAAACGGAAATTCCCCCGGTACAGCTATTGAAGGCTTCACGAACTACGCGGTCAAACAGACACACACATACACACAAACACATACACACAGACATACACATACACACAAACACACACATACATGCACACAAACACATACACAATACACACACACATACATGCAGACACAGACAGACACATAACACACATACATACACACACATACACACACATACATAGACACACACATACATACACACATACATACACACAAACACATGCACACACGTACATACACACATACATAGAGACACGCAGACATACACATAAAGACATTAAAAAAACCCACATACATACACACACATACACACAAACACATACATACACATACATACACACATACATAGAGACACACAGACATACACATAAACACAAACACACATACACATGACCCGGCTTCGCCCGCGACTTGGATCCACGATGCCCCGCCGCCTTTGTCTCCCCAGTGACGATGTTCACACACGACAGCAGTTACGCTTTTGAGGCTGAGTGGACCTAGGGGAGGGCCAGGTCCGTTTCAAATAATCGTCAGCGGTGGTGGGCGTGAGTTGGAATCGAACTGGGGTCGCTCAAGCAGCTTAATGACTGTTTGTACAAAGAACATATAAAGAATCGATTATAATAACCAGGCAAGAGTCCACATTATAGACTGCCAGTACACGCACTCAGCTTCATAAGCAGGCTAGAGTGTACATGATAGAGTGGCAGTACGCTCACCGAGCTTAATAAGCAGGCTACAGTGTACATGATAGACTGGCAGTACGCTCACCCAGCTTAATGAGTATTTGTACAGTGAACATTAAAGTAATCGATTGTTGGCGCGTTGGGTTTAAAAGTAATATTAATAGCACACATTGTGGTGGGGGTGTAGTGAAGAGTAGGAAAAACTTTGATGAATTTACCTCAGAGTGGCGTGGTGGGTGTCGAGGCCTAGTAGCGTGCAAAGCCTGCGGCCTCGCCTAAAATTGTCGGCTTGGAAGAGGCAGGGTACAGGTGGCGTTCCTTCCCCCCCCCCCTAGCGCTCCAACAATACTGTGTAATGGCTATTATTTAATTAAATACGGAGCTTATGAAAGTGGCGAAGGCGTGGCTAGCCGTTGGCAGGGGCAACCGCCGTCCAATGAAACTGCAGCCCTTGGCGAAGGCGTGGCTAGCCGTTGCCAGGTCCAATGAAAGCGGCGAAGGCGTGGCTAGCCGTTGCCAGGGGCAACCGCCGTCCAATGAAAGTGCGTATGGGCCAAAGTCCACACACACACACACAGACAGACAGACATGAACGATTTTATATATATAGATTTACATATTTATTGAAGGTCATTCATTTGAAAGAAGGGTGTTCGTAGGCCAATATCATTACCTGCGAAATTTGCGATTCACGAGCATCTCCGGAACGTAATCCCTCACGACTAATGATGGAATAAACTAAACAATTATTTTTTATTTTACCAGGTAAGGCCCACTGAGTTATATAGCGCTTTTTCAGAAGCGACCTGACCACAATTGATAGCTCAACGAAGTGGCAATTTATAGCAGCAGCCAAATACTCTAAATGCATGTTTCTAAATATGGAAGTAAAAACCGGAGGACCCGGAGAAAAATCCACACAACCATGAGCGGAACATGCAAACTCCAAATATACAGGCATTGGTCGGAATTGAACCCACGACCTCCTGTATACCAAGCGAGGTAGTTAACATCTCGCCACCATGGCGCCTCTATACTGTACTTTCTTATTTGTACTGTCTTCCTCATTTTGTTTTGTCTATCTCATATGTTCAGTCTGCCATATTTATGTCCTATTGACATTGTTGTTTCCTGTTTTTGACTCATATGTTCTGTCCAAACTCCCATTTCCATTTGCATGGTCTCAGTCCTCCTCCCAATCCTGTGCGTACTCTCGGTCTTGTTTAGATCGAACGCCTCCGATTGTATTGTCTTGCGTAATTCTGTCCGTCTCATTTTGCTGTCCCTTTTTGACAACGGTTGCATTTCCACAGCTCATTTTATACGTCTCTGCCTCGTTTATACTGAAACGTACATTTTGATGATTTAGATTATTTTTTGCTGCTGTAAATTTCCACAGTATAAGCCACTTTGTTGAGATATCATTTGTGGTCCAAGTCGCTTCTAAAAAAGTAAAGTTATACCTCAGTGGGCTTTACTTGGTATAATAAAATAAATAGTATAGTTTTAGGTGAAATAGTATTGGGTCTTTCGGTAAAGTCACGTAGATAACAAAAAACTACGACGTTTCGATCGCAACGTAAGTGGTCGTCTTCAGGTAAAGGGGGGTTAGCTTCCAAGGGAAACTGTTCATAAGGGTTTGAAATGGGCGTAGCCCAAATGTCAGCAGCCAATGATACTGTAAGTGGTGGGCAGCCAACCCGACGGTGGTTGGTTTTCCACCAATCAAAGGGCTGCCAGGTGAAAATTAACATGTTAAAGAGAGATTATCATGTTAATGGCAGATCGCAGAGCCGCAACCAAGGGGTCGGCACGCAAAGTGACTGTGAAAGCGCAAGTTTGAAATGGGCGTAAAGCACAACTAACATCGGAAGGTGGTAGGATGGGAACGTAATAGCCAATTATGACTTAAATTGGTTGATGACGTCCTTGCAATGATTGCTCAGTTTGTACCCATCTTCTCGGTTGAAATAGTGTTTGTGTCTATATATATATGGATGGCTTCATGAACGAATCTTTGTTGTTAGCCAGTGGGCTTGAAAAGTACCTTCGTGTTTCAGATCTGCCTTATGTTCACGAACACGGTCCAAGACATGTCGCTTAGTTTCCCAAATATAACTACTGCCGCAGACATAGCTTAGTTTGTAGATGCCAGGGTATTGCATGTCAGGGATCACATCCTTCACAGATGGGATCAGATCACAAATTTTATGTACTGTGTTAAATCGAACCTGGATTTTGTGTTTGCTCTTGATTTTGGAAATCTTTTAAGTGACCCCTGCTATGTATGGCAAGGTGATGGTTTTGATTGGGTCCTCAGATGGTTCTTTCCCAATGGTTGGGGTGATAGCTTTACGGATTGTGTAGTCTGAATATACATTTATCTTGAGAGCTTGGTGTACGTGTTCCAGTTCACTGGCTAGGTGATGACAGTCGGAAATACATCGAGCTCTATGGTGTAGAGTTTTAATGAGGGAATTATTTTGGGATGGATGGTGGTGGGAGTCAGGTTTTAGGTAGGCATCCATGTGGGTGGCTTTCTTGTAGACAGTGTCCCATTGAGCCATCTGGTCTTTTTTCGATTAAAACATCCAAGAATGATAACTTGCTATCCTTTTCCACCGCCATGGTGAATTTGATGGCTGGGTGTATAGAATTGATGTGGTTGAGGAATTCGTTCAGAGCTGGTTGGCCATGTGGCCAGATGACGAACGTGCCATCTACGTACCTCTTCCACAAGGACGGACGTAGAGTGGATGCCTGGATGGCATCAGTCTCAAATTTTCCATGAAAACATTGGCGATAACTGGAGATAAGGGAGAACCCATAGGGGTACCTTAAACTTGTTTGTAGAATGTTCCATTCCAGGTGAAGTAAGTGTTGGTGAGGCAGTGTCTCACCAGGGCCGGTACATCAGCATTCAGTCCTTGTTGGACCAAATCTTCAATGATTGAAATGGTGTCAAGCACAGGTACTTTAGTAAACAAAGAGACCACATCAGAACTAACGAGCAAATCACCTCGAGATAGTGAGATGTCCTTAATTAACGATACCACGTGAGCTGAGTTGAGTACAGCTGAGGTGGTCTTACCAGTGAATAATGTAAGGTCTCAGACAGTTTGTAGGTGGGTGAGTCAATGGTGGAGACGATAGGACGAAGGGGTGTCCCTTTATGGATTTTTGATAAGCCATACAATCTGGGTGGTCTCGCAGCAGAGGGCTTTTAAGGAAAACTGCTTGAATTGGTTCAATCAAAGATGTCGAATCAGTGATTATATTTCGATTTAAAGCTTTTGTGAATGCAGGGATTCATCTTCTTTGTTCTTTCGGTAGTCACGTAGAATGGAAATAATAAAATAATAAAAAGTACAATAAAAATAATTATCACGACGTTTCGGCCACAATGCAAGCAGCCGTCCTCAGGTGAAGAACAGGTCTGTCAGAAGGACAATTACATACTGTATTGCTATAAACCACCCTAAACCTTATACATTGTAAAATTACACTATGTATTTTTCTACCCACCCTAATGTATATCACACTGCTGTATATTCACTATACAATTACGATACTATATATTACTTTGTACATTGTACCTGACACCATCGCAATCATTGAAGACTTGGTTCATCAAGGACTGAATACTGGGGTACCCCCCATGGTGAGACACTGCTTAACCAATACATACTTCACCTGGAATGGAACTTTCTACAAACAAACTGAGGGCACACCAATGGGCTCCTCCCTATCTCCGGTTGTAGCCAACGTTTTCATGGAGAAATTTGAGACTGACGCCATCCAGACTGCCACTCTACGCCCGACCTTATGGAAGAGGTACGTAGATGACACTTTTGTCATCTGGCCACATGGCCGGCCTGCTCTAGACCAATTTCTCGACCACATCAATTCCATTATAGATACAGTATTCCGATGTAATTTACACTGCGCACCAGTAGTGTCTATAGTCTGCCTTATTAGTACTACTTGTGTCGTTGTTCACTTTATACTCATTCATTTGTCCATTTAGAAACATGCGTTTCAACTATTTAGATTATTTTGCTGCTAAAACTGGCCCAATGATAAGCCACTTTGTTGAGCTATCATTTATGGCTAGGTCACTTTTGAACAATACGTTAATACGTCAGTGGGCTTTTCCTGGTAGGATGGGGATGGTTTAGATGTATTTGTATGTGTTTGAGTGATTTGTTTACCTTTCTTGTATTTTGCACTCCTATCATGTTTTTTTTTATTGTTTGTTGTTCTAACGTTCTTGCCCCGTGCCCCGACTGGGCATCTGTGAAAAAGAGCTTCATAGCTAATCGTATTCTTCCTCCAGTAGAAATAAATATTCTGATTCTGTACTGCCTCCCTTGTCCTGTCTGCCAAACAAACCTTTCCCTTACAACTGCCATTCTCTCAGCCCCCGTCATCTTTCCCAATATTCCTGTTTGGCATTTCCCTCTGCAACCCCTCATATCACTTGCTCATCGTTAAATTAAACCTGGGGTGTAGCTCCGATAATTTTTTAGTTGATTCTATTAGGCGTTATGTATTACATTTTATTTTTGGGACCTTTTTGCCAGTGTCCAAAATGATGAAAAATAAGAATAGGTTTTTATCCTCTCTGGCAATAAAACAGGTGTTAAGATGCTCAAATACCAAATATATACCTTTTTGCAAGGCATCAGGTCTGCATTAACCACACATGCTTGTGGCAAAACATGCAAACAAACATGCTCTGATAATGTTTGCATTGTCTTTGAAACTGATTGGCCTTCGTCGTGGCTCATGTCTCAGCAGTGTTGGACCAGAGAATGACAAAAGATGAACAGCACAAAGACAATGCAAGTATAAGGGCACTAATAGCTTGGGTTGATAAGTTATATATATGTATATTGTGCAGTGCTATGAACCTACCCGACTTGGTCCTCCTGCCCAAAAGATTAAATGTGATAAAAGTGGGGAAATGATAAATAGTTTAATTAAATATCCCGACGCTCTGAAAGTATTGGGAGTCATTCATCCTGGCCTGCACTTAAGTTAACCATGATTGTACATTATTTTCTCTGGTCCATCAAATGTTTCGGGCGATTGCTCTTGTTCAACATTCGTACAGTCCCGGTGTTTTTTGGAGTCAAGCCCTGCACTGTTTTTTTTACCTGTATTTCACTTCGTAAGGATTTTTTTTTACAATTAACAAAATTTTTTATGCACAATGAACACCGGAAAATTAAGACAGTACACGTTGAGAATTGTTTTGATTTTCGAATAGGCTATGAACTTGTGTGTATGTGTCTTTGAAAGAGTAGCATATGTGCTTAAGACCTATTACTGCAGTAAAAATCCAGATAGAATCGTCATGTATCGATGTTAAATTCAGGTAATGAAAATCCTTAAATAGCCACCGGTGTGGAGTTCTATTATTCTGAATTTGGTCGATATATCGGCACGTTTAATGACATATTTGAAAAAAGACAATCGTGTCAGGTCCTGGAGAGTTAATGACAATAATATTGGCATAAATCTACCCTATGCGTTAAGTTAAACTCCAGACAGGTTCAGAAAACCTGCATATTGCACAGCTAGAGATGTATATCTGTACATCTACACCTCTGTAGAATGAGGTTTTGTTCAGTATTGAAGAAAAACAAACTTTAAAACGTTTGGCTGTGAAGGATAGTACGTAAAAAGAATGTTCACTGAATGACTCGATGGTTATTTTAGTAATTAGCATTTGGTGTCATATTCCCAGAAATATAAACGCAGCCTACTCTGCCTGGAAGTCTTTCTACACTTGGAGTTTAATGGATTCTTCTTGCCCAGTCACCCTTTTATCACAACAGAAGTGCTGTACATTTGTGCTATTTGCAGACGTTCTCGATTCTCAAGATATCGACCTGTTTCTGAGAGAGTGTTGTATATTGCAGATTAAGTGTCACGCGGTACTTTGGCACAGCCATACGATATTTTTTTCCTCCTTAAAATCCATACAGAATAGGTTGGATATTCTCATGATTGAATACCGCATGTAGTGTGATATATATTGGTGGCGATTGCGTCAATAAGCATCCATTCTGATATCTCAAGATGTTAATTACTTTGCCTGGTATACAGAAGGTCGTGGGTTCGATCTCGACCCTAATGCCTTTATATTTGAAGTTTGCATGTTCTCTCTCCCTGTGGTCATGTGGATTTTTCTCCGGGTCCTCCGGTTTTTCCCTACACATATAGAAACATGTGTTTATAATATTTGGCTGCGATAAATTTCCACGTGATAAGCCACTTCATTGGGCTATCATTTGTGACCAGGTAACTTCTGAAAAATAGTTTAGTGGGCCTTACCTAGTAAAATAAAAAATAGATTTTTTTTAAGGAATGCAGCCCTTCGTGCTCGAACAGTGGCTACCTCTGAGATATGTTCAAGTGACCTCTGGTGCAACACAGCACGGAGAAACACTTTCCCACAAGCGCTGCCACTGAGAATAATGTTTATCTCGTGACTTGACAGTGAAACAAATATATTTAATTCTCAGAGCTAGGATTTCTGTCAAGTCATGTACAGAACAACATTTAGCGTATTGTTTGTGTGTTTGCAGTCATTGGTGACTGGACTAATAACCTAAAGTTGCTACACTTGACAACCCAATTAAATTGCAGGATATTTGAACCTAAGATTTGAATACCAGGATCTCGGCCGTACCAGCTCAGCACTCTGGCTTCTGAGCTACACACCTACCTCACACAGGCCTTAAATGCACACACTGAATCCCAAAAGTCCACAATTATGCCTCTTATTTGGCTCACTCGGTGTCGTTATTTTTTCTGTCATTTTGCCACTTGCTTGGAGGAATGACAGACAGGCTCATAAAACATTGGTCCACTTCCCACATTTGCAATGAATGTGTGTCTGGTTCAGCGCAAAAACGCACCCTGTCCGCAATTACCCGTGCAACATTTGTGCAGTGGCCCAAATGTCAGGACACATAGGGTTATTATATTTGTTTTAACAAATCACATGGGTTATTTTATTTATTTTAACAAATGTTCAAACTTTACCTCCATTTACAGGAATGCTTGATGAATTTCGGACTTTTTTTATCTCTGAACATCAATATGATTCTCCAATTTTGACATTTTTTCCAATTTCAAATGTCATTTGACAGACAACAAATATATTAATAATGGTTATAGATAAAATATTAACCTAAAGAACAAACAATTAATTTGTTTTAATGCCAGCATTAAAATAAATTAAATATCCGTAATCGAGGTTTTAGGGTTAGATTTCGTAAATATAAATGTGTCGTTAAACCTGGCATCACTCGACACAGCCAATTAGTAACATTTGCCACGTAAACAAAACATTCCTATTCGTTACGAGTTCAGATGCTAATTCGTTACTAGTTCAACGAATTGGACAAACCTTACTAATTGGCTGTGTTGGGTGGTGGCGGGTTTAACGACGCATTGGGATCCTAGGATGGAATACGCATTATATATTTCAATTATTATTAAATTCACGTGATCTAACCAAAATGAATAATTTTGGTTGCCAAAGCCTACATTTTAAATTAAATGTGTGGATGTATTTTGAACTTATTTTGCATCGTATGGAGCCAACCATGCTGATCGGAGGTGCGGGGAAAGGACAACAAACTGTGGGTCATTGTGAGTCCATATGTTCCTGTGTGACTCTATACGTCTCTGTGTGAGTCTGTATATGTTGGTATGTTGAACTTCTTTTGCACCGTAAGTAGCCAGCCATGCTGATCAGAGGTAAGGAGGAAGGTGGCAAAAAAACGAAACACCAACAATCAGCAGTCATAAAGAAAGGAGTAGAACCGAGTAGAGATAACCTCAAATTGTTCCGACTTTTTTGGGCCACCCTATGTGTGTATATATATCTCACGGAGGCCGCGCTCATTACAAAAGGGTCCCTAACAGGAGCCCCCCCACAACCGTGCTGTGCTGCAGGAAAAAGGGTCGCTGTTCATGCAGTTCGGAGCATCGTTGCATCAGCAGGCGCGTGTCATCATGAAGCTCATGGAGGAGTACGACTGGAATCAGTTCAGCATCGTCACGAGCCTCCGCCCGGGGCACGTGGACTTTGTGAGCAGCCTGCGCAGCATCATCGACAACAGCTTCGTGGGCTGGGACATCCAAGCGATCATCACGGTCGACATGAAGGGCGACGATGAGGCCAAGATTGAAACCTTGCTAAAGAAGGTACGTATGTATGTATGTGCGTACAATGAACTTCTTTCGCACTGTAGGTAGCAAACTGTGCTAATCGGAGGTGCGGGAGGTCAGGTGGGAATCTCCTTTTGTAGCTTCTCGTAATCCTTGGGCCAGAGTACAAATCGGTACCACCTAAGCTAGCACATCTGTAATGCGAGCAAGGATTGAGGGGGGCAGAGTCTGGGTCACGTGGGGAGAGGGCGGAGTTAGGGTCACGTGGGAGAGATGATTTAGGGGGAGAACCGGAAGGGGAAGTTGAGACGGAGTGAAACAGGAGGAGGCCACGCTGGGCAGTACGGAGAGAGTGGCGCGGTCGCCACGCGGTGGGAGACGTCGACACTGTCAGCCATCGGTGTCAGACGCAGAGAGCTAGCGGGCTGTGAGAGGCTAGCTGTATACGGGGCAGCAGTGAAGCTGGAAGCGGAGCAGCGGTGTGGCTGCAAGGTGAAGCAGGAGTGAGGCTGCATAATTGAGCAGCAAGGAGACTGCATATCGGAGCAGCAGAGTGGCTGTGGAGTGATCGTCTGGAGAGACGCGGGCCTGAGCGAGGACGCCGTGGTAACGAGATTCTACGAACCCAATAAAGGACAACGGAGATCGACATATGAGAAAGAGTCCTTTATTACACATCTTTCTAGAAGTACCCATTATATACGCGGATCATGAGCGTCAAATTACTCGATAACCTCGCACTCATTTCAAATGGTTATCACAATAATTCACTGGTATTGGCCACAAAGAGAAAGTGAAACCACTTAAAGTGAAGTCCCTTCAGATGGTCCCGACAAGTGAAATGATTGGTCTGGGCTCAAGCATTATCTATGCTTGAATATGAATGTATTTGTGCAACAGATTTGTGTTCAATTATGATTGGTTTTACATTTTTTGTTTAAAATGGTTTGAGAGAATTACAGATAATTTGAGAGGGATATATTATTATCACACTCTCTTTCATTTGTGAAATGCTCGTATGTAGTAACCAACTGCTGCACTAGGATTCCCTGGATTTGCATCGTTAAACGGAGCTTCAATGACCTCTCTAACTTTGGCTTAGGATGTCCGGGAAGGCTAATCCATAGCAGGGCACAGATTCATAAATGATATATTTCCGAATTCGGTTCCTCGGGTGAAAGAAATGTTAAATCAATTCAGCCGCGAACATAAAGTTCTGAAGACAACACAGTAAATTGCTTGAGTCGACATTAAAACGGATCACTGTGTTCTCCAAATGTAGGGGACTAGCAGATTTCATCCAACATATCGCCGACTCATTAGAAGGCATACGTGCTTGGATGACAGTTTAGACGGAAAACAAGCAGGTGTGCTGTAATGCCACATCCCATGCCTACACGACTGCCTTAATGAAACTTTGCTGGAGAGAGTGGGGGCCCCTTGTGTTGATGTGCGCTCTACCCACATTAGACTATGACTATGTTATATTTGACCAGGTAAGGGCCGCTGAACTTGTATAGCTCTTTTTCAGAAGCAACCTGGCTATCACAATTAATAGCTCAACGAAGTGGCTTTTGTGGAAATGTATAGCAGCCAAATACTCTTCGGCACATGTTTATTCGAAATGTTGGGGGGAAAAACTGCAGGACCTGGAGAAAAATCCACATGACAACGAGGAGAACATGCAAAATCCAAATATACGGCAGGCGCCAGGGTCTGGATTGAACCATCTCCCGAGAGATGGTTGATATTCCGATACGACCTTCCAGTTTGTATTTGCAGGAGTGCGAAGTTAAGCAGTTCGTGGTCAGTAGTTGGCGACTGCAGTCTGCACGCAGGAGAGAGAGGGGGAAGAGCGAGCCGTTGATTTTTCCACTTTTGCATTCAGCGTCCGTTCCTCCTCCCGTGTTTTTTTACGGAAAGTTTTTTAAAATTTGTTTGTTAGAAATGAGCCCAGCGTCATGTGAAGCGCTATCTATGGCTGCCGGCTGTAACTTATTTTCCCCACGCGTGCGTGTGCCGCCCCCCCCGACTCTCCCAAGGTCACTACCAAGGTGAATCTCCTGTACTGCTCTCGCCTGGAGGCCATGCACCTATTCGGCATCGCGGAGCGTGTGGGCCTCACCGCACCTGGCACCGTGTGGGTTGCTCCGGGCCTCAGCTACGGGGTCGAAGATGAAGTTCCCAAGAAGTTCCCCGTGGGCCTGCTGTCTGTCTCCTTCGACGTGTGGGATTACGACTTCTTGCTGCGCGTGAGGGACGGCGTCGCCATCATCGCGTCGGCTGTCTACAACTCGTTTCTGGAATATGGATACATACCCGAAGCCGCGACGAGCTGCGACAATCTGGACGAGGGGAGGAGGCGGCAGAACAACGTCACGAGGTGGGGGAGGAATGCGCACATGGTCACATTACAAGGGTGATGGGGTGATGCAGTGTTAACACTCGTGCATCACAGCGACAATCATGTAATAATTGACACTTCGAAAGCACCTTTCACTCGGATATCACAGGGCACTGTACAAAATTTAAAAGACAAAGATCGCCCTATAGCCTTTACCAGACTCGAGAGGCAAGTGGTGTTAGTGAGTGGCACCTATGAAGGCTAGCAGGGCACAGGAGAGGGTGGATGGCCAGCACAACGCCCGGCTGCCTTTGTCTCCCTCGTGGCGATGTTTACACACCGCACCAGGTACTCATTTAAGGTTGAGTCGACCTAGGGGAGGCCCAGGACCGGTTTATAAAATTGGGAATGGAACTTGGGTCACTGTGTTTGTAGGACAGCCCGATAACCTGCTACACTATCGCTTACAATATACACACAGACACACACGCAGGATCACAGGGGTCAGATCCTATCCCAAATTAAATTATTCAATACATATTAAAAAAAACCTTAAAAATTAAGTGGCGTCTTAGCGCATGATTTGAATAAAGTGAGGTGGGGAGTCAGTGGAAGTGAATCACACATCCTGGGGGCCATACGAGGAGACGGCCAGGTCACCCACTATCGTCGTCCTCGTATGCAGACTCGGAACACCGAAGTACTCTTGTTGGAACGCTTGGACGGGGGGAAGGTCCTGTATTGTACATGTGAGGGAGCAGCATCAATGAGAGTCCTGTTGTAGGTGAGGGGAATAATCTTGAACTCCAGTCAAAACCAGACCGACATCCAATGGAGAGGTGCCTGCGCAAGGGGTCAATATGTTGAGCAACTCGGGCGCCTTTTTGTGCAGAGTTTGTATATCCCCCCCCCTGTTCCCCACGGGCTTCCTCCGGGTTCTCCCATTTCTGCCCTCTGCTAAAAAACAACAACAACAACCATACAATTGTAAATGTTAGTGGCCAAATATTGCAATACTGAATAACGACCTGAGAATTAGTTGGTTGGGATTAATACACGGCAGCAACGTTGCCCCCCCTCCCAGGTGCGGTTTCTTCATTAGGGCGATTGGGCGACGCACCACCAATGTCATTGAACCACAGAGTCACGCTAGCCGTCACTGTCAGCCTCTGGATATAGTCCAATCAGCGTCATGTCACGTTCTGTGGAGTACCGCCTCTTTTTGGGCGATTTCACTCCGGCTGAGAATCGCCCCGAGTGGCCCCATAGACTTACATTGAAAGATGTTTTTTTTCGACCGGGGGCGCTCCAATGCATTCTCTATGGCTTCCGGGAGGGCATGCACTAACGTGCTTACGTCATCATACGTGCTTACGTCATCATACGTAAGCACGTTTCATCCAACAATATAATTTGTGGCCACCTAGTGGAATCTTTAATAAAATAAACTTGAGTGGTTTGTTTTAATAGTGAGTATAGAAACAAACAAGATGTATTGTAAGAGTCACTTTATTTTTCATTAATATTAAAGAAGTGAAGTTGCTTTTACATGCTTAATCTGTTAATTTATCCATTGCATTGGTGGACCTTATCCTTATCAATCATCCAGACATTTGCCCCCCCTGAGAGATTTTGCAGGAGCCGCCACTGCCCCCTCCCCTCCTGTGAAAACTTGGCAGGACTCTCCCTGAAAAAGAGCCTTGAGACTCAGCGAGGCTGATTTTTTGGGTAAAACAAATACAGTAAACTCGTTATGCGCCGGTTCTGTATTCACGAGTTTCCCTTATTCACGAGTTACTAAACGCATACCGATTCCCGATTCGCGACACCCGCCGGACTGGTATTCGTGAGTGTACGTAGTGGTAGCTCCTACAGACCGCCAACACCGGGAAGGTGTGCGCAGAATGTTACTACTGTACATGTTACTACTGTACATGTTACTACTGTACTGCACATGTTACTACATGTGAAACTGTCTGCTGCCAAGATTAGGCACTCCACCTCGGCTGCCCGCTTAATCCTCAGTTTCACAATAATCCTGCTCTAAATTCGCTCAAATGTTTTAACTTTGATTGACACGTGACAACAACAAAAACTCTTTGCAGAGAGCAAACACAGTGGGCCTACTTGTGCGTACAAAGAGAAATTGAGATTAATTCAGAGGGTAGCTCTGTGACGTCACCTTCTCAAAGCTCTGACACAAGGTGGTGCTCTGCTCGCCGTGATAGTTCCAGATGGTAACGTCGTCATTTCATGACCACACAACACTAATAACACAATTAAAATACAGTAGTTACAATTATTAAATAATTATTTCATAAAATGTTTTCTTATTTCATGAAAAATAAATTACATATATTTTAACAAGTTTTGTTTTGTAAAAAAAACGATCTTCATATTTGTTCAGAGTGAAACCCTGCCTGCAATCTGTGCTACAAAAGGAACAGACAAATGCAACGAAGCCAAGCTTCTTCCTCTCTGCTCACACGAGTAAATAGGCAGCGCTCATCTACATAGGTTGGGAGATAACAGGGAGAAGTTCCACATTCCTACGCAGAGGATCGGGAGGGCAATTTTTTATGGGGGTATGACCATTGTTAACTTCCCACAAAATGGCACTATTTTATCGACCCAAAAACAAGTGATAGATGAAGTGAACCCGATGGGAGATTTAAACTCGCAACCTCCGATTACAGGTCAAGGACGGTAACCATCCCTGCCACCCAGCGTATGGGGTGATGTGTTACAATCTTGAACTGAAATACAATTCCTTATCACTCGAACAGAAGAGGACGGGGTGGGGGGACAGCGGTGGTGGTTAGGACACTGTACTCTGAGCCCAGTAGCCTGAGTTCAGTTCCCAGCCATTTTATGAACTATTTTGGTTTTTACCATGTAAGGCCCACTGAGCTTATTAGCTCTTTATCAGAAGCGACCTGGCCACAAATGATTGCTCAACGAAGTGGCTTATCACGTTTACATTTATAGTCGCCAAATTCTTTAAACGCACTTTGATTCTAAATGTGGAGGGAAAAACCACAGGGCCCGGAGAAAAATCCACAACCTCCTGCATACCGGTTTAGGGAGATAATATCTTGCCACTTCGGCACCCTAACAACTGTGGAAAGTGATACGGTATATGAGCAGGTTTTTGCCTTACATTCCCCAAAACGTTACCCACCCTGCACGGACGAGCATGAAGTATAGTCACATGACCCCCGTAACTGACATGGCATAGGGTAGCCTTCATCTAGCAGTGGATTGACAAAGGGCTGGACATTTATTATCATAAACTATTTATGATTATCTTCTTGGTTCTTTCGGTAAAGTCACGTAGAATGGAAATAATAAAATAATAAAAATAAAACATAATAAAATAATTCTCACGACGTTTTGGCCAGAGTCTCCTCGACAGACCTGTTCTCCACCTGAGGACGGCTACTTGCGTTGTGGCCAAAACGTCGTGAGAATTATTTTATTATGTTTATTTTTATTATTTTATTATTTCCATTCTACGTGACTTTACCGAAAGAACCAAGAAGATGAATCCCTGCAGTCACGAAAGCTTTAAATCGAAAAATATTTATGATTATGTTGAACTGTATTAAAACCATATATTATGTACAGAACAAAGTAAGATATTTCTGATTTAGGTCAGACAACTAAAGTTTCTAACATTGATTTTTTTAAAATAAATGGTATTGATTTCACGTACAGTACATAAATCACCGTCTGAATGTGAATCGCAGGAGCATTCTATCCGTAAATGAGTTTTCAGGTTGGAATATAATTGTTTGCTCAGATACGATTTATTGCTTTTTGAGATATCAAATTAGAACCTCTTAAAATGTTTTAACTGTATTTGAGTTGCTCTTGTCATTTTGTAAAATCAGATGAACATGAAGAACGCTATTAATGGGGAGATCCTTTGAAATGCTGATTTGACATCTTGCCTGCGCTCAAGTAAAGGAATTTCATGGACTATATAAGTCCAGTATGGTAGTCCCTCGGTTAACGTTTTTAAACCGTTCCACGAAAACTACTATTAAATGAAATAAGTGTTAATCGAAGTCTACACGAGTGCTGTTTCCACTGGGAAAACAGAAAACAATGTTTAATAAAGCCCAGGCAAGGTCTAAACGCTCATTAATGGGCGTTGCTGATTGGCTGAGAGAATGGCTCAGCTCCTCTTACGAGCACTCTGATTGGCCGAAATTGGCGCCCGCGTGAATAGCGTAAACATGTTATCATTAGTCATCAATGTTAAGGTTAGTCATCAATGTTAACCTTAGTCAACAATTTTGATGTTAGTTGAAACCATGGGGGTCCTATGGGAGGCGAAATGTTAACCGCAAAAAACGTTAACCCGATGTCACTCTTAATCATGGGACTACTGTTATAAATCATGACTAGTACTTTCGATCTGAACAATCATGCAGCAG
This sequence comes from Lethenteron reissneri, assembly GCF_015708825.2. Taxonomy (NCBI): domain Eukaryota; kingdom Metazoa; phylum Chordata; class Hyperoartia; order Petromyzontiformes; family Petromyzontidae; genus Lethenteron; species Lethenteron reissneri. The sequence continues at coordinate 2,095,677 of NC_083822.1, forward strand.
ATGCCACCCTTGATGTGTCCTTCTGTGGAAGCCCAGTGCGCTATGACCCCACTCCAAGATATGTACTCTAGAGGTTATTGTGGACAGAAGCCTCACCTTCATGCCCCATATTTCCAGGACCTTCGATTAGCACGGCTGGTTATGTACGGTGCAACATATATATATAAAGCAGATCTGTACAAAATCAAGAATCGCCCTGCTACAGAAACTTGTAGGAACGACCTGTGGGTGCCTGAGCCGATGTGCCGCGACCTGCCGCCTTCTCACCGATCTACTCTGTGGCAGAGCCACTGCACTCCGGCCTGGTCCGGGAGCTCGCACACACACTGAACTGCTTGATGCACAGTTGAAAAACGCGATGCGCATCGTAACCGGAACACTTGAGACCAACACAGATCCCCTGGCTCCCTGTTCTGGCGAACATTGTACCATTTCATCTACAAAAACATGTCAACTGCAAGGCAGTTCACACGTTTTCTTTCCAACCACCTGGCTACCTCAACATTTGTTCCTCGTCGCTGATTCGAGTCCCCGATCACGCCTTTCTGGGATTGCGCTGCTGCTGTCACCATCCTAGTATCTCACCCAGATCTGGAGGAATTGCATCATCAGAACATTAACAGGCGGATTTTGCACGTCTCCTTCGTGAATGGGAAATTAACGACACAAGCCAAAGTGGTGTGACTGTGGCCATGTAACCGAAATTGGACTGTAGATATATTCTTGGTTCTTTCGGTAAAGTCACATAGAAAATAAAAATAAAATAAAAATACAAAAATTAAGTAAAATTTAAAATTAATGCAAAAAAATAACCATGACGTTTCGATCGCAACACAAGCAGTCTTCTTTTCTCTCCGCCTGATGAAAACCGATTGTGTTGCGATCGAAAAATCGTGGTGTTTTTTGCTTTTATTTTTTTATTTTTATTAAATTGAATTTTTATTTTCTATCTACGTGACTTTTCCGAAAGAACCAAGAATATTAATTCCTGCAGGTACGAAAGTTTGAAGTCAAATGTGGACTGTGGAGTAAACCACTGTGGCCTGCGCTCCTTCAATAGAGGAGGGGCATCAACACTACACGGACTCTCTTTCCTTAATCCATCCCTTCGGGTCCAGAAGACCTCAACATTGGCATTTAGCACAGCTTGACATACGCAACAATATAATATAATAATATATGGTACCTTCACGATATGGTGTTCAAAACATTTAAAGATACATATGTATTTTTCATTTTATAATGGAATGCTGTCTTTATGTTCGTATTACTATCCTCTGTGCTGATTGATATTTGAAGCAGTCCTGCACCCCCCTTCCCCCCATTTAATCAGTCCCTATCGACCAGTGTAGTGAAGTATGGTTAAACCACCCCTGTGACTCACACAGCATGGTGAGGCCTTCGTTCAATGGTGGATTGACAATGTTGTTTGAATTTGTTGTTGTTATTTTTGTGTTATTGTTATTATGATTTTGAGTATAATTGTTATTATTCATGTCGTCATTATTGTTATTATTAAAGTTATTATTTACGTTATTATTGGTATTATTAATGTTATTGTTATTATTTTGTTATTATTCAAGTGTGGGTAAAGTTATCCAGAAAAATCTTTGCCGAGTCTCAAAGTAGTCGAGCTCTGCAATTTTTGCCACTGTTAACCCAGATTAAGAATTCCTTTCATGTAAAAAAATAACCTTTAAACTACATTTCTTTAGCAGATAACGCAGTGGGGTGATATAATTTCCCCAATCCAGCGGCTCCATTTATTTCAATATTGAAGGATTCGCAAAAAAGTCTGATGGGCGTGTGTAAGAGCGTTGAGAGATTTCCAATTGCCCTTGAAGCGTTCATACAGAGTATACACCGCTCTGGCTCGAAGCTTCCGCTTGAAAGCACACACTTTTGTTGGTTTTATGTTCTTTCTTAAAAAGTCTATAGTAATTTTTAACCCTCCCCCTCCCCGCAAGAATACTACTTTCTCGAATCGTGTTATTGGCGTCACGTCGCGAGACACGGACGTTTACATTCGGAGGAGCTCTCACATCGAGCAGTGCACTTACCCCTTGCCAGAGGACAATCAGGGGAACGCGATGCCGCAGAACTACCCCAGAAGGTCGCCTCCACAGGCCTCGTCATCAGCAGTGAGAGGACTGGGCGTGCATCAGCGATTTTTAATAGTTGATTGTAATTTAATACTACGCTAACGTGATAATGCCTTGCATTCTGCTGGTCATACTGTAACGAATTATTTGTTTACGATACATGTGCATCACTGGGTCAAGTGGTGGCACAGCGGTGATCGTACTGCGCTGTGAATCTCATTGGCCAACATCAGTGGTGGGTGATCACTGAAACGGTCACCAACTCGCCACTCACTAGCGTGGGGTGAAGTTCGATCAAACGACCTCCCCACGACCTGACTCCATGGCGTTCGGAGGCCTTTTGTCCTGCAGTGGATTGATGAAGGGCTGTAACTTACCGTTACGTCTAGACCAACGGAGAGAATGAGACGGAACAAAAGGTGTACAGAACTAGGTGGTAAAAAAAACTATTTCGAAAAAAGTATACATTTTTGAATCCCATTGCGACCCTGGAATCATGACAGGGTGGTGTGCTGGGTAAATAGCTGTGTTCCTGCTAGAGGCATGCAGCCGTATATATGTTGAACTTCTTTCGCACAGTACGTAGCCAACAGTGCCCATCGGAGGTGCTTTTTTTTGCCTGCGTCACTGGTGGTGACTGTCAACTCGCGAGAACTTGGAAACCGTGTTTAATCATCGGTGGCTGTCCAGATATCCTGCTCAGGATGTCAGCGGTGCTGGGCTGTGCCGGGCAGTGTCGCCGGCTTAGCACTCTGACAGCATTCACCCGGCCACCTCTGGTTTGACGAAAGGTAGTCGTCAAGTCATCGTGTGTGCAATGTGACAGTGTTTATATGCGTAGATTTTTTTTCTTCTTCCAGTTGGATTGTTTACAATGTTATTTGGTCACCAAATGGGGGTGCCTGCAAACTTGACAGCCACTGGGCCCAATTCACACATTTCACGTAATCTCTTTGGCACTAATACGTTTTACACAGACAACACTTTTATTGGAAATTGTTTTAGCTGATAATGATAGGGGATATATTGCATATCATATATATAGTAGCTTTTTTGTTCTACATTCCATCACTTTTTGGCAAAAATTAAGGCGTTTTGTAGAGAAAAAATAAACCCATCTCCATTCCCCATTGTTTCCATTCATACATTGGGCAGTCAAAGTGCCAATTCCACCACTGCTAATTCCACAGCAGTGAAACGGCCTAGAGTGGACCTGGCGAGGATGTAGCCAACGATGATGAAACGCTCCCACTGATGAATGGTATCTCAGTGTCATTCAGGCTTCTGTTGACAAACAATATATGCAACCCTTCACTGCACGACCCACTTACGGGGGGATCTCTTACTCCCTCTTAACAACCACTGCTCTACTTATGTAGAAGGAGGAGGGTTGGATATTAGAGTTTCCAGGAATTAGGCATGTAACAATTGCTATTTTTATTTATATGGGACCCTTTTACCACTATCAAACTTATGAAACAATAATAATAATAGGTTTTGTCTTTGTGCTGTTCACCTTTTGGCGTTCTCTGGTCTGACACTCGTGATACAAGGCCATAAAGAAGGCTGTCTCTGGTGTAGACCAATCAGTTTTAAAGACAATGCATATATTATTATCAGAGCATGTTTGCTTGCATGTTTTGTCACAAGTACTTGTGGTTAATGCAGACTTGATGCCTTGCAAAAGGTATACATTTGGTGTTTGAACAGCTTAACACCTGTTTTATTGCCAGAAAGGGTATGTTTCCTTATTTTTATTCTCATGCTCGTTTACCCAGGAATGCCTAGCTGAGTCTCATGACTAATGTTCAGAGATTTTTTTTTATTTGTATCGATGATGCTGGATGTATTTACCAGCGAAACATGTGGATTTACTCTCCCATACACCGGTGGGCTGAAGAAGTAACTAATTGTCACTTTTTGTTTACTTGACAAACCTTACTAATTGGCTGTATTGGATGGTGGCGGGTTTAACGACACACATATTTACGCGATCTAACCAAAAAAAGACCCCTTTATTATGAATAATATTGGTCGCGAAAGCCTACGTGTTCAAGATAGCTGACACCTGCCCCTTGGCATCCAGTCATCTCATTGGACTCCTTCAGTGCCCAAGTAGGTCACAGTGCTAACTCCTGGGGTGGTGGTAATTGGAAGCCATTGGCCAGATCAGCTCAATGATAATGGCAGGAGTCGACTGTATTTCGTGTGTATCCCCTGGGCTCCTAATTACCAACGCACTTTTTGTTGACTGGCGCAGTAAAAAAAGAGGTGGGTGGGTGCAAGCCTGGTCCAGGCGAAAGCGTCTGCTGGATTGCGTGTCAGCTGGATGGTTGAATGTGAGCTCGTGTCATAGACGCCAGGACATACGATGGAGCTGATCTTTTTCTGAGCCATCATGGGGTAACCATCTGCATAATGCATCAGCCAATCCTTTGCACGTGTAGGCAGTGAGATATAGAAATGTAATGAATCATCTCTTTTTAATGCATCAATTAATGCACTTAACGATCATAACCCTGCAGACATTGCAAAAATTACAGCTTCTAAAGGCACCACAATGGCAACAAAGCATTAATTATTGAAATGAATCGTGACCCTGAATCATGCGAATTCATCGAGAAATTAAGGAGATGAATGTTTACATCCCCAGTGAGAAGCATGGAAATTACATGAACCACTTTGGAAGAGTATAGGGAGTTACTTTAGTGGTAAGAAATGAGCGTTTGCAGCAGAAGTAATGCCAAATGTCCATGTTTCTGTACGAGTCGGAGCTGGACCTTACCAAAGCAACTGTAGAATAAGCTTCCGGCCTTTGAATATAGGTACATGAGCAGGTTTCTGGGGATTTCTTCGCAGCATAGAGTAAGCAATGTGGATGTTTGTAATTTATTTAGCGAATGCTTTTGCACGTGACTTTTACACAGAGCACCAGATAAACAAGAAAAATAAATACATATGTAATCAATGTTACATGTGAGTGGACGTTAGCCCCGCGTAGCCACAGAGCCATGTGACAGCCTCCTCCTCCAGCATATACAGAGCAACAACCAGTCTTGCCTGGACGCCCTGACGGACTTGACAGCCAGAGACGATGGTGCGATGTCCCATAGATGTTCAGAAGCAGCACAAACACCCTAATCTGGTCACACCGGAAGCGGTTCAATTGAACTTACTGGTGCCTTGGGAGGTCGAAGCAAGGCATCTGATGAGGTCCTTGTTCAGCACATCCATTATTTAGAATAGACGATAAGAAACAAGCATGAAAGGGAGAGGCGGTTGCGATGGGATTGGCGTTCGTGCAGGATGGAGAAGAGCAGGCAAGCAAAACAAGCGGAGTGCAGTGATATCCAGAGGCCAGCACCCATTCACACGGGGGGGGGGGGCACTGTCAGAATAGATATTGGAGGTCAGATGCAAGGGCTGAAGGATCTATAAAAGGGAAGGAGGCGATGGTTACGTGTGACAAACATCGGCTGCATTCGCCATGGTGACCTTTTGACCTAGCTGTTAAATGTGGAATGTTACAAGAAGGATGCAGTACGAATGATATGAGATGCATGGATTTGTGTGTGCCTCATTCTTCCTGTTATCCATGCCTCGAAATCGATGTGCAGAAAATTATATTCGATTCTTATTATCATCAGCGTTCGCAGGAAGAGTCGCCTGGAAGTGACAGCAAAATTCAACATATTCCACATGGAGATTCACCGTTAACTGCGTGAACAGAAGGAGTAACGTACACAGATAAAACACGGAAAATAGAATTTGCTAATAGCACTCCCCATGTACACACATTAGGTTAACTGAGCGGAGTTTAACCCTACATATGTGCATTGCCTTCGTGTTGTAAATTTACGAGTGAGCCCACACAACATCGCTTGTTTAAAACCATCACAGAGAGAGTGAAGGAAGGTGATGACATCGTTGTACCTGCCTGGCCTTATGCAGGAGGTTCACCGAGAGAGCTGTAAATGGTCTTGGGAATGTGAGGGGACCCTCTGAATCGGCAGGATTCAAATGTTTAATGCATCATCATCATCAGCAACTATGATCAATCCACTGCTTGATGAAGGTGTCCTCAAGCCGCCACCATCTCTCATGGCCTTGTGATGTAGCAAAGACAAACATCCCCCATTTAGCCTTAACAGACTTTTAGGGCAAGTGCTGTTCATGAGTAGCACCTATGAAAGCCGGCACGGCAAACGAGGGGGTAGGTGGCCAGCACCACGCCTGACAGCTTTTTTCTCCCCAGTAGCGCAGTCAGCTAACTGCTGCACTGCCGTGATGTAGCAATCCACCTAGCACTGGCACACGAGTTGATTCCTTCACTCCATCTCTCCAGTAGATGCCTCTTGGCTTCATTCCGCTGGCCGCCACTCGGTCATCATTATCGACCAGCAGCCACCGTCGCTTCTGGCCATGACACGTTCTGCTCAAGGCCCCTGACTTTTTTTAAAAGACAGCAGTATGTAAATACCCTGCGTGTGTTCCGTAGTCCATTTCTCGCACGCGTCTTCATGTGATTCGAGTTTTTCGTTACATCTACTTGGCTAATTTCCATTATTTATGATGCATGCGTATGGTGCGACATAAATTCGACATAAAAAATGTCGTAGCGGGCAGTGAGCATTCACTAATCGTGTTTTGCTTGAGACACATTGCTTATGTGGTCAGATGTTAACTCCCACGCCTTGTATGCAGGAGGTCGTTAGTTCGATCCCGACCCTGACGCCTGTATATTTGCGTGTTCTCTCTCTCTCTCTGTGGTTGCGTTAATTTTTCTCCGGGTCCTCTGGTTTTTCCCTCCAAATTTTGAAACGTGTTTAGAGTATTTGACTGCTATAAATTTCCACGTGACAAGCCACTTCGTTGAGCTATCTTTTGTGGCCAGGTCGCTTCTGAAAAATAGCTGTATAGCTCAGTGCGCCTTAACTGGTACATTTTTTTATACTTTGTATGTTGCTTGTATGTTGCGTTGTAAAATCCAGCTATTCCAAATGCACTCTAACCTGCTCTCCCCCACCTTTTGATTACATAATTTAGACACTTTAATTGGCTCTCTGTGGTATATACTCTGCTGTGTTTTCCAGTTGTGTTCTCCATAGTTGTCTCACAATTGTGAAGCAAAATTGTTGTTACATGCCTTTTGTTGAGCTCATATTTATTCTGACTCCAACTTTGGAGGAGTTAATATACTCACGCCAGCAGTTAAAGTACAGATTGTCTGAAGTGTAGTGAGTTTCCCTATTCTGTAGTCGGCAGGTCCAGCAGTTGGCCAATTGCGAGTGATGAAGTCTGTTGTAATTAATGGTACTGTAAATGTAAATAGACAATTGGAAAGCATAGACCTTCCCAGTGGGTGCATCACGCATTCCCGCAGGTGAAATTCAGGCCACATATTATTATTAATGTCATTACTAAACAGTTGCTGACCATAGGCGTGGAATAGCTCAATACGCTAAGTGGCTAGTACCTCCGATTGCAGTGACCTGCAGTGTGGTGAGTGGGTGAGTGTTGTAATCTGCAGTGTAGTGAGTGAGTGGGTGAGTGTTGTTGTGACCTGCAGTGGTGAGTGGGTGAGTGTTGTTGTGACCTGCAGTGTGGTGAGTGAGTGGGTGAGTGTTGTTGTGACCTGCAGTGGTGAGTGGGTGAGTGTTGTTGTGATCTGCAGTGTAGTGAGTGAGTGGGTGAGTGTTGTTGTGACCTGCAGTGAGTGAGTGGGTGAGTGTTGTTGTGACCTGCAGTGTGGTGAGTGAGTGAGTGTTGTTGTGATTTGCAGTGTAGTGAGTGAGTGGGTGAGTGTTGTTGTGACCTGCAGTGTGGTGAGTGAGTGGGTGAGCGTTGTTGTGACCTGCAGTGTGGTGAGTGAGTGGGTGAGTGTTGTTGTGACCTGCAGTGGTGAGTGGGTGAGTGTTGTGATCTGCAATGTAGTGAGTGAGTGGGTGAGTGTTGTTGTGACCTGCAGTGGTGAGTGGGTGAGTGTTGTTGTGATCTGCAGTGTAGTGAGTGCATGGGTGGGTGTTGATGTGGTGAGTGGGTGAGTGTTGTTATGACCTGCAGTGAGTGAGTGCGTTAGTGTTGTTGTGATCTGCAGTGTGGTGAGTTCGTGGGTGAGTGTTGTTGTGACCTGCAGTGCAGTGGTTGTATACACTAATAATAAGACAAATTGACTGAGTCCTCAACATGGTTGAAGGAGTCAATGAGTGAAGTTTACCTGAACAGTGACCATTGCAGTGGCGGTAGAAGAGTGATATGGAGAAACAAATGACCACGTTATGTCAGAGGTGCACTGATTCGTCAGCGGAATAGAGCATTGCCCAGCATGCATTTTTTTCCAGGTCCTCCGGTTTCCTTCCACTTGCATAATAAACACACTTATAGTTAATTGGCTGAAAACGTCTTAAAATAAAAACGGAATACAGCACGACCCTCGTGACAAAACAATCCCATGACTCAGTCTTCCTGCTGGATAAGTAATTGCTAATTATTACGTACTCACTCGGCACATGAGCCATTAGTATTTTTTCTCTATGAGTGCAGCATATTGTACGCGCACACACAGCGAAATCGCGTTTGTAGGTACAACAGTTTGTACAACAGGGAAAAGACCCAGGTGTGAATGTATCCATTATTAATCGCAAAACCACATCTTTCGTAATGCATATTCATTACAACGTGTCTTATTTTTTTACAGTTGCTCTTTGACTTTTTAAAAAAGGTTAGATCTTGCTCTGATTTGTTTTTTTTACATTTCTCTCCAAGGATGCACAATTCACTGATACCACTGAGTAAACTAAACTTATTAATTTTTTTATTTAAAGCTTTCGTGACTGCAGGGATTTATATTCTTGGTTCTTTCGGTAAAGTCACGTAGAAGGGAATAATAAATAATGTTATATATTTTTATTATTTTATTATTTCCCTTTTACGTGACTTTGCCGAAAGAACCAAGAATATACACCTATTTAGTTTTACTTTACTAGGTAAGGCCCACTAAGATGTATAGCTTTTTTTCAGAAGCGACATGGCCACAAATGATAGCTCAACGATGTGGCTCATCATCATGAGGACATTTATAGCAGCCAAATGCTGTAAACGCATGTTTCTTATTGTGGAGGGAAACCCCGAAGGATCTGGAGAAAATCCATGTGACCACGGGAAAGAGAACACGCAAACTCCGAATATACAGGCATCAGGGTTGGGATTTAACCAACGTCCTCCTGTATACCAGCAGAGGTAGTTAACATCTCGCCACCGCAGCGTACCAAAACACAAACAAATGTGTTTTCGTGCCGCCAGACCACCAAGGAAGGCCTCTCTCACTCAGAACGCACAGGGGAGAACTTTCCAAAACTGTTCACTGCCATTATATTCGTAGCCCGAGGCAATGTTAGTTTTTCAAAAGCAGCTCTTTGTCGATTTAGAGTGCATCGACTTTATATTTTTTACACAACCATTGAAGAGGAAACTCAAATTTAATTCCTAAGCCAATCCTTTAATTGTGAGATACGCAGTACTTTCTACACTGCTTTGTTCACATTTTTAAATAAATCCCAAATTGGTTTTCTGCTCCAACGAGCATCAAGGTGGTCGGTGCCCATATCCTGTTCACAGCCCTGAGCCAAAGGTGGAAATTCCACGATTCTATGGTGGGGGCCAGGGCAATCACTGACGACTTCACCACAGAGCGATACATATTTGATCGACCCCGGGGGGATGATGGCCTGCGTCAACTCCCCCTACCAATGATTAGAAGTCACAACCTTTTCGAATACGAGCCACTCGCTCAACCACACCTGCACACATTCACACACGCACATCTGCACATACACACCCGCGCGGTCGCCAGGGACCCGCCTTGCATAGCGGTGTTGGCCACCTCACATTGGGTGATGACAGAGCAATAACAGGTGGGGTTATGGCAGTCATTGTAACAACCAAAGGTAATGTATTACAGGAAATATACAGCAGGCGTCAGGGTCGGATCTCTTCTCCGCAGGATCCCTCTTTTATACACATAAAGTCCTTGTCACAAATTAACCACAATACCTCACTGATTTCATCAAGGAGCATAAACCATTACCCAAACTCTGGTCATCCTCGGAGCAGCAGGTTTTGGTTAGGCATCGAACAAAGACGGTAACTGCATCGCGCGGTTTCGGATGCTCTTCTGCAGCAGTCGGGAACGCTCTTCCATCCGATATTAGGACGCCACTGAAACTATGCTTTTTAAATAATCTAGATTGACAACTAATTTCTTTAGAACTGCTTTTTTTGTTTAGTTTGTTGTCCTTTCCCCTGCGCACCTCTCAATCACTCGGTTGGCTACGTACGGTGCAAAAGAAGTCAGCATACATACGTACAAATCCGTGCCCTTTCTCCTCGACCCATTATTCCCTCCTCGCCCTCCATTTTTATTGTAGCGGGTTCTTCTTTACATGTCTGTCTATTTAATTTAACCTCGTGTCTTTTAAACTATTTAACCCCGTTCTTAAAGTCACACTTTTAATTAACTACTTTTTTATCGCCTGTAAAAAAACACTACGAGACACCCTGGCTTGAAGGGCGCTCTATGAAAAATAAATCGTAATTGTTATTATTAATTATTGCAGGAGGATCGGCACCAACGTCATTAAATAATGAGGCGAGCAAGAGTGGCGTGGAGTGCTTTTGTAAAATTTTATTTGATGATCAAAATGAACGTAACAATGTTTCCTCTATGAACAAAGCTGTCAATCGGTGCACTGACACAAACACGTGGAGCTTGCTGCAAGGCAGCATGGGTGGGGGATGAATGCTGAGAATTACAACCGCAGACAGAAAGGGGGACTCACTTTGATCAAAAACGAAATGAAAAAATTCGTAACATCGTATTTAATGTTATGGACATTAAGTGGGCTTTGGCAGGACACATCGGTAGAATTCTAATAAAACATAATAAATTCGCTATTAGATCTCTTTTACCAGTGGCAAAATATAGTAGTAGGTTTTTACCCTTTTAAACTGGTACAAAACTGACACCTTTATTCAAGGCATCATGTTTGCCAGATGACACCAGAAGGCGTACAACTCAAACACTGCAATATCAGAGTATTGAGAGCCTTCTGGTGTCATCTGGTCTAACACCAATGGGGACTAGGCTCTAAAGAAAGCCGTCTCGGGTGTGGACCAATCAACTTCAAGGACAGTGCATATTATTATCATTATCAGAGTTGCTTCTTTTTGATTGCTTTTTTGACTACTTGTGTTGTGGTTATGGCAAACATGATGCCTTGAATAAAGGTGTCAGTTTTGTACCAGTTTAAAAGGGTAACAACCTACTACTATAATCAATTCGGTTTTCCACAGCACAGTTCGCACAAGGCCTAAAAACGCTTTACATTAAGCTTGTTAAGATATTGGACGCTACGGTGGTGAAATGTTGACTCCCTCGCTTGGTATGCAGGAGGTCGTGGGTTCAAACCCGACCCTGACGCCTGCTGTATATTTGGACTTTGCATGTCTCTCTCTTTCTTCCCAGTGGTCGTGTGGATTTTTCTCCGGGTCCTCATGTTTTCCATCCACAATTAGGCATGTGTTAAAACGTATTTGGATGCTATAAATTTCCACATAAGTCACTTCTTCTTGGTTTTTTCGGTAAAGTCACGTAGAAGGGAAGTAATAAAAGAATAAAAATAAAATATAATAAAATAATTCTCACGACGTTTCGGCCACAACACAAGCAGCCGTCCTCAGGTGAAGACCAGGTCTGTCGAGGCGACAGCGTCTAAATGAAACACCACCACGCTTGGAGCGTCTATTTAAGCTGGTTTGGAAAGGGGGGAAAAATGCGCCTTGACAAAATAATCTGCATATCAAGAGCAATTTAGCATATTTATGGGAAATGCAGGAATGCGACTAGTGCTACTTGTGAAATGCGTAGGAGGTGGGCGGGGGGTTTTCAAAGTCATATTATGCCCATGCATTATGCAGGATTAGCAGCATCAAAGGGAGGGGGTAGGGGTAGCATTCATAAAGGGAAAGAATGTTAATAGTATGTAGCTGCAGTATCTAAACAACCACGTAAAAAGCTAAAGTATAAATTACATAGTATCATCAGTAAGCTAAACATACTCTCAATAAGCTGAGCTACTAATCGTAAGTAATACATTACAATTCTAGGTCGCAAAAAATATAATATGCTTCCAGCTAAACTTTTTAAACTTTTTCCTTACATCACACTGGTCTATCCCGTGCTATAAGCTGCCATAGACAAACCCAACATTAAATTGTATACTGTATTACTATACACTACCCTATGTCTTAGAATAATACATAGTGTAATATTACACTATGTATTATTCTACCCACCCAACTGTATACCACACTGCTGTATATTCACTATACAATTACGATACTATATATTACCTTATACATTGTATTAAACATTACACTTTAACACTATTTATTATTTTACAATATGTTATACACTATACCATTGACCGTCGCGTGAAAGGTACTAAGAGGAAGCAACGAAATATGTCAATTGGAGAGTGGTGATAGGAAGCTAGCAGCGGAGCAAAGAATCCATTCCCTGCGGAGAATACAAGATATATAGTCCATGTCAGTGAGTGGAACGCGGTCTGAAAGTCACTGTAAACGTGGACACAATCAGTTAAGATCCGGAATGCTTTATTACGTCCTTCCAATGATTGCTAAGCTGGAATCGAGAAGTTGGATTCTGGCTTAGCAATCATTGGAAGGAAGTAATAAACCATTTCGGATCTTAACTGATTGTGTCCACGTTTACGGTGACTTTCAGACCGCGTTCCGGAATCGAGAAGATGGATTCCGGCTTAGCAATCATTGGAAGGAAGTAATAAACCATTTCGGATCTTAACTGATTGTGTCCACGTTTACGGTGACTTTCAGACCGCGTTCCACTCACTGACATGGACTATATATCTTGTATTCTCCGCAGAGAATGGATTCTTTGCTCCGCTGCTAGCTTCCTACCACCACTCTCCCATTGACATATTTCGTTCCTCTTAGTACCTTTCACGCGACGGTCAATGGTATAGTGTATAACATGTTGTAAAATAATAAATAGTATTAAAGTGTAATGTTTAATACAATGTATAAGGTAATACATAGTATCGTAATTGTATAGTGAATATACAGCAGTGTGGTATACAGTTGGGTGGGTAGAATAATACATAGTGTAATATTACACTGTGTATTATTCTAAGACATAGGGTAGTGTATAGTAATACAGTATACAATTTAATGTTGGGTTTGTCTATGGCAGCATATAGTACGGGATATACCCGTGTGATGTAAGGAAAAAGTTTAAAAAGTTTAGCTGGAAGCATATTATATTTTTTGTGACCTAGAATTGTAATGTATTACTTACCGTTAGTAGCTCAGCTTATTGAGAGTATATTTAGCATACTGATGATACTATGTAGTTTATACTTTAGCTTTTTACGTGGTTGTTTAGTTACTGCAGCTACATACTATTAACATTCCTTCCCTTTATTAATGCTACCCCTATCTTTAAAACCCCCTGCCCACCTCCTACGCATTTCACAAGTAGCACTAGTCGCATTCCTGCATTTCCCATAAATATGCTAAATTGCTCTTGATATGCAGATTATTTTGTCAAGGCGCATTTTTCCCCCCTTTCCAAACCAGCTTAAATAGACGCTCCAAGCGTGGTGGTGTTTCATTTAGACGCTGTCGCCTCGACAGACCTGGTCTTCACCTGAGGACGGCTGCTTGTGTTGTGGCCGAAACGTCGTGAGTATTATTTTATTATGTTTTATTTTTATCATTTCATTACTTCTACGTGACTTTACCGAAAGAACCAAGAAGATGAATCCCTGCAGTCACGAAAGCTTTAAATCGAAATATAAGTCACTTCGTTGAGTTATCATTTGTGGCCAGGTCGCTTCTGAAAAAGCACTATATAGCTCAGTGGGCCTTACCTTGTAAAGTAAAAAAAAGTCTCAGTTTTTTTGTTTCATTTTAGTCCAGAAAGCCTGTAATTAAAACAGGTGAGTTTTAAGATGCGATTTAAAAAGCGTAACAGACTCAGACTCCTCTAATGGACCAATTGCGGAGCCATGCTGCAGATAGCTCCATCTTCTCCCATAGAACACAGTCTGGTCTTTCGGAAAATGATTTTAGACTAGAATGGGCAGATCTAATTTTTCGCAGTGGAATATAAAACGTGAGCAAATTGGCGAGATATTTAGGGAGCCAACTCATTCGAAGCCTTCAACGTGAGAATAATAATCTTAAAGTCGATTCTGTTACTTTACAGGGAGACAGTGCAGGGACGAATGATATAGATTTGGTTACAACCCAGGCAGCTGACTTTTGAATATAGTGCTGTCTTTATAGATTTTTTTTAGAAACGACAGCAAGTAAGGCATTGCAGTAACCAAACCTTGATGAAATGAAGGCATCCATCAGCTGCACAGCACCAGGAAGGGACAGCGTCTGTCTGTGGTCGATGGCTGGCTGACGAGACTGCTGTCGGAATGGCAGCCAAAGGAGAGAAACACACCCAGGGAGGTGACTGCCATGAGATCGGCTCATGTGCAAGACTTAAATGCGTTATTGAACTACGAGACCATGAGGCCTTTATCTAGCAGCGGATAAACCAGGGCTGGTGATAACGATGGTGACGACAGTGATTATGATGATTCCTATGCTGTTACTAAATTTCCCCTGCATAGTACATTACGTTCTTGCATGCCCAGCTTTGCTAAGATACAACTTTAATGTGAACAGCACAAAACAATTCGGCACAGTGGACTTATCTGTGCATCCACAGAAGGTGTCGAGCCAAAGGCCCCATTAGCATATGCATTGGCCTTATGGAGGACAATCTGGGTGCATTTGAATTCCATTAGCGACTTTTTCACATTCTCTGAAAACTGTAGATTGTGAAGATGGAAATCTACTCTGAATCAGCAGGAATGAATTTCCAAATGTCAAGAGTGGTTAGCAGTCATTGTGTTACACCTTGCTGTAGAAAATAAATAAATTACGGTAATCCAATATTCAGAGCCTGCCTTGAGGGTTTTTTTTACCGTAGGCAACATAAATTATGGAGCCCTCACTCTCAACAGTTTTTTGGTGAGCAGGTTGGATTACACTGTGGAATATTTTTTTGTTTGTTTCTGGGTAGTAAGTGTTATTTCGTAATTGCTTATGCCTAAAAAGTATAGGAAATTGCTATTATTCCCCACAAACTTTGCTTTTGTGACCAGGATGGTGATATTTAGAAATTTACCTATTTTCCAGAACATACCAGATAGATTCAGTGCAGAGTAAACTTGGAGCAACTTATAGAACATTCTAGAACTTTCCAGTAATATAAATAGTAGTATAAATACAGGGGCCTTAAGCCCACCAGTTGAGTTTAGTTCTAGCTGCCTAAGTGGATACATATCTGCATTATTCTGAGATGGCATCAAGAGGTTGCAAGCATCCAGCAGACGCATTTTGCTATGTCTGCGGCCAATTGATCAAGACAAGAGCGAAAATGTACTCTGTGGAGGCATCTGCTAAGATGTGTGAGGCCTGCAAGGCATATTTCGGCATGCCTGTCGGAGATCAAGACAAACCCTGGGCTCCTCATTTCACCTGCGAGCAATGCAAAAAAACTCTGGAAGGTAAGATGGACAATTGTTGCTTGGAATTTTATGTTATCAAATTTTATGAAAACATTTTAATTGTATAAGTTTTTAATTTTAAAATGTTTTACAATTTTGAGTGTTATTGAAAACATATATCATATATGAAAAAATGTTGCGAAAATCTCTTACACATTAGTCATGGGTGAAATACATTTATTTTTGTAGGATGGTATAGAGGAGAAAAGAGTGCCATGAAGTTCGCTATCCCAAGAATTTGACGGGAACCCACTGACCACTCAAGCAACTGCTACTTCTGCATGGTGAACCCTTTCAAACGTCGGACTGGCAAGAATGCACCTACTATCACGTATCCATCGCCCCGGTGCCACACTGCCATGGTCTCCCCGTACCCACTCCTCCGGAGAGAGAGCAGTCGTCTTTAGAAGAGAGCAGCAAGTCAGAGAGCGAGGAAGGCGTTCTAGATCCAGATGACCATTTCAGAGGTGGAGCTGAGGAGAGAAATCCATACTACCCCAACCAAAAAGACCTCAACGACTTGATCAGAGATCTTGGTCTCACCAAGTCCAATGCCGAGCTTTTGACGTCTAGGCTCAAGCAGTGGAACTTGTTGGATGAAAGTGTGTAAGTTGCAGATCAGAGAAAGCGTCACCAACCTTTTTGCAGCTTCTTCACCCGTCAAGATGGGCTCTGCTTCTGCCACAATGTGACCAGTCTGTTCGAGACAATCGGAATCGCCTGTAACCAGAATAAGTGGCGCCTATTCATTGACAGCTCATCCAGGAGCCTCAAAGCCGTGCTGCTCCATAATGGTAACAAGTACCTGTCTCTTCCCCAGGCTCACTCGGTGCACCTCAAAGAGGATTACAACAGCATCAAGACCTTGCTGGATGCCTTGAAGTATGATGGGTATGGCTGGGAGAACATCGGAGACTTCAAAATTGTGGCATTCCTGATTGGTCTCCAAGGCGTTTTTAGCAAGTTTCCCTGCTATCTTTGCCTTTGGGACAGCTGGGACACCAAGGCGCACTACCATAGTCGGGAGTGGCCACAGCGGACCGAGTTCCCTGTGGGGAGGAACAATGTCAAGTGGGAGTCACTGGTGGACCCCCGGAAGGTGCTGATGCCACCACTGCACGTAAAATTGGGCCTCATGAAACAATTTGTCAGAGGTGTCGATAAGAAGTCGGCAGCCTTCAAGTACCTTCAAGACTTTTTCCCTAAGCTGTCTGAGGCAAAGGTCAAAGCCGGTGTCTTCATCAGACCAGAGATAAAGAAGATCCTGGAGTGGGTGTTTGGGTAAAGAGAGACAGAGGCCTCGCATTGATTACTTTCTGTGAAAGCGATCAAATCAGTCGAATGAAGCACAGCAACTGGACGCAAACCATAGTTTGCAGTGCATCAGTACCACTGTCATGGAGGACGTAAACTCAAGCACCGAAATAACAACTGAGGTGGAACCAACAACAGAAGTGGAACTCACCCAGCCTCCCAGACCTGCAGTCGAGAGGAGACTACCAGGGCACAGACAGTATGTGAAGCGGCATGGCGCCAGTGACAAGAAGTTGTGGGAAACAGTGAATACTGACCTTACCTTGACCCTCGAGAAACTTCGAGGCACAGTGGAGAAGAAGTTGGAGAGGATGGGGGACATCATCTATGAGTACGGGGCAGAAAGCTTTGGAGTGCAAAAGGCAAAAGGCGGGAGAAAGGTTCCAACCCCACCAGTTTCCAGGAGGCAACAAGAAATCAAGCGCCTCGTTCAAGAAAGGAGACAGCTTAAGAAACAGTAGAAGAAGGCCTCGGAAGTGGAAAAGGAGGGCATAGAGGCACTTCAGGCTGACATCAAAACCCGGTTGGCATCCCTCCGTAGAGCAGAGAACCTACGGAAACGCAGAAGGAAGAAAGAACAAACTAGAACTCGATTCTATAAAGATCCCTTCAAGTTCCTTAAAAGTCTCTTCATGAAGGAAAAAAGTGGAGCTCTAAAAACAACAAAGAAAGACCTAGAGGAGCACCTGAGAACAACAAACTTTGACTCAAAGCGACATGAACATCTGTCCCACCCATTGAACCCCCGGAAAATCATATTGAGACCAGCCCTCCGACATGGAAAGAGGTGGAAAACACAGTTCGACGGGCAAGAGCAGCATCAGCCCCGGGGCCAAATGGAGTCCCGTACAAAGTGTATAAGAACGCACCAGACCTCCTGAGGTTCCTCTGGAGGCTTATGAGAACAGCTTGGCAAAAGAAGATAATACCCAAAGTGTGGCGTAGGGCAGGCGGGGTCCTGATCCCTAAGGAGAAGGATGCAGTGAACATCAGCCAATTCTGCCCAATCTCCTTACTGAATGTCGAGGGTAAAATCTTCTTTAGGGTCATTGCCCAGAGGATGGCCGAGTACCTGCAAAAGAATGCATACGTTGATACATCTGTACAGAAGGCAGGAATATCAGGGTTCTCTGGCTGCTTGGAACATTCCAGCATGATCTGGCACCAGATCCAAATGGCCAAGGTGGAGAAAAAGGACCTCCATGTAGTCTTCCTCGACCTCGCCAATGCATTTGGCTCTGTGCCTTATGAACTCCTGTGGTCTGCCTTCAGATTTTTCCACATACCGGACACCATCACAACCCTGGTGAAGTCGTACTTCCAGGATCTGCAGTTCTGCTTCACCACCTCAGAGTTCACCACCTCATGGCAGTGCCTGAATGTAGGTATAATGGCGGGATGCACCATTTCTCCGTTGGCATTCATAATGGCAATGGAGGTTATCATCAGATCCTCAAAATGGGTTGCTGGTGGACAGCGAGTCGACTCTGGTTTCCGCCTCCCTCCACTCAGAGCCTACATGGACGACATTACAACATTGACCACCACTGTCCCATGCACCAGGAGACTGCTCAGAAAACTCCAGGAGAACATCAGCTGGGCCCGTATGAAGATTAAACCATCCAAGTCACGCAGCATCTCGATTGTGAAGGGAGTACTCTCTGACCTAAAATTCTTCATCGGAGATGACTAAATCCCAACAGTGTCTGAGCAGCCGGTAAAAAGCCTTGGAAGGTGGTATGATGCAAGCCTGAAGGACAAAGACCAGGTGCAACAGCTGCGCAAAGACATCAGTAGTAGCCTACAGTCCATCGACAACACCCAGCTACCTGGAAAGTTAAAGGCCTGGTGTCTGCAGTTTGGTCTCCTACCACGGGTGTTGTGGCCCCTAGCAGTGTATGAAGTTCCAATCTCAACAGTGGAGAAGATGGAAAGAGGAGTCACAGGCTACTTAAAGAAGTGGCTCGGAGTTCCACGATGCCTTACCACCATAGGCCTCTATGGAGATGGTGTCCTCAAGCTGCCCCTCACCAGTCTAACAGAGGAATTCAAGTGTGCAAAAACCAGGCTCCAGATGACACTGAATGAATCTCGAGACCCAGTGGTGAGCAACAACGCGCCGACCTTGGCAACTGGGCGCAAGTGGAGGCCAGGAAAAGCAGTCCAGGAGGCAACAGCAGCCCTCAGACATGCTGACATTGTGGGTCATGTTCAGCAAGGGAGAGGAGGCCTTGGGCTAACTAGCCGTGCTGCTTGGAGTAAGGCCACAGTACCAGAGCGGCGGAAGATGGTAGTGCAGGAAGTACGCCATCAGGAGGAGGCTGCAAGGTGGGCCAAGGCAGTCTTTCTTGCCAAACAGGGACAGTGGACTCGATGGGACAGTGTGGAGAAGAGGCAGATCAGCTGGAAGGATATGTGGGCCATGGAAGCGAGGCGGTTGAGCTTTTCCATCAGAGCAACATATGACGTCCTTCCAACACCAGTTAATCTTCACCAATGGTATGGTGAAGATCCGGACTGTGCCCTCTGTTCCATGCCAGCCAACCTCAGGCACATTCTCACAGGGTGTAAAACAAGCCTCACCCAAGGACGCTACACTTGGCGTCACAACCAAGTCCTTAAAAACCTTGCGTCCGCCCTGGAGGACAAGCGAGTTGCCACCAACTCTCTACCAACATCTACAACCAGACTGCTTAGAGACCTGGGAATTAAGGGACAGAGCCAGCGTTCGGCAATCAGAGCTGTATCGGAGGCGGCAGAAGGCAGCAGTCAGTGGCTCTGGATGAAGAGGAAAGACCCCAGCTGGGCCCCGAAGTGAGAGGGCCAGGAGGTATGCGGTCAACAATGCTTGACTCAGGGAGGAGGACGCCCCTGCCATGCATAGTCCCATGGGATGTTGGCTATCAACAACAAGGCAACTCCTATGACTAATTGGGAATGGGACGCAAGCGTAGGATTGATCTCCCTGTCGCTGGCCGCCTTTGGGGAGGGTGTATAGTATGAAAGGCCGAAACACCCTAGGAACCAAAGGTACACTACTGACGATGCGCTCCCCAAATTTCACCAGGCTCGCTGTTCATGAACTCTTGGAAGTGCTTGCACAAAGGATAGTAACATCTCATCCTGTGTTCTTGGAATCCGAACTAGTTAGGAGAAAGTGGCTTGGAACAGCTTTGTCGCAGTGGCTCGTGGCTTCCTGGGCAATCACAAGGTCAAAAACTTGATAAGGTCAAAAACTTGACAAATTCAAGGAGAACATGGGAGCGTACTCGGAGGAGCAAGGCGAGCGCTTCTACCAGGATATACTGTACTTTGAACGCCGCTACCAAGGACAGTATAACGAGAACATGATGGGAGACAACATTTGGGGGCTGATTCGTGAAAGTTATTTACAGCATAATCGTCAATCTAAAAAAACTACTCACTTCTAAATCTTTTGTAGTAATTTTGTATTAATATAGTATATTACATGTACATTTTGATTCATACGCTGTTTTTTTCTGACTTTATGTGAACGAAAGGATACTAATTCGCCCGTTTTCTCATTGAAAATAGGTACATTTCAAAATATCACTGTCCTGGTCACAAAAGCAAAGTTTGTGGGGAATAATAGCCATTTTCTATACTTTTTAGGTATAAGCAATTACGAAATAACACTTACTACCAAGGAACAAAAATCGTGTTACATAGTGTTATTTTCTTTTTGTATTGTCACAGTAAACACCTTTTTTTTCTTCTCCACATTTCGGTTGAGAAATGAAATAGGTGAGGCACCACAGTGATGAAATATTAACTACCTCGCCTGGTATACAGGACATTGTGGGTTCGATCCCAACCCTGACGCCTGCTGTATATTTTTAGTTTGCGTGTCTCTCTCTCTCCCCGTGGCCCCGTGGATTTTTATCCCTGTCCTCCGGTTTTTCCCTCCACATTTAAAATCAATGTGCATTTTAAATATTTGGCTGCTGTAAATTTCCACATGATAAGCCACTTCGTATAATTTGTGGCCAGGTCGCTTCTGAAACTAAGCTACATAGCTAAGTGAGCCTTACCTGGTAAAATAAAAATAGTAATAGTTTTATATATATGTTTAGCTTTGACGCCTATGACATGTGTAGCCCTTTCAAAATTATCCCTGTAAATGCCTCTGTATCCCTCAGTAGATTCCATGGAGGAGCCCTCTTTCCAAACTACCTCCCCTACAGCCAACTTTGAATTGTGTTGCTGGAATCTCTTCTGTCACTTTTGGTCCCTGATCAGCCAGAGGCAAACCTGAGTGGCCCGCTGAGTGTCCTAAGGGTTGGTCGGCTGTTTTTTTTCTGATTGTAAAGAATGTCTCTTTCTGAGGAACTGAAAGTTTTCGTCAAATGTAATTTCATTCTGCAGCAGCTAAAGTGCTTGCATGACTCGCATATCGCATGCATTGATTGGGAGACGTGGACGATATTCAGAATGCGCTGGGGAGAGTGGAGGAAAGCAAAGGTGGATCTATACACTTTTTAGAGAGCGCAGGGCGGCAGTTCTGAAAGTTCAAGTTTTTACAGGTAGGAACAACAGTTCCACACTGCCCACCAGGGATTATTTGTCTGTCTGTCGTGCATGGCCCCGCCCCACCAGAGCCCTCCCATTGGCTTGGGGGCGCCAACCAATGGGAGCGGTGGGTTTGGGTTGGTAGAGGGGGGGGTTCGTGGTGGGGGGGGGGGGAGAACCGCCGCGAGGAGACGGGCGATGTTTCAGTCACAAAATGGAACTGGGGGAGGGTGGCTCCATTTATAAATTAATCGGCTTAGCTTCTGCCCCAAGTCCACACACCGGTCACCCCTACGTCCTAAAATGACGTCATAAATCAGCTTATCTCAGCTTACCCCCCCCCCCCCGCCGCTGACTCCGCACGGCGCACCCCCCCCCCCCTGCATCCCTCCTCCCTGGCTCCTCCCCCCCTTTTACCCTATATAATCGCTTGTCACCAATAGCTCTCTCTATTCAATACAGTAATTTTGCTGTGGCTGTTCCACCTGATGACGGAAGCTTGTGTTGCCTCCGAAACGTCGTGATTTATTTTTTATTTTATTTTTTTTCATCTACGTGACTTTACCGAAAGAAACAGAATCTAAAACATAATGCCACTATGCATTCAGAAGAGAGTTTGAAATCAGTGTACTTTGGTGACAATTATCAACATTGATAAAGCAGAGAATAAAAGGGGAAAATACATATCCATTTCTAGAATTATTGTGAGTTTATTTAAGAAGTCTGTACATAAGCCAGGTTTTCATCATGTTACATGTAGCACCAGTGGCCTAATGGATAAGGCACTGGCCTCCTAAGCCAGGGATAGTGGGTTCGAGTCCCACCTGGGGTTGCTGAGAAAAAGCTGTTCATTTTGTAAAATCAAGATGTCAAGTTAACGAATCTGATCATGAAAATTCTAGATTTGAAGCTTTCGTGACTGCAAGGATTCATAGTTTTTGTTTTTTTCGGTAAAGTCACGTATGAAAAACAATAAAATAAAATAAATGAAAACAACTAAATTTAATCACGACGTTTCGGAGGCAACACAAGCCTCCCTCATCAGGTGTAAAAAGGCACAGCAAAATAACTGTGCCTTCACGTCGTGATTTTATTTAGTTGTTTTCATTTATTTTATTTTATTGTTTTACCTACGTGACTTTACCGAAAAAAACAAAGAGAATGATAATGAAAATCCAAATTGGCACTGTGCCAAGAGAAGATAGTTTTAAATCAGTGGACCTTGGTGACAATTATCAACATGGATAAAACAGAGGGGACGGAAGGGGAAAAACCATATCATTTTTTAAAATTATTATTGTGAGTTGATTTAAGAATTCTGTACATGAGCCAGATTTTCATCATGCTACATGTAGCCCCAGTGGCCTAATGGATAAGGCACTGGCCTCTTAAGCCAGGGATTGTGGGTTTGAGTCCTACCTGGGGTAGCTGAGCAAGGAATGTACATTTTGTAAGGTGAAGAGTCTGAGAGTGAGTGTATGTGTGTGTGAGTCTGAGAGTTTGAGTTTGAGAGTGTGTGTTTGTGAGTCTGAGAGTGTGAGAGTGAGTGTATGTGTGTGTGAGTATGAGAGTGTGTGTGTGAGTCTGAGAGTGTGAGAGTGAGTGCATCTGTGTGTGAGTCTGTGAGTGTGTGAGTCTGAGAGTGTGAGAGTGAGTGTATGTGTGTGTGAGTCTGAGAGTGTGTGAGTGTGAGTGAGTGTGTGTGAGTCTGAGAGTGAGTGTGTGTGTGTGTGAGTCTGAGAGTGTGTGAGTGTGAGTGTGTGTGAGTGTGTGTGAGTGTGAGGGTGAGTGTGTGTGTGTGAGTCTGAGAGTGTGAGCGTGAGTGTGTGTGTGTGAGTCTGAGAGTGAGTGTATGTGTGTGTGAGTCTGAGAGTGTGAGGGTGAGTGAGTGTGTGTGTGTCTGAGAGTGAGTGTGTGTGTGTGAGTCTGAGAGTGAGTGTGTGTGTGAATCTGAGAGTGTGAGAGTGAGTGTGAGTCTGAGAGTGTGAGGGTGAGTGTGTGTGTGAGTCTGAGAGTATAAGAGTGGGTGTGTGTGTGAGTCTGAGAGTGTGAGAGTGAGTGTATCTGTGTGTGAGTCTGTGAGTGTGTGTGTGAGAGTGAGTGTATGTGTGTGTGAGTCTGAGAGTGTGTGTGTGTGAGTCTGAAAGTATGAGTGTGTGAGTCTGAGAGTGTGAGGTGACTGTATGTGTGTGTGAGTCTGAGAGTGTGTGTGAGAGTTAGTCTGAGAGTGTGAGAGTGAGTGTATGTATGTGTGTGTGAGTTTGAGAGTGTGAGAGAGTGTGTGTGTGTGTGTGAGTCTGAGAGTGTGAGGATGAGTGTGTGTGTGAGTCTGAGAGTGTGTGTGTGTGAGTTTGAGAGTGTGAGAGTGCGTGTGTGTGTGAGTCTGAGAGTGTGAGTGTGAGTCTGAGAGTGTGTGTGTGTGAGTTTGAGAGTCTGAGAGTGAGTGTGTGTGTGAATCTGAGAGTGTGAGAGTGAGTGTGAGTCTGAGAGTGTGAGAGTGTGAGAGTGAGTGTATCTGTGTGTGAGTCTGTGAGTGTGTGTGTGAGAGTGAGTGTATGTGTGTGTGAGTCTGAGAGTGTGTGTGTGTGAGTTTGAGAGTGTGAGAGTGCGTGTGTGTGTGAGTCTGAGAGTGTGTGTGTGTGAGTTTGAGAGTGTGAAAGTGCGTGTGTGTGTGAGTCTGAGAGTGTGTGTGTGTGAGTTTGAGAGTGTGAGAGATGCGTGTGTGTGTGAGTCTGAGAGTGTGAGTGTGAGTCTGAGAGTGTGTGTGTGTGAGTTTGAGAGTCTGAGAGTGAGTGTGTGTGTGAATCTGAGAGTGTGAGAGTGAGTGTGAGTCTGAGAGTGTGAGAGTGAGTGTATCTGTGTGTGAGTCTGTGAGTGTGTTTGTGAGAGTGAGTGTATGTGTGTGTGACTCTGAGAGTGTGTGTGTGTGAGTCTGAAAATGTGAGTGTATGAGTCTGAGAGTGTGAGGGTCACTGTATGTGTGTGTGAGTCTGAGAGTGTGTGTGTGTGAGTTTGAGAGTGTGAGAGTGCGTGTGTGTGTGAGTCTGAGAGTGTGTGTGTGTGAGTTTGAGAGTGTGAGAGTGCGTGTGTGTGTGAGTCTGAGAGTGTGTGTGTGAGTCTGAGAGTGTGAGAGTGAGTGTGTGTGTGTGAGTCTGAGAGTGAGTGTATGTGTGTGTGAGTCTGAGAGTGTGAGTCTGAGAGTGTGAGAGTGAGTGTGTGTGTGTGAGTCTGAGAGTGAGTGTGTGTGTGAGTCTGAGAGTGAGTGTGTGTGTGAGTCTGAGAGTATAAGAGTGTGTTTGTGTGTGTGAGTCTGAGAGTGTGCGTGTGTGAGTCTGAGAGTGTGTGTGTGTGAGTCTGAGAGTGTGAGGGTGAGTGTATGTGTGTGTGAGTCTTAGTTACCTAGAGTGTTATACAGGTAGTAACAACAGGTTCCACACTGCTCACCAGGGATTATTTGTCTGTCTGTCTGTCGTGCATATCCGGAATTCTGCCAACCCATGCACCTCCCCACCGAACACCGAGCTACGCCGCAATTGGTTGACGATGTCGGGGAGGGTGGGGGGGAAGGATAAACATGCCCACTCATCCAACTGTCCCCCCCCCCTTGAACGCCGCGCTGTCCAACCAAGTTCCTACCTGCCCACTCCGAAGGAACGTGTTTTATTTTTCCCATTTATTTATTGTGTTTATTGTTTTCTTGTATGATTTTATACATGTAATTACTGTAAAATTCCTGTAAAAATGCTTTATAATGAGATATTTCTTGTGTCTGGAACAAATGAATGTCTTTTACATTAATTATCATGGGGAAAATTAATTCGGTGTTCAAACAAATCGGTGTTCGAATGGCCTTCTGGAACGAATTAAGTTCGATCTCCGGGGTACCACTGTATCTAGCTCTACAGTAGTATCTGCTGACTCTATAGTAGTATCTATTGATTCCATAGTAGTATCTACTGATTATATGGTAGTATCTGCTGACTCTAGTTGTATCTACTGACTGTACAGTAGTATCTACTGAACCCTGTAGTAGCTACTGACTGTATCATAATATCTACTGACTGGAGTAGTAACTACTGACTGGAGTCGTACCTACTGACCCAACAGTAGTATCTTCCATTTCTATAGTAACGACTAACTCTATAGTAGTATCTGTTGACTCTATAGTAGTAACTACTAACTCTATAGGAGTATCTACAGATTTTTCGATTTAAAGCCTTCGTGACTGCAGGGATTCATCTTCTTGGTTCTTTCGGTAAAGTCACGTAGAAGGGAAGTAATAAAATAATAAAATAAAACATAATAAAACAATTCTCACGACGTTTCGGCCACAACGCAAGCAGCCGTCCTCAGGTGAAAACCAGGTCCGTCGAGGCGACAGAGTCTGAATGAAACAGCACACGGGCTTAGAGCATATATATAAGCTGGGCGCATTGACAAAGGAATTTGCATATCAACAGGAATTTAGCATATTTATGGGAAATGCAGGAATGTAATTAGTACTGCATATGCATGTGCATTATGCAGGATTAACAGCATCAAAGGGAGCTGCAGTTACTGCTGCTGCAGCAGTTGCTGCTGCTGCTGCTGCACTTGCTGCTGCTGCTGCACTTGCTGCTGCTGCTGCACTTGCTGCTGCTGCTGCAGTTGCTGCCTTATCCATTTTAATATAACACTATGTATTATTCTACCCACCCTAATGTGTATCATACTGCTATATGTTTACTGTACAATTACGACACCATACATTACTCTGCACACTGCACCATGCCAGTGAGTGGAACGCGGTCTGAAAGTCACCGTTAACGTGAACACAATCAGTTATGATCCGAAATGGTTTATTACGTCCTTCCAATGATTGCTAAGCCAGAATCCATCTTCTCGGTTGAAATTGTCTCTGTGTTTGTATATGTGGATCGCCTCATGAACGAATCTCTCATGATAGCCAGATGGCTTGCAGAGAACCTCTGTCTTGGAGAAGTCAATGTCATGTGAGCCCACTGAATTGTAACAGTGATCTGCCACGGCTGAGGTGTTTGTCCTACCGTGTTTCAGGTCTGCCTTATGTTCACGGATGCGGTCCGAGACATGTCGTTTGGTTTCTCCAATGTAACTGCTACCACAGAGGCAACTTAGTTTGTAGACGCCAGGGTACTGTATGTCTGGAACCACATCTTTTACAGACGGGACCAGATCACGGATTTTATGTACTGTGTTGAATCGGACCTGGATCTTGTGTTTAATCAGGATTTTGGAGATCTTTTTTGTGACCCCAGCAATGTAGGGTAAGGTGATGGTCTTGAAAGGCTCCTCAACAGGATCCTTCTTGATGGTTGGAGTGATGGCTTTGCGGATTGTGTAGTCGGAGTAACCATTAGCCTTAAGAGCTTGGCGTACGTGTTTGAGTTCACTGGAAATGTGTTCATGGTCGGAGATGCATTGGGCTCTATGATATAGAGTCTTGATGAGGGAATTCTTCTGGGATGGATGGTGGTGGGAATCCGGTTTTAGATAAGCATCCGTGTGGGTGGCTTTCCTGTAGACAGAGTGGCTCATTGAACCATCAGGTCTCCTTTTGATTAGGACATCCAAAAAGGGTAGCTTGCCATCATTTTCGACTTCCATGGTGAATCTGATGGCTGGGTGTATGGAATTGATGTGGTCGAGAAATTGGTCTAGAGCAGGCCGGCCATGTGGCCAGATGACAAAAGTGTCGTCTACGTACCTCTTCCATAAGGTCGGGCGTAGAGTGGCAGTCTGGATGGCGTCCGTCTCAAATTTCTCCATGAAGATGTTGGCTACAACCGGAGATAGGGGGGAGCCCATTGGGGTGCCCTCAATTTGCTTGTAGAAGGTTCCATTCCAGGTGAAGTATGTATTGGTTAAGCAGTGTCTCACCACGGGGGGTACCCCAGCATTCAGTCCTTGATGAACCAAGTCTTCAATGATTGCGATGGTGTCAGGCACAGGCACCTTGGTGAACAAGGAAACCACATCAAAACTGACAAGCAGGTCGTCTGGGGACAGGGCAATCCCCTTGATTGTCGATACCAGGTCAGTAGAGTTTAGTACTGCAAAGGTGGTTTTTCCAGTGAAAGGCTGTAGGATTTCGGATAAAAAACGAGCCAGTTTGTAAGTGGGGGAGTTGATAGTAGAGACAATGGGACGAAGAGGTGTATCTTCTTCATGTATCTTTGGCAAGCCGACTGAATGCTGGGGTACCCCCCCTGGTGAGACACTGCTTAACCAATACATACTTCACCTGGAATGGAACCTTCTACAAGCAAATTGAGGGCACCCCAATGGGCTCCCCCCTATCTCCGGTTGTAGCCAACATCTTCATGGAGAAATTTGAGACGGACGCCATCCAGACTGCCACTCTACGCCCGACCTTATGGAAGAGGTACGTAGACGACACTTTTGTCATCTGGCCACATGGCCGGCCTGCTCTAGACCAATTTCTCGACCACATCAATTCCATACACCCAGCCATCAGATTCACCATGGAAGTCGAAAATGATGGCAAGCTACCCTTTTTGGATGTCCTAATCAAAAGGAGACCTGATGGTTCAATGAGCCACTCTGTCTACAGGAAAGCCACCCACACGGATGCTTATCTAAATCCGGATTCCCACCACCATCCATCCCAGAAGAATTCCCTCATCAAGACTCTATATCATAGAGCCCAATGCATCTCCGACCATGAACACATTTCCAGTGAACTCAAACACGTACGCCAAGCTCTTAAGGCTAATGGTTACTCCGACTACACAATCCGCAAAGCCATCACTCCAACCATCAAGAAGGATCCTGTTGAGGAGCCTTTCAAGACCATCACCTTACCCTACATTGCTGGGGTCACAAAAAAGATCTCCAAAATCCTGATTAAACACAAGATCCAGGTCCGATTCAACACAGTACATAAAATCCGTGATCTGGTCCCGTCTGTAAAAGATGTGGTTCCAGACATACAGTACCCTGGCGTCTACAAACTAAGTTGCCTCTGTGGTAGCAGTTACATTGGAGAAACCAAACGACATGTCTCGGACCGCATCCGTGAACATAAGGCAGACCTGAAACACGGTAGGACAAACACCTCAGCCGTGGCAGATCACTGTTACAATTCAGTGGGCTCACATGACATTGACTTCTCCAAGACAGAGGTTCTCTGCAAGCCATCTGGCTATCATGAGAGATTCGTTCATGAGGCGATCCACATATACAAACACAGAGACAATTTCAACCGAGAAGATGGATTCTGGCTTAGCAATCATTGGAAGGACGTAATAAACCATTTCGGATCTTAACTGATTGTGTTCACGTTAACGGTGACTTTCAGACCGCGTTCCACTCACTGGCATGGTGCAGTGTGCAGAGTAATGTATGGTGTCGTAATTGTACAGTAAACATATAGCAGTATGATACACATTAGGGTGGGTAGAATAATACATAGTGTTATATTAAAATGGATAAGGCAGCAACTGCAGCAGCAGCAGCAGCAAGTGCAGCAGCAGCAGCAAGTGCAGCAGCAGCAGCAAGTGCAGCAGCAGCAGCAAGTGCAGCAGCAGCAGCAACTGCAGCAGCAGCAGCAACTGCAGCAGCAGCAGAAACTGCAGCAGCAGCAGCAACTGCTGCAGCAGCAGTAACTGCAGCTCCCTTTGATGCTGTTAATCCTGCATAATGCACATGCATATGCAGTACTAATTACATTCCTGCATTTCCCATAAATATGCTAAATTCCTGTTGATATGCAAATTCCTTTGTCAATGCGCCCAGCTTATATATATGCTCTAAGCCCGTGTGCTGTTTCATTCAGACTCTGTCGCCTCGACGGACCTGGTTTTCACCTGAGGACGGCTGCTTGCGTTGTGGCCGAAACGTCGTGAGAATTGTTTTATTATGTTTTATTTTTATTATTTTATTACTTCCCTTCTACGTGACTTTACCGAAAGAACCAAGAAGAAGTATCTACAGACTCGATAGTACTATCTGCTGACTCTGTATCAAGTGATACAGCTATCGTGCTGTGACTGTTCCACCTGAAGGCGGAGGCTTGTGTTGCTTCCGAAACGTCGTGATTTTTTATTTTATTTTAATTTTACTTTTATTAATTTTAATTTTTTACCTACGTGACTTTACCGAAAAACCCTAAGAATAGGGAAAAAAGTATTTGATCTCCTGCTGATTTTGTACGTTTGCCCACTGACAAAGAAATGATCAGTCTATAATTTTAATGGTAGGTTTATTTGAACAGTGAGAGACAGAGAGACAGAATAGATCTTTAGATGACAACAGCAATGCTCCACCCCGGTGCCTGTGAGGACCTGGTTTATATGCTCCTGGGTCGTGGGTGGCCCCACCCTTGGCCACGACCACCTTCGAGAAACCTCTTGTCGTTTCTCGACCCTTCCCCTAGGATCTCACCCTGACACGTGACCACCCCCTAGCCCCCACCTGGGGCCCCTGTGTAGATCTTACTTGGCATGTGCCTTCCAGGGTCAACCAGAGTGCCATGGCCTAGGGTAACCTCATCCCATGGCTGTAGGAGCCAGCACTGCACGCCACGTGTGCTGCCACTGTGCTATCCCAGCTCACCTAGCCCCCTCTAGGGCTGGTACTACACCCACCTAAGGGGTGTCCGCAATGACAATGCATCGCATGCCGTGCCTCGCTAGAGCCGGCATTACTCAGTGACATTCACGATGTTGCTACATACGTGATGTCCGCGATGTGAGTACATCGCACGCCGTGCCTCTCTAGGGCCGGCACCACATAGTGACATCTGCGATGTCACTAAAATAGTGTAGTGAGTCCAACTGAGTTGCAGACATTGTTACTTTTAGAGGCAACACTTTTATTTGTAACACCGTAACACCATAACACAAAGGGGTAACTGCCCTTTTATCAGACTACACCGAGTTACTGCTATGAAGGGTCGATCCCTCACTCGGGTCTCTGACCACGTGGTTGCCTCATAGGACAGAGAGCTTCAGCTTAAGACGTAGAGCTTCCCGCTTGTAGATGTTGAGCTTCCAGCTTGTAGAATGCAGCGACCCTGGTCCCTCTCAGGGACCCGTCTTATATCCCCCTACGGTCGAGGCCGCTCCGCCCTCCGCCCCCCGCCCCGCCCGCCTTCTCAAGCATTCTCGTTCCCTCTCGATCCTTCTCAAGAGCTCTCTCTGGACACGTGATCACCCACTAGTCCCCCCACCTGGGGCCCCCTGTGTGGACATTCTGGATCACGTGTCTATGGGGTCAATCAGAGTACCATGGCCCGGGGCAACCCTGCACCTGGGGTGACACTCACCCTTTCCCCCTCGGGGGAGCCCCCACTATATCCTGTGCGTGGTGCCCACACTATCCCAGTACTCGCCAAGCCCAGCTAGGGCTGGTATTACACACAGCCACCTACACTGTGCTGTCCACGATTTAGCAACATCGAACGGCATGACCCTTCTAGGCCGGCACCTATACAGTGACATCCCCGATGTCACTTCAATAGTACTAACTTTACAGAGTGTAGTGGTGAGGCCTAGTCCCGTGCAGAGCCTCCAGTCTCGCCTAGATTGCCCAGCCGGCCGAGGCGGCACCTTTGCAGGCTGGGGCTGGGCTATCCCCCCCCCCAACCATCCCCCCACCCACTTTAAAGTAATCTATATATAAAAGGGAAATTTGTGATTTTGTGTGTCTGTTCAAAATGTTTAGCATACTTCCCGACATGCAACAAACTTGAAATTTTCCATGTGGGTACTTTCCAGAATGTACACCATGCAAAAATTATTAAAAAAGACTTTTGTATTTTGGGGGGGAGGCACAATAATGGATATATTTTGCACGGCAAGTGGGTGGTGACGTCACATCTGTGATGTCACCCGCATGCGGCAGCGTTACGCAGTGTGCCTGCTGACGTTACCCCCCCCCAACTCTCCGCGTAGGCCGTGTATTAATCCAAGACAAGAATCCAATTCTCGGGCGAAGCCGGGTAGTAAGGCTAGTAGTATCTATTTTGACTTAAAAAATTCGTGACTGCAGGAATTCATATTCTATGGCTCTTTCAGTAAAGTCACGTAGTAATAGTATAAATAGTAATAGTATCTACGGATTGTAGTAGTATCTACCGACCCTATAGTAGTAAGTGCACACATTGGGGTGGGGGGAGAGAAGAGGACATCCCACTTTGAAAAATGTACCTCAGCATTGTGTGTATTTTTTTTTGCATTTTTAACGCGAATGAGAATTACCCCCCTCCCCACACCGATTGCGTATGTATGTTGCTTTGGAACCACGGGTCAGCGTTCTCGCGCATGCGCAGATGCGTGATCTGGCTCCACCCTGTGCTTAAAAAAGGAATATATTTTTAATTTAATTTAAGGTGAAATACAAATACAGTAGTGCTTATTCGTCCTGGGGCATATGGCGTGGTATCTGTGTACTTTTTTTGATACGTAACGCCCACGTCAGACAGACACTCAGACAGGCAGACAAACACACAGACAAAAAAATTAATGATATAGGTAAGATGGTACAGTGTTGAAACGCAATGTACGTTAACAAATGCAAAACAACTCGTCACAGTGTAGGGCACATATCAAAGATCAAAGTTATAATGATTGTGCCGCCTGTGTTTTGTAAGATATGCTTGCCCGGATTGAGTCTATGGAGGAACTGCATTTGTGAATGTTGTGTTATTTAATTACAGGGTGTCAAATACTCCGCTCTTCAGTGGTTGATGATGCTGCAACAGTCAACAGTGGTGACTTGAAGATCTATTTTTTAGGAGGAGGCCAACACCACATTGGCTTCTCAGATTACGTATTTAGGATGCACCAGTTCTATGGATGTTGAACTTCTTTCGCACCATATGTAGCCAACCGTGCTAATCGGAGGTGCTAGACATTCATTCGACTTGGGCAGCTGTGTAGATTTAGATTCAGCTCCGTGGTAGAAGATGCTCATTCAATTAAGCCACTGCCATCACATTCCAAACAATGAATAGTTGTATCTCTGTGTTCTCTATCGTGATGCGTGTCTTCTCTCTCCGCTGCTATCATTTTTCAAATAAGCCTTGCTCAGTCGGTACATTCCCACTTCTATCATTTCATTTTAGTCGTCCATCACACTGGCTTGTGGCATGGCCGATATAAGCGGGTGGTGTAAAGGAAGTACATTGAACCCACATAAGATGTGCTTTCAAAAGCTCTGAGCCTTACCGAGATCACCAGTGCAAAATAACTGAATGTGTGGCCACTTTGTAATTTAGACGACCAACTTACGAATTGTGATAATGTGGCCGTCCCAACAGGCAGCAGTGAAACAGACACAACTGTAGATCGTTTTTTTATCCCCTCAGAACCTGTCAGACAGTACGGTCATAAATGTTCGCCGTTGCCATATGCCTCTGGGAGCAGCCAGTTCCTACTTTACTTTACTCAATAGAATTCAACGTAAAGTAGTCGGGGTGATTGATGGAACCAGCACTCGCTGATTCACTGCAGTCATTGGTTCAACGGCGATCAGTCATCTCCTCATCAGTCTTGTGTCGCTTCTTCCACGGCCACTGCTCCTGTGAACTTTGCTTCATTGATTGCTTCACCCATGTTGAGGTGCTCAGGTCTGCCACACTGTTTCATCTCATCCACACTGTTCACTCACCACACTGTGTTCATCCACCAAATTGCAAGCCACAAAAACACACTCACCTACTCACTCTCTCATACACACCCACTTTCCACACTTCTATTTCTGCTTCTTCCCTCACACCGCTCTCACATTGGAAACCCCTCCCAGTATCTCTTTACTCCAAGTTCCTATAATAATGTTGCTCCATTCAAGGAGCGCGTTACACCCTTATTTGTATTTACAACTCTACGAGTGCCATTTGTTTGCTGGCCTCTCGAGGTTTTGGGCCTGCAGTCCCAGTTTAGTAGGGGAAGGTCGCCTACATTTGGATTACCCGGGAAAAAACTGGGTACACCCCACTGTCTCCTTCCCTGCGAACTGCAGCCACCTTACCTCATGGTGGCATCCTGCTGCTATGTTGTTTGTGCAACGCGTTGAAAGTGCTAGTGAGGCGAGTTCCATTGAGGTTTTTTTGCGGGCTCTGGAAATGCAGTGCGTGTGTACGTGTATGCTACGAACCCGGCGAGCCGAGTTCGATTCCCGCTCGTGGCCAACATCGGTGGCGATTATCTGACTCAGCCTCAAATGAGAAACTGGAGAGACAAAGGCGGTCGGGCGTGGTGCTGGCCACCCACCCCTCGTGTGCCGTACCGGCCTTCATAGGTGCTCGCGAACAGGACTTGCCCCAACGCTCTGTTACAGGCTATACGGGGTATCTTTGTCTTTAAATAGCGAGAAAATATGATAAGACTTTTCTTAGAGATTTACAAACAAGTGAACTGAATGGTGCTAGGGTGGCTTTTGGGCCCAGGTCTGGGAGGTGCGGGGGGCGTAGCGGTCCCGCTGAAATTAAACGATTGTTTTTATTTACCAGGTAAGGCCCACTGAGCGATTGTAGCTCTTTTTCAGAAGCGACCTGGCTATCACAAATGAAAGCTTAACCAAGTGACTTATCGCGTGAACATGTATGGCAGCCAAAAACACTAAACTCATGTTGCGTCAAAATGTGGAGGGAAAACCAGAGGAACCGGAGAAAAATCCATGCGACCACGGGGAGAGAGAGACATGCAAAGTCCAAATATACAACAGGCGTCAGGGTTGGGATCAAACCCACTTCCTCCTGTATACCAGGCGAGGTAGTTAACATCTCGCCACTGTGGCGACGACCAATCCACTTGTCAAATGGGCTTGGAGTCGTCTTATGCCTAGAAATGTGTTAAACCTTCGGTATACTTTGGTTTTAATTTATTGTAAAAAAATTCCTGTAGTTTTAACCCTATGAATAAAGATTGTTGCGGTGTTGTTCATAATCGGAAAACATTTAATCTCAGTGGAGTATCCTATTTTAACGCTGTCAATGTGGGTGAAATAGGAAATTGCGTGGAATTGCATATTTTCTGCCCACTTAATTCAATAATTTTGTTATTTTCTCACAGTTACAATACCCTTCTCTCTCCGCTGCTATCATTTTTCCAATAAACCTTGCCCAGCCGGTACATTCCCACTTCTATCATTTCATTGTTGGTCGTCCATCACTTTTCAAAAGCAATTAATATTCTAGGCTGACCTGCAGAATTGTCAAAACCTTAAGTATCCCGTTTTTCCCAACATTCCTTCCTCTACTGTACAGTAACCAAGTCTCCCACTTCACTGCTGCTCTACCTCACCTTCACCACACCACCAGGCAAAGTCCGTTGTACGGTGTTTAAAACATTTTCAGTTATTGTATGTGTTCCAATTACAACAATATTGTATTTGTGTTTTAATACAGCATGACTTGTGGGGCTCTGAACAATGCAATTATTATAGACCCAATGCGGTGTTCCGGATTGCGCTGCATTTTTTTTCTCTCTTGAGCTTTGGCCAGCTGCTTTCTGGCTGGCTGCTGCTGCTGCGGGCATCCTCTGGATTTGAATAAATTTGTTTATTCATTACGAGATTGAAATAAAAGAGAACGTATGTTCTTCAGCATCCCATTTTCAGCACTCTCTGCCCTTTGCACCTACGTGTTCGTTTTTAATCAGCACGCTCATTCATTATCCATAAACTATTCTGTCGCAATTTTTTAATCACTGCCCAATTCGGAATGCACTTTTTTAATTAATTACTTTAAGTTGCTTACAAAGTCCTAGATGTGTAAAATGTACACGCACGCACATACAGTGACCTCTCTGTTAATAGTGTTTCAGTTAACTGGACACACAATCATCGTCGTTATCTTCATCGTCAAAATGACGTAGGCGATCCAGTGTCCACTTTCCACCACGTTGCTGAAGGGCCTCCGGTTACGATTATGCCGGCGTTGTGACGGGCTTGATGGAACCCACACACGTTGCTTGGGTGGCCGACCGTCGGTACCGAGATGGAGTCGGTTGAGATCCACTCTTTTCCCGGATGGATATGAGTAGGGTGTAGGGTACACAATCAGATTCGCGTGTTTTTATATTTTCTGGGCGCGCGGCATATTCATATTTGAGTGAAGCTACCCTCATTCCGTCCCCCACAATCCCGCAGCCCGACCTGCCTCGTCCACTCTGGCCTCCTGACCCCTCCCCCCTACTCTCCTCAAGATGCAAGTGCCAAGTTGTGTGCGTAACTTCAATTCGCGTGAAATGAGACAGGACAGGGCCTGCACATTAGTTGTGCGATTGTTAATTTTTAAATAAGACGCTCTACGCTGGCTCAGGTTCATCCGAGCAATCTGCCTGCAGGCTTCCCGCTTTCTTTACCCCCCCCACCCCTCGCCCCATGCTACAGATGGCGCCCGCATGCACGCCCCTTCCCAGGTGGTCCTGCTGCGGCTAAAAAACACAAACCCATAACTTGCGAACGTCAAAGATCCGTGGGCAAGCGGTCCAGTGTGAATCTCGATAAAGAAAACAATTACTTGAATTTAACTAGATGTGGGCACGCTGACTGGGTCTCCAACCTGCACTTTTGTAACGTGAGCAAATGCGCTCAACGAATGTATTATGGCTCTTGATTAGCATTGCAGACGAAACAAATGCTCGAGTGCTCATTACAGGCATCATTTACACCTTAATCTGTATAAATATAAATAACCGCAGCCTATAGGTATATAGAGAACACGGGTGGAGGGTATTGGCCGTTTAATGAGCGCAGGCAAAGTCGGCAGTGTGTTATTTTGAGGGATGTCTCTTGCGTGTAATGATTTCACTCCACTCCTTTAAAAGGGGAAAGCTAGAGGCTCGCTGTCGACAACGGTATTGTACGAGGTTTAACTATTTTAAGAATGTATGCCACTTTTTCCTGACAGTAACAGCACAATAACAATTTCTATTCCAGCACAATCGTTTAGGGCACAGTTGCCGAGGACAGGCTATAAATGCTGAATATACGTGAGCGAGGAAAACTTTTAATGCAAGCAACAGCTTTAAATACTCCCTGACAGATGGAGTGTTGTGTGCTGTTACCTCTTTTCTCATTGTGTTTGTGACGATTGAGTTCATGTGTTAAGGAAGACCAACCTCTCACCTTTGAGTTGGAGGTGGCCGCTGGGTTATCCACTTGAATGATGGGGATGGTCTCAGCTTGGTCGTCAATGACCAAAAGTCTGATTACGTTTGACTTTTGACTTATTAACAGACATTTCTGTGTAGCCTGGCATGTTGGAAAGCGAGCCCCCCAAACCCCCCCCCCCCCCAGTGTGTAGATAAGGGCACTTGAAGGGATCTCCCTAACCCAGTGGTTCTCAAACCTTTTGGGGTACTATGGACCGCTCAGCCGATGCAAGCATTTACGTGGACCATCCAGCCACCCCACCCCTAGTGACAAAATACATTCACCCATCTCTATGAATGCCAGTAATAGAATATAATTAATATTTACCGGAACAATTTTTTTTTACACAACTATAAGTTTTTTTTAGAGGGGGGTGGGGGGCACTTAGATCTTCGGGTGAGGGTAGTTTAATCAGGGTAGTTTACTGAACTTAATTTTGTTTCTATGAAATATCACAAGTAAAATATTATTAATGTCTGAAACAAAATGTATAATAAACGTCATTATTGTCTGGATCAACCTGCACCTTGCATCACAGCCACCACAGATCATTTGGAGGACCGTCGCGGACCGCAGGGACCAGACTCTGAGAACCACTGCTCTGTAGAGTATCTCCCTCCCACTGTGTGCTGCTCTCTCATGGTTTGAACTGCTATCTGTGAGAATTGTGAATGAATACTTCCTGTCTAATAAGACAAACTTCTGACAACTTCAGAAATCAATCAGAATCTTTATTTAGATTGTAGGAGGAATCCGATGATCTGTGAAGATATTTTGACAGGTGTCCAGTATGGGTAGGTCAGCAAGTTACAACAGCGAACAATACAAAAAAACGATAGAAGTGCAAAATAGAGAAAATCGTAAGCAAGTGACGAAATATGAATACATAATACATTAATTATATAAGTACGATTTATCAAGACTGGGCAAGCCAGCAAAAACATCAACAAAGCAGTTCCAGACCACACCAAGACAACACCCTACAGTAGTAGTCCCTCAATAACGTGGCACATTTACATTGAACTATCGATACACAGGTAGGGATCAAAGTTACAAATGTGACTTAAGGGGGCAACATCACTCATTGGGGTGTCCGCGCTGCAGAATTTAACCCATGTCTAGTACTTGCCTTTTCCTATTTTTGGTATCGCGATATCGTTGTGGTTTGATCGTAAAAAATCAAAACATATCTTGTTTTATAAAACGTATAATTACATCTTCTTGGTTCTTTCGGTAAAGTCACGTAGAAGGGAAATAATAAAATAATAAAAATAAAACATAATAAAATAATTCTCACGACATCGTGATATCGTTGTGGTTTGATCGTAAAAAATCTAAACATATCTTGTTTTATAAAACGTATAATTACATCTTGGTTCTTTCGGTAAAGTCACGTAGAAAGGAAATAATAAAATAATAAAAATAAAACATAATAAAATCATTCTCACGACATCATGAGAATTATTTAATTATGTTTTATTTGTATTATTTTATTATTTCCCTTCTACGTGACTTTACCGAAATAACCAAAAAGATGAATCCCTGCAGTCACGAACGCTTTAAATCGAAAAGTATAATTACATGTTTTATATTGTTACTCTACTCATGATTATGTTGTGTTATGCATTACATAGCGTTGCGTAGAACCAGGATGCATATATAGCAGAGCGGGTCCCTGCCAATAAACGTCTGGCAGTTGACCATCATAAGATTGAGAGAGCCTGAGACGCTGAATGTCAAAACCGTTCCGTTGCACCAATATCCGCTATCGCTGCTATAGTAGCCAGGTTCCCTTTCAAACTTAGCATTGCCCCCCCCCACCCCCATTTCTCGGCTCCTCTGCCGGCTGAAATCAGGACTTAAGAAGGCAGCCAACCATCACTCCGTGATTATCCTGCCAATATGTCAATAGGCAGGACTCAACGACGCTGGGCAAATCTTTAGTACACATGTTCACCCTTGCGAACACTTTCTCTCCCCGTCCTGCGTTTAGCTGTCTGTGACTAGACCTGTGATAGAGGGCTCGGGGGAGCGGCGGCGTGGCGGTTATCGTTGCGCTACAAACCCGGCGAGCCGAGTTCGATTCCCACTCACGGCCACCATTACCGGTGACGATTATCTGAACCAGTCCTGGGCCTCCCCTAGGTCGACTCAGCCTTCCCACCATTTCCGTCTAGTGCTCGCTGAGCTGCATTGGCTTCCGGTTACCTAACGAAAACATAAGGGTGCACTCATTACACACAAAGTGCTTGCCATTAATGAACCACAATACTTCTAGATTTGAAGCTTTCGTGACTGCAAAGATTCATATTCTTAGGTTTTTCGGTTAAGTCACGTAAGTAAAACATCAAAATAAAAATAAAATAAAAATAAAAATCACGACGTTGCCTCCGAAACGTCGTGATTTTTATTTTTATTTTATTTTTATTTTGATGTTTCACTTACGTGACTTAACCGAAAAACCTAAGAATATGAACCACAATACCTTGCTGATCTTGTCAAGGAGCATAAACCATCACGCGAACTCCAGTAATTCTCGCAGCAGCTTATGGCTAGCCAACGAACAATGACATTTGCTGTATTGCGCGCATTCAGATGTGCTTATGCGGCCGTCTGGAACGCTCTTCCTTCCGATATTATGAAGTCCCTGGAGCTATGTACTTTTAAATCTAGATTGAAAAACTCATTTCTTGAGAAGTACTTTTGTGTTTAGTTTGTTGTCCTTCCCCTACACTTTTTATTAGCACGGTTGACAAAGTACAGTGCGAAAGAAGTTCAACATACATACAAATGAGTACCTGGTGTCTAAATATTACCACGAGGGAGAGAAAGGCGGCCGGGCGTAGTGTTGACCATCCACCCCCTTGTGTGCCGTGCCGGCCTTCATGGGCACTCGCTAACAGGATTTGTCCAAACGGGATTTTTCCTGCGGTATTTTCCACAGTGAGACGCTGAGTGAACGGCGCAATGTGGAGTGCACCTACACGAAGGCGACGAGTTTTTTCCACAGTGGCCACGGTCGGGTCAGGTGCACGCTAAGCATCGTCGCTGTGGCTTCGCCAAAGCAGCCACGGTGGCATTACAAAAACACAATACAGTTCATTATGCAGTAAAAAAAATTTATTTTGCATCGTAAGATAAAAGAGTGCCGCAGTTCATGCTGTGTCAGGACGATAACGGAATTTGTAAAGAGGGAGAAAACAATCAAGGCAATTCCGTTGCTGCTCTCCCCACGGGCGCCAATGGGATGCACATCGATTCAGACGTCCGCGCGGGGAGCTCAACTCGCGCCGGGCTGCGCGGATATTGCCCTGTTTTTTGAAATTACACAACATTTGCAATCGCGCTGCCTCCACGCGGACACATTGTACGCGATCGGTTATATTGAGCACAGGTGCGGTTAAAGGGATTGCGTGGTAACTTCTCCTGTGCCCCTCTTATCTTCCGATGCATTTATCCACGACGGCTGAGCGGATCGGGATTCGTGGATCCACGGTCTTCCGCTGTTATTTCTAAACACTCGTGAATGGAGTTGGCCAAACATCCCAATATAGGCACTGTATCTGGCTGCCTTCCCACTTGTCTGTGGCTTTCCGGCCACGCTACGAATTCTACTGCCACATTTTAGGTGCAATTTGCATATATGACGTTTAATACAAAATAAAATATGTTTTTGTTATTATCTGCGTGTAGATAAGAGTACTCAGCTATGAAAACAACGACCCACAACTGAATGACTTCAAATCAGAATCAGAATCTTTATTTATACTGGAGGAATCCGATGAGCTGTAAACATTTTTTCCAGAGATCTCCAGTAAATGCGCCAGATCTCATCAGATATTGAACACTAAGCAGGTTTGAGCCTGGCTAGTCCTTGTATGGGCGACCACCGGGGCTTGCCAGGTGTTGTAGGCATGAGGTGTGGCCAGGAGATGATGATGTTGGGTTTTCTCTGGGTTTTCTATTTTTCTCCAAAATAATGCCAAACATTCACTAA
The DNA here is from genome assembly GCF_015708825.2 of Lethenteron reissneri. Lineage (NCBI taxonomy): Eukaryota > Metazoa > Chordata > Hyperoartia > Petromyzontiformes > Petromyzontidae > Lethenteron > Lethenteron reissneri. Next base: position 2,136,428 of record NC_083822.1, read on the forward strand.
TGGATTTGACGAAACATCCCAATGTAAGACGCTCCTGAATGTTATTAAGAACAAGGCTTTCCTGGTTATATAATTTTAAATATATCAATAATAAATTACAGTCCTTCAGCATTCCATTCCTAGATGTAGATATCTCCATGGGTTTTTTTTTTGTTTTGGTTCATGCGTGTTGGTGAACCTAAAGACTGATTCAAATATCACTCACCACTGATGTTTACCATGGCCAGGAACCGAACTCAGGCGACGCGTTCATCGTTATGGGCTAACCTCTGCACCACTACTCCATGCATTACTATTACACAGTAACCAATGCATCACAATTTTCTGTGGTACTGTGCGTAGTGCTGTGATTTCAAGAATGATGTCATATCACATTGAGCACAAAGTCAAATGGCATTAAATTAACAAAGAAAGGGGATGACTCAACATATGTTTTGGAAATGTGAATGAGGAAAAATGGGGGTGGTTGTTTGCCTCATCTTTCCTGCTTATCTCGGGCGCCACCGGTGACTAGATGTTAACTCCCTCGCCTGGTATACAAGAGGTTATGGGTTCGATTCGGACCCTGATGCCTGTTGTATATTTAGAGCTTGTGTGTCTCTCTCACAGTTGTCATGTGGATTGTTCTCCGGGTTTTCCCTCCACATTTAGAATCAAAATCATACGTTTATAGTATTTGGTTGCTATAAATGTCCACGTGATAAGCCACTCCGTTGAGCTCTCATTTGTGAAAGCCAGCTCGTTTCTGAAAAATAGCTATATACCTCAGTAGTGGGCCTTACCTGGTGAAATAAAAAATGTTTGTTAGTTTGAAATAAGAAGACGTTCGTTGTAAAATGCGTAACGTTGTTGTTCATCGCTGTCTTGGCCAGGCTGTGAGTGGTGCAGCGACACTAACGCTGACACTATACATTTCGCCTGCTAAAAGATCAAATAACCATTCGCGCTACTGGTAGGGATGTGCATGTTGGTAGCACCGTTCTTGTTGAAAGTGTTTTAACTAAAAGCAACAAAGTGGTCACTTCAAATATTTATACGCTGAAGAGGTGGAAAACAATGTACACATGCCGGGCACATCCTCTTCTGTAACACAACATGCTCAGAACGTAACTTGGATGTTCAAACTTGATACACAGACCTGGGTTGTTTGTCCTGGTCGGTCCAACGTAACTTGAAGCTTTATTAATAGGAAAAACATCCGTTGCAATTCTGGTGCATCGTGATAGCATCCCAGTGACATCGCTGCGACATCACTCGTACATTTCAGCACAATGCCGATGCAGTATCTTCACTTGGGCATGCTTGACTGTGACTTTAAAGTATTCTTTCTTTATGATAAACGCTGCAAACTCTTTTTGGACACCCTGGGAATCACCCTCTCTGTACATATCGACAAGTTTAGAGGTGCTCATTCTTTGGGTAGTGATTTACTTTAAGGTGTGGAAACTCAACCTTTGAGAACTTGGTGGTTCCAAGGGGTAGGGTGGCGTGGGGGGTGGGTGGGAGCGGTAGTTCCTCCCTGCCCTTCCCCTCCCCTTGAGGCCCTGAAAGTTTGTTTTATTGACAATTGAGAGAGAAAAACATGTATTTTTTTTAAATCGCTCACACTGCCCCCGTAATTGCGCGGGATACACGGCGAATGGGGGGAGGGTTGGTGCGGGGGGTTGGGTGATGCCAGTGCGAATGTCAGCGCGACGTCCGCATCTGGCTCAACGCTGTGGGACGTGGGTGACGATCGTCTTCACAGTGTGACTTGCCCGCCCGTGCTCCAGCGAGTCAGCCAGCAAAAGTTCTTTTTTACCTAACACAGTACACCGTACAGTACAGTATATTAATGATGTGGGGCCTTATTTAAAAGATTGGCACATTTCTTGATCTGCCTCTAGTGTGCCCACACCGTGGCAACGCGTATACAAACGTCCACAACTGCGCCTTTTTGTTGTTCTTGTTACACAAATCGGACGTTTTTAGCACGGAGAAAATTCCCCCGTTCCCCCCACGTTGGCTGTGTGAGCGCGTAGTCGGCACGCGGGCGGCATATTGTGTTGGATAGAGGGAGGCAGAGGGGGGAGGGGGTCTGCAGGGACCCGGCGTTCGTACACGCGGGCTTTTGTTGCTTTGAAGCGTGCTCCGTGTGGCAGCGTCTCGGGGGCACATCTCGCCTAGGGAACCGATTACATGTGAAATACTAAATTGCAGGTCTCAGAGCCCCCCATTGTCCGATCGAATAGCCTTCGATATATATGACTCATTTTAGCTGCTCACACAAACAACAAACATTAAAAAACAACCCTTATAGCCTGAACAGACTGTTGGGGCAAAATTCTGTCAGTGAGCACCTGCAGAAGGCCGGAACTATGGCACACGAGGGGGTGGGTGGGTGGCCAACGCCACTCTCGGCCGCCTTTGTCTCCCCACTTGTGATGTTTTATACACTGCACTAGGTACCATCGTGCATGCTCATGTATACAGGCACACGCACAGAAGAGAGCACTGCATAGATGCGGGATTATTGCTGGCAGCACCCACCACGTCTAATCAGTCTCATTAACCTGTGTGATTTATGGTTCGTTTTCATGATTTAATTTAATTAATGCATTCACCATAATTTTCTATTAATATTATCATCACAACTGTAATGATAATAGCAGCATTAATAGCGAGTACATACTGTTAACAGCACTAAATAATATGAACAATAGCAATAAGAATGATGAATATGCCAACAATAATTATGCATCACCAGTAGAGCTTTAGTACCGCATGAGCATATTGTGCTTTGCTACACGTATGCTCACAGCTCAGAAGAATACGAAGTCGAACTGGTTCTTGATTCATTAAAGCGATACGTATGCCCATATATCAATATTTTAAACACATTTGCCCACAGGAGACTCAAGGGCGTCTTGCTTTTGGGATGCTTTGGTCAGTGGGGATGTTTGGGCGATTCTATTTGTGAGTGTTTTATATTTTAGAGAAAATCAGTACCCAGAGAAAACTCAGGCACGCAAGGAGATAATACTCAAGAGTTCACATGAATGGGTTCGTGCATTCACCTGCATACAGACATCTTCCCGAGCCCACTTCTTTAAACAGTCAATATACTGCCTGTATACAATTTTGGCTCAAATCCACGTGTTCTCCTCTTCATATCTCTCAGTGCAATTCCAAGCGTGCACCTTTCCGTGCTCTTTGACTTGAGGAGTTTCTCAAAACCCAAATCCAATCTTATTAATCCTTAAATGTTCACTGTGGAATATAAGGATCGGAATTATTATATTAATAGCCGGTGAGGTAAAAAAAAAGTTAGATATGTTTCATAGTGTATGCAGGGCCATCCATAGCAGCACAAGCAGGGCCAAGGGTACCGCGTTGGCTAGGAGATGTTATCTCCCTCGCCTGGTATACAGGAGGTCGTGGGTTCGATTCGACCCTGACGCCTGCTGTATATTTGGAGTGTGCATGTTTTCTCCGTGGCCGCATGGATCTCTCTGGGTCTTCCGGTTTTTCTCTCCACATTGAGAATCAATATTACGCGTTTAGAGCATTTAGCTGCTGGAAATTTCCTCATGATCAGCTATTTCGTTGGACTATTATTTTTAATCGCCAGGTCGCTTCTGAAAAAGCGCTATATAGCTCAGTGGGCCTTACCTGGTAAAATAAAGAATAGTTTTTATAGTTTTTAAAATTCCACCATGTGGTCCCCTCCCCCCAACGCCTTCAAGCTAAATCCGAAGTGTTACATCTGACACCGTCACGTCAAAGTATGGGGGGCACCCCCAAAACGCAGGGCCCGGGGCAGTGCCCCCCGCCGATCCCCCCCACCTCCGATTCTACGTGTACACCCTTAGGGAACGGGCTCTGAGTGTAAATGTACTTTTTTTAAAACCTATACAAATGTTTTATGCCACATCCTCCCTCGTATCATACATTGTAACATCTTGACGTTCTGGACGGTATTACCAGGGCCATCGACGGTATCAGCAGGCACACCGGACTCATCAGAGCAGGTGGGGGGGAGGGGAAGGGATTTTCTTTGAGGGGAGGGTGGGGTTGGGTTGGCCAGATCATTGCCATTCTGGGCGCAGGTATTTAAAACTGGTTGTATTCTTCTTCCCTGCCTCTGAGCTTGTAGCTCATGCTCCAGTGCTGAGATTGGGCAGAATCCATTCATCCATTGAGTATGGGAGGGGTGATTAGTGATTCTTGCACTACTTAATATGGTTGAATGTAAAAGTACTTTCATAAAAAAAAAATGGCCTGTTATATTTTATTTTAGGTTTCTGAAAAACGTGCATTGGAATGGACAAGATTTCTCCTTCAAAAACAATGGGTACCTGGCGAGGCCGACCATGGTGGTGAAAGTGGTGAACAAGAGGAGGCTCTGGCAGAAGGTGAGTGTCGAACGATGTGCACGGTAAACCTCGACAATTTGGGAGTGTGCCTTGCAAGCTCAATAATGCAACTTATTGAGAATTAGAAATGAAAAAAAATCCTAGCTTGCACAATTGAAACATTTTCTCTCGGTGCGGTTGGATTGGGAGCTACTGTAAATCAAGAATCGAATAGATAGATTTTTTTTAAGGTACTGGAATTCATTTGAGGTACTTGTTGAGACGGCAAGCAACAGGTTATGAGTCGGACATGGGGGAAATGGACAACATGTGGACATTCATGTGATAACCTTCGTAACTTAAAGCTTTCGTGACTGCAGGAATTCATATTCTTTGGGTCTTTCGGTAAAGTCACGTAGATAGGTTCAAAGAAACGTCGTAGTTTTTTGTAATTTTTTTGAGCCTATCTACGTGACTTTACCGAAAGACCCAAATAATATAACCTTCGTACATATTCTTAATATTGATTGAACATTTTAATTGACATTTTTTTCTCTCTCCAAAATGTAAATGAGTGAGAGGGTTAATTCAATGTCATTTATCAGTGAGCACACAGAGAGGTCAAAGAGGCAGAGCCACAGGAAGGGCGCCCAGTTCGTTGTCCTTCCCCCGCTCCTCCCATTAGCACGGTTGGTTACGTACGGTGCGAAAGAAGTTCAACATACCTACATACATACTCACACAGAGACCCATAGACTCATACAGAGACCCATAGACTTACACAGAAGACACTCATAGACTCACATATAGACCCATAGACTCACACAGAGACTCGTAGACTCAAACAGTGATCCATAGATTGGTGAACGTATTGTGCAAAAGAAGTTCAACATACACACGTACATGCAGTAAGTTGTCAAGGAGCAATGACAGCTGCGGCGGCATTACACTTTAGGAGGGTTTTTTTATTGCTAAGAGGTCAAATATATAGAAATAAGTCCGAAATTTGTTTTAATTAGATCGGTTTTATTGTGTACTCTTTAGTCACCGTGCAGTTACTGGTGACTCACTGGCATTAGATACCTGTGTTTATTCATGGGTGGTAACTCAAACCCAAGGTTTTAAATGCTCGCCACCTCCCTTGGTTAAACATTCAAACGAGAGTGGGTGACACTGCTAGCTTCGAGTTAACCGTATCATTGCTCACTCTTCTCAAAGCACATAATTGTCCAATTAGTAATGTCTCCCTCGTATTGTTCATATGAAAATCGAATTCTCACTCAAGCAGAATTCACAAATTTGTCCCAATCCGTTGCTGCCTCGTTGAAGGTCTACGTGGCTCAACCGGGCATCTTAGCCCCGTGACAGGTGGCATTCACAGCAGCCCCGCTCATTGGATAATGTCACGCTTTTGAACTACGATGCTTCGAGCATTTTGTTTTGCATCTTGCATTGTGAATCTTGCTGCAGTGGCAGTGGCGGCAGCGGCGGTAGCAGCAGCAGCATTAACGGAAGCTCACTGTGCTCGTGTACGGATTGAAGCTCGCCGAAGTCGTTTCCATTCTTGAGGCGTAGCTTTCCCACTTTGGCCTTGACCTTCCCAGTGATCGCGGCTAATTATGGTTTCTTTCATTCCATGAAAGGGGGAAGAAGACATTGAAGGAAGCATGGTGGGGTTGGGTGGGAGAGTGTGAGGGGGTAGGGCGGGGGAGGGTGGATCATGAAACTCGCAGTTGGGGCAGTAATTAAAACCGCTAATTAATAGTGAGCTTCGTTCATTTCTCAATGTTTATTTGTCTTAGGTTCACTTGTTTCACAAAACCATGCATTGATTGATTTCAGGAAGCATTTGCCTGTTACAGTGACATCTTAGCGAAATGTTGACATTTCAGCATTTTATTTTGTCATCGCTAATGAATGCATCTTAATTATTTTATGAGTGTCAAGTTCAACGAATGTAGAAACTGCATCAGGGATGTATATGCAGTATAGCGCGGAGTAACTAATGGATTTCCATAAGCAGTGTAATTGTGAGAAGAGACATTAATTGACTGTAGTGGCATTTTATGATCACTTAAAGGTGTGATAGGTTTGACTAAGCACTGAATGTTCCCTTGTGGCGACTTGATATTATTTGGAGATGCTTGAATTATACCGAACGATGGGCAAAATCAGCGGGTCACTACATTATTTCACAGTAATAAAAATAGGTAGATGATTATAATAATAATAATGAGAGGCCCTGAGCTCAAACACGCAGGTTGAGCGGGAAAAAAAAAGTGAGACGAGACTTCATAATGGTGACAGCTGTTCAATGTCTAGAAATACCTGCCGTTAAAAACCGTGCCATGGAATTAAAATACAAACTTTGCCGTAGGCTGCTTGACGGTGGGTGGCGCCGATTGGAGATGACGTTATAAGAGCACCATTAATATCCCACTGAGTAATTAGCGACCGACCGACGAGAGCGAGCGAAGCGGTTTGAAGTTGGGCCTCGGAATAGAAGCGCTCGTAATTCAAGTCACGTTCGAGTCGCTGACGACGATTGCCGTTTACGCTGTCGACAACAATCCGCTGGAGAGAGCGAGAGAACCGCGTTTTGTCTTGGGCGACTGCTTGAGATGGTTTACGATCTATGGTGACGGAGACGATTTTGAATTGTCACCGAGTGCCCAACGCCATTGCATTATCAAGTGGGAACACCTTTGGTCAATGTGCGCGCTGGCGGCAAGAAGCCATATTGATCAGAAACGGTGGGAATAAAAAAAATGCTTTAAAAAAGCTTTAAAAAAGCCACGTATGTTGGCAAGGAAAGCTATGTGCTTGGAAATAACTGAAATCAACGATAGAGAGATGTGTATTAGAGACTAAATGGTAATACGAGAAGTCACGTTCATTATTGGAAACACAATTAGTCTTGCGTCGTGCATGTCACTGTGTGAGCACAACTTGTGCACAAACCATGGGAGATGAGGATACCTGATGCACAAATGAAAAATTAAAAACTTTCCAGTGTATGACTGTAGTCATCAAGAACAGACTGTACAACATGTAACGACGCAATGCCCCGATCCCCAAATACGAAGGCAAAATTGCAGCGATACTCTGCTGCTACTGACGTGGTTATCTGGCTTGACCACCTGAATGTGAAATTGTAGTCGTTGCTCTGCATCTGCGTCAGCCGTGCAAAAGAAGGAGGTGCACTGGAACTTGGAATGCAAAGACAGTCCGGTTTAACACATCGTAGTAGGTCTTCGCGACCAATATTATCGATACTATAATAGATGTTTTTGGGTTGATCGCGTATATAAATGTCATTAAACCCGCCACCACCTGATACAGCCAATTAGTAAGGTGTGTCACGTAAATAAAACGTGCCAATTAGTGACTAGTTTAGCACACTGGTTTGTTGAAGAGTACATTTTGGTTATAGCCTGATGAAGCTGATTGTAATTACCGGCGAAATGTCGTACTCAAATTGTAAATGTTGTGGGTTTACTCTCCTATATACCAGTGTGCTGAACTACTAATAAATTAGCATGTTTTGTTGACATAACAAACATTACTATTTGGCTGTGTCGGGTGGTCGTGGGTTTAACGACACATTCATATTTACGTGATCTTACCCAAAAAAACCTTCATGATGAATGACAATCCAGAAAAGATACACAGAAGGGACATCTAGTGGAGTGGACAACTATTAAAGCAAACGGAACCCATAGATCTATTCCGAGACTGTCTCTCCGCCTTTCCAAATCCAAGTCTAAACTTCGTAAAATAGTGTAATTTTATAAATCTTAGCTCACGTGGGAGTGAAATGCATTGCTGCATTACAGCTGTGATGATAGCACTATGGGGTAATGCCACAAGCAAGGAGAACCTATTCAGTAGTAAGTTGGAAACACTGCTGTTGATTAATTACCTAGTCTTTCTGCTTTAAAGAAGGGCTAATTATGAAAATCATTATCCTGTTATACATATATATGTTTTTTTATTGTAAGCATAAACCGACAAGTGAAACTGTCCGGCCAATGCATATACCCACAGCACGGAATTTAAAGCATTTTTTTGTATCCATCATGTGAGATAATGGGGGAGGAGATTTGACGAGGAGATCGGGAGCAGACTAAACAAAGCGCGGATGAAGTGGAGGGAAGTGAGTGGAGTGGAGTGTGATGAGAAAATTACAATTCAGCCTGAACGGAATCGTGAATGGGGCGGTGATCACGCTGGAGTTTGTGTTGGGCTCGGAGCATTGGGCGCTCGAGAATTGGCCGGCGCACACCATCAGGACGATAACAGTTGAGAACACTGAGAAGGATTTGTTTGAGCAAGTACAAAATAAGTGCGAGAGATGCAAAGGAGTGATCCATAAGGTTTTTTTTGGGTTATATCACGTGAATATAAATGTGTCGTTCACCAAAACGTGCCAATTCGTTACTAGCTCAGCACACCCGGTGTGTTGCATAGTAAACCCACAACATTTACAATTCAAGTGCATGACGTTTTAATTTGATAATATTGGTCACGAAAGCCTACGTGTTAAACTGACAAAGGAGTGACATGACGAGTGAATGTAGCATCATCAGAACCAGAATCAGAATATGTATTTCTACTGGAGGAATCCTATGAGCTGTGAAGCTCTTTTTCACAGATATTCAGTATGGTTTATACTCAAGGACCATAAACCATCATCACGCAAACTCCGGTCATGCTCCCAGGGGCTCTTGGCTATCCATCGAACAGAAATGGTCACTGCATCGCGTACTTTCAGATGCGCTCTTGCGACCATCTGGAACGCGCTTCCTTCTGACATTAAGAAGCCACTGGAGCTGTGCACTTTTAAATCATCTTGATTGAAAACGAATTTATATCTAACTGATTTTTGTGTTTAGTTTGTTGTCTGTCCGATTAGTGCAGTTGGCTACGTATGGTGCGAAAGAAGTTCAACATATAGACTCACACAGAGACCCACAGACTCACACAGGGACAGAGACTCACGCAGGGATGCATAGTTTGTTGTCTTTCCCCCGCACCTCCAAAAGCGATGTCCAGTACGAAAGAAGTTCTACATACAATGTAGTGTCGTAGGTCTCTTCTTCATTCTTGCTCGAGGCTTGTGCGTGCGGGCGGGTGGCGTGCATCGCACACACATTCAGTCGGAGACGAGGTAGTCACAGGAGGCACCGTCCTCCCCTTTTATTGTTCTTGAGTTCACACCACCACTTGGGCCCCCTTTTTCTTTCACGACCACGCTGTGGCACGACCCATCCCAGACACGACCATGTCCGCATTGCACCGACGGCCTCGATCGGGACAGTCAATTACTATCCGGGCGAAGGCGGTAGCAACGAAGGCGACGACGACAGCGACGACGACAGCGACGATGAGACGAGTTCAATTCCAGAACCGGCAGCTTGGAGCTCTAGCTCTCCACTGCTTATATTCCCCTCGGTGCGGCTTGGCTCCACCCTAGCCACGCCTCCCTTCTCGAACCCACCAGAGGGTACCGTGACCCTTGCACCAGTTCCTCCGCCCTGCCAGTACCCCCGTATATATGCTCAACGGTGTGTGCGCTAAGTGCCTACCTGCAGTTGCAGCTGCTTTACAACAGTCAGCGCTATGTGACTACATCACCCCACCCTCCATTAAAAAAACAGCCGTGCCGGCTGTTAATACAGCAGCAGCAACTCATAGGCAGGCAGGGCAACTCCTCCAACTCGAACACCAACGATAAAAAGTTCCCACAATCCCGTTACAACCGCGGCGTCCCCGCAATCAGCACCCGCTCGGGTCCAGTCTCCAAGACCACGCACTTGGCAGTCTTGGTAGGCCTCAGAGACCCGGTCCGACAGGGCTTGAGTTGACTATGCCTGTGGCCCAGCGAGCACGGGTGACTTAGCAGTTGTTTATTTATCACCCCGACACTCCACAGCAGTGTGGACCGACCGACCACACATGGAGCACTTGGGCATGGGCCCCCAAGGCAGAGGGAGCTGTCCTTGCCGCAGGTCCTTCCGCGGGGGTGTTGATGCTTGAGCCCCCCAGTACCCCACCGCCGCCACCATATCTTGCAGGCTCCATGTTGCGGCCTCCCACCTTCCCCACTGCTGTTTCTCCTCAAAGACCTGTATCTTCCTGGCCACCGTTGAGGATGGAATTTCTGTGCCAACGGCAGAGGGCAGGGCAACCCTAAATTTTCTTGCCAGCTCTCACAGCCTCTCCGCCACTCCAAGGGCGAGTGCCCCCTCACCCAAAAGCGAGTATGCCTCACGTCCCAGCGCTAGCAGCGCTGCCCGGAAGGCATAGGGCGTCTCATCCTCCATCCGCTCCCTCTGGAGGAATATTGTGCGAGTCTCCCATGCCAGATCAGGAGCGGCCTCCTGCAGCTCCGTCACTCTTCGCACCTCCTCTGCGTGCTTCCGCGTTCACCTCAAAATGGTGCCCGCCGGCCATGGGAGATCCTCCGGTGACAAAATGGTGCCCACCATGTGCACGATCCCCCGTCCGGAGCCCCTTGCTCCTGCTCTGATGGAGCTTCCGTTTGGTTTTTCCCACTCTCCTGTCCCCTGGGTATGCGCCTCATACCAGCCTGCGCCCCTGCCCAGCCGCTCTCCCCTCGCAGATGCGTAGCCGCTCACCCAGAATATTTTGCGTAGCAGCTGTCATGCCAATCCGTGGCAGCTCCTCCGCTGTCCAGCAATCCACGGGCTTCGTAACACGGATCTCGGGTCACGGGGCTGTTGGAGGGATGACCGTCTCGCCATCCCTGTCCTGATGATACTACATGTTTTTTTTTTAATACCCCACTTCTGATACCAAATGTAGTGTTGTAGGTCTCTTCTTCCTTCTTGCTCAAGGCTTGTATGTGTGCGCGTGCGGGTGGCGTGTGTCGCACACACACTCAGTCGGAGACAAGGTAGTTGCAGGAGGCACTGTCCTCCCTTTTTATGGTTGTTGACTTTACGCTACCACTCGGGCCCCCTCGCTCTCTCACGACCACGCTGCCGCACGACCCGTCCCAGAGACGACCCCGTCTGTGTTTCACCAAAGGCGTCGACCGGGACAGCCAACTGGTGTCCGGCCGGCTCCGCCCAAGCTGCGCCTCTCTTCTAGAACCCAACAGAGTGTTCCAGGGGCTTCCCCATGACAGCGTGTGTGCTAAGTGCCCACCTGCAGTGGCAGGGTCTGTACAAAAGTTAGCGCTATGTCACTACACATACATAGACTCACACAGAGACCGATTGTTTGTTGTCCTTCCCCCAAACCTCCGATTAGTACGGTTGGCTACGTATGATGTGAAAGAAGTACGACATACGTACGTACATTCTGCGATTTGTCAAGGACGACATGAGAGCTGCGGCAGCATTACCATGGCGATGGCGATGGATCGGAGACTTTGGAGCAACAGGAGTCAGGGAGCGTACTCCAGTTTGTGGGACAAACACTCGGTACAAGAAGAGTTAAGGCAATCGGAACAACAACAACAGAGTTTAAGGTTCTTACGGTGTGCATTCTACATTGTCAAAGGGATCCATGAGGTTTCATTTATGCAGAATATATGGTACAATATGTACTGTCATTTGTATATAACCAAGCAATTAATAACAGAGCACAACAATAGTTTTCAGTACTTCTAGATTTGAAGCTTTCGTGACTGCAAGGATTCATACTCTTAGGTTTTTTTGGTAAAGTCACGGACGTAAAAATAAATAATAAAATAATACAAATATGAATAATTGATACAATAAATTTAGCTGTGACGGTCCCACCTGATGACGGAGACTTGTGTTGCCTCCGAAACGTCGTGATTTATTATTTTATTTTTATTATTATTAATATTATTTTATTTTTTATTTTTACCTACGTGACTTTACCGAAAAAACCTAAGAGTATAGTTTTCAGTACTGTCCTGAAGCTAGAATGCTTGGCATGAATAATATATTGTTCTCTCATGATGTACAGGATAATGCACTTAGCATCATCATTGTTTACATTGTCCTTCAGTTACTGCCACTTCTATCCAGACAAATTATTCGCTGATGTTAGCCCATTGACATCTGCTGCTTATTGCGAGTTGTATTTTTAAACATAGAATTCCACATGAAGAAGGTTTGCCCTCTGCTTGCACGGGGCTGTAAATGCTGCTGTGTGATCATAAAGTGCAGCCCTGCACTTGTACAGGGATGAGATGAGACAGACTAATCTATTTCTATCTATAATATTTTTAAATGTTACCAGGTAAGGCCCCACTGAGCTATATTGCTCTTTTTCAGAAGCGACCTGGCCACAAATGATAGCTCAATGAAGTGGCTTATCGTATGTATATTTATAGCAGCCACATACTCTAAATGCGTGGTGTTGATTCTAAATGTGGAGGGAAAAACAAGAAGACCCAGAGCAAATCCACGACACCAGGGAGAGAACATGCACACCTCAAATATACAAGCGTCATGGTCGGAATTGAACCCACGACCCTGCTGCATACCAGGCGAGGTAGCTAACTTCTCGCTATCGTGACAACCAGACGCGAAAACACAGAGACAAGCACGGAGAAATTTAGAGTGAGAGCGAGCGAGACAGAGGGACACATGGACGCAGAGAAGGCGACACAGAGAGTGACAGAGAGAGATATAAAGAGACAGAGAACGAGAGAGAGACATAGCAAGAGATACACAGAGAGACAGAGAAAAGGATACAGAGAATGAGTTAGAGAGACAAAGAGAGAGAAATGGGGGGGGGGGGGAGAGACAAAAAGACAAGAGAGAGATATATAAAGAGAGATGAGAGACATATAAAAAGAGACAGAACAAGAGTGAGACAGACGGACAAAGGGAGAAAGATAGCGATAAAAAATACAGATAGACTGATGACAAAGACACACAGTGAGAAAGAGGGACACTAATTGAAAAAATTTTGATTGAAAACTAATTTCTTTAGAACTGATTTTTGTGTTTAGTTTGTTGTCCTTCCTCCACACCTCCGATTGGCTCTGTTGGCTACGTACGGTGTGAAAGAAGTTCAACGTACATACATAGACCATGAGACATTGTTGGAAGTCAGGAGAGAAATGGGGGGGGGGGGCCTTTACACAGTGCCGTCTGTATGTGGACACATATGCTGCTGTGCGTTCGTAATCTGCCCTTCTGTACTTGCGTGGAATTAGCGTAAAATGCCCATGTTTATGAGTTTACAATAAAAAAATGCGAGAGGAGAAATATAAACACATTGTTGGGCCAGTAATCCTTTATGGAAATGTTAATCTGCAGCACGAGTGTGGCGATTTTTTACTTGCATCGAAAGTAAATGAATTAGGACGTTTTAACATCTGAATATATTGCCAGAGATGTGATGGATTTTGTCCTTTTAATACGCGTTCTTACCTCTGTTTTATCTCAGGTACCACCAGGTACCTCACTCCACGAAGCACCGTAATGAACTCACCAAATGAAATCTCCTTAGCAGATCGGAGGAAGAGGAACTCTATCCTCCTGTTTATACGCGATATTTTATTTAATCGAAATCTTTTAATCATCTTAAGGGAAATGTACCTTCCATACTCGCCCAGATCGATGGTGTTCAAGTGACTGCTTTTAAATTGAATTAATTTTTTCCTCACGGCATTCATTCGCGCTTGCGGTGTTTTTAATTAAATAATAATAGCAGCCTGGTTGGGCACTGGAGCAGTGTCCCGGATAGTTTGAGAATCATTAATGAGATTTTAAGTTAAATATATTTTTCATTCATTCTTCTTTTTAAGAGTATACTAGCAGGAAGTACCCGGCATTGCCCGGGGTAAAAATATATTTCAAAACTTCTCTTAAAAACATAACAAATACATATACAATACTAAGCTATTGTGAAAGCCCGGCGTGCCTTTTGTCCATTTGTCCATCAACAAAATTATAATAGGCTTGCAGAAGTCCAAAAAATAATAGAAAGTGCGGGTAAATAGTTGATCGAAAAGGTTTCTGAAAATTGTTGACATCCCTCTCAAAAAATGTATTTACATCCTCCTAGTCAAATATACCTAAACAGCCTACATACAATAGAGTGAGTAGTATCTAGTGACTCTATAGTAGTATCTGACTCTACAGTAGTATCTGGCTCTACATTAGTATCTATTGACTCTATAGTAGTATCTACTGACTCTTTACTAGTATCTGCAGACTCTATAGTTATATCAACTGACTGTACGGTAGTATCTACTGAGCTCAGTAGTAGCTACTTAATGTTTAGTAGTATCTACTGATTGTAGTAGTAACTACTGACCCTACAGAAGTATCTACTGACTCTATAGTAGCAACTACTAACTCTATAGTAGTATCTGCTGACTATAGTAGCAAGTACTGACTATAGTCGTAACTACTAACTCTATAGCAGTATTTACTGACTCTATAGTAGTATCTGCTGACTCTATAGTAGTGTTGTGTGTCTAACTAACTAGACGGAGACGACTTCTGGAGGCAACGCGTATATTTCAACAACTCTACGAACAGCGACTGTAACACGAAGGGCTGCGGCCCCTTCAACCGGATAGCCTAAGGGAGGTACAGCCTCCCTTCTCGTGTGTCCTACACACCCCGGGCTACTCTACACCCAGGTCCCTTGCCACGGCCGCTAAGGGAGGCTAGACCAACCCGACCCTGCCAGGATACGGGTCCCACCACTGGTCCGCGACAACCCGGCTCTGACCAGAGCCTCGGTTGAGGGTTTCTGGGTGCTGGTCCAGTCTTCAGGTCTTGGATGTCTTCAGGCTTGAGTTGGTAAACACTGCCTGACCCGTTCAGAGGGCCGGCTTTTTATCCCCAGGTCAGGGCTTACCCCTCCCCTATTGACCCCCCTCCAGAACCTTCTGGAAGGTCTTAAAGGGCCTTACATCCTAACGGGTCTTAAAATAGGTGGGCAGTCTCTATCCCCCCCAGCCCGCAGCCCATGGGGGTCTGGGGTGTCAACCTCCGGTCACGGGCCACCCGAGGGGGTTTTACTCCGTGACCGTGGTGGCAGATAAAGCGGCTTACAGCGCCTTGTTATGGCGCAACAGTAGTATCTGCAGACGCTATAGCAGTATCTGCAGACTCTATAGCAGTATCTGCTGACTATAGCAGTATCTGCTGACTCTATAGTCATATCTACCGACTTTGCAACAGTACAGTGAGGAAAAAAGTATTTGATCCCCTGCTGATTTTCCACGTTTGCCCACTGACAAAGAAATTATCAGTCTATAATTTTAATGGTATGTTTTTTTAACAGTGAGAGATGGAATAACAACAATAAAAATCCAGAAAAACGTATGTCAAAAATGTTATAAATGTATTAGCATTTTAATGAGGAAAATAAGTATTTGACCCCTTCTCAATCAGAAAGATTTCTGGATCCCAGGTGTCTTATACAGGTAACGAGCTGAGATTAGGACCACACTCTTAAAGGGAGTGGACCTTGCGGGCGCTGTAGGATTTCAGTCCTTCACGGCGTAGTATGTTACCAACTGTTTTCTTGGTGACTATGGTCCCAGCTGCCTTGAGATCATTGACAAGATCCTCCCGTGTAGTTCTGGGCTGGTTCCTCACCGTTTTCATGATCATTGCAACTCCACGAGGTGAGATCTTGCATGGAGCCGAGGGAGATTGAAAGTTATTTTGTGTTTCTTTCATGTGCGAATAATCAAACTAACTGTTGTCACCTTTTCACCAAGCTGCTTGGCAATGGTCTTGTAGCCCATTCCAGCCTTGTGTAGGTCTACAATCTTGTCCCTGACATCCTTGGAGAGCTCTTTGGTCTTGGCCATGGTGGAGAGTTTGGAATCTGATTGATTGATTTCTTCTGTGAACAGGTGTCTTTTATACAGGTAACAAGCTGAGATTAGGAGCACTCCCTTTAAGAGTGTGGTCCTAATCTCAGCTCGTTACCTGTATAAGACACCTGGGATCCAGAAATCTTTCTGATTGAGAAGGGGTCAAATACTTATTTTCCTCATTAAAATGCTAATACATTTATAACATTTTTGACATACTTTTTCTGAATTTTTGTTGTTGTTATTCTGTCTCTCACTGTTCAAATAAACCTACCATTAAAATTATAGACTGATCATTTGTTTAACACGTAGGCTTTCGCGACCAATATTATTCATAATCAACGTTTTTGGGTTTAGATCGCGTTATTTATAAATGTGTCGTAACCCTCCACCACTTGACACGGCCAATCAGTAAAAAAGTGTCACGTTCACAAAAGACAAATTAGTTCACTGCTTTAGCCCACCGGTGTGTTGAAGCGCAAAACCACAACATTTACAATTTGAGTACGACGTTTCAAAACGTCGTTGAGTACGACGTTTCAAAACGTCGTACTCAAATTGTAAATGTTGTGGTTTTGCGCTTCAACACACCGGTGGGCTAAAGCAGTCAACTAATTTGTCTTTTGTCAACGTGACACTTTTTTACTGATTGGCCGTGTCGGGTGGTGGAGGGTTACGACACATTTATAAATAACGCGATCTAAACCCAAAAACGTTGATTATGAAGACTGATCATTTATTTGTCAGTAGGCAAACGTACAAAATCAGCAGGGGATCAAATACTTTTTCCCCTCACTGTATATACTGACGATAACAGTATTTACTGACTGTAGTATTATCTACTGACTATAGTAGTATCTACCGACCCTGCAGTAGCATCTACCGACTCTATAGTAGCATCTACCGACTCTATAGTAGCATCTACCGACTCTATAGTAGCATCTACCGACTCTATAGTAGCATCTACCGACGATAGTAGTAACTACTGATGATAGTAGTATCCACTTACTATAGTAGTAACTACTAACTCGACAGTAGTGTCTACTGACTCTATAGTAGTGTAATGCGGGCGCGGGCGACCTCCCGGATGTGACGTCACGGAGAGGTGGAGTTAGGTGACGTGGGAGCAAGGTTAAGGTTCTTAAGAGATGAGACCGGAAGAGGAGGGGAGAGAGAGTGAGACTGGACCAGAGTAAGGCCACGTTGGGCGAAGCCAGGAGAGGTGGCACGGGCGGCCAGCGATGGCCAGCTAAGGGAGCAGCCAGCGGAGCTGCGAGAGAAGACAGCAGTGGGGCTGCTGGAGAGAAGGCGGTCGAGGAGCTGCAGTGAACACAGCCGGCGAGGCTGTGTGTGGGAGAGGCTACGAGAGCGACGAGAGGAGAGAGAGAGGCTACGAGAGCGACGAGAGGAGAGAGAGAGGCTGCGAGAGCGAAGAGAGGAGAAACTGCAGAGAGAGCAGCCAGTGGGGGCTGCGTGAGGATAACAGCCAGCAAGGTTACGAGAACAACGGGAGACCAACAGAGGAGCTGTTGGCGTGACGGGGTTAACAGCAGTATCAGTATCGGTATAGAAGTCTTATAGAAGGACAGCCGTGTGGGTTATGAGGAAGAACCGAATAAAGGACACCAAGCCAGACTTCGTGGTCGAGTCTTTTATTACATTGGTGTCGGAAGTGCAACGGCATGTCGAAACAAGTGAGAAAGAAAAATGTTCCAGCGCCAGCATCGGCTTCTTCGTCCGAAGACGAAGATTTCCCTCCAAACATGGATTCTGCCGGGGTAGTGGAGGAGAGCCCTGCTGAAACGAGTGCGGGGACGGGAGTTGAAGATGTAGCCGCAGTGTCAGGGCCGCCGACAACATCAGACGCTGATCTGCGATGGCTGCAGGTGGCGGAGCAACTGGAGACTTTCAAGGACGTCCTGGGCCAATTGTGTCATCTCGTCACCCCAAGGACGGCGACGGAGAGAGCGGAGAGTGCTCCACAGGCTGTCACGGTATCTTCACTCCCGGCGCCATCGGCCACGTGGCAGGAGGCCGCCATCTTGCGCGTTCCGCGGCGGGAAACCGCCATCTTGACCACGCCGCGGTTCGACGCCATTTTGAATTTGCCACCGGAGGAGCCATCGGCGGAGGGTGGAGTAAAGCGAAGTCGGAGTCGCCATCTCACCACGGTCAAAGAATTCGCCATTGGGGGCGACTGGAGCGCTTTCGCCTGCAGATTTTTGGCGGCGGTCCGTTCTGCGAGATGGACCGATGCTGAGGCCTTAGAAGTGTTACCGACTCTTCTGGACGACGAATCTGTTCGTTTTTTTCGCTCCATTAAGGCCGAGAAGAAGAGGACATTATACGGAGTTTTTCAAGAAATGGCCGACGCCTACGAGCCACCTGACGACGCGCATCGGCGATTCACTCAACGACAACGAGCGCCCGAGGAGTCGCCTGTGGCGTATAGGGGTGCGGTGCTTGATTTGGCTATGGCCGCGTATCCAGATACAACACCTGACCTGCTCGAGCCTCTCATCTTGGGCAAGATGCTCAAGCTGTCGCGGGATCTTGGGATTCCCATGCCGGTGTGCGGGCATGAGAAGCTCACCTCCCGGGCGGCGGCGAAATGTCTGGATGCACAATTCAACCTACGACGGTGGAAACAAGTTGCGGCGTGGACAGGGGGGCCCGTCGCAGAGGGTGGCGCTCTGGGTTGGGACCCTACGAAGTCGGTTTACGTGCCGGATGGGGGGGGCCCTCAGGAGCTGACGGCCGCCTCGGGGCCATGGTCAAGCCGCGGTGGACCGGCCTCTCGTGCTGCACCACCGATACGAGGCCGGCGCGATGCAAGGCCTGCGCTTCGGCGCAACGACGCCGATTGTTTCCGCTGCGGACGGAGGGGCCACTACGCGAAGGACTGCTGGGCCCGCATCCCGGGTCCGCCGCAACAGGAGGCCTCATCACCGGCCAAGCCGCCCAAGGAACCACCGAACCAGGCAAGTCGGCACGCACCAGACACCCGGCAAGGCTTTACACCTCACCCATCACCTTCGTTGTGCGGTCATAGTGTTGTTGTTAAAGAGAGACCTTCGACGGGGCCTTGTCGCTCTGTGACGCAGTGGCGCAAATTGGCATGGAGGGTTGTTGCGGCCGCTACGGGTTCGTCCACCGTGCCGGGGTCTATACAAGGGGTGGACGTGCGCATTTTGGTCGATTCCGGGGCGTCCGCGACTATTATTTTGGATGTCATTTTTCATCTGTTAGGCATCCCACCCGGGGCCGTGCGTCCGGTTTACGGGTCGTGCGTCGCTGCGAACGGGGGTAGTATGGGCATCGTGGGCCAGGTGGACGCTAAAATATCTATCGGGGATGTGTCGGCCTCGGGCGTTGTGTTGATTTCAAGATCCTTGGCAGTTCCTTGTTTATTGGGCACTGATTTCCTGGCTAAGATGCCTATTTTGATCAAAATTAATGAGAATTGTATTGAACTGCTGGGTGGCCGTCAAATTTCGTTTCTGCCGTCGCCCTGGGGGCGACCTGCTTCGGCCGTACAAGTGCAGGCGCTATCCGTGGCATCTGTTGACATTCCACCTGGTTCACAGATGCTTATTCCCCTGCGGTATCGGAAGCCCCTGCCTAGTCAGCTAGGAGCGGTTGGGATCTTGTTGTCACCTTCAGCCTCGATAACGGCCGGGTTGGCGCTGGTTGGGGCGCAGACCATCGTCCGGCCAGATCAATTACCGTTTTTGCAGGTGCTCAATGCGGGTACTGAAAATGTTTGCGTCCCGGCCGGCACGGTTGTGGCACATGCCACCACGGCATTTACGGCTCACGATTGTTCGCATAGCCAGGAAGTGGTTGCTGGTGTTTCCGAGCCTGTGGCTTCGGATGATCGCTGGATTGCTAGCTTATGTGACGGAAATTCTTCCCTGTCCTGTGGATCAACGGGGTGCGCTTCACAAATTGTTATTGACGTATTCGGATGTGTTCAGCTCCAATGATTTGGATTTGGGACGCACCTCGTTGCTTCACCATCACATTGATACAGGCGACGCTGCCCCTATTCGGTTGAATTCGCACCGAATGAGTCCCGCCGAGCGAGAACACGTTCGGGGGGCAGTGGAAGACATGTTGGCTGCGGATATTATATCGCCATCAAACAGCCCATGGGGCGCGCCTGTGGTTTTGGTTAAGAAAAAGGATGGCAAATTGCGATTCTGTGTTGACTTTCGAAAATTGAATAAGATATCGGTGGCAGATGCGTATCCCCTGCCGCGTATGGACGACTCCCTCGACGCATTGTCGGGGGCTAAGTTCTTCTCTACACTGGACCTCTCTTCGGGATTTTGGCAGCTTCCTCTTGACGAGCCCTCACGGGAGAAGACCGCATTCCGTACGCGCAGGGGTTATTTCAATTTAACTGCCTTCCGATGGGGCTGAATGCGGCCCCTGCCACATTTCAAAGGCTCATGGAGCTCGTTTTGACGGGGTTGCAGTGGGAGACATGTCTCATATATTTGGACGATATTATCATCTTCAGCCGCACATTTGATGAACATTTAAGGCGGCTGGAGACGGTGTTCGCGAGGATGCGCTCCGCGAACTTGAAATTTAAACCAAAGAAATGTCACCTACTGCAACGGTCCGTCCATTATTTGGGGCACATCGTGAGTGCTGAGGGGGTGTCTACGGACCCGGAAAAAACGGCGTGCGTCCGAGATTGGCCAACTCCGGCCACCGTGGGGGATGTACGTTGCTTTCTGGGATTTGCCTCGTATTATCGAAGATTTGTACCGAATTTTGCGACCATCGCGAGGCCCTTGCACCTCCTTACGGGTAAGGGACGTAAGTTTGCGTGGGGACCGCCAGAAGAGGCGGCCTTTCAGAGTCTGCGTAATCTGTTGGCTACAGCCCCAACATTGGATTATCCGGATTTCGATCAACCGTTCATTCTTGATACAGACGCGAGTGACACAGGTATTGGCGCGGTGTTATCTCAGTCTAAAGGGGGCGTAGAGCGCGTCGTTGCGTATGGTAGCCGGGTCTTGTCGCCCACGGAAACCCGCTACTGTGTCACTCGCAGGGAACTCCTAGCCGTTGTTTTTTTCCTACGTCAGTTTCGACCGTACCTGTACGGCCGTTCCTTTATCGTACATACGGATCATGCGGCCTTGCAATATGCCCTTAAAATGGATCAACCTTCCGGCCAGCTGTCGCGTTGGTTGGACACGCTACAGGAATTTTCATTTCAAATTCACCATCGTAAAGGGGTGCGCCATGCGAACGCAGATGCACTTTCTAGATTGCCGCAGCGCTCCCCTTGCAAATGTGCGTCGGGGACGCAGAGATGTGCGCCCAGCCTACCCCCCCCTCAGCCGGTGGTATTGGCTGTGGAGGAGTCGGATGCTCCTGTGGAACCGGGGCCGACTGATGGGGTTTTGAATCTGCCACGGTCTGTTTGGATAAGGGAGCAGATGATGGATGAGTCGTTAGTGTCCTTGCGGAAGCGATCCAAAGTGGAGATTGGGGGTCCGGTTACAGAGGGTGCGCCGGAAACCGCGGTCCGAGATGGTCTGCTCATGTGGAGGGAAAGTCTCCAGGAACGCTGGCGTCTGGTAGTGCCTGCGTCCCTACGATACGAGTTGATTAGAACTCTCCATTGTGACACGCTATTACATCTGGGTGTGCAGAAGACCTTGTTGACGTTGCAACGTCATTATTTTTGGCACGGCATGGCGACGGATGTCGTGGGGCACGTCCGCGCGTGCCCTGACTGTGCCCGGCGTAAGCCACCTTAACATCCTTATGTGCCGCCCTTACAGTCAATTCAGGTGTCTCGGGTTAATGAATTGGTGGCACTGGACATTTTGGGACCTTTCCCACCATCGGCGAGGGGTAATAAATATTTGCTGGTCGGGGTTGAGTACCTCTCCCGTTGGCCGATGGCCTGGCCGTTGCCCGACCAATCGGCCGCGGCCATTACCGACGCCTTTTTGTTCGGATACGTTATGGACAAGGGTGCGCCGGAGAGACTCCTCACGGATCAGGGCCGAAATTTTTCTTCTAAGTTATTGGCGGAAGTATGCGCGGGCCTAGGGACTAAGAAGGTCCGGACATCCCCATACCATCCGTAAACGGATGGTATGGTTGAGCGGCTAAACCGGACATTGTCTGCCATGCTGTGCCATACGGTGAGTGAGCAACAATCGGATTGGGACCTGCACATCCCGGGGGTGCTTTCGGCGTACAGGATGACTCCTCATGCGGCTACGGGTTATTCGCCGTTTTACCTTATGTATGGTCGGGAAAACGTGCCGCCGATGGATGTGCAGATGGGAACCGGTGTAAGGGGACCTTGTAAACCACTTCCTGACTACATTCGGGACACTGTTCGCCGGGTCTCGGAGGCGCGGGAGAGTGCCCGTGTGGCTACGGCCAGAGCTCAAGCCCGGAATGAGAGGTATGCACGGCGTTCCAAGGGGGAATGCCCCTGGAAGGTTGGGGACCTGGCCTGGCTCCATTGCCCACAGGTGCGGCCGGGTACCTCTCCCAAATTTCACAAACCTTGGCAAAGGCCCGTCCGCCTCATTGAGGTTCCTAACCCTCAGTCGGCGCGTGTTCAGATTGGTTCTCGCCGCTGGTTTGTTCACACGTCGCGCTTGAAACCGTATGTTGCTCCCCTACATGATGCTTCATCTCCCAATGTTGCCTTGCCGGGGTCTGTTGCTGCCGACTCTCCCCCGCCTGCGTCCATTGATCTTGCTAGAGCGCCTGTCATACCTGTTCCAGGCAGGCCGGCCTTGACACCAGAGGGGACGAGGCGCCCTGCTCGGAGGGTGCCTGCCAGATCTGCGGGAACTTCGAGCCCTGCAGCCCTTCCAACCCCGCTGCAGACACATCCGCGGGACACGCCCGAGACTGATCCTTCAGGGACACGGGACGTTGGTGGACTTCCAACAGGGACAGGGGGATTTCACCCTGTCGCTCCTCAAACTCCATCACGTTCCCGTTCCGCGGGTGGGCCGCCGACCGTCCGGGACGGGCCGGCGACCCGCACATGTTCTAAATCCCTTGTGTTTCGTTGATTGTTACGTTGCATTATTGCTCTTACTGTGTATTTATTGCCTGCTTCTGCTACGTTACTTGATTATTATGTTGTGTTGATTGTTCCTACTGTTATATTGCATGCTTGGTGTCCTTTGGTGTGTCAGGGTCGGTTTCGCCCGCATTACTGTTGGTGTTGTTCAGCCGAGGTCGGCTGGGTTTTTCTCCACGGGGGAGGGTGGTGTAATGTGGGCGCGGGCAACCTCCCGGATGTGACGTCACGGAGAGGTGGAGTTAGGTGACGTGGGAGCAAGGTTAAGGTTCTTAAGAGATGAGACCGGAAGAGGAGGGGAGAGAGAGTGAGACTGGACCAGAGTAAGGCCACGTTGGGCGAAGCCAGGAGAGGTGGCACGGGCGGCCAGCGGTGGCCAGCTAAGGGAGCAGCCAGCGGAGCTGCGAGAGAAGACAGCAGTGGGGCTGCTGGAGAGAAGGCGGTCGAGGAGCTGCAGTGAACACAGCCGGCGAGGCTGTGTGTGAGAGAGGCTACGAGAGCGACGAGAGGAGAGAGAGAGGCTACGAGAGCGACGAGAGGAGAGAGAGAGGCTGCGAGAGCGAAGAGAGGAGAAACTGCAGAGAGAGCAGCCAGTGGGGGCTGCGTGAGGATAACAGCCAGCAAGGCTACGAGAACAACGGGAGACCAACAGAGGAGCTGTTGGCGTGACGGGGTTAACAGCAGTATCAGTATCGGTATAGAAGTCTTATAGAAGGACAGCCGTGTGGGTTACGAGGAAGAACCGAATAAAGGACACCAAGCCAGACTTCGTGGTCGAGTCTTTTATTACAGTAGTATCCAATGACCATAGTTGTATCTACTGACTGTATATTAGTATCTCCTGACTGTAGCAGTATTTACTGACTGTAGTGGTTTCTACTGACTGTAGTAGTATCTACTGAATCTATAGTAGTATCTGCCGACTCTATAGTAGTATCAACCAACTCTATAGTAGTAAATACTGACTCTACAGGAGTATCTAATGACTATAGTAGTATTTATTTACTCTATGGTGGTACCTACTGACTCTATAGTCGTATCTGCAGACTCTATAGTTGTATCTACTAACACTACAGTAGTATCTACTGAGTCCAGTAGTAGCTACTGACTGTATAGTAGTGTCTACTGACTGTAGTAGTAACTACGTACCCTACAGTGGTATCTCCCGACTCTATAGTTGTAACTACTAACTCTATAGTAGTATCTGCTGACTCTGTAGCAGTATTTACTAACTGTAGTGGTTTCTACTGACTGTAGTAGTATCTACTGACTCTATAGTAGTATCTGCCGACTCTATAGTAGTATCAACCAACTAAGAAGAAGGATGCAGTGAACATCAGCCAATTCTGCCCAATCTCCTTACTGAATGTCGAGGGTAAAATCTTCTTTAGGGTCATTGCCCAGAGGATGGCCGAGTACCTGCAAAGGAATGCGTACGTCGATACATCTGTACAGAAGGCAGGAATATCAGGGTTCTCTGGCTGCTTGGAACATTCCAGCATGATCTGGCACCAGATCCAAATGGCCAAGGTGGAGAAAAGGGACCTCCATGTAGTCTTCCTCGACCTCGCCAATGCATTTGGCTCTGTGCCCCATGAACTCCTGTGGTCTGCCTTCAGATTTTTCCACATACCGGACACCATCACAACCCTGGTGAAGTCGTACTTTCAAGATCTGCAGTTCTGCTTCACCACCTCAGAGTTCACCACCTCATGGCAATGCCTGAATGTAGGTATAATGGCGGGATGTACAATTTCTCCATTGGCATTCATAATGGCAATGGAGGTTATCATCAGATCCTCAAAATGGGTTGCTGGTGGACAGCGAGTCGACTCTGGTTTTCGCCTCCCTCCACTCAGAGCCTACATGGACGACATTACAACATTGACCACCATTGTCCCATGCACCAGGAGACTGCTCAGAAAACTCGAGGAGAACATCAGCTGGGCCCGTATGAAGATTAAACCATCCAAGTCATGCAGCATCTCGATTGTGAAGGGAGTACTCTGTGACCTGAAATTCTTCATCAGAGATGACCAAATCCCAACAGTGTCTGAGCAGCCGGTAAAAAGCCTTGGAAGGTGGTATGATGCAAGCCTGAAGGACAAAGACCAGGTGCAACAGCTGCGCAAAGACATCAGTAGTAGCCTACAGTCCATCGACAACCCCCAGCTACCTGGAAAGTTAAAGGCCTGGTGTCTGCAGTTTGGTCTCCTACCCCGGGTGTTGTGGCCCCTAGCAGTGTATGAGGTTCCAATCTCAACAGTGGAGAAGATGGAAAGAGGAGTCACGAGCTACTTAAAGAAGTGGCTCGGAGTTCCACGATGCCTTACCACCATAGGCCTCTATGGAGATGGTGTCCTCAAGCTGCCCCTCACCAGTCTAACCAAGGAATTCAAGTGTGCAAAAACCAGGCTCCAGATGACACTGAATGAATCTCGAGACCCAGTGGTGAGCAACAACGCGCCGACCTTGGCAACTGGGCGCAAATGGAGGCCAGGAAAAGCAGTCCAGGAGGTAACAGCAGCCCTCAGACATGCTGACATTGTGGGTCATGTTCAGCAAGGGAGAGGAGGCCTTGGGCTAACTAGCCGTGCTGCTTGGAGTAAGGCCACTGTACCAGAGCGGCGGAAGATGGTAGTGCAGGAAGTACGTCATCAGGAGGAGGCTGCAAGGTGGGCCAAGGCAGTCTCTCTTGCCAAACAGGGACAGTGGACTCGATGGGACAGTGTGGAGAAGAGGAAGATCAGCTGGTAGGATCTGTGGGCCATGGAAGCGAGGCGGTTGAGCTTTTCCATCAGAGCAACATATGACGTCCTTCCAACACCAGTTAATCTTCACCAATGGTATGGTGAAGATCCGGACTGTGCCCTCTGTTCCATGCCAGCCAACCTCAGGCACATTCTCACAGGGTGTAAAACAAGCCTCACCCAAAGACGCTACACTTGGCGTCACAATCAAGTCCTTAAAACCTTGCGTCCGCCCTGGAGGACAATGCGAGCTGCCACCAACTCCCTACCACCCCCAGCAGCATCACACCCCTTACGGACGACCTTTGTCCGCGAAGGGGCTAAACCACCGAAGAGCGGCTCTACACCAATAGAGCGAGACCAGCTGCGCTTGGCCCTCGACTGGAAAATGCTAGCTGACATTGGCCGGCAACTTGTGTTTCCTCCGGAGGTCGCAACCACCACCCTAAGACCTGACATGGTGTTCTGGTCCCGTTCGCTCAAGAAGGTCTTCATCATTGAGCTCACAGTACCCAGGGAGGACTCAGTAGATGAGGCTTATGAGCGAAAACATCTGCGCTATGCCGATCTAGCTGCCAAAGCACGGCATCATGGCTGGAACACAGAAGTCCGACCAGTGGAGGTGGGCTGCAGGGGTTTTGTGGCAACATCTACAACCAGACTGCTTAGAGACCTGGGAATTAAGGGCTAGAGCCAGCGTTCGGCAATCAGAGCTGTATCGGAGGCGGCAGAAGGCAGCAGTCAGTGGCTCTGGCTGAAGAGGAAAGACCCCAGCTGGGCCCCAAAGTGAGAGGGCCAGGAGGTATGCGGTCAACAATGCTTGACTCAGGGAGGAGGACGCCCCTTCCATGCATAGTCCCATGGGATGTTGGCTATCAACAACAAGGCAACTCCTATGACTAATTCGGAATGGGACGCAAGCGTAGGATTGATCACCCTGTCACTGGCCGCCTTTGGGGAGGGTGTATAGTATGAAAGGCCGAAACACCCTAGGACCCAAGGTTCACTACTGACGATGCGCTCCCCAAATTTCACCAGGCTCACTGTTCATGAACTCTTGGAAGTGCTTGCACAAAGGATAGTAACATCTCATCCTGTGTTCTTTGGAATCTGTGCATATGGGGGTCATGAAAACCAAACAGTCTTGGATCGGGTCCTTTTGGCCGGGCCCCCAGGCGAGGTGGGCGTAATCTCCCTGGAGGCCCTGGGGGGAATTTGAAAATGTCCCATCGAGCCTGGCTCCTCATGAAGAGCAGTCGGCCGGGCAGACAGGCCCTCCGCTCCTGAAGCTTCTGGAGACGGCGCAGGCGGCTAGGGGGAAGTTAAATGCGCGGAACCTGAGGACGGGATCACATAACTCCACTGAGGACCAACCTCAGCGGGAACACTCCTCAGCTCGCTCGACACACTCGACACTTGGCCCCTGTGTAGTGGAGATGGGATGAATTGACGCGGCGCGATGAAAGGTTTTAGGCTAGAGATGTGTACAAACCAAGTCCGTCGACCACAGCGAATTTGAAAATACTGGGGCTGAACGGCTAGAATCACATCAACTGGCCCCCTCCAAGGTTGAAACAATTTGGGTGATGTACCCACCAGTACCTGGGGACAGTACAGCCAGGCCTTGTCACCTGGAGCCCACTTATGTCTGGAAAGACAGAAACTCCTCAGCCGCTCATTTGCCAATTGGCGTGAATAGGAATTTTCTCTGGAAGCCTCACACGCTTCCGAAATCCTCTGATGGGTAAGGTGCATGGACTTCAAAATTTTAGGTTTAGCTTTGTTTGACTCAGCTCGTTATTGAACATCAATCAGGGGGTCATGTTCTCTCCCGTACATTAAAAAAATGGCGAGTAGCCAGTGGACGCATGAGGGTCCATTCTATAGGCAGCCAGGACTCCGGGAATATGCAAGTCCCAGTCAAGCTGGGACTCGCTGACCTGATGGCTTAACATGAATGTCAGAGTCCTGTGCAACCGCTCCACCATTCCATCTGTCTGGGGATGGTAGGGCGACGGACGTACTTTCTTTGTTCCCAACAAATCACACCTCTCGCAGCAATTTAGAAGAAGATTTTTTACCCTGATTGGTCAGAAGTCGCTCAGGGACTCATTGGGAATCGACCAGGGCATTGGCCACCGTGAAAAATATTCGACGCCCACCAGTAAATACTTATTCCCACGAGGGGTGGTAGGAAATGGACCAAGGACATCAAGAGCGACCAGATCATTAATGCGGGAAACTCGAATGGATTGCAATGGTGGACAACAGGGTTTAGGCGGGGGTTTCCTCCGAGCACAATGCACACACCCCTTCAATACATTAGCGACATCTTCCGCCATGCCGGGCCAGAAGAAGTCGAGCTTAAGTGTGGCTAGCGTCTTATGCACACCCAGGTGCAGCAGTCGTTCGTGCACCGCCCAGATGATTTTACCCACAGGACAGTGGGCACGACAATGTTGTAATGGCGCAAACTTGCATCCCAATGCATAAGCAACCCACCTCTGAGGATGACAGAGGCTACACCCCGTCGATCCCCGCCCCCATCTGCCCCCTTGACATGGCGTCGTAACTTAAACAGGGAAACATCCTCCACGTGGTCCAAGCCAATAAGGGCGTCACGTGCCTCAGGACCGTCGGCTTCATCAAAGGTGTCAACCTTGACCGACGCCGCAAGGGGAGGGGGCGAGGGCAGGGCAGGCATTTTACAGGGCCCTGAGCCTGAGAAACATGCGCACCCGTCGCTTGTTGGTAATCTTGACAGGGTATCCACGTTCGTGTGTCGGGTACCTTTGTGGTAGGAAACAGTAAAATAATAGTCCTGCAGGACTTCCAACCATTGTGAAAGTTGGCCAGACGGCTATTCAATACGCAGCGCATAGTGTAGTGCAACATGGTCAGAGCACATCTCAAAGCGTCTGCCATAAAGATAGGGGCGATTCTGCTGCACAAAAAAAACTGTAGCCAAAAGTTCCTGGCGTGTGACACAGTACCGTTGTTCGGCCGGAGACAGCACTCTGCTGCCATATGCTACAACACTCTCCATGCCATCCACCGCTTGAAACAGAACAGCGCCAATTTCGGTGTTGCTAGCGTCTGTATCAAGGACGAACGGCAAGGGAAAGTTGGGCTATCGGAGGGGAGGGGCGTTCACCAAGCCAATCCCGAGCGCAACAAATGCGGCCTCCTCCTCCCCCAATGGAACTTCTGACCCTATGCCATCAGGGCATGGAAAGGTTTGGAGATAGTGGCGAAACCGGCGATGAAACGGCGGTAATAGGACGCAAAACCAATGAAACTCCGCACCTCCCCCACCAACGTGGAGGTCGGCCAATAACGCACTCACACAGTTTTGTCTATTCTGTCACTATCCCTGATTTACTGACTATGTCGCGAAGGTACCGAACTGATTTGTGGAGCAGGTGACACTTCTGCGGTTTAAATTTCAGTTTCGCCGCACGCATCTTAAGAAAAGCAGCAAGTAACCATTCCAGATATTCTTTAAACGTACGGCTAAAAATGATAACATCGTCCAGATCTATCAGGCACGAATCCCACTGGAGGCCAGCCAGAACCAGTTCCATCAATCACCGGAACGTAGCCGGAGCGGAGTGATGACCCATCGGGAGCCGATAAAATTCAAATAAGCCTTGTGGTGTACGAAAGGCTGTCTTTTGGGCTTAGAGGACTCATCTAGGAGCAACTGCCAAAATCCGGATAGGAGGTCAAGATTCGAAAAATAATGTGCTCCTGCTAGAGCATCCAGGGAATCGTCCATTCGAGGAAGGGGGTACGCGTCAGCCACAGAGATCTTATTAAGTTTACGGAAGTCAACACAGAAGCGCAAACTACCATCCTGCTTTTTAACCAGAACAATCAGGGCTCCCCATGGGATGGTGGACAGTGAGATAATATTTGCGGCCAACATCTCATCAACCGCCAGTCGTACGTGTTCTGCAGGTTGGGGTTCTGCCAGATGGGAGTGGCGTTGCCCCTATCGATGTGGTGACTCAAAAGGGTAGTGCGGCCCATGTCGAATTTTTCTTTGCTAAACACATCAGAGAATTTACGCAAAGCACCCTCAACTCCCTCCTCTGAGACTCAGACAATTCAGAATTTTCAGAACAAAGCGTATGTATCCACTTTTAATCGGAAACCTGTTGCGACACCCACTCTGCCAACGATGTTTTTAATCGCAAAGCGCGAGCGACACGTGGGCTAGCACGGTGCCCTCCTGTATGACAGACCTGTCCAATCCTGCATTAAGGACCTGAATGAACGGTTCCTGGTCATTGGACACCAGAGTCTGGGCCCCCACCAACGTCAACCCACGAATGGCTTTGCTTGAGGGTCCTAGGATGATTCTTCCCATAGTCGTCTCCTGGTCAAGCGGATTCCGTAATCGTAAAGGAACAAACATTTGCGCGCGGGGGGAATCTTTGCGGTCCTACTCGCAAGCGCTTGTACAGTAGCGTGGGCGTGCACAATCGAGTGGGAGAAGGCAAAAAGGCTATGCGACGGCCCAATGGTAACTCGAGGCAACCTTGATCAATTAAAATTTTCAGGTAGCATTTTCCCCATGAAGTCAGTCCCAAGCAAAGCAAGGAACAGCATGGGACGTTGACACAAGAACTGGTCCCGTCAATTTGATAACTCCAATACACACCTCAGCTGTTATCTTCCCAATGATGCCCAATAAGCCACCATTTGCGGCAAAGCACGGAACCCCGATGGGAAATAGGGTACGACATTTATGGGGCAGAATGTTAAAAATCAACTCTTAAATGATAGTCGCGGACGCACCGGTATCGACGAGCATTCTAATTTCAACCCCCTCTATCATTCTGATAACAGTGGATGAACCCACGGCCGCGGCAATCACTCTATGGGCCAACTCTGACCACTGACCCGGTTGGAGGGGCCAGTCAGCCCGAACAAAATCCGAACCCTCACGCCCCGACACACGACGTGAATGAAAACCATCCGAACGCAATGAGTGAGGTGGATTTAGCGGCTGAATGTGTGGTGTGTCGCGACATGCCTTGGGATATAGTGGAGTGGAGGATGGTCAGGCGGATGACGGCGGTGGTCCGGAGAGGTGTCGTCGTGGCATGCGGCAACCCGATGAGATGTGCCCCGGCAGGCCACAGTTGTAGCACACGACGAGCCCGCTCCCAGGATGAGGAGAGGTATTTCGCCGTCGTTGTTGTTCATCCCGTCTCACCATGCCGTCCCCCCGCCAGCCTCCGCCTTGGGCGAAGTGCAGGCTTGGACGGGCTCCACATGTTCGGGTGTATCACACATTTCACGAGGCGCGGTACACGCCGCCAATCCCTTATGTCATTGCAAAAGCAGGTGCGCCTGGATGCATCTTGCAACTTTGAGAGAAGACAAATCGTCTTCGTCAACGGCCGGCAGGATGATGTTGAGGTCTTTCGCCAATGTCAACAATCTTTTGAGGACTAGTGAGTCGACTCCGTCGTGGTCCATCTTTGGGAAGGCAAAACCTTCGCTAGCACCAATAGTGTACTGTGGAAGTCGAGGGGTGTTTCTGGTTCCCCCCTCCTCCACGCAGCGAACTTATGGCGAATATTTGACTGCGGTTTGTAGATTACCGCCATTTGAGCAAAGGCTTGTTGGAGTGTGGTCTTCTCCGACGGCGGGATGGTGCAAAACGCCGCCAAGGCGTCATCGTCAAGCACGGCGGGCAGCGCTCTCAGCGGCATCTGCCTCCGTCCATCCTGCTAAGTCGCAATTCATCTGAAACTGGCACTTGGAGGCCACCCAGTCGCCTCCCACGCCTGATAATTCCCTTAACAAAAGGTAGACGTCGCCTGAGGGATGGAATCTCAACAGGCGAACTTGGCGAACTCTCAGGATTGGCGGGCTTTCCACCCCGCTCCACAAACAAAATGGCAGCCATGTGCGCGGGCTATGCCACGGAGCTTTCCCGCTGATGGGAAACAGCAATGGGATGCTCGACCCCACACAGCTCCGGCGCTTTCTCCTCCACCGCTGGCTCTTCATGGCCGAGCTCAGCGACCATCGCGGCCACGGCCTCGAGAAGTTCTGCAAGGCGGGTGCGGGACATGCCTTTGCCTGATGGCGGTGAGCTGTCGCTGAGATGGTCATCACGATGCTCCGCCAGCGGCGCCTCACTCCCATTCTCCGGGGTCGCCATCCCCTGGGCAGTCTCAGGAATAACGCCTTCGTCGTCCTTGTCGTCTGACAACATCCTGGTATGTATTCTGCGTTGTGTAAGCATAAACTAACCTGGCCTATCTTACAGACAAAATAACGTTTGGCCACTTCTGACACCAGTTGTAATGGGGTCAACTGAGTTTCAGACGTGGGGTAACTTTCCCTTTAACAGAATAACAACCTATAGTGGTGATCACCAAGCTAACTACACTAGTTACAATGCAACTGCTACTCCGGACCAGGACCAACAGCTTCGGCCCGGGTCCACGTGTTGGAGACTCGTTGAATGGAGAACATAGATGAAGGGTTTCTTCCAGGATGAACAGCAACCCTGGTCCCTCTCGGGACCCGGCTTATATTCTCTGTGGTGTGGCCGGCTTTGCCCTTGGCCACGTCCACCTTCCGGAATCCTCGGGACGGATCTGGGTCCCAATCACTTGACCACCCCTAGCCCCCTCTTGGGGCCCTTTTGTCAACTTAACTGGTCACGTGTCCTCTCGGGTCAAACAGAGTGCCATGGCCTCACATAACCTCATCCTTCAGTCGGCACCCACACACTCTGGCCTGTAGGGTCGGCACTGCATTTAAAACGTGGCGCCATCTAGTGATATTATTCAGCATACACCGGGCCCCTCGAGGGCCGGTAATACACCAACCCCATTGTGTTATCCGCGATGTCGCTACACTGCATGCTGTGCCCTTCTAGGGCCGGCAATGCACCCAGCTTGTTGACATTTAGCGATGTCACTACAGTAGTATCCACTGACTATAGTAATATCTACTGACTCTATGGTCGTACCTACTGACTTTGCAGCAGTATATACTGACTATACTGGTAGCTACTGACTGTAGTATTATCTACTCTATAGTAGTATTTACCGACTCTATAGTAGTAACTACTGAGTCTATAGTAGTCTCCACTGATTATAGTAGTAACTACTAACGCTACAGTAGCATCTACTGACTCTATCGTAGTATCTACTGACTGTAGAAGTATTTACTGACCATAGTATCTCCTGACTCTATACTAGTGTAGTGACTGTACTTGTCACTGTGTGGTGCCGGGACTTGCGAAGGCATGGCCGGTTATGTTGTCATTGCGGGCAGCCCGGGTTGAGGGCTGCAGTGCCAACACTAGCGGTGGTTGGGTGAGCACTGGTTAGCGCGAAGGCACCACGGGCATTGAGTGAGAGCGAGCGTCAGCCAGCCAAGGTTACTCTGGGGCATGATACTCTGGCTGACTTGTTGTCACATGACCGGACGATACTGGAGGGGGGCCACCGGTGGACCGGGGCCGAGGGGTGGTCACGTGGTCCCGGAGAGCTCTCGGGAACATTTGAGAAATGGCCCGAGGAGCCTGGAAGATTGGTTGGGGCTAAGGGCGGAGCCAGCCCCACCTCTGGAGCATATAACGAGAGCTCCGTGAGGAGCCTCGGGGTTCTTGAAGTGTTGGTGGTCGAAGATCCACGTCGGGGAGAAAAAGCCTCTAGCCACACGGTCCGGGACCCAGCTTGTGGTCCGGACTGGGATAGCAAACCGTGCCTAGGTCTGCCATAGCGTGGCTAGATGGGCATTCGAGACCCGAGCGTTGGTTATGTTATGTTGGTGCTGTTGTGTTGAATAAATTGTGTTGTTCCCAAGTTAACGTCTGTGACTCAGTTGGACTCACTACACTAGTGTAATAAGACTTTGACGACACACAGCTTGGTCTCCATCTCTGTCTTTATTCTTGTTATGCCGCTCACACTCCGCCGGTTCTGACTGTGGACCGGCTGTTCCACTGGCGCACCCCGCGCACTCTTTCCGCCAGTTTCACTCCCGCACACCGTTGGCTGACGGTGTGCATGGAGCCGTCTCCAGCCACGTGGCCGATGGCGCTGGAGACCTTCCATGGCTCGACGTGGTCCCACTTCGAGTCTATGCCAACTGCCATGAGCCCCTGATCATCCGGGCATCTGATTGGACCGGAGGTGGGCGGCGGACCTCCCCATACGCCCACCTTAATGGGCCCTGCCCCCAATACTCCAGGCTGTCCGATTGGCCCAGAGCTGAGTGGCGAAACCTCACTTATGCTCGCATTTCACTAGTATCTACTGACCGTAGTAGTATCTACTGACTGTATCATAGTAATATCGACTGACTGTAGCAGTATTTACTGACCATAGTGGTATCTCCTGACTGCAGTAGTATAGTAGTATCTGCCAACTCTATAGTAGTTTTAACCAACTCTATAGAAGTAAATACTGACTCTACAGTAGTATCTAATGACTATATTAGTATCTACTGAATCTATAGTTATATCTATTGATACTAAATATTATTAACTGACTATAGTAGTAACTATTAACTTTACAGTAGTATCTGCTCACTATAGCAGTATCTTCCGACTCCATAGCAGTATCTGCTGACTCTATAGCAGTATCTATTGACTCTATATTATATACCGATTCTATCGTAGTAGCTACCGACTATAATAGTAACTACTGACTATACAGTAGTATCTACTGAATCTATAGTAGTATCTATTTACTCTATAGTAGTATCTACTGACTATAGTAACTACTAACACTATAGTAGTATCTGCTGACTCTATAGCAGGATCTGCTACTCTATAGCAGTATTTGCTTACTATATAGCAGTATCTACTGCCTCTACAGTAGTATCTAACAACTCTGGAGTAGTATCTACCGACTCTACAGTCGTATCTACATACTCTACAGTAGTAGCTACCTACTCTATAGTCGTATATACCTACTCTATAATAGTATATATCGACTCTATAGCAGTTAACTACTAACATAATAGAGTGCCGTGGTGAGGGCTAGTCCCGTGCAGAACACCCAGCCTCGCCTAGCTTGCCCAGCCGGCCGCACTACAGTAGTCGTATCTACGGACTAAAGTAGTATCTACCAACCCTATAGTAGTAAGTGCACACATTGGGATGGGGGGGGGGGGAAGAGGACATCACAATTTGAAGACTTTACCTCAGCGTTGTGTGTACTTTTTTTCACTTTTAACGCGAATGAGAATTCCCCCTCCCCACAACCGATCGCGTGTGTGTTGCTATGGGAACCACAGGTCAGCATTTCACGCATGCGCAGATGCGTGCTTTGGTGGCACTCAGCGTAGTTATATAATAATAAATAGTAGTTTAACTATTCTTTGAGTCTTTCTGTAAAGTCACGTAGATAGGTTTAAAGAAAATAATAAAAAACTACAACGTTTCGATCGCAACACAAGCGGTTATCATCAGGGAAAGGGGGTTAGCTTCTAAAGGCAAACTGTTTATAAAGGTTTAAAATGGGTGTAGCCCAAATGTCAGCAGCATGGGCGGGGCAGATAATGTAAATGTAAGTGATGGGCAGTGGCCACAATGGTGGTGGTTTTCCACCAATTAAAGGGCTGCCAGGTAAAAATTAGTATGTTAATGTAAGATCGGTGAGCAGCCTCCATGGTGAGCGTGCTGAGGTGGCTGTGTTAATGTGAGAGATTACCATGTTAATGTAAGATCGCAGAGCCACTGTCACGTCGAGGTCGGTGTGCGAAGGTGGCTGTGTTGTTGTGAGCAATTTATAACCTGTTAATGTAAAATCGGAGAGCCGAAAATAACAAAAAAACGATGGGTCTCGGTGTGAGTCTATGTATATATGTTGAACTTCTTTCGCACCGTACGTAGCCAACTGCGCTAATCAAACAGACAACGAACTTAACACAAAATCAGTTCCAAATAAAATACATTCCTGCGGAGGGAGCTGGTAGGAACGTTTGGTTGCTCGGTGAATGGCCAGGGTAAACGGCGGCGTGGTGTATTCCGCAAATATGGGCGACTGTGAGGGCGGGCACAAGCCGGCATGAGTAGGTTAAACGTTGAGTTTTACTGGTAGGAACAACAGGTTCCACACTGCCCACCAGGGATTATTTGTCTGTCGTGCATCGGAATGCAGCCCACCCATGCCCCCCCCCCCACCTACCGCTGAGCAGGGCCACGATTGGTTGAGGATGTCGGAGAGGGTGGGGGGAAGGTAAACATGTCCAATCATCCAACTCCCCCCCCCCAAACGCCGAGCGGGGCCGCCATTGGTAGAGGTGGGGTGTAAACACACTGCCCCAAGCTTTAATCATGACAGACCTTGCGTATAATCATTCTTCCATTGAGAGATTCATAAAAAACTGGAATTTTTCTGCCGAAACTTTAATCCTTAACGAGTTGGTTTAAATATGATCTGCCTTAACGTCAGACACGTGCACGCACACCAATACAGGCTTGTGTGTGTGTGTGCGTGTGTGTTTTATGAATGATACAATGCAAAACAACCCCCGACCTCCTCGTGGTGCCGGATGGGAAACGCTTGGCCTTTCCCCTCACGGCGTTTGTACCCACCACAGCGGCCAAATGGGGGCTTTGGATGGGTGCGAGGGGCTGGTAACCCCTCCACCTTAATTTAATTGCCACTAAACCACGACGACAAAATTCAATAAATAAGCTTGTGCCGGAGGCCCCGGGGGGACAGGCATCTATGATGTCTCCTGGCCAAACCCCATTTGGCAGAGCCAGGAGATTGAATCCTTACCCTCAGGGCTCCTCCAGAAACAACAAAAAAAACACTATGAGTGTCCACGTGGTTATGTTTGAATGCTCACTGTGGAGGAGAGACTGCCACTCTGTGGTATTCAGGAGGTCCGGTGGACCTGTTCTGGCTCCTGCCACCATGAGGGTTGGACAGTCCTCTTCTCGGGGCAGGAGATTGACAAACAACAAGGAGTGGCTCTTCTTCTGAACAAAATAATGAAGGGAGCATGGGAGCGTGGCGGTGAGGCTACTTTGAGCTCGCCTTCCCATCAACCAGAGGCGAGGAGTGGTGGTCGTGGTTACTTATGCCCCCACTGAAGACGAACATCCGTGAAGGGATGCAGGCAAGGCCGATGAGTCAGATGCCTTCTATGACCTCATGTCACAGGTGCTAGCTCAAGTGGCCCCTCGGGATAGAGTCATCTTGTTGGGTGACTTCAATGCCCGAGTTGGTCATGATGCTGGCATCTGGTCTGGAGTGATTGGAAGGCATGAGCCAGATCAGCTCAATAACAACGACAGGAGGCTGCTAGATTTTTGTGCAGCCCATGGACTTGTAATTACCAACGTGCTGTTCCGGCATTGGCACATCGACACAACATCATAGATGCATGTCAGGTTCAAGCAAGAACATCTGCTGGGCTACATAGTGACAGAACAGCGGATGTGGGCCCATATCCTTGACACCAGGACCTACCGTGGAGCTGATCTGCCCACTGACCATCGACTTGTCATCTGTAAGATGCGTCTGCCATTCTTCAACTCAATTGGTGGGTGTACACCCAAAACCTCATTCAAACCCTTAGTGGCATGGTCTCAGCTAGCTGATGAAAGTTGCAAGCGAGAATGTAATCATCGTTTGCGGCTGGGGTTGGCATCGTTCCCCACTCCTCCTGATGTCGAGGGGAAATGGGCGAGGTTTAGAGACCCTGGCTGACAGAGGAGGTGTTCAAGCTGGCTGGGAAAAAGGGACAAGCCCACTCTCATCAGCTGCAGCATCCCACGTCGGAGAATGAGGAGGATTACCGCAGCCTTCGCTCGGAGGTTCAGAGAGCCGTGAGGCACTGCAATGATGGGTGGTGGGTTGCTGAGGAGATGGTCTGCCTCAATGGCCTGCGATCACAAATCGCTCTTTAATTCCATAAAAAGTAACTTGCAGCGCCACACCTATTACCATCATTCGGGGAAAGAACGGTGATCCAATCTCTGACCCCCAGGAACAAGTTTGCAGATTTGCTGAGCATTTCTGTGAGGTCCTGGGGGAGGGGATATTCCTCAGCCTTGATTACAACGTGGGACAAGTGGGGATGACCCTGCTAAGGCTGCTGTTTCAAATATTGGAAGAGGAAGTCACCCCCTGTAAGTGGCTGGCTGAAGTGCAATCTTTTGAGGAAGTACTAAGGCGATCCAGAGTCTGAGACCAGGAAAGGCACCGGGTAGAGATGAAATGCTGAGGGAGGGTGGCGTTTGTGCACAGACTGCCCTACATGACATAACAACAGTCTGGACCACTGGACGGGTTCCGCAGGATTGGAAGGATGCCCTGGTGGTCCCCCTCTTTAACAAGGGGGGCCACATAGACTGTAATAACTACAGGTGCATCTCACTCCTCAGTGTGCCTGGAAAGGTCCTGGCAAGGATTATTCAACATCGCCTTGCTAGACACGCTGAGGAGAGGCTTGAGGAGCCCCAATGCGGTTTCAGGAAAGGGCAGTCCCGCACAGATGCCATATTTTCTGTCCGTCTGCTACAGCAGAGGTGTAGGGAATTCCAACAAGACCTACATCTCTGCTTTATTGACCTGGTCAAGGCCTATGATACCATCAGTAGGCCTGGGCACTGGGTTGTTCTTCGTGCTTTCGGAGTCCCTGACCCTCTGCTCACGATAATTAAGGACCTTCATGATGGTGAGCGGGCCCGGGTAAAACTACGTGGCTGGGAGTCGGAGCAATTCCCTGTACACCTTGGGGTGCGACAGGTATGTCCTCTGACTCCCACATTATTTAACATCTATTTCGACCACGTAGTTAATGAAGACTTCTGGAGGAATTTCCATCTGGTACAAATACAATGGGAGTCTGATCGATGTCCGGGTGTGGTCAATGGATGGCTCCCTATTGCTCAACCATGTTATGTATGTCGATGATCTGGTAATTGCTGCTCACTCAGGAGGAGTTGGAGGCGCTGCTGCTGAACCTGGAGCTTGCCACTAAGAAGTGGGGACTTACCATCAGCCCCACCAAAACTGAGCACCTGCCTGGATATTTTGTACCATCAGACACTCCACCCCCACAACTCCCAATTGGTGATTGGGCAGTTGTGGAGAGAGTGGAGAGTTTCCCATACCTGGGTAGTGAGCTCATGACCGGCTCCAGTTTAACAGCAGAGGTCCCACTCCGAATCAGTCGAGTGGCATTATCTTTTAATCGGTTGTGTAACGCTGTGTGAAAGCTACCTGGTCTGTCGCTCCGCACGATGCTTCATGTCTTTTCGTCCACAGTCATTCCCTTTCTTCTCTACGTTTGAGAACCATGAACCCCCCTAATGGAACATCTTCGCTGGTTATAAACATTTAGGCTGGCCTGCCTACGATCCATCCTGGATTTAACCAGGCTGGATTGTGTGAGGAGGTCACAAATCCTTGAAAGATCTGGACAAAGTCTCATCGGTGAGCTCCTCCTGCAGGCAAGGCTGTGTCGGCTGGGCCATGTAGCCTGCATGCCCAGCCACCGCATGCCTAAACAGCTTTTTTTGGCTTACTTGCAAATTCCATCCCTAGGCCTGCCCACTTACCTTGGGTGGTACCCACCACAAATGTATATAACCTCTGGTTGCGGTAGCTCCCTCGCTACATTTCCTCCTGCCTCAGCAGTCCGCCTGCTGTATTGTTTCACCTGAAGACGATGGCTTGTGTTGCTATTGAAACGTCGTAATCTATTAGCTATTTTTCTATCTACGTGACTTTACCGAAAG
The DNA here is from genome assembly GCF_015708825.2 of Lethenteron reissneri. NCBI lineage: Eukaryota > Metazoa > Chordata > Hyperoartia > Petromyzontiformes > Petromyzontidae > Lethenteron > Lethenteron reissneri. Next base: position 2,176,131 of record NC_083822.1, read on the forward strand.
AACCACAGAGTATTAATTCCTGCAGTCACGAAAGCTTCAAATCAAGATCGTATATACAGTAGTTTTAAATCAGAATCAGGATATATTTATGTATACTGCAGGAGGAATCCGACAAGCTTTAAAGCTCTTTTTCACAGATGTTCAGCAGGGGCACGGGGGTAAGAACGTTTCCACAACAAACAATGCAAAAACATGATAGTCGTGCAAAGTACAAGACAGGTAAACAAATCACCCAAACACATGCAAATAAAGCTAAACCATCCCCCATCCTACCAAGAAACGCTCACTGAGGCGTTATAGACTGCCGTTCACAGTCGGTCTTATTGTTAAACCGCGGACCCACTCTAAAGTAACTGCGTTTACACTACAATACCCCAAACAAAAACTAACAAAAAAAAAATCTCCCCCCAGCTTATTCATTTTCTTCATTTCTCCGCTGCGCTTCTGTGCACTGTCTGGCATCGCTATTTGGCGCGCGCACACACACACGCACACGTCGTG